>NC_134236.1:65904725-66535261 GCF_965152275.1 Natator depressus
AAAGCAGTACCCCCCAGCTTATCAGTTTCACCTCAGATCACCATTCTCTTGCAATTTCCCTTTCTTGGGCTTCTGCTACCTTCTTTCATTCCTCTGTTTCCAAGCTTTTGCATGTCTGCTAACATCTCCGTTTCCTGGTGTTTCTTTGCTTCCAGCTCCTTTTCTCAGGCTCTCATCTCTATTTCCAGCTTTTGGATCTCTACTCTGGCCAGTTCTAACTGCATGGGTCTCTCTCTGGAACCTGTGCCGGGCTGGTTTCCTAAGCCCACCACACCCCTCCCCTTGACTTCAGGTACCTTTGATGGATCAGTCAGTTCTCCCTGATGCTCATCATATTCCATGAGTAAAGCTCTTAACCCCTCTGCATGTTTTACTGTTGTTTCCAAGCCATGGTCAGCACACAGTTTTTCCAGCTGCAGTTTGGTATGTTTAGCATATGTCTCCAGGTTACTCATTTTGTCCATTCTTTGTTCTTCTCCCCTTATCCAAAATAAACGAATGGAAAATAACAAAGCATAATCTTTTTCTATACTTGTTCCCAACCTTCTTACTTTTGAATCTCTTAGTATTATATGATCTGGTATATCTGTTCCTGGAGCGTGAGCTTTGGTTAACCAGCAAACAGGGTATAGATCCTTCCGGCTACGTGACTGTGATGCTTCCCAGTACCCAGTGCTTTGAGACACCTCACTACCACCTGCTCTTAATGTGAGGAAGCCTTGTCTGTGGCAGCTTTGGGTCAGCTCCCCGACTCCATCAGCCACGGGCAACACAAGCACTACCCTCTAGGTCTACGCTCCCACCCCTGAGACCTCAGAGCATCTCCTTGGAGTGTCTAGCCCCTGTTCCACTGGAAACTCCTAGTATGCACAGATTTGCTGCTTCCAAAGAAGCAGTACACCCCAGCTTAGTAGTTTAACCTCAGATAACCGCTCCATGTTTATACTGAAAACAAGTAAAAGTTCAACAAAGTAGAGAGACTCAAGTGATAGCAAGTAGAAGATTTGGAAACAAATGGTTACATGTAAAATGCATTATAGAACCTAGACTTACTTAGATATTTTCAGTAATGGATCAGTAACTGGTTAAAAGATAGGAAACAAATGGTAGGAATAAATGGTCAGTTTTCACAATAGAGAGAGGTAAACAGCAGAGCCCCACAACAATATGTACTGGGACCTGTGCTGTTCCACATATTCATGAATGATCTGGAAAAGGGAGTGAACAATCAAGTGACAAAGTTCACAGATGATGCAGAATTATTCAGGATAGTTAAGTCCAAAGCTGACTGCAAAGAGTTAACAAAACTGGGTGACTGGGAAACAAAATAATACATGAAATTCAATATGGATAAGTACAAAGTAATGCACATTGGGGGGAAAAAATCTCAACTACACACATATAATGATTGGTCCTAAATTAGGGGCTCCTACTCAAGAAAGGTCTTAGAGCTACCATGGATAATTCTCTGAAAACTTCCACTCCATGCACAGCAGTGGTCAAAAAGGCTACCAGAATGTTAGGAAGCATTAGGAAAGGGATAGAAAATAAAACAGAAAACATCTAATGCAGGGGTGGCCACCTGTGACTCCGGAGCCACATGCAGCTCTTCAGAAGTTAATAAAAGAGGAAGGATCACGAAGTGCAGTACTTCATCTATAGTCACTAGTCTCTCAAAGTGGATATTGTTTATTGCCATATGTTTTGGGGACTGAGGTGAATGTTGAAGCCAGCCAAAACTGATTTTGGAAAACAAGTGGACAGTGGTTAGATTCTTTGGCTCTAAAGTGGGAGAGCTTTTGGGAGAACAAAGGAAACCTGTTCTTTTCTTTGATACCCCATCCTGGCAGATGAACATTTCTGTGGTTATAAGACATACCTATTCTTCTGGAACATTGAAAGATAAACATGCTGGTAGGAGATGTCAGAGACAAATAACTTTCCAGCTTGCTTAACCATATTGTTTACCATACTAAGGTATCTGCAATACCATCATTTTACATTTAGCTACATTTAGAATAGTCAATAGTTGTGGTATTTCAGTTATGACAGTGTGGCACCTGTAAATGTTTTTTTTTTTCAGTTGACCCAGCATGTTTATGTGTGTGCGTACGCAGCAGTATTCTGCATATACAATGTAGATTTATAGTGCAGTCATAGATATATGCACTTTTAAAAGTCTCAGCTTGTCACACCTCACTTTGAAGGACATCTTGATATGAATACATCCATTGACAATACTGTGGACAGGGCATCTATTATGTGATACTGTAATAAGCCAGTGGCTCACAATTGGCTTGTAACTCAGAAGTTCAGCAGTGTAAACTGTATACTCAATTTACAAGGCACTCTCTCTGTCTCTGTGTGTGGCCTGCCATACAGAGTTCCTTCAGCCGCTGACATTTAATTTCTTTATTGTCAATAAAATAATGATTAAAAAAAAAAACTTCTCTGGTTACAACCTGCCCCAGTTCTCCATAAAAATCACGTGAACTCTCTCCGCCTCCCCCCATGAAACTAATCTTGTTTCATGAAACAACAGGGTCATCTCACAAAAGAAAACAACTATCTCCCTACAGACTAAAGTCCTGCTAGATTTGAGTAGAGATTAGAGTGTTAAACCAGAAAAGCATTCATAGGTACCTGTCAAACAAGGTATCCTTTTCACTTGGAAATTAACTATTAGTTTAATAATAGCCAGTCCCTACTTTGTAACTTTTGTAGTTCAGAAGAAGAAATGCCAATTGATTCAGGAGAAAGTACTTATTATCCCCATAGTGTGATCTGACAATTTTTAGTAGTACTAAACAACAAATCAAAATTAAATACGTTCACTATCCACATACCAGTTTAATAACCTTTGTGTTTTCAAAAACTCTGATGAACAAAATACACAAGAAACACAAGAAAGTAAAGTGATGGAAATTTATCCTTGTTTTATACCTGCAGTTGTTTATATTGCTGTCATTTGCTGGGTCTATAAAATTCAGTTAATTACTCCAACACAATAAATCATCGTCGTCATCATCATCAAGGCAAATCCCAATGGGAAGCTTCCTTGCAGATCAAGTGCTACATAGATCGATCTCTAGCTAGGTCCTTAAGACAGTCTGGCTGGATGTTCAGTCTAGGTCCATCACTGGCAATCTTATTGCGCCACCAAGGCATTTGGTGACCTCATGCTCCCTGAGGGAGTAGTGAAATTTCTTGGGAAACACACTTCATAATTAATTCATCTTCCATCTTAATAACATATATCTGCTGCCTAAACCAAAACAGACTGATGGTGGTGGTGCTATGTTTTGCTACAAGTGTCCTCATTGCTGATCTTGTCTTGGCACTTAATATGGAGCAGCTGACAATGAGGACTGAAAAAGTCAGTCCACAGCTCCTCAGCCTTCCCTAGCCCCAATGTTTCACTGACATATGTTAAAGCTGGTATAACTGTGGACCTGCAGATATGCAGCTTCACAGAAAGCTTGATATCACGACATCTCCACAGAGGCCACTGAAGACCTCCAAACATGGTGGTGGCTGCTGTTATATAAGCATCCACATCTTTCAAACATTGTTCAGCACTTAGCTTTGTCCTGATTGATAACCAAAGCAATGTGCGTTGCATCTTACCCAGCCAGATGAGCCATCAGCTGCAGCACTTCACCCAACTGTGCCAACAAGGCAATGTCACTGGCCTATTCAAAGTCTCAAAGCAAAATGGTGTTCAGCTCGATCCCACCAACAGCTGCCTCTTTAATGCTTAACCACCCAACACAATAAATACTACATGATATATTAATTGCTGTCACTATGTCCTTCCTTTGATAAAAGGCCTTTACGACTGGCTAATGTGTTGTGCCTTTTTAAAATTAAACATAGGGAAAACAGGAATTAAACAGTATATGAGATACAGTGCAAAGATCCATAACGCTTTATGATCCTATTGAATTAACATTACCAAACATGCCAGAGATAGTTGCATAGTGGACACTTGGAAAAGTTTCCATTTAGCAGCATGACAATGGCATTTCAGCATTTCTGATCATATATACCTGAAACAAATGATACTAAAGAATAACTCTGTATATGGCCATGCATTTACTAGTGTTGGATTAATCTTAAAATTCAACAGTATTTTTATGTTAGGAGTATGGGAAAAACTCAGGCCATATCTGCCAGTGATATGCTGCCAAAGTTTTACCCAGGCAGCTCTTCAAAAGTTCACAACGTAAGATATTTTCTCTCCACCTCCCCCCACCAATCCTAAATTGGTATCTTGAAGAGTGGAGTGATGTCAGATTGAGGAATAGGGTTTCAGGCTCTTCAAAGTCTGGGGTGGAGCTGGGTGGGCAAGTTTATGCTGGTCAGAGACAGGGGGCAGGCTGCCCAGTTATCTTTTCATTCATGACCTCCAGGCTCAATTACTGCAACACACACCTAAAAATAAAGCCCTCTCCTCACCACAAAGACTCCGCTGCAAAAAAAGAAAAATGGAGCCCAGCTGATTTCTTCTTTAACCCCTCGCATTTGGCTTATACTGTTGTCTTCAAGGCTTTGATCAGAAAGGCTGGATCTGCTAATAGGGAACTCACATACAGCTCAAAACAAAATCAAATTTTCTAAAGCACAGTTTTACATTCTGTTCACTCTAGGCAAAGCCCCAGAACAGCAATTCAAATTACTCCTGCCAGGAGCACTTGTGATCAGGGATGCTGGAACAATTTGTACAGTGGGGGTACTGAAACCCTTTGAACCAAACTGTAAACTCTATATATGGTGGAAACCACTTCAAGCCAGGGGGTGCAGGAGCACCCCCAGCACCTGTGCTTGTGATCACAGCAAGGAAGGATGGATGTGTGTGGACCACTTGTGGAACTGCTAACCCTCAGCAGACCTGTGGAGAACTAACTCCATGGATTTGGTGGAAAGAGAGGAGCACAAAAGTAACATCCTACTTCTCCCTTTCTCCCCTTCCCTCCACCTTCTGCCAAGTGTCAGTGCAGGTAAAATAAAGGAGCCTGAAATTATCCTATAAAGAATGTAAGTTCTGGGATCAGATCTTCAGCTCTTATAAATTAGCATAGCTCCACTGACTTCAGTAGAGTTACACTGATTTACACCAGCAGATAATTTGGCCCTTTAGGTTGAAATGTTAAAAAGTTAATCTTTTTGAATAGTAACATTTTAATTATGTGGCTGAAGCCCTCCTCAAATGCTGGTTTATAATGTCAGAAAGAGACAGGCAGGCCTCATAAATACTGATGTATCGAGTGATAGTACTTTGATAACCTAAAAAGGAAACTAAAAAAACAAAACAAAACAAAAAAAACACAGTTGGCAGAAAAACTGAAGTGTATTTAAGGGGCTGCCTGATATGACAGATAGTCTTTCCTATCTAAAAAGTTTTATATATGCTGCATCTTCACACATTATTGTTCAAAATAAAAATTCATTCCAGAAAGAAAATGAGAAAATGCTACAAACATTTAGAACACATTCCTGAATTTTTTTCCTCTCTCTCTCTGTATGTATATATGGGGGTGGTGGATGCACGCGCATATTCTAAGGCCGATGCTCCTCAAACTGCTAAACTAAATTTGGATTAGGGTCAATTCATCCTTTTGCTGACATGTAACAAATGCCATTGTGCCTGTAGGAAAGCCCATTTAGACTTAGTAAGATTATAAAATTCATCTATGTTTTAACATACTGAAACAACAGTTTATCTTTGCAATGCAAGACAAATTACAGTTTAATTTAGACTAAAAATGTAGTTAATATTGTTTGAATTATCTCCGTTATTCCAGTTTTGGGTTACACTCAACTATGTTTAAAAAAAAAATCCTACAGAAAGCTGCCAAGAAGGGAAAAAAAGATACAATTACGTTTATTTGAAGTATAAACTTACATACCTTGGCCTCCGAAATGCTAAACCATATTGTTGGCAAGCCAGACCCACAGTGGGAGTATAAACAATGGGCATGAACCTTTCAATGTTAGACGTCAGCACTTTATAGAAAAGCTTTTCATTTCGATCCTGAAGACCCATTAACAGAATGTATCTGTGGAGAATTAAATATAATTAGACAGGTATCCAAGTGAACATTTAAAATAGTTAAAAAATAAAATAGATATGTAGAGAATTAATTAAAGCTCTGTTTGTTCCAGACAAAGTTTCTCTCTGGTCCAGGGTACTTAAATTTAACCATATCTTAGTAGCACTAATGCTTCAGTTCTAAAGGATAACAAACTTGAGCCAGACAGTAGACAGAAGCTGAAAATGTTGCAAAGGTGACAGTTGACATGCTCAGGAAGGGAGCTAATTTCTGTCAGACATAAAGTGCTACATTTGCATTAAAATAGCAACATGGGTCCAATTTAAACCTTAATCCATACATGCCAAATGTTGCATTTTGAGTGGGATATCATAAATTTGCTGGAGGGGGTAATTAAAGTTTCATTTTTCTACTCTGGACCACTAAGAAATTTCTCCCAATCCAATGAGAATGTTAGTTTTTCCATACCTCTCTACTAATAGATTTCAATACTGTCACACATACAAAACACCTGATCCTGCAGTCCTCCTTGGCTCCTGCTGAATCCCACAAAAGTACTTTATCTCCTTATGAAATCAATGGTAGCTCTGAATTTGAGAGCTTTGAAGAATCAGTTTAAATTAGTATAGCAAAAGGAAAGAATGAGATTCCATATTGAACTCATCTTTATTTGCTCACCTATTGTAAGAAACACACACAATAAATTAAATTATCACTGCTCCAGGATCCCAACAGAGAACCTTATCTGAAGTGAAGCATAAAAGGGTGATTTAAAGATTGAGGATCAGATCCTCAGCTGGTATAAACTGGTGTAACTCCATAGCTGTAAGCTACACAAGTTTACATCAGCTTAGGATATGACCCAGGATTTTCAACCTTAACATTGAATCTTTGTGGGTTTAACATTGACCTCACTATATTCACTTAGTTTATGTAGAGTGAACTTTTTATTAACTTTTTCTTAGAAAATACTAAAAACAAACTTAGTTTAAATTAAAAACCCAAATGTAAGAAGATATATTTACCTATTTCACAATGAATAAGACATTATTTGTAGTCAAGAACTTTAAAATGCACATTGTGCAAATATTTTTAGATATTAGCTACAGCACACATTTAACTAAAAGAGAAAGGGGGGAGAAAGTGTGTGTGTGTGTACATTTAAATATTTCCCTTCAAAGTTGTTGTGGCTCATGTAAATATATATTTATGGATATTTTGTTTACAGTGGTGGTTTTTTGTTTTTAATATCTTAGTAATGCTTTGCATAAAACTTGTCTTCAACAAAACAGCAGCAAAGATTTGACCTTGCTCCTACCTATCCCATTCACCTTAATGAAACACAATCCCCCATCCTTCCCAATTCACTTCAATAAAGTGAATGTCAAAATCCACTTGGGACTACTTAAATGCTAACTTTAAGCACTGAGAATTTCTTCCTGTCCCATTTCATTTTAAAAAAAATAATTAATTGATCAATTGGAGGGGGGAAGCCATTTTAATGAAATATTAAAGTTGCATAGTTAAAACTAAGAGTCAGGAAACTCAAAAACTTAAGCTTTCTGACATCAACATTTTGTACATCCTGTATATTTTATTTCATATATTTACCAGAATAAACCAAAATATATTAAGATTCCTATTTAACAAGAATAGAAAACAGTCCACATGTGCAACATTGCTGCATTAACGTTGGTAAACAAATCTTAATTTTGTATATGCTAACTTTTGTTGTTGTTGTTGCTATTTTAAAGTATTCACCCTTAACCTGTCCAATGGAAAGAGTGGGCTGGGAGTTCCAACGTAATAAATTCAAGTGATGACATGACTGGGGAAGAAAAGCAATGCTGCTTCTTTTGAATTTTTTTAAATTTTGTAATGTCAAGGGCACTCAGGGCCTCAGATGGGCATTTCTTTATTTTGAAATTGAAATAATTAAATAAAAAACATGAGAGCAATATGAATAGCATCATAATGAAGTGCCATAAATCACTTTTTAAAATATGAATAAACAATTCTATATCAAATATTAAGAAAGTTAATTTTATACATTTATTCCTTTCTCCTACAACTATTTTCAAAAATACTTATCATACGTGTATTATTAAGTGTCTATACCTACCATCTTTTAACATCCACTGCTCTGTTTGTATTTAGCATATATCATTATACTCTTTTGAATTCCAAACGAGTTTTCTTTACAAAGTAAATCAGCATATTTTTAATTTATATGATTGTCCTACCATCTACTCCAAAATACTGATCCATTCATAATCCTCAACTCTGACTTATATATCAGGTTTACTGAGGTGAATTTTTGGAGATATGTATTTCATTTCCACAGGATCTTGAAAAGTGACAGGTGGAGAACTTGTTATGAATAATCTGGGTTGGTTGATGCCAGAGTGCTCAGGCATGCATGGAAGCTAGATGACTGAACCAGTCTCTGATTCTGAACACTTCCCCATATTTCTTTTTATTACCACTTTCTTTGAAATCAGTTGCTGTTATTTAAAACCCCAAATGATCTTTTCATTCTCCAATCTTATTATTCAGAGCAGTCCTGTTTTCCAAATTCTGTAAAGTGATCTTTTGGAGAAGGAATTTAAAACTGCTGGAAGACTTTTGAATTGGGGCACTTTAAACAAAGCAACTGTGTACTACTTGCAACATTTTATAAATATATAATTGTTCCATTTTGGTTTATACCTCAATTTAAATTACAATTTCTGACATTCAATTGGAAAAAAATGCTGTTTTACGTAGCAGGTTTTTATAAGCAAGGTGTCCTAAAGTGCTTACAAAGGTAATAATAGCACAATACCTATAGTCAAACATTACAGATAGTATGTGCTTAGCAACAGCTCAAATGAGCTTTAGATCTTATAACATGTTGATATTTTGAGAAATGCAATTTTGATCAGGATGATGCCTGTATCTAATACAACAGGATTTGAAATATAGCATTAGATTGACTGAATGTTTCACTAAAATTATAATTCACACAACATGGTGAAAAGCAGATACTCTAAAATGCTAACCTGAACTGAGTGCATTTGATTGTACAAAACACACCACCACCACCACCCCTGTCACAAAAGGGTTTGTGGGGAGGTTTTTTTGCTATCAACTAAAAGAGGACCCAAGTATTTACTACATGGCCCAGACAGAAAACTCAAGAAGAAATGGCTTGTACAATGCTGTAGGTCTTGTAGCTAAATTATGTTATCAGATTTGTAGAGTGAAATCTTGGTCCCACTGAAGTCTATGGTAAACATTAACATTGGAGCCAAGACCTTGCCTGTGGAATGCATCACTAAATCTCTTGAAAAATGTTACAGTGCATGACTTGTTGCTGCAGGTGTTGCAGAATTAGAGAAAGAATATCAAAATGTCAGACAGAGCAAAATACACTCCATTTCCTAATAAGGGCCCAAGAAAACAAAGCAGTCTAATAGCATGCAATGGGTGGTATAAAGCCTATAAAAACACGTGCATACACATGCAAAGTGTATTTTTCAAGACACATGGTAATGCCCGGTATGTATCGAAATTGGAATTTAAATTAGCCTGTATGTATTTAACTATACTTATTAGGGGCCAGGTTAAGGAGTCCTGAATAAAGATCACAAGAAAAGGAGGTAGGAAATGAGAACCAAGAATTGGAAAGAGTGAGGCTGCAGGGATTGTGAACTGCCTTTTCAGAGAAAATCATTGTGTTCTGCTCTAATTGAGCCACAATACTCACTTCATTTTCAGAATCTAAGGTTGTCACTTTTTTCCCTTGGCCATAAGACACCTAAGAACTCAAATACTACTTTGTTGTTATGAAGGGAATTTAGCTACAACCGTAATGAGCAGAGTACAAGAACCAATTTATTTTATACAGTTTTGAGACTGATTATACGGGTTACATTTTCACAGAAGTATATTAATAAATATCAATTACAAAATATTATTCCAGGTAAGACATTCAACAAAACCTCTTCATGCAAAATGACCTGATTGCACTTTTTCTCAAAACTGTTAATGTACTCCTATAACTAAAACATGTAACCAAGGTAACATGAGTCTTCAGAAAAAGAAAACCCAGAAAAGAAACACGAGGGAATCAGGGATACAGAGGAACACACACATGAACACCTGGCACTCATTTCACTTGTGAATAGATGAAGGGCAACTAGAAATGTGATAAGAAAAAGAATGAAAGATCAAATTACTATCAGAAGACATAGAAATAGGTTTCAAAATTAAATTACAGAAGAATTATATTTCATCATTAACTTCTTGCCTGATTTCAATGTACCAGATAAAACATACAAACATACTCTGTGCTGTATCACTTACTCAGCATATGAAATTTTGGCCTTTCAAAGCATAGCACTTCAACATTCAAAGTCAGCAGCAAACGGCTTAAACCACAAAAAACAATATTCACATAATATTGCAGCCACACCACCTTGCGCTGTGAATTCATTACATCTTATACCATAAGCAGGTCAGGCCAGGCCGGTAACAAGATGGGAGTCCTCCAAGGAATGTCTGTGTTAGGTGCTGCCAGATTTGGCATTGATGAGTTAGCAGATGACTGATAATTCAGTAGACATTACACTTCTATTTAAGGTATTTACATGACCCCACACTTAAGAGTATCTCAGTATCTCAAAATCTTTTACATTTTCATCTTCACAGCACCCTTATGAGCTGGAAAGTACTTATTACCCCTTTTTATAGATGAGGCACTGAGAGTCTAAGTGACTTGGCCCAAAGTCACAAAGGAAGCCTCTGGCAGAGCAATTGCACCTGGATCTCCAGAGTCACAGGCTAGTGCTCTAACCACTGGACCATTCTTCTCATCCCTTCAGAGTTTAGTCAGTACCATATGAGTGTTTAGAGTATGAGTGAACAGTGCAGAGATGACAACAAAGCATAGAGTCATGTCCCCCACAGCCAAAACCCAGTGCATTGATCCAAGAAGCTTCCAGTCACTAAGACACAAGCAAAGGACTCCAGGAAGTTGATGCCAGGATCACCATTGGAAAAAAAGAAAACTATAACCCAAAATCACCACACTATGGTATCTCAGATCCCAGAGCATTTTGCTTTACTTAAGATTTTACTATGTCGTAACTGTGAGCAAACAACTCAGCCTGTCATTCATTTGCTATGGAAGCCACCCTCTTTCTTAAACATAAAATCAAGACCTCCTGACTATGTGAGCTCATTAAAGATATGATGACATTGTATAGGTATGGGCATTAACCATGGTGTCATGGCCAAATTCTAACTTCAGTGCTTATTCACTGCAAACACAAAATTCCCTACAGTTTCAGATGGAAAAGGAATTCTTTATGTCCGATCCTAACCCGTTGTGTAGAGTTATTGTATACTACTGAACAGTTATGTTTCACCTAGAGATGGTTGCACTTCATCTGAAATGCAATGCCTGTGTGTAGTCTGTAAAGCCCTCTGTGATGAGGGCTATGTAAGCAAAATTATCATTAAGCAACACATATGCTGTATAGTGAGAGAGCATGTAGCTATTCAGCTATAGCTAATCTTAATGACATAAACATTCCATTTCACTTTAGAGACATTTCCAGAGGAAATGGATGAATACTGTAACAAGAAGTCATTAATTATATTATATTAATTATTAATTATTATTATTATTATAGAGAGACATGGATATATGTGATAGGCAGGGCCACCAGTGTACGGATGGATGTCTTCTCTTCTGACTGTTATGTAGGAAAGAAAGGTTGGGGAGGAATGGCCTATCTAAAAGGTATTCAGATACCAGTGATGGGTGTGATATAAGAAGCCACGGAGACTACAATAAGAACACAGAAGCAGCCCAGAACTGGCATTTTGCCAACACTAAACAGAATTTAAATTCAAAAAAGTTTTTAAGTTAATTTCAGACTACAGACCCCACAATGCCTGAGTGGGCTCTAAGCTCCACACAACAAACTTGCCTCACCCCACTGAAGAATCAATACAGCTGGAAAAAAGCTACAATATTTTATTCTGTCTTGTTGAGCAACAAAATTACATAAGAACAGCCATACTGCATCAGACCAAAAGCCCATCTAGCCCAGCATCCTTATTCTGACAGTGACCAATGCCAGGTGCTTCAGAGGAAATTAACAGAACAGGTAATCGGGCGATCCATCCCGTCGCCCATTTCCAGCTTCTGGCAAACAGGTTAGGGACACATGACAAGATCTGATTCAAATTTTTCATTTTAAGTATGGCTGGTGATGATATATGAGTAGGGTTGGAAGGACTAGGTTTTTGTCCATAACTGTCAATTTCACAGCCACAAACCAACTTAAAAGTCTTTCCATCAATAACAATCAAAATGTACAGATAGGCAAAGTAAGCAAAATGCTGCTTGAGAAAGTAGAGTGTGATTTAAGGATATTTACTCTACATATTTTGACACATGATGTTGACAATTTGTGCTTTAACAGTTATGAAGCTTTAACTTTTTGAAATCATGGGGAAATAGTTTTACTTTGTGTAATGACCCATCCACTCCCAGTCTTTATTCAAGCCTAAGTTAATTGTATCCAGTTTGCAAATTAATTCCAATTCAGCAGTCTCTCGTTGGAGTCTGTTTTTGAAGTTTTTTTGTTGAAGAATTGCAACTTTTCGGTCTGTAATCGAGTGACTAAAGAGATTAAGTGTTCTCCGACTGGTTTTTGAATGTTATAATTCTTGACGTCTGATTTGTGTCCATTTATTCCTTTACATAGAGACTGTCCAGTTTGACCAATGTACATGGCAGAGGTGCATTGCTGGCACATGATGGCATATATCACATTGGTAGATATGCAGGTGAACGAGCCTCTGATAGTGTAGCTGATGTGATTAGGCCCTATGATGGTGTCCCCTGAATAAATATGTGGACACAGTTGGCAACGGGCTTTGTTGCAAGGATAGGTTCCTGGGTTAGTGGTTCTGTTGTGTGGTTGCTGGTGAGTATTTGCTTCAGGTTGGGGGGCTGTCTGTAAGCAAGGACTGGCCTGTCTCCCAAGATCCGTAAGAGTATGGGTCGTCCTTCAGGATAGGTTGTAGATCCTTGATGATACGTTGGAGAGGTTTTAGTTGGGGGCTGAAGGTGATGGCTAGTGGCGTTCTGTTATTTTCTTTGTTAGGCCTGTCCTGTAGTAGGTGACTTCTGGGTACTCTTCTGGCTCTGTCAATCCGTTTCTTCACTTCAGCAGGTGGGTACTGTAGTTGTAAGAATGCTTGATAGAGATCTTGTAGGTGTTTGCCTCTGTCTGAGGAGTTGGAGCAAATGTGGTTGTATCGTAGAGCTTGGCTGTAGATAATGGATCGTGTGGTGTGGTCTGGGTGAAAGCTGGAGGCATGTAGGTAGGAATAGCGGTCAGTAGGTTTCCGGTATAGGGCGGTGTTTATGTGACCATTGCTTATTAGCACTGTAGTGTCCAGGAAGTGGATCTCTTGTGTGGACTGATCCAGGCTGAGGTTGATGATGGGATGGAAATTGTTGAAATCATGGTGGAATTCCTCAAGGGCTTCTTTTCCATGGGTCCAGATGATGAAGATGTCATCAATGTAGCGCAAGTAGAGTAGGGGCATTAGGGGACGAGAGCTGAGGAAGCGTTATTCTAAGTCAGCCATAAAAATGTTGGCATACTGTGGGGCCATGTGGGTACCCATAGCAGTGCCGCTGATTTGAAGGTATACATTGTCCCCAAATGTGAAACAGTTATGGGTGAGGACAAAGTCCAGCCACCAGGTTTGCTGTGACATTATCGGGGATAGTGTTCCTGACGGCTTGTAGTCCATCTTTGTGTGGAATGTTGGTGTAGAGGGCTTCTACATCCATAGTGGCCAGGATGGTGTTTTCAGGAAGATCACCGATGGATTGTAGTTTCCTCAGGAAGTCAGTGGTGTCTCAAAGATAGCTGGGAGTGCTGGGAGTGTAGGGCCTGAGGAGGGAGTCTACATAGCCAGACAATCCTGCTGTCAGGGTGCCAATATTATTATATTATTATAATAGCTATAACATACCATTCATTTTCATATTTATTCACACATTCATTCATACATACACACACACACACACACACACACAGGTTCTGCAAGGTTGTTATCATAGTTACCAGCCTTAGAGTTGCTCATGCCAAGCCACTGGCCAGGTGGCCTGGACCTGAGGAAGGAGCAGGGCCTTGTCAGATGCACATCTGATGCTCCTGGAAGTTGGTTTGCAGAATCAGACCCCAAACTTCTCACTTTCTAGAGTCCATTTTTATAGGAATTTATTCCTATGCCAGTCTATGGGAATTGCTTCATCATGCTGTTGCTGAATCAGTCAGCAGATGGCACATTCCTGACAGCTTCGTGCTGCCAGATGTTATCTTGTTCTTTGGTTCTCCCATCCTTGAGGCTGTTGGGTGGATTCCAGTCTGCCCTCCGGGTGTCCTCTGGTTATTTCCACTTGACGCATTCTTCAGCCGATGGACACTGGATTCTTAGGCTGGCACCTCCCTGATCATTCAGTTATTATCCACACCAAGCATCCAGCCACATACATTCTCTATCTCTATTTTAATCACAATAGTTAACAAAGCGAGATTAATACAACAAAAGGGTGGGGAGTCTCTTGGTGCTGTTTCTGTTGTTACAGAGTATTGCTTTGAGTCTCTCTCTGTGTGAGTAGTAGTTGTTACAAAGAATTGCTTTGAGAACAGACTCTGTCTTAGAATGTATTAACACAATTAGCAGCTTGCAAGTTTCACACAGAGAGGGAGAGAAACAGTACCCAAAACCAAGAGACCTCTTAATTAGTAATACCCTGGAATTTAAACTATGGGGAATCAAACTCATTTGTGATTTTAATACAGAACTTCTTTAATATGATCCAACAGTCCTATTTACAAATGAAAATAAAGCTGTAACAGTTTATATTTTTCTATGTGCTTGATGAAAATTAGTCTTTAGAGTTCAATTATTTGTTATTTACGCCACTTTTCATGAGCATGCTTAGTCAGTTAACAATGGGAATCATTCTTAATTCTATCATCCAATTACATGAGTACTGAGAAACAATATTTTGTCCTACACGTAAGACTGATTTCAGATTCAAAGGGGTAACTCTGGTAAAATGTTATGGTGGCTTCATGTGGGCACCTCCTTCCAGGTACATGGGCCATTGGTGTGTCCATGCCTATAGAGTGGACCCAATTATTTCTTTAGTGGGGCATTTGTGGTGTGCCAGACCTGACATTTACTTTGAACAAGATGGTTTTCTCTTCAATTTCTTCCCCCTCCCCTTGCACTAACTGAAGTGATCACATAGGTCAGTTTTAGAGATTAATTGATAAATTTTATTTTAACATTGTCCAGCTATGCCAGAAAGAGGGCAGAAGACTCTGGATGTGGTTTAATTAGGCCTCAACTTTATTCCTAAATGTCTTGGAGTAGCCAGCTGATAAAACTGTACAGTGCAGGTAACTCCATAATCATTTACATATACCCAGGAGACTGCTGGCAGCCTCCCCCTTCCCCTGGTCCTCATCCCCAAATCACCACCCCACCCCCTTGAATGATGGTTAAGGGGTACCCATCAGATTGGCTCAAATGCCTACTGTTGCCATCTATCATGCATGCTGGTATAAGAGGGTGGGGCAACCCCAAACCCCCTCAGTTCCTTCTCCCGAAAGAGAGGGGAAGATGCGTGGGTTGTGGAACAGATATATGCAACACATCCCGAAGAACAGCATCCACAAATAGGCAGTTAACAGGTTTTTTTCTTCTTCAAGTGATTCCACATGTCCATTCTATGACTCATAAACAAACACGCATGGAGGCAGGCCCAGAGACTACCTGAACAGTGATTGTAAGACAACCTGTCTGAACCTGGCATCTTCTCTGGACTGATGGGAATGGCATAATCAGAAGTGAAAGTGTGGACCAATGACCAAGTCGCTGCTTTACAAATGTATACTATCAACATTTGTGCCAAGCTGCCAAAGTTGCCTGTGCTCTAGTAGAATGTGCCAATACTTTAGCTGGTGGGGTTACATTTGCAAATTGGTAACAAAACAAATGCACAAAGAGATCCAGTACGAGATTCTCTCAGTGAAAACTTGTAGGCCCATAGCTCTGTCTTCAACCACAACGAACAAAAGCAAGGAGGATCTAAAGGACTTGACGTGCTCCTCATAGAAAGTTAAAGCCCTTCTTACATATAATGAACCAAGTTTTTTCTCATCCCTGTGCACATGAGGGTTTGGGAGTAATGTCGGCAAATGAAAAGTAGAGACTGCTTTTGTGAGAAATTTTGCGTGACAGTGGAGATAAACTTTATCCTTATATAGGGAACCTCTGGCACTAGGACTCTCAACTCACCCACCCTTCTGGCTGAAGTAATTGCCCCTAGATATGTTACCGTCATAGAGAGGTGAAGGATAGAGCAAGCTGCCAGAGCTCAAGCCGTGGTCCCATTGACTTTGCTAGGACTAATTTCAGATCCCAAGGAGGAATGGGATCTTGTATGTGGAGGTACAATCTTACCAAGACCCTTAGGAATCGGGTGAGGATGGGGTTGATGAAAAGGGATCTACTATCTATAAAGACGTGGAAGGCCAAAATAGTTGCCAGATGTACTCTTGTACAGCTAATAGCCAAAGTCTGTTTTAGATCTAGAAGATAGTCCAGTACATCATCCAGGAGTCCATGTTCTGGAAATACATCTTCTCCAAATGGATAAGTGCTTCACTCAGTCAGGTAAGTGTCCCTAGTTGAGGATTTTCTGCTATTCAGAAGCACTTTCTCAATGTCCTTCAAGCAGGACCTTGCAAAGATTGTCAGCCATGAAGTATCCATGCTGTCAGATGGAGAGCTCAAAGGTTGGGATGGAGCAGCTGTCTGGGGTCCAGTGAAATTATGTCTGGATCCAACAAAAGAGACAGCGGAGGCTTGATTGACAAGGTTAGTAGGGCCAAATACCAGAGCTGACAAGGCCACACCAGTGCTCCAAGGATGAAGTGAGCATGGTCTTATTTGACTTTGAATATGACCCTGGGAAGTAAGGAATTGGAGGGAAGGCATACAGGAATTCTTCCAAGCAGGGCTTTGGAGTGGAGCCCGGAGCTGGAGCCCGGAGCAGTAGGTTTTTGCCCGGAGCTGGAGCGGAGCCGGAGTACAGAAAATCTTGACTGCTCCACTGCTCCAGTTTTTTTTTTTTCATTTTCAATCCAAAATTAATGATATTTAGCAAGAAAGTCCTAAAGGTGTCAAAAAGTTTCAGATTGTATAACAATTGATATGAACATCTACTTTACCACTTTACGTAATATGTCACAGTTATTCTCACTTTGGCCGAAATCAAGATTTAATGTACAGATACAAAATTACAAAGTTTTTTGGGGATATGTTTTATTAAAGAATCAGATAATTATCAGACATCTGGCAACATTGCAGACTGCTCCCACCCTTGTGCCAAGGTTAGGCGAGTACGTACTCGCGTAAATTAGTTAGATAGTTAGATTAGTATGTGTTGACACTTCTTTTGTAAGGGTTGATCAACAAGATGCGCTGAATGCTGCGATTATGGAAAAGAGTGACGCAAGACGCAACATTTAAGATATCACAAACAGGTATATTGCAAAAAAAAATAATGTTTTTGTTTATTGATATATTAAGATATTGCAAGAGATATTAATCACCTAAGCTCATTTCTCACACTGGCTCCCGTTACCGGTACATTTGTTCATTTGTACATGCTCCCGTATCACTCTGGCAGACTTATTATATGTCATTTGTTCAACGGTCTTTTGGTAGCGTTGTTTGTAATTTTAAATTTACTGAAAAACTCCCGTGCCGCAGGCATATAAATATACAGTGAACACTTTTGCATAAATTAGGAGTGATTTTTGTTATATATCCAGAGTGATTGTAAAAATGCCCAGCACAACTTTGGGGGTGAATCCTCAGGTCATTTTAAGAAAAAATGTTTCTGTGAATATGTGTCCTAAAATTCTTCCTAAGGGAGCTACAGTCCCTTCAAGGAGGTGATGAAAAGTTAATTTCTGATTAATATCTCAAAAATGCTTTAATATAAAGTAATGAAATTATGTCTGTGTCTTAGCGTTAGTATGTGCTACCATATTACATTATCCAAAATTATTTAAACCATAGGCGTCCCGAACTGGCGGTTGGTCATTTTTATTTCATATTTCAAGAAAGGCTTGTCGTCGACTGCCCCGGCTACGAGCGGTAACATTATGTTCCATAATAAGTTAATAATTTGTTTATTATTTATTATTACATTTAAAATGTATGGTTCCAAAATTGAAAAAGAAGTAATAAGTAAAATTGTTTGTATCATTCTAAACATCTAAGCAGATTAAATTTTTTAAACAGTTTTCTCGGAAACGGTTAATTATACAAAATAAATTAAGAGTACCATTTTAATGCATGTTTTAGTATTAAATCATATTCCAGGGTCGTACCTGTTAAGTAGTCGAAGATTTAAAAATATTAAATAAAATTCGCCCAGTCTCCCCAGTTCACGATGCCTGTAGTTTAAATACTTTTATTTGAATTATGTTGTATGATAGAACGTTGGAAATAAACTTTAATGGGAAAGTGGATTCAAATTGCAAGCACACTAAAAGGCTTTTAGTAAAGAGAGCAAATTTTCAGAAATATGTTTTTCCTTCATCAGGCTGGAAACATTATACAAGATAAAACCTGTTATTTGCTCTATCTTGTATAATCTATTCAGGCTGATGAAGCAAAAACATATTTCCGAAAATTTGCTCTCTTTACTAAAAGGACTGTGCATGCAATTTGAATCCATGCTTTCCCGTTAAAGTCTATTTCAACCTTGTAACGTGTAGCCTCATTACTTCCCAACAATTAATGTTGCAGAACAGCGATAGCACGTACTAATGTTATGGCACATACCAAATTTCATTGATATATCTATATTAAAGCGCTTTTGAGATATGAATTAAACACTTGGAAAATATTTCAAATATTTTTACTGCAAAATTTCATAAGAAAAACTAACTTGCAATTTATAAATAACAGTTTATATTAATTATGTATATTAAAAATGCTTCTTACTTCATTAAAACTGCAAGAAACATGTTAAAATGTTAAAATATACTTTAATAATAATTTTGTGTAAAAAGAAAATGCGATCATTTTTGTCCAGAAAATCCACAATAAATTCGAAGTACCTTAAGTGATTAAGATATCACAAGCAGGTACATTATAAAAAAATGTAATGCTTTTGTTCATTGCTTTTCAAAGATCATAACAAGAAACATTTGGATGCGGTAGCAGCACAAGAAGATTTCGCCTTGACTTCAACAAAAAAAAAATCAAATCTGCCCCCATGATTGATAGCCAATTTACGGAAAAAGATCTCAACGATGTCTTTACTTTTGAATTTGAAAAGCCCACAGTTGGGCTTTTGGGAAAAGCAAAGAAGAAATTGGCAACGTGCAAGGTGGAAAAGGAAGTGAATGGTGAGCTCAAACCATGTAGCTTCAAGACAAGTGAAGCAAGTACAGTGAAAAGTTTCAACCTTTGGCGGCAGGTAAAACGTAACCATCCTGAAAACTATGCGGCTCTGGTTACAAAAAGGGACCAAGAAGGTGAGGCAAAACAGAAAGCTGACGTGGCTAAATGACGTTAATCTGGCTCTTTGAAAACTCCTGGAGAAAAGATTTTTTGTGGAGCTTCGTCTGAAAAGAAACCCAAAATTGAGCAAACAAAACTTGACTCATATTTAAAGTCCTCAAAGGTTACAGTAACCATGGATGCCAATACTTACCATGAAGGACTGATAGAAATGGTTTGCTTGAGTTCAACACCGCTCACTACCTTCAGGCTAAAGAACAAAGTATTCCAAAAAATTGCAGGTGAAATGGGTCAGCAGCTTGGCGTTTCAATGGGCCACGATGCGGTTCGTCGTTTAGTTGTCAGCACAGCTGAGTCTGGTCGCAAAGAGCTCAAGAAAGCTTTCGAGCAAAAACTGTGCTCCCTGAAAATGGAGGCACCAACCTGTGGAAACAAATTTCCTTGCAATCAATGCTCGAAATTTCCTTGCAATCAATGCTCAGCACTACGAAGAAGGAAAAGATAAAGCTGTGGTACCAACTTGGACATAATCGACACTGAAGGGCATCACAATTCTTCGTACCTGAAAAGTCAAGTAACAGCTATTTTAGAAAAATTTGGGATCAGTGAAATGCAAGTGCTGAGCATCTGCGTTGACAATGCAGCAAACATGACGTGTGCCATCAAAAATTTCAGCGAGGACAATGAAACCATTTCTACTTCTGAGAACAGGGATGTGGACAGAACTGAAGCTATTTTGCCTGATGAAGGAACTAAAGGAATGGATGAAATCGAACTCAACAGGGATGCTGCTGCGCAATGGGTTAATGACCCTAGCCTCATACTTCCAACATGGCTTCATGAGGACGACTCAAAAGTCCAGCTGATGAGATGTGGTATTCACACTCTTCAGTTGGCAATCTGGGATGGACTGAACAAAGAACATGAGAAGAAATTTCTGGCAAAAATTCGACAAGTCATTGTCAAACTACGAACCCCAAGTATTCAAAGTGTTCTGCTTGATCTACATGGGGCAACTCAATCATTGGATACTGTGACTCGCTGGGGTTCAACATTTGCGATGACTGATCGGCTTCTCGTTTTTCAATGTTACTGTGAACAAGTGGCGGCTGCTGGAACAAGAGAACTCAAGTTAACAAAAGCTGAATGGGACAAAGTGAAGAACCTGCGAGACCTCTTGGCAAAGCCAAACCAAACAACCGTGAATCCTCAAGCTGTTGACGTAACCCCGAGAGTTTTAATGAAGAAATGGAGAAAACTGTCAAAATTCTTGCAAGAAAATGGTGGACAAATGGCAGAAGGAATTCTATCCTCCATGCAGAAACGTGGAGAAGCTTTTTGACAATATTCATTTCGTTGCTGGAGTTTATGTTGACCCACGGTATCGGATTCTTCTTACCTCAAGGGAAATACCAAAGGCAAAGGAAGGGCTCCTTGATATTGCTCGACAACTCGAAAAACAAAATCTATTGCTACATTTGAACTCGGCGAAAGAGGTTGAAGAAAATGAAACACAACAAAAGGAGTGATCAGCAATCAAATTTGCAGTTTTGGAAAGTTCACATCCTTCAGAAATAGCAGGCTGTTCTCAAACTTCCATCTCCACGCTGAACTTGTTCACGCATCCATCCCTGAGATGTCTTCAACCATCACAGGGAAATGAAGATAATTCAAGCACCAATTCTTCAGAAGATGACGCCTTTGAAAAGGAATTGGATAAACAAGAAAGACGCCGGCGAGTTTCTGCGATTCATAATTGTAATGAAGCATTATTCGAGAGAAACTTTTGGGAAGATCGTGAGGCGATGGAGTCTATTGGTAGGCTAAAAGTTAAGCCTGTTTTTGAGGCCATTCACAGCTACCCACACTGCATTCAGGCTGCCTGTAGAATTGCTTAGAGCATGCCAACAACTCAAGCTAGTGTAGAGCGACTGTTTTCAGCTTTAAAGTTAATTTTATATGATTTGCGGCAGGCTATGAAAGATGACTTGATTGCTGCAATAATTTTTTACATAATGAATTATGAATGATTCTAGTTTGTATCATTGTTGATGACATTTAAATTGTTTTAAAAGTCTGAATAAAAATAATGTTTTTTCAAAATTACAGTATGCACTTTTTTATTTAGTTAAAATTAATTTGAGTGGAGCGCGGAGTGGAGTCGCAGCGGAGCTGGAGCAGTCACTATTGGTGCTGGAGTGGAGATGGAGCGGAGCAATTCAAAAATTTGATTGCTCCAAATCCCTGCTTCCAAGATAGGAGAAAATCATCAGTCAGTTAGCCTGGGCTGAGCCCTGCCCAGGAACAGAACTGATGGCATTTTCTGTTGGTTCTTGTTGCAAACAGGTCCACTTCGGGAGTGTCCCAGAGCTGGAAGATATGGACGTAGTGACCACCTGTGGTGATTACAGAAAGACCTGATCAGCTGATCTGCTAATGGGTTCTGTTTTCCTGAAAGGTAAGCAGCTCTGAGATTAACTGAGTTGGTTATACAAAAATCCCAGAGGTGAACTGCCTCCTGGCACAACTGAGTCCACAGTTCCTCTCCCTGCCTGTTTATATAAAACATGGTCATCAAATTGTCCATCACAATTAAGAAATTCTTTTCTACTATGTAGGGGAGGAAGGCTGAGCAAGCTAGACTCTGTTAACTCCCTGATATTTACATGAGACTTTATATCTTAAGATGACCAGACATCCTGAATCTGCAGGGACCCAGATAAGTTGCCCAACCCAGAGATGATGTATCTGTGACTAGAATGAGGGTTGGTAGTGGGGCAGGAGGGGTGCAAAGGGAACCCCCACGTAAACTTTCAGAGGGTCCATCCACCAATTCAGAGATGGCAAAATTAAAAGTTGGCACTCAAACCACTTTGCTCCGAATCATCACCATTTGGACATACACTGATGCTAGCCATGACTGCAGCTTTCTGAGCTGCAGCCTGAGATGCTGAACTACAG
The DNA here is from genome assembly GCF_965152275.1 of Natator depressus. Lineage (NCBI taxonomy): Eukaryota > Metazoa > Chordata > Testudines > Cheloniidae > Natator > Natator depressus. Next base: position 65,927,372 of record NC_134236.1, read on the forward strand.
AGTTACATGCTACCAGGCAACCCAGGAGAATGAGGTAGTTTTGTGCTGCCAGGTTGGTAGCTTTCAGTCACAGTACTAGGTCCATAAAGTTTCGAATGTGGCTTGTAATAGAAAGGCTACTCCTGGGAGAATTCTACGCCACTGCACATGTAGACTTTGCACAAAAATTAATGTTGTGCACACAAAATTTCCTTTTTCTCCCACAAAAATGGGCTGCAGAGTTGCTGGTCGCCACTAGGGGCCACCGCTGAACAGGGCAGAGCCCAGCTCTCAAACACAAGACACTGCGGGGGAGGTGGGATGGATATGAGGAGCTGGAGTTCCTGGCAGCTGCAGTACCTCGCATGTCCTGAAGGAAGGAGGCAGTGTGATGGAAACCTCACACAGGCCCAGGACCCAGCATCAGACTGTTTCTCCCTCTGGATCCCTGGGGATTAGGAGGTGCAGGTGTCTGGTCTGGGGGAGGCCCCGTGGCTATGCTCTGGGGGATAAGGGGTGCATGTGAGTGTCTGGGTGGGAGGGCTCTGCAGCTGGGCAATGGGGGTAGGGGTGCAAGTTTCTGGGCTGTGGGGAACTCCGCAGCTGGGCTCTGGGAGGGTGCAGGTGTCTGGCTGGGGGATGCCCCATAGCTGGGCCCTGGGGGGTAAGGGGTGGGAGTGTGGCTCGGGGACACCCCATAGCTGGGCTCTGGGGCGTAGAGGGAGCGGGTGTCTGGCCCCCCATCATAACCATACAGCTAAGGGTAGCATAGAATTCCTCCTTAGCTGTAAGGGTTTAAGAAGCTCAGATAACCTGGTTGGCACCTGACCAAAAGGACCAATGGGGAAAGAAGATACTTTCAAATCTTGGGGGAGGAGGGGAAGGCTTTGTTGTGTCTGTTCTCTTGGGAAGCAGAGAAGCATCAGGTCAGAAAACTCCTTCTCCTATAAACCATCCTAAAAGTCTCTCATATTACAAAAATTGTAAGTAAAAGCCAGGCAAGGCGTGTTAGATTATCTTTTGTTCTGCTTGTGAATGTTTCCTTTGCTGGAGAGAGGTTTATTCCTCTATTTTGTAACTTTGAAACTAAGCCTAGAGGAAGTTCTGCTGTGTTTTTGAATCTTTTATTACCTGTAGAGTTATTTTCCATCCCGATTTTACAGAGGTGATTTTTATCTTTTTTTTTTTTAAATAAAATCCTTCTTTTAAAGAACCTGACTGATTTCTCTATTGTCCTAGGACCCAGGGGTTTGGGTCTGTGATCACTTTGTAACCAATTGGTTAGGATATCATTCTCAAGCCTCCCCAGGAAAGGGGGTGTAAGGGCTTGGGGGGAGATTTTGGGGGAATAGGAACTCCAAGGGGTCCTTTCCCTGATTCTTTGTTAAATCACTTGGTGGTGGCAGCGTACTCTCCAAGGGCAAAGAATTTGTGCCTTGGGGATGTTTTAACCTAAGCTGGTAGAAATAAGCTTAGGGGGTCTTTCATGCAGGTCCCCACATCTGTACCCTAGAGTTCAGAGTGGGGAGGGAACTCTGACACTCCTGCTGCTCGGCTCTGGGAGGGAGGGGGCAGAGAAACAGGGGTTTCTTTAATTCTCTATTCCAAGGGAAAAAAATTTATGTCTCTATTTTTACAGACAGCTGCTGACAGGTATTTTGAAATAAATTACCAAAATAATTGAAACTGGTGTGATTATATAGTATTATTTTGACAAATAAAATATGCAGAATTTTAAAATATTGTGCACAGAATTTTTAATTTTTTGGTGCACAATTCCCCCCAGGAGTAAAAGGCCTGCGCCTTCATGGAGTCTAAGACTTCCCCAATGAACTTTATTGCCTGTACCAGCTTCAGGTTTGATTTCAAATACGCAAAAAATGAATAATGAGAATTTTTCATAATAGCTACTACAGCAGGTTTAACATTTTCTAAAATGAACATGAAACCACACCTACATAGAATATTACCAATGCCATGCATTATTTACCCTTCATTAGCTTTTAAAGTGTTGACAGAATTTTTGGACAAGTAAACAAATTTGGAAAAAATCTAATATTTCAAAGTCTAAAAATAAAGTTGCTGTCACAATTTTCTTTTTATCTATTGCTCTGAAACTGCCCAACTAAAGCAGAGATCAAATGTCATGAACCACATCGAGAAAAGATAAAAGTTTGGGCTTCACTGTAGCCAATCCTAATTGGCATGGAGATAAAGTATATTCTAAACTGACTAAAGTCTGCTCTGTTGAAATTATATACAACTATAGTTGCAATCTTCATGTTCATAATTAGTAAATGCAGAAATGTCTGGCAAAATGGCCGCAATAGACATCTTTATGTTATCTTAGCATATATTTAAAGTAATTTTCCTATGTTAAAGATAAAAAGAAACTGTTTCCTTTGCAGGTTTGCATTACCATAAAAAAAAAATCAGTTCAGTTCATTCTGGAGTAGCCGTTTCCATGCAATTTGACTCCTATACTAGGCATGTACATGTTAGTTATGGTTAGGTAACTGAAAAGTAGTTTACTGTGTAGGAATAAAAATAATACAAGGGAAAGTATGAAAATCTATAAAAGAATATAGAGGACGTGTTTATCTTCTTCATGTCTTTAAAACACTTAAAATGAAATAAAGCAGGGCTTTGGAGCGGAGCCCAGAGCTGGAGCGCGGAGCAGCTCCGGAGCAGTGGAGCTGCAGGTTTTTGCCTGGAGCTGGAGCAGAGCCGGAGCACAGCTCCAAAGACCTGAAATAAAGACAGCCATATAATATGGAACAGAGATAGGGACATATTGGTGAGGCAATAGCTAAGAAATGAATCACAAGAAAAAGAAAAAGCAAGAACACAAGTAAAATAGTAGATTATTTTTCCCACTTGATTATCCACGTAGGAAATAACGCACACAGCCATATTCACCAGTAATACGAATGGACACAAACCCACTGAGTGGAAAGATGGGGGCAGAAAAGTTATTGGTAAGGAATAAGGATAAGAAGTGGAATTTTGCAAGTTAAGAAAAACCCAGAAACCCTGCACTGCAATGAAGTTATACATTCAAATTTATAAAATGGGCCCTTTTTTTTCAAATTATAGTGTCCCTGGATTGTTTCCCAATTTTCCCTCATAACAGAGAGATGAAAACTCCAACCCACCCTGCACTTTGCTATTCCAGGCTCACATCTTCAACTTGAGAGAGAAGGTGGATGAGGTAATATCTTTTATTGGAGCAACTTCTGTTATTGAAAGAGACAAGCTTTCAAGCAACACAGACTCTTCTTCAGGTTTCCTAGGACCAGCACTGCTAAAACACCACCACAATCAACAATGAAAGTCATAAACTTGAGGCAGTAGTTTACCCTCCGAGCTCTCTGGGTTTCCCAAAACTATTTCCCCCTATTCCAACCAAGTAAAACAAGTATTTGCTTCTCTCTTTTGTGCTCTCTGGAAAACAGAGAAAGTAAAGCTGTTAAACAGAATCAAACAAAACAGTTTCCAGATAAGCATAGACTTGAAGCAAAAATCAACCAATACTGAAATTATCACTGTTATCTTTATGAGAAGCTTCTCTTCAGACATGGATCCACTCCCAGTTCCTGCTATTACCTTGCACTTCCACTTATGTACTCCAAATTAGCTTTCTGGGAGACTAATGTGCTTCAGCTGTTTAACAGTCTTGCCGATTAATCATTGCCATAGAACTCTGTCCTGCAATCCTTAAGTTTTCAAAGCTGTTTTCTCTCTTGCACATTCTGGAACCTCAAATGTGTAACATCCCATATCAGACAGAGCTTCTGGTCTATATCTTCAGGAGTGACTAAAAGATACTTTAATTACTGTATCATGTGCAAAAATTCTATCATTCTTTAAATTCAGCAGTGCCTTCAATGCTTCGAAATCAACACCAATAAAAATGTTCCATGCTTCAAAATTATGATCCCGGCAGGAAAAAGGATCACTTTCTTCCAAAGAATTAATAGTATGTATTTGTGGTTAAGAGGGAGAGGAGAGAAGTAAAATTAAATGAGGCTCTGTTAGCTCCTAATTTTTTTTATTAAAATTGAAGGAACTAGTTGTTGCAGGGATAGATTATGCATATTTCAGTTCTTCTCTCTTCAGAATCTCCCCCACATCCAGCCCCTGTCCCAGGGCTGGCCAAAGGTGTTTTGTTGCCCAGAGTAGAAAACATTTTCAGCATCCCTCCTGAACAGCTGAGCAAAAGATCACCTGGGAGCAGGAGCGAGTTGAGTTGGCATCTTCAGAGATTCGTGATCAGGGAAACTGCCCTTATCACCCATCTCCTAAGGTTGGCCCTGCCCAATCCTTCCGCAGGAGAACCACACCTATTTAGCCTCATAGGGTATGTCTACAGACTGCAATTAAATTCTGCAGCTAATCCATGTCAGCTGACTCAGGCTTGTGGGGCTCAGTCTGCAGGGCAGCAGGCCCAAGACCCACAAGCCTAAATCAGCTGAAATGGGCCAGCCACCGTTGTTTAATTTGCAGTGTAGACATACCCATAGGAGCCAACAAGGGATGGATTTGTCCCTTAAAGGGAACATTTTCTTTTTAATTTGTCTCACGACTTTATGATATTTGATACTGTTTAGGTTTTTTTAAGGTGAAAATCCATTTTGGATTCCATTTACCATAGTTAAAGATACGATTCTGTCACATAGGTCATGGATTCCGTGACTTTCCAGGACTCCATGACTTCTTCTGGGGCAGGGCTGGAGCAGCTGTCAGCCCCAGGGCCGCCAGAGCAGCAGCCCCAGAGCTGAATAGCAGTCACGGTTAGGTCAGCCCCACTGGGGCTGGTGCAGGGCTGGAGCAGCAGCCAGCCCCCGGGCCCACCGGAGCAGTTGGCTGGCGGTCGGCAGGTGGGCCTGCAGAGCAGCATCCAGGGTTGGGTCAGCCCCACTGGGACTAGAGCAGCAGTAGCGCTGAGGCAGCTACCAGAAGTCAGCCTCCGGCAATGCTCTGATTGTTAGTGACCCTCCCACAGAGTATTTTTATTAAAAATCAGGAACAGGTTGTGGGCTTCCATTAATTATTCTTTATTGCCCACAACCTGTACCTGACTTCTAGTAAAAATACCTGTGACAGAATCTTAATCTTAACCATTGTTCTGGATAACAGTCCTTCCTTAGACCATTTAGTCAGGAGAATAGATATGCATCAGGTGCTTGGAACAGTGCAATAAATGTCCATCTTGGGGGGGGGGGTGTTTTTTCTTCCTCTAAAAATGCCACATATAGTATATGGTGACTTTCGAAACCCTGATGAGCCAATGTCTTCTTTTTTACATTTTAATTAGAAACCTGAAAGTACAGTAGTACAAACTAGACCCCAACCTTGCAACATCTTTCTCGTGGGCAGGTTATTGTGTGCATGCAGAGGGTTCCCTCCATGCACAATATATTGCAGGACTGGGCTCTTAGAAAATAAATTTTATTTTAACATAAAAACAGATTGTGACTAAGTTAAAATGTGATCAAACAAGATTTAAATGATTAAAATATTAATACTTTGCACATCCATAACACCCCTTATCTAAAGATCTCAAAATAATTTACCAAACTACTACTGATAGTGAGCTCAGATTTTATGTATATAAAATATAAATGGGTAATATGGTGAAAATTAAAGAGTCACTGATAACACAATCATTTTAAAAACAATTCAATTTTATTAAATATTTTCTATATTTCTCATTAGTTATATTTTATCATTAGGAACATTGTCCTCAAAACTGAACTTTAATTCAGATAGGTTCATTTGTTCCTGCTACTTCTTCCCTGGCTTGTTATTGCGAAAATAATTTTGATGTAAAAAAATTAAATATTACTATTTCAGTTGAGAAAAAAGGCAGTGAATATTAGTAACCAGTTGTTTTTATAAAAACTGCTCTAGTAACAATGTATGCTGCTTGTTAATGTAATGTTTTTCATCCATCTTTAAGCATCAGAAGCTTTTTAAAGTCTTCAGTTACAAAACAGAATAAATATAATATTAGAACATGGTTATTCATCAACATCTGCAACATTTCCCCTGAAACAGGTGACAGAGAAGTGAAAGAACGGAACAACAACTTGGGAAAAATGATAAGGTTCTTTAGCAGTACTTTACCTGTCTAGGTCAGATGTTTGTCTTTCAAAATTCACAAGAATCCTTAAAACCTGGACATCTTGACTGAGAAAGCAAGGAGGCAATAGTCCATGAATATTCAACTGTTGTCTCTCTTCCAAAGTAAAAGCCATGCCCTGTGTAAGAAGTGTATGACATTACCGTCAGGATAATTCTACAATGGAAAAAGAGCATGTATTTTTCACTATCAAAATATCCGATTAACTGAAGGGAAACCTCCCCCAAAAACCAACAAAAACCACAATGCTATCTATCTATAATAGGTATTTTGAAAGCACCATCACTCTATTATCCAGGCTTTAACTCAACTCAATGCAAACTTTGTGCCAAACTTTTAAAAGTTCAAGAGATCATGACATGACAATATTACAACATCTCCACCTCAGCATCAGTAAGTCATGGTCTTCCAATACTGAAATATTATTCCTAGTAACTCCTCTAAGAAATAACTGAGCAGCTGTCAGTTACCTCAAAAGGTAGAGCAGTGAACAACCCAAATTCCTCCACACGCTCTTATTTAACATGAAGATTTGAGAATATTTTCATTTTGTCTACTAGTGTAAACAATTATGTTTTCTAATATTTAGAAATCTTTCAAGATCTCTAATGAAAATAATTGCTGAAAATTCACATAAACAATGCAGTGGCTGCAATACAACACACCTGCTTCTCTATCAATTTATGTACATAGGACCTGACCCAAAGCCCACTGAAGTCAATGGAAAAATACCCATAGTGACGTCAATGGACTTTGGATCAAATCCATTATTTTTATCCTACTGAATACTTAGTTATACTAAAAATAAATGAAAAAGTATTTTAAAGGGTCACTGGATTTCTTACGGGCATCCAGAAAAGTAGTTTAAATTAAATGAAATTATTTAATATATTCTGTGTAGACTGGATGAGCATGTGGACTATCAAATGAAGATTCCTGTTAGTTTGACCATAATGTTCTTTACGTAGCAGGCTTTCAGTACAGTTTGCACTGAAGCATCTCTATTATTTTGATTGTAAGTAAGTTAAAATTTTGCAATAGCAACAAATTGTTAAGTAACACGGAATATCATTAAGTATCTTACTTAGTAAGAGCAGACAGGTGCTTTTCTAGTCTGCCAAGAATTTCTGCTCAAACAGTACACAATGGAAATTATATACTAGGAGTGATAATACATTACAGTATGCCTTCTTTCCCTACTTTTTGTTTGTATGATTTGTCTCAAGAACCTGAAAACTATGTAAAATACTGCTAATGTACTTCATGACCACCTGTGTAAGTCTTTCTAACAAGTATACATTTTTGCAAAACCCATGTTTTCTTTTTCCCTCAATTGTGACTGGATTCATATGGGGCAATAGATCTGCTGTTTCACCTGTAGGACAGACACACAAGGCATCCACTCTTCTGGATTACAATAATTATTTTATTTATGTCTGCACAGGCAAATTGATGGTCAGAACAGAAAAAGGTTTGAATTGCTTTTTTGTGCAACAGCACATGATTCCAGGCGACATAATGATGTGACCACCAGGAGTAATTTCTAAAAACACTTTGTTTCCACTAGACAAATTTAACATACAGTATTCACTGGGTGAATGGGTGACAAAATGGCAGATGAAATTCAATGTTGATACGTGCAAAGTAATGCACTTTGCGAAAAATAATCTCATCAATACATACAAAATGCTGGGGTCTAAATTTGCTGTTACTACTCAAGAAAGATATTGGAGTCATCATCGACAGTTCCCTAAAAATATCCATTCAAGGTGCAGTAGCAGCCAAAAAAGCTAATCGAACGTTAACAAACGTTATGAAAGGGATAGATAATAAGACAGAAAATATCATAATGCCATTACGTAAAATCCTGGTACGCCCAAACCTTGAATACTGCATGCAATTCTGATCATCTCCTCTCAAAAAAGATATATTAGAATTGGAAAAAGTGCAGAGAAGGGCAATAAACATGACTGGGGTACGGAACAGCTTACATACGAGGAAAGATTAAAATGATTGGCACTATCCATCTTAGAAAAGAGATGACCAAGGGGGGATATAATAGATGTCTATAAAATCATGAATCATGTAGAGAAAGAGAATAGGGAAATGTTATTTACATCTTCATATAAACACAGGAACTAGGGGGCTCCCAATGAAATTAAGAGACAGCATTTAAAACAAACAAAAGGAAACACTTCTTCACACAATGCAGACAGCCTGTGAAACTCGTTGTCATGGGATGTTGTGAAGGCCAAAAGTACAAATGGGTTTAAAAAAGAATTAGATAAGTTCATGGAGGGTAGAGCCATGAACGGCTATTAGCCAAGATGGTCAGGGAGGCAACCAGATGCTTCATGTGTCCCAAAACCTCCAACTGCCAGAAGATCATACAGGATGACAGGGAATGGATCACTCAAAATTGCCCTGTACTGTTCATTCCCCCTGAAGCATCTGGCATTGGCCACTATCAGAGACAGGATATTGGTCTAGATGGACTATTGTTCTGACTCAGTATTGCTGTTCTTACGTACTGTTTTATGGATGTGTGAAAGGCACTGGCAGTGTTACTTAGAGGTCAGGCCGGGGTGTGGCAGGTTGTCTTCCTCCTGTGATGTCCGCTTTCTCACTATGATCCACCATGTGAAGGTCTGTCCTTTTTAGCAACTCAGCCCTTCAGCAGGGTCACGTATTCAAGGCCACCCCTTTTGCCCTTTTGGGGTATACATGAAGAGTCCAATGATGTGAAAAATCTTCACAAGTCAGCAATGGCTTCAGGGCTTTCCCCCTTGCATTGAGATCTTAGAGTCTGGACCCTTGCACCTTCAGGATCTTACCCAATTAGCTTACGTGCCAAGGGATGGAATTCTGTCATTGTCGCTCCTTAGGGGTTTGTAGGGCCCACCCTCTCCACAAGACTCTGATCCAGGATCCAATGGTAGAAAGCTAAGACCTGCACCTTGAGGTACTACATAGCTGCCTCCCTGGATCACTTCCTACCTGTGTCTCCTGTTTCCACAGGGAAAAATAAACAACTGAACACAAAATGACTGTCTCTGACCTTCAAAAGTCACCAGTCCCACCTTTGCAGGTCAGGTCAGTATCTCCAAGCCTCAGACAGCAGGAGCTCCTGAGGTATTCCTTCCCAAGCACTCAGAGCACAGGTTTACTGCCTCCCTCTGAGCTGTTCCACTTCCCTTTTTAAGCTCCGCCTCCAGCTTGTGCAGACTTTGCAGGTGCAGCAGATCAGGGCCATCTGTGCCCAGAGCTGTTCCTTAACCCCTTCTTCTCCCTTGTGGAATTTGTATACCCCATCACAGGCTGCCTAACAGATACATGTGCTGATGTTGTTCCCCCAAATAACAAAATATAATGTATTTCTATCTTGACTACATGAATATGGCATCTTTTGCTCCTGTGCATTTCTGTTTATGCCAAACAAATTTAAGTCCATTAAAGTCATTTGTATAAAAGATAAAGTGATCATTGATGATTCTTTTTATATTAACTACATGAAAAATAATACTATTATACACCTTGTTATACTTAACTCAAACTATACCTAAGAACAACAAGAAAAAATATAGCAATGCTAACCGCTTGTGAGATCTAGATCTGTTCAATAAGTGGGGATGCAATCTGTGTACCTCCTTTATATAATAATAGCAGAAATCTAGGCCCCTATAAAGTCAATGGGAATTTTGCCATTGACATCAATGGAGCCAGGATTTCATCCAGGGTTTCTCTGCATGCACAGAAGTACACAGCCCCTCTTATGGCTTGAAGCTAGAGGTGCTGAGTGCCCTCAACACCCACAGAAATCTGTAAATGTTGTAGCAGACTTACTGAAATCAATGGGAGTTGAGGTTCCAAAGCTTCTCTGGCCCTTAGTTTCCATTTGTTTTTATTGGTTCAAAAATGATACATTTTCAACAGAAGAGTCCAAAGGTGGGAATCTGTGGAACTTCACAGCATCAAAAATGCTTCTGTTGATGGAATATCTGTGTTGGCACAATGCATTTGAAGACGACTTATCCCTTGCATTCATCCCTTCTCCTCTTGCCCAAATTAAACTAGCCACAGTTTAAAAAAAGAAAAAGAAAAGATATGCAGATTCAAAAGTATTACTGTAATTGCTATTAATACAGGAAAGATTTGCCTTCTTACTGGAAAGCATACTTTCATTTAAAACATTAAAAAATAGAAAAGTTCACACCACATGTTGCAAAGTGCCTTCTTAAAAAATGCTTTATCTCAGAGGTAGCACACTTACCACAAGAACTGTAACAATATATGGAAAGTGTTAATTTCTTTTGGACACAAGTACAGAGAGACATAAAACCCACCCACAGTATGTGGACAACTGAGTACAGTATGGCTGGTTTTACACATGCTTAATCTACACACCCTCCTTTTCTTTGGCACAGGTTTTCATGAATATGGGAATTTCACATCATGGAACTTTTCATTCCGTTTCTCTCTTAGATTGTTAAGTAACCATATAGATGCATAAGAAATAAAGAGATAGAGATCCATTTAAACATTACATAAAAAGGCTTAACGGATCAGAAAAATCACTTCTCTCGGTAAGACATGTGTGCCATTTCCTATATTTATGATGCATATAGTACGGTTAGAGCTAATTTTTTGTGGTTGAACCCCTGCTTCACTTCCCTAGCACTCTGACCAACTCTTCATTCTAAACTTTTCCCAACTCTAATTTTTTCCACAGTTATCAGTGCTGTTTCATGGATCATCCAGCAGAGAATGGTCCCGATCCAGATTGGCTCTCATGCTACATTATCTCCTTGATCTCTCATGACAGTTGCCTGCCCCTCCCACAGAATAAGCAAGACTCTCAAGATCGTTCCTGACACATACATGCATCATTACATGTCATTTCTCACATACAGTTTTATATATCAATTCTGTATTGCATGTACTATAGTGTAAGGGGAATTTCAGACAACATAATCTAACATTTGTGTGACAATAAACAAGAGGGTGCAACTACAGTACCTTACATCTTCTTCTCTTATCAATAATTACTCCTGGGGGAAATCCCCGCAGATTTTTTGGTGCCCCCACAGAAAAACAGGGGAGCCAAGAAATCTGTGGGGAACACACGCCACTTCCCCAGCAGCCTGGGTGCATCTGCCAGGAGCAGCCAGCATCAGAGAGCAGATTACCACAGGGGGGAGGAAGGAGGCTGGGCGTGCATGCATTCATGAAGAGATATTAAGGGGGTGAGGCTGGGCGCCTGCAAATGAGTGAGAGACTCACTCTGTCCCTCTCATTCCCTGTTGCTGCATCCTGGGCTTGGAGGCATAGGGCTGTGTGAAGCAGGCTCTGTCCCTGAGGCAGAGAAGAAATGTAACAACTAAGCAGGCAGGCTGCTAATGTTCCCATTGTTAGTTAATTGTTCCCATTCTTAATCAATTAAGGCTCCTTAATCTTGGCAAACTGGTGTAAAGGAGCCTTATTGTAAATCAGTGCTACCCAAAGTGGTGGTCCGCAGACCGGTGCCAGTCTGCGAGCCATCGGCTGCCAGTCTGCGTGCACACTGGAAAAAAAAAATTACCGGTTCCCCATATCAGATAGCTTGAGAAGCACTGTTGTAAATGACAGTAACGGAATCCTCAGCTAGGAAGGTCTATGTGCTTTCTCATTTTTTTCTCCTGTTCCAGAGAGGCACAATGGGATTAGATTACAGCTCATGGTGTAAAAAATAAAAACTCAAATTTTTGCTTGGAGAACCACACTTTTTGTTGGTTCATTTACATGTATGTGGTGCATTAGCTTGCTACACAATTTTGGCAGAATCAAGTAAAATCTCAATTTCTGATAATGCTAATCCATCAGAGAATCGTGGGACTGGAAGGGACCTCAAGAGGTCATCTAGTCCAGTCCTCTGCACTCAGGCAGGACTAAGTATTATCTAGACCACCCCTGACAGGTATTTGTCTAACCTTCTCTTAAAAATCTGCAATGATGGAGACCCCACAAACTCACTAAGCAATTTATTTCAGTGCTTAACCATCCTGACAATTAGGAAATTTTTCCTAAAATCCAGCCTAAACTGCCCTTGCTGCAATTAAGGCCAGTGCTCTTGCCCTATCCTTAGAGGTTAACGAGAATATTTTTTCACCCTCCTCCTTGTAACAACCTTTTATATACTTGAAAACTGTTATGTCCCCTCTCAGTCTTCTCTTCTCCAGACTAAACAAACCCATTTTTTTCCAATCTTCGCGCAGAGGTCATGTTTTCTAGACCTTTAAATCATTTTTGTTGCTCTCCTCTGAACTTTCTCCAATTTGTCCACATTTTTCCTGAAATGTGGTGCACCAAAATGGACACAATACTCCAGTTGAGGCCTAATCAGCGTGGAGTAGAGCAGAAGAATTACTTTTCATGTCTTGCTTACAACACTATTGTTAATCCATCCCAGAATGACATTTGCTTTTTTGCAACAGTGTTACACTGTTCTCTCAAATGTGGCTTGTGATCCACTATGACCCCCAGATCCCTTTCTGCAATACTTCTTCCTAGGCAGTCATTTCCCATTTTGCATGTGTACAACAGATTGTTTCTTCCTAAGTGGAATACTTTGCATTTGTCCTTATTGAATTTCATTTACTTCAGACCATTTATCCAGTTTGTCCAGATCATTTTGTGTTTTAATCCTATCTTCCAAAGCACTTGCAACCCCTCCCAGCTTGGTATCGTCCACAAACTTTGTAAGTGTACTCTCTATGCCATTATCTAAATCATTGATGAAGATATTGAACGGAATTGGACCCAGAATAATCTCTGTGGGACCCCACTCAATATGCCCTTCCAGCTTAATTCTGAACCACTGGTAATTACTCTCTGGGAATGGTTTTCCAACCAGTTATGCACCCACCTTATAGTAGTTCCATCTAGGTTGCATTTCCCTAGTTTTTTTATGAGAAGGTCATGCAAGACAGTATCAAATTCAAAAGCCTTACTAAAGGCAAATTATACCACATCTACTGCTTCCCCCCACATCCACAAGGCTTGTTACCCTTTGTCAAAGAAAGATATTAGGTTGGTATCACATTATTTATTCTTGACAAATCCATGCTGATTGTTACTTATCACCTTATCTTCTGGGTGTTTGCAAACTGATTGTTTAATTATTTGCTCCATTATCTTTCCAGGTACTGAAGTTAAGATGACTGGTCTGTAATTCCCCAGGTTGTCCTTATTTCACTTTTTATGGATTGGTACTATATTCGCTCTTTTCCAATCCGCTGGAATCTCTCTCATCTTCCATGACTTTTCAAAGATAATTGCTAATGGCTCAGAGATCTCCTCAGTCAGCTCCTTGAATATTCTACGATGTATTTCATCAGGGCTTGGTGAATTGAACACATCTAATTTGTCTAAGTCATTTTTAACTTTTTCTTTCCCTATTTTAGCCTCTGATCCTATCTCATTTGCAAGGGCATTCACAATGTTAGACGTCCAATCGCTACTTACCTTTTTGGTGAAAACTGAAACAAAAAGTCATTTAGCACTTCTGTCATTTCCACATTTTCTGTTATTGTTTTTCCCCACTGACTAACAGACCTACCCTCTCCTTCGTCTTCCTCTTGCTTCTAATGTATTTGTAGAATATTATCTTCTTACCCTTTCTGACTCTAGCTAGTTTAATCTCATTTTGTGCCTTGGCCTTTCTATTTTTCTCCCTACATACTTGTTTATATTCATCCTTGGTAATTTGACCTAGTTTTCACTTTTTGTTGGACTCTTTTTTGAGTCTCAGATCATTGAAAATCTTCTGGTTAAGCCATGGTGGTCTCTTGCCATACTTCTATCTTTCCTACGCAGAGACTGTTGTGTGGACGATAGCTAAGAATGATATTGTGACTCTTGAACCTCTTCCACTGGAATCTGAAGTGAGTCAGCAATCCATTTTATCAGCTGCTGAAACGGTTTAAAATCCTTGGTATACGGAGGCAGAGGCGGTATCATCGCCTCATCTGGAAAAGATGAGGATATATTAGTTTGTGGAGTCACCTTTTTGTTTGCTCCAGGCTCTTGCTCTTCAAAAGACTCCTCGTGTGGTAGGGGCTGATGAGGGAGAAATGGAGAAGTAAACTACCTTCCATTATGATCCCTATGGGAACAGCTATGAGCTCTTGAAAATTGCTGACAATAGGCTGCCCATGGGTTCCAATATGGTCATTGGGTGGATCATGAGGTAGAGAGGGAGGCATCCAATGCTGCTTCTACCAGTGAGAGGCATGACATTCTTTCCCTTGGGGTTTCCTTCTCAGTTAAGGTGTGAGGGGAGATGAGCCATAGTAATATGTAGGGGATCCCTGCACAAAGATCTGAGAATCTGAATAGGAGTCCTCAACACAGTCCAGAGGAGGAGCAGACATTGGAGGTGAGGATGGTTATTTGCCTTGTGCTGATGGTTCTGGAGAATGAGCCTACCAGACAAAGGTAAAGTCTCAGAGACCCTGCAGATCTTGGTACTAACAGCCATTCAGTACCTATCAATATAGGAGACTCTGACTCATCAGATACCAAGTCTTTGGACAATCTAAACTCCTACGTTACCAGCTAAATCTGTGCTGATACCAAGGAAGTTGATTATTTCAGGAGTAGTTGTCTACATAGTAGTACCAGTTACCAAAATATATTTACCGCAGAAGTTCTGATGTTGCAATCTGGATCACCTGTTTAGGTACCAGAGGTGGTATTGAAAAGTCTGTCTATACTACAAACTTTCTAGAGGCAGAGCGTTTAGAGTCTCTGCTGAAATGATCATGGTACAGCAGATGACTTCGGTACCGAGGTCTGCTTGGTGCTGTGGGTCTTTGAGGAGCTCAAGGTCTCCAACAAGCTCTAATACCAGAGAAGCCTGGAACCTCAGGAGTACCCTTCCTGTGACACAGGGTCTCAAAAGTGATCATTCTTGATGGTGATTGAGGCTTTTTTGAAGTAAACTCTCTCTGAGGTGACCCAGAAACTTCTGTTCTTACGAACTTTACTGGTACCCTCCATTTTCTTATCCCATGAAAACCTAGGCAAGTGGAGTACGATGGTTGATGGGGCACTGTGCTCACACAGAGGCCAATGTCTAGAGGGATGTATCTGAGCCTGGACCATGGCTGGTTGGAGAGTGCACTCCACCATGAAAAGCCTAAGTTTAATCGCCTGTTTTTTTCAAGATTGTTTTTTAAAAAATTAGCAGGACCTTGCACATTGCTGCAATGTGGGTGTTGCCGTGACACTGGGAATATCCATCCCTGTAGCAGCCCTTGAATGCCAGGTATTCTGGCACTCCAGACTGATGATAACCCTGAGAAAACCCATGCAGAAAGGGAGTAGGAGGGGATATTAAATGGAAAACCGAAAGTTAACTAAAGAGGCATTATTATAAAATAAATAAGAGAACTAAATAAACTAAACTTAAATTAGAACTAGGAGTAAGAACTCAGGACTAAGATAGAGCAAAGCTGGAGCATACATGCTAGATTCTGTGTCTCAGGCTGTCAAGGGGTTGAGAAGGAACTGAGGGCAGTTCACTCACACAGCTCTGTATAGTCTCAGTACAGGTCACGAGGATGTCCAAAGTGCAAATAGGGGCCGAAGAGGCCCTGCTACCAAAAATCTCCTGTCAAAGGTGAATTAAGTTGATATATTTTGTTCACGTATTACTGGTTGTTGATTTAGACTGCAAAGGTAGAATAATGAGCTGCCATTATCTTTATAGCAAAGTGAAAGTGATTGGAAGATTGCATAATTTCCTTCTGATGAAATCAGAGCTCAGAAATAGCTCTTAAGATACTGAATTGAATGTGCACAGTGAATTGGAAGAACTTCCACTAAAGAGTCACCAAAAATGTCTGTCTGCAACAATAGGTTTAATGATGATGATAAATTTGAAATAAGTTAACTCTTGACTTTTAAAAGAAAAATCATTAAAAACATCATCCATGATGTACACAAAGGAGGTAAAATTCTGCACCACTGAAGTCAATGAGAGTGTGTTTAAACTAAAGGTCTGAATTACTTGTCTTATACAGCAACTGCTCCCATAGTTATAGACAGTTATCAGTCTCATTTTCACAGTTTTGAAGTTCCATTTCAAGGTGGTTCTTTTAGAACTAGAGAAGACTAAGATTTTTCCCTAGTATAGAAGAAAATTCAATCCTGAGATAAAATAAAAATGCCAGCAGCACAGGTTGCTACAGGGATACACAGAATCAACATTTCCCTGGATGCCCCTTCCTCTCCAGCATTTTGGACTTTATTGGCATGTAATGGCCCCTCGAGTGGAGGAAAGCTTGCAGCCTCTTTTTATGGATGCAGCCTCTCCTACACAACTTTTCACCATCAGGGGACTCCACCAGGTTCTATGTGGGCAAAAGCCAAACAGTCATTCAGGTGAAATTAGCTCTATGGCTCACATTTTATAGATTCAGTTTTTAGAAAGAAGATCGTTGTATCTTAAGTATATACGGCCAATGTCCTCATTGTCCAGCTTGACAGAGACGGGGCTTATATAGCAGCCTGGTGACAAGGGAGCTGTTGTCCCTTTAAGGCCCCCCCCGAGTAGATGACCTTTTCCTGGTAGGAAGTAGGAAAACAACACAGCTGGCTTTATGAATTTATGTATTCAGTTTAGTCTCGGTTTAATTTCTAAAAGCCAGCAATAGGCCAAACCTGAACATGAAGTGAACCTGGCCCTGTTCCAATCACAAGGCCAAGTTGGGCCAGCTGGCCAGTTGTACCATGTGGTGAAACACCCCTGCTGGCCTACTGCCTGACCCTCTCCTCCCCTCGGACAGGACCAGCCCACCACCTCCCCACGCTGCTCTGGGATGGGACCGGATAATTAACCACCCACACAAATAGCCGAATTAGCCCAATACTGTGATTTTTTACAACAGTGGGGAGGCAAAGGCAGGGATGTCTGCTTCCACCTCCCTACTGTTGAAAAGTCATGATATTAGACTAATTTCACCATTTCCATAGAAATTGTGATTTACACAAAGCCTTAGTTATAGCACACTATCACTAGATGCAAACATAAGAGGCAAGGCAATTTAAGGAAATGGATGGCTGTGTTAAACACTTAAATTCTTAGTTGATTTAGAGGAAACAATGACTGACTAGGAAGCATGGTGAAAGGCTTAATCTTTGTAAAACTACATGGCTAACTCACTATACCTTAATTCCCAGAACGTCCAGCTGTCTGGCATGGTTTACATGAATTCTTGCTTGAAATTCCATTGCCACTTGATTGAATCAAAGTGTGGAAAGCTATAAACTTCAGATAGCTATGGCAAGAACTGAGAAGAGGTAACTCTGTAGGTGAAAGTTTTTGTTAAGTCTTATACTAAAAGGAAAATGGGCAAACCTGCCTCAATACAGAAAAAAACCCTTCCAACCGGACACCCCATAAGTTGTCACCTTACCACCCTATCCTAGAACCCAAGCAGAATATCATTAAATTTTTACAACCCATACTCGATGGGGACCACATCCTGAAAGAAATCTTTCCTAAACCCTCCTTCTGGCCTTCAAACAACCCCCCGCACCTCTCCAAACTCATCATCAGAAGAAAACTCGCCACAGACCAGGACACACCAACTCAAAGCAGCACTAGACCCTGCTATAACAACAGATGCAAAGCTTGCAGATATCTCCACTGCTATAATGATCAATACTCCTTCAACACACCTTTCAACATCCATGGGTCCTATCACAACATATGGTGTACCTCATCCAGTGCACTAAATGCCCCAACAACTACTATGTGGGTGAAACCAGACAATCACTATGCATTGAAATGAATTCACACAGAAAAATGATAAAAGACAAAAACACCCTATTGCCTGTGGGCAAATTCTTCTCCTAAAATGATCACTCCATATCTGACCTCTCAGTCCTCGTCCTCAAAGGAAAGCTGCATAATACCTTCAGAAGATGAGCCTGGGCACTTAAATTCATAACTTTGCTAGACACTAACAACCATGGTCTTAATAAAGATACTGGATTTATAGCTATTACAACAACCTGTACCCCACTAACAGCCCCTTTTTGTGCTATGACTGTCTGGATTTCAAAAGGCCACTTTACCTTAAATGGCCTCTTAGAAAATGTGATGACTACTTTTGCTAAATAATCTCTTCCACCTTGTATTTATCTGTGATGGCTTGTCTACACTTCAAACAGTGCAAAGATTCTCCCACCATCATAGGTAATCCACCTCCCTGAGCCATCATAGTTAGATTGACAGAAGAATCCTTGACCTAGCGCTGTCTACACAGGGACTTACATCAGTATAGCTATATCTCACAAAGATGTGAAAAATCCACACCCTTGAGAGACATAGCTATACTGACCTTTCCCAGACCTGCAGAAATGCTCTGTGTAACTCAAAAGCTCAACAGAAGTTGGTCCAATATCACCCACCTCGTCTGTCTAACGTCCTGGGACCAACATGGCTACAACACCACTGCAAACTAAGAGGAACACTCAGTAATAAAAACTTTACAAAAATAATCAAAGCTGTCCAACTCTATGAAATTCTTGGGGCCAACCCAACACTTCCTTTTTCATTTAGAAAGTGAAATATAGGGCTGGCCTGCACTGGGAATTTACTTTGGCATAACTACGTCACTTGGGGTGTACAAAATCCAAATCCCTGAGAGATGTATTATGCTGACATACCCACCAGTGTGGACAGCGCTAAGTTGTCAGAAGAATTCTTCAATCGACCTACCTACCACCTACACTAAAGAGACAACCTCTTCCATCAGTGTAGGTAGTGTCTACACTGAAGCGCTGCAGCTGCGCCACTGTAGCAGTTTAAGTGTGGACATGCCCTTAGAAGTATCAGCCATCTGATTCTCTAGTTATATTGTACTTTGGAGAGCTCAGAAACTCACCCTAATAAAAGGAAAAATTTCTCCTGTAGGTACAAGTGACTACTCTTCAGCTGTACTCAAAGAGTGTTATGCAAAGTTCCTAAAATGATTATTAATATGCAGAAATCATAAAGGATTTAAATCATTTACTCTAATATTCAGCACAAATGTATTTTGTCTCTTTGTTCTCATATTTACATATGTAAATAAGAAAAAGTACTACAAAAAACTGCATATTTAGAATATCTACTGTAATAATCACATTTCCATGTTCCATTTGTGGTAGAAAAGCATTTAAAGAATGAGGCATGTTTACCACAAGAAAAAAATATTTGTTTCATAATAGTTTAACTAGAAATATATTCATGCAGCAATTAAAAACACTCTCATACTTCAACTTCAATAATGATTTTATAATATCAAATTTTGTGGACGTATAGAAGACCCTCATCATTTTTCAATCTATTTCTGGAGGGCGGGGGGTAAAATAAAACTGTTTTTTGTACATACAACGGTATGTTTTACAGTCAAGGAGGAATCAGAGTATGTTAAATAACTATCGTCTGTACTACTGGAATCTGGAGAGAAAAAAGACTTAGGCATCGGAGTACAGCAGTTAAATTTTGTAACAGTGCACATAAATGGATTTACCATATTAGTTAACATCCCCATCTGTACATCTTCACATAATGAAATACTGACAGTCTCAAATTTTGCTATATAAGATTTGTTCCAGGAGTTTGCTACATCTCTGCAGCAGACATCAAACAATAGATTAGACAAGAAAAAGAGAATTAGGGACCATGAGATGCCAATCACCTCCTAAAAGATAAAGTTAAATGGGAATTGAATGATCTTAGCATTTTGTAGGATACAGTCAGACTTTTATCTTAACCCTATTTCTTGTTCTCTTGCTTAAACTATTATTTTATTACTGTTACAGGAATGAAACAAAATCTTGGAGCAAATTTCTGGAATGTGGAAAAATTGTGACTATCTATATGAAATATACGAAAATTTACAGATGTCGACTATATGGTGAACCCATTTATCTACATTCTTATAATATCCATGCTTAATAGTTGTATTTGCTTTTACCAAAATAACTACTGCTTATATTGATCACATCTGTTTAGTCTAATTTAGATATGTACTAGAGACCCAACTCAAGAAAAAAAAAATCCATTGGAAAAATGCACTAATGTTTAGTAAATAGCTTTTCTTTGACTACTCTCCAAGATAGCTGGGCTCGTGAAAATAAAGAATAGATTTTAAAAATTGGACATTTCTGTGGATTTAAAAATCAGAGGGAAGTTTAAAATTTCAGCTAAAAAAAACATACTGAATTGGGTAACAGAGGCACAGAATTCCTAATGAAAGAAAATTAAGGTAATTTGCAACTCTGATGCAATGTCAAGAATCTCCTCCCAACTGACCTTATTCACCTCCCATGTCACTATTAATTTCAAAGTGATACCAGTGATTAATTTGGACCTCTCTCTTTCTGCCAGTGGCAGAAATTCAAAGAAAAAAAAAGATGAACTTACAATGAATGGCTGAGAAACACTATATTCTAAATATATATTGAAAATATATACCCAGTCATGAAACATTATTTCACTAACACAAGTTTATGAAATAAGAATGAAGGAAGCAGAGGAAGAAAATGAACACAGGCATACTAGATTTCACTTCACTCTGTTTCTTTATTCTTTTTAATTTTATATTTCATTAATTACATAACATGCATAAAAACATGTTATTTTGTTACAAGAATGCAGTGGTATGCTAAACTGTGTCAAATTCAGCACTGGCCTGAGTTGGACACGTAATTTAGTTCATTGTGACTAAAAAGGAGCAAACATTTAACATGACCCTAACATTTCATTAATTTAAAAGTCAAAAAGGTTAAGCATAAGAACGGCCACACTGGGTCAGACCAAAGGTCTATCTAGCCCAGTATCATGTCTTCTGTTCCGACAGTGGCCAATGCCAGGTGCCCCACAGGGAATAAACAGAACAGGTAATCATCAAGTGATCCATTCCCTGTTGCCCATTCCCAGCTTCTGGCAAACAGAAGCTAGGGACATCATCGCTGCCCATCCTGGCTAATAGCCATTGATGGACCTATCCTCCATTAATTTATCTAGCTCTTTTTTGAAGCAGATATCAGGAAATGCAATGCAATCGTTAGTGTAAAAGGTGGAATAATTCTCACTGCGGCAGGATTGTCAGTTGATGAACTACTATGCTAACATTATGACAGGTTTCAGAGTAGCAGCCGTGTTAGTCTGTATTCGCAAAAAGAAAAGGAGTACTTGTGGCACCTTAGAGACTAACCAATTTATTTGAGCATAAGCTTTCGTGAGCTACAGCGATGAAGCTACATCCGATGAAGTGAGCTGTAGCTCACGAAAGCTTATGCGCAAATAAATTGGTTAGTCTCTAAGGTGCCACGAGTACTCCTTTTCTTTATGCTAACATTATACTGATTATGCAACACATCATTTACTATCTTTTAAAAAGTGCATATAGTATATAGGAGAATGTGACAATTTTCAGGAAATGAGTGAGGACTTATCTCTCTTACTTATGGCCTCTAAAATAGATTGAAAATATCTAGCTGAAACATTTTTCTGCCTAACAGTGCACTGTCCAATTAGAATAGCAGAGCTGAGAGATTAGTTTTCACCAAAAATTTCATAAGGGTTTTAACTATAAAGAAATATTGCACATACCTGACAGCTTATTGACATTACAGACCACAGTGGTCTCATCAATCACGTCAATAACCCATGAATTACATCATCAACTTCAAATCAAACTTGACATAAGATACTGTAGGTGGAACAGTTTCAAAGAAGCAATTATTTTCTACTTGGTTAATAATCCACATGTTAAGGTGGCCACATCATAAAAGCTCCCAAGATTTGGAATACAGTTCAGAGATTTAATATAAATTTATTTTCTCATTACTCATCCATGAAATGAAAAGAAAACATTCAAAAACAAAGTCAAACTATAAGAATTGTTAAAGTAATATTAAGTTCACGACATAAAGCCCCAAAATCACTGCTGAAATCCATGACATAACAACAGTGTCCACAGTTACAGGTGAGGCCCTAGCCACAACTGTCAAGTGTCTACAAACTTTGGGGATAATGTTTTAACTTGGCGTGACAAAGATTATCTTCCTGAACAATATTTTTAAAACTCAGGCCCCCAACACTGACTGGAGCACCATTGTGCTAGGTGCTGTACAAATACATTTTAAGATACAGCTCCCACACCAAAGAGTTCAAAGTCTATAACATCAAAAGCTGACTAAGGGAAGCAGGATACAGCATACAAGCAAATTGGTCAGGAAAGTTACCAGTAAATATTCTGTTAATTGTGGCTTCTTCATCCACTTCTTGTTAGCATCTGTCAATTGCAACATGCCAGTAGCAAAGAATATTCTACTATCTTTGCAACTGAAAAAAATTACTTCTGAAGCGGAACAGACTGTAGATAAAAGTTTAATTTCCATACCATATATTCACTGTGTATAAAACAAAGCACCATCAACCATATCCATTCATCTCTCCTGCCTTTTCTGGGCATATCTTTCTGAAGTCATCAAATTTGATTAATTATCCCCTAATTGTGACACTGCTATTTTTCATGCCTTTTTCACTGACCTGCATGACATGGGACATCACTTTCTTATTATCACTGGTGAGTACAAATGAAGTTCTCCATCCTGTTTTGGATAAGACAGCACCTCCCTTGACAAGTGAATTCCAACACAAGTGATCCAATCTTATATGGTAGATTTGAGTCCTGTTCCCTGCCCCTGCACTTCCTCTTCCCCCGAGTCCCCACCCCCTAGTCAGGCCAGAAGTCAGAGCTAGGCCATGGTAAGAGCCGTCCAGGGAACCCCAGCCACTGTGGGGAGTCTTAGACCCTTCCACCTGCCCTGGGTGGGGGGCCATGATGCCCAAGAGCAACCCCTGGCCTGTGTCCCTCCCAAGGAGTGCGCCACCCAGGGCAGGTAGAAGGTCTGGGGCTCCCCACAGCAGACCAGGCTCCCTGAGCAGCTCTTACTAGTGGCCAGCTCTGGCTTTTAGCCTCGCCAGGGCTTTGGTGGGGAGAGGAGGAGTAACAGGCAGGGCCTTGTGGATAAGGGGGCTAAGACCTTAATTAGCCCCCTGCTTTCCCCCCCGCCGAGGCTGGCACCACCCTTGAGCCTCCGGAGGTGTGGAGCGGTGCCGCAGGGAAACTGGAACAAATGCTGTCCCAGAGTCATTCAGCGTGGGACCAGGATTTGAACTCTGTATTTCAAGACTGTCCCGCCCATTCCGGATGGGTGGTTACTCTAAGTTAGCTACAGACTATGAAAAACTGTGTGAAACTTTCCAAATGCAATTCAGAAACTGTTAATTTTTTCTCTCAAAACTGGTTTATATCGGTAAACAGTCCCTGAAACTTAACAACATTCAGATGTGAACAAACCAGGTTTCCTAGTGGTTGATTCTCGTTGTATATGGTGCATTTCAACAGGCAAGGTCTGGTATACATTGATTTATGCATATTTACAGAGATTCACCCACCCTTTCACTGAAACTAGAAGTAGTGCTATGCTGGAAAATATCACATGATTTTTCTCAGTAAACACAACTGTAGTTCTAAATTCACTCGTGATATTCACAAATATTCAGATAGAACAAACTTTAATACAAAAGCTTCAGCGAACAATTTATAGACAAAAATGCTTATTCATAATTACAAATCAAACTCTAAGGAAGAATTCAAATGTGTGTGATTCAAGTGGAATCTTTTACATAGCTCCAAAAGTCTGTCCAGGCCTAACAACAAAACTGATATGTAAAGTCATTTACTACAGTACTCGCGCAAACTTGTGCCATGCTTCTGACACTATTGACACAAGTTTTCATCAAAATACAAAAAAAAGTGTCCCTCAGTAGTATTTTCCATTAGCTAATATCAACTAGGTTTATTTTTAATAGACAGAAATAACAGTTTCCTAATAAATCTGTTAATGGCAGCATTTCCTTTGAGGGCCACTGAGGTTCTCCGAGAAGTGTGGCCCCTATCTGTATTCCACAGAGAGTTATTCACATGTGCCATGCAACCAGAGCCAGAGCTTTTGAAAGCAGTACCATTCAGTGGTCTGCGCACGTGCCCTGCACTGCCTTGTTGTTTCACATGACGCAATAAAAGGTGCACCAGCGGGTCGCCAACATCTCCAGTTCCTTCTCTACCACAGAGCTATCAGATCTGCATCAGAGGGAGAGGAGGGTGGGTTTGGAATACAGATAGGGACCACACATCTCAAAAAAATTTCCAGTTACAGGTAAGTAACCGCCTCATTTTCTTCGAGTGTTGGTCTCTATTGGATTCCACTGAGGTTGATTAACAAGCAGTACCTGTGTAGCAGGAGGGTGTGAGGAACGTGACGGGACTGTAGAACAAATGAAGCATCCGTTGCAGAATCATGCACCAGAGCATAGCATGCAGAAAAGGTGTGTACCAAGCTCCACGTTGCTGCCTTGCATATGTCTGCAGGGGACATATTTTAGAGTGCGGTTGTGCTTGATGCTTGCGCTCTCGTGGAAGGGGCTCGAATCCTGTCTGGTGGGGATCATCCCAATAATTGGTGGCAGCACATAATGCATTCTGAGACTTAGAGATTCTCTGGATGGAAATGGCTTGATCTTTAATTTTTCCACTAGGGCTACGAATAGTCTGGGAAATTTCTGGAATGACTTTGTCCATTCAAGGTAGACAAGTGTATGGGCTGATAGAGGTGGAATTGGGAAACCACTTTGGGTAGGAACTTGGAGTGAAGAGACCTTGTCCTTATGAAAACTGGTGAAAGGGAGGTTAGCCATCATGGCTCCCAGTTCGCCAATCCTCCTAGCTGGTGTAATGGAGACGAGAAAAGAGACTTTCATGGAGAGCAGTGACAGAGAGCAGGAGGCCATAGTTCAAAGGGGGTGGTTGTTAATGAGGTGAGGACTAGGTTGAAGACCCACTGAGGAGCAACAGGTTGAATGGGTAGGTATTTCAATAGAAGGCCCTTCCAGAGCCGTACATTTAAGGGCGGTAAAAAAACAAATTCCCATCCACTGGAGGGTGGAAGGTGCTAATGGCAGCTGCATGCACTTTAAAGGAACTGAGGGCAAATCCAGAATTCTTTAGCTAGCAGAAATATTCCAAGATCAGCAGAATGCCCACAGCTTCAGGGACAAGGCCCTGCTGTGCTGCCCAGGAAGTGAATCGCGTCCATGTGGCTCGATATGAGCCTGTGAAAGGATACCTCACACTGCTAGGGAGCACTCTTGCACTAGTGGAGCTGTCCATCCAAAAACCAAGCCATCAGTTGAAGCGTGTATGGAATGTGGTGTCTGAGTCTGCCATTGTGTTGAGTCAGCAGCTCTGGAAACATCCAAAGCATAAGTGGAGGGTGCTTCAGCATTCAGAGAAGTGGGAGCCAGAATTGGCAATGCCAGAAGGGAGCAATCAGAATGCTTGTTGCTTTCTCTCACTTGATTTTATAAACCCTTGGTAGTAGGAGAGATAAGGCGGTGGGGGGGAAGTGCAGTTCATCTGGTTCAAACAATCTATCAGGCATCATCCTGCAAATGAGCCCTAATTCCTCCCTTTGAGCAATACTGGGTGCATTTGGTGTTGGTGTGGGATGCGAAAAGATCCATTCCTGGGGTCCCCCATCGACTAAAGATGTCTGTGATTACTATGTTGTGCAATCCACATTCATCATCCGCTGCAAAGTTTCTGCTAAGAGCATCAGCAATCACGTTCCAGGTGCCTGGTAAGTAAGCTGCTGTCAAAAGGATATGATATGAAATGCACCATTCTACAGGCATATTGCTTCTGCACAGAGGGCTTAGGATCTCGTGACCCCTTGTTTGTTTTTGTAGGAGATCGTAGTGGTGTTGTCTAACATGAAGACATGCTAGCCATGAATGGTAGGCAGGAATGCATGGCAAGCTCTGCAGACTGCCCAGAGTTCCAATATGTTTATGTGCATCCTGGTCTCCCGTGGGGTCCAAGTGCTTTGTGTCATGTGCTCTCTCATGTGGGTGCCCCAGCCTGTGAGAGATGCATCCATTATGAACATCACGATGGATGAGGATGGGAGGAATGTCATCCCAGAGCAGAGTTGGAATGGGTCTATTCACCACTATAGTAAAGAGATGACTTTTGATGGGATGCTGATCAGGGTGTGCATAGGTTGGTACGAGTGGGAGTAGACTCTTTGTAGCCTTAGTTGTAGACAATGCGGGTTCAGTTTAGCAAAGGACGTGACATATGTGTAGGCTACCATGTCCCCCAATAGGGAAAAGCAGGTCTTGGCTGAAACCGAAGGAATTCACTAAAGTGATTGGTTCTCACATTGCCACAAGACAGATTTTAGAGAGATAAGCCTGAGCAGATGTAGCATCTATTTGAGCTCCTATGAACTCCAGAGACTGTGTAGGGCATAAAGTTAATTTTTTGACATTGATTCCCATGGAGGAAAGGAGTAGAAGCAGTTGAGATATTGATTCCCGGGCCTCTTCTTTGGACCATGCTGCTATCAGCCAGTCATCTAGATAGAGGAAAACAAGGGCTCTCTGACATCAGAGATGAACTGCCACCACAGAGAAAACTTTTGTGAATACTCGCATGGCAGTGATAAGTCTGAATGGGAGACCCCTGTATTGAAAATGCAGAGGTCCCACTTTGAACCTCAGGAACCTTCTGTGAATTGGATATATATCAGTATGGAAGTAGGCATCTTGCATATCAAGAACCGTAAACCACATGCATTTTTCTAGGGAGGGAAAGTTTGAGGTGGCCCGCAAAGGGAGTAGGCCAGTAGGGGCATTGGTGTATGGTGTGGTTGACTGTTCTCTAATGACACCCAGAAATAATGTTTACATGACGACTGGGTGTGATGTGTTCTGTGGGCCTTATGGCATTTTTGAGGAGGTTCATAAGTACGTTGGTGGTACAGTTGTGGCCCTGTAGCACTGTGATTGGGACGGGCAGTAAAAATTTCTCTTAGGTGCTGGTGTGTAGATGCCCAAAGGTCTTAATGTGGCTCTAGAGTCCTTCAGTGAGTAAAGGGAATCATCCATCTTCCGTTGAAGAGGCATGATTCATCGAATGGGAAGTCTTCTCTAGTGTTCTGAACCTCCCTGGGGAAGCCTGAGGAGTATTAACCAGGATTCCCTCCACATGATGATCCCTGTTGCCATCACACACGATGTGATGTCTGCTGAGTCCACTGTGGCCTGTACCACAGATCTGGTGAGTAACTTACCTTCCTGGAAAACCGCCTGGAATTGGTTGTGATATTGCAGAGTAGTTTGTTGGCGAACTAAGCCATCCATTCATAGATGATAAAGTCATACTTGGCCACTAAGTAGCTGCAGATATGGAACTGGAATCCCGCCAAGGAGAAGACCTTTCTGCCTAGTCTCTTATCCTCTGTGTCGGGTGAAGTGGAGGTGGTGTTGCTTGGATGACCAGTGAGTTGGATGGAAGGTGAGAGAACAGAAACTATGACCCCTTGTGGAGGGAGGGGACATAGGGCCTCATTTCAGCCCCTTTTGGAGTACATGTTCATGTGGCTTGGGTGTGCCATAAAGTGTGTGCCAGCTGTAGGATGGCGTTGTTGATTGGTAGGGCCACACTCACCAGTACTGATGTGTGCAAGATGTCAAGTAGCTGGTGTTAACTGTCCTGTACTACTTCTTATGGGAACTCGAGAGCATTGGCTAGTCTCTGCAGCAGTACCTGGAAATGGTGATAGCTGTCCGGTGGAGACGAGGGGGTTGATGAGACAGCTGCATCTGGAGATGATGAGGATCCACTGGTACCATTGGAGCTGGGCTGATCGGTGCATCGTCCAATACTATTTTGGAGTGTCTACCTGACAAGGATTTTGGTGGCAACACAGAGGAATCCTCCCAAACTGTTTGGAGGGTGAATATTGGGGGCATGAGTTCAAGTATGGCCAACTCAGTTGACCCTGCTGTTGTGTAGCCTGTGACCATGGTGCCAGATATCAGCTCTGCAAGTAAGACAATGTGCAGAACTGCCACAGTGCTGTTGGAGCTTTGCGGTAGTCATGCTTCTGGAAAGGCAGCAGTGGACCATGTTGGACATCTGTATAGTTCAAATCAGAAGTCAAAGACCTCCACAAATGGCAGTACAGACGGAGCCAACAGAACAGGAGATGGCAGGAACATAGCAGGGAAGGAGCCCTGTGAGTAGGTGACTGGATCAGGGCTCATGCCATTCTAATGCAAACAGCTTGGGGGGACCCAGAGTGCATCTGAGTCTCTTAGGGGTCAATGGTATCCACTCCGCTGGAGGGACCAGTATCAGTAATGGCATCTGTCTGGTGACAAGACAGTTCAAAAGACACCAGCGGAGTTGAAGTAGGTGGACTAACAGGATCTGCGATCAGTACCAATGGATCCGGCGATTGTTGCAGCCTTTTGTTGCTCTTGTGAGTCTTGGAACATGTGATTCCTCCAAGTCCAGAACTCGTGGATGGGGCCAAGTCTTAGACTTGGAGGAAGACTTACTGCCATGCTTTTGAGCATGCTTCTTTAGCCTGTGGCTAGGCCCCGGTATGGGGTCCTTTGCACTGGTACTGGCAGAACCCAATGAAGGCTCCACAGTAGTGGGAGTGCTCTTCACCTGCTCGGGCTGATATACAGGGCGGGGGGGTTCCCTGGCCAGAATCTGAAGCTTGGGTGCTTGAGGAAGAGAGCCTGGTTTTCTTGACTACAGGCAAGGAAGGAGAGGCAGATACTGCACCTGGCCACAATTTGGGATTCCCCCAAGCAGTAGAAACAGAGCTGGTGCTCATCGCTGATGGAAAACAAACAGGGACAGGAAGCACAGATTTTGAACGCTGGCATCTTTGGCATAATCCAGGACCCAGGTCAGAGTACTAGATGTGGGGGGGAAAGAGGGAAAATGTTTGGTGGGAAAAACCACTAAAGCAACAGCCCAAGTCCTAATCTTTTTTTTTTTTAAGGAACAATTTAAACTAGAAAATGTATGACAAAAACAATAAATCTTAACTAAGAACAGTAACAAACAGTTTTTTCTTCTGAATGTTTTGGAAAGTGCATCACAAGGACGAGAGGACAGTAGAAGCTCCGACTTGGACCTTGCAATCGTGAGAAGAAACTGGAGATGCCAGTGGTCCACCGCGCCCTTTATCGCCTCGGGTGAAACCATGAGATAGTGCAGGGCGCATGCGTGAACCACCAAACAGCACTACTTTCGAAAGCTCCAGCTCCGGGCACATGTTGCATGCGCATAACGAGGGCCCTACCAAATTCACAGTCCATTTTGGTCAATTTCACAGTCATAGGATTTAAAAAATAGTAAATGCCATGATTTCAGCTATTTAAATCTGAAATTTCACTACGTTATAATTTTAGGCATCCTGACACAGAAAAGGGTTGTGGGGACGGGGGGGGGGGGGGATTGCAAGGTAATTGTGGGAGGGGTTGCAGTGGCACTGCCTTCGGAGCTGCGCAGCTGGAGAGCGGCGGCTGCTGGCCGGGAGCCCAGCTCTGAAGACAGAGCCACCGCCAGCACCAGCGCAGAAGTAAGTATGGCATGGTATGGTATTGCCACCTTTACTTCTGCACTGCTGCCTGCAGAACTAGGCCCTCAGTCAGCAGCTACCACTCTCCTGCCACCCAGCTCTGAAGGCAGCAGCACAGAAGTAAGGGTGGCATAGTATGGTATTGCCACACTTACTTCTGCTCTGCTGTTGGCGAGGCACTGCCTTCAGAGGTGGTCACCCAGCCAACAGCTGCCATTCTCCAGCCAGCCTCCTCTGAAGGTAGCGTAGAAGTAAGGGTGGCAATACCATGACCCCCCTAAAATAACCTTGCAACCCCTCTGCAATTCCCTTTTGGCTCAGGACCCCCAATTTGAGCAATGCTGGTCTCCCCTGTGAAATCTACATAGTATAGGATAAAAGCACATAAAAGACCAGATTTCATGGGGGGAGACCAGATTTCACGGTCTGTGAGGCGTTTTTCATGGCCATGAATTTGGTAGGGCCCTATGCATAACCCTCAGTGGAATACAAAAGGGACCATCAGTCAAAGAAGAACAGAATAGTTTTTAAAATGACAGACACTTGTGGGGAAAACCATGGAAGATTTCTTTTCCAAAGTAGTCAATTTTTCAGTCAGGCTAGAAAAAAACAGAATAGGCTTACAAAATGTTGGTAATTTCTAAGACATTGCTAGTTTCTAAGACATTCAAAGACATTATTCAGTGTGTTTGTATAGAACTTGAAGATAACTATATTTCTGGTAGAAGTAATTCTCTGTACTGATTGAACAGAATGAATAGAGCTTTATTTTCTGTGCAAGTTATGAATTGTTACTGTTTAAGAGCAACTACCTGTCCCCAGAATGAAAAACTGCACCCTGTAAACTGCATACAGAAAATGTTACTATATATAGAAGAACTCAGCCTAGGTAAATTAATTTTTTTAGCTAGATCAGAGGTGGGCAAACTACAAGCCGTGGGCCACATCCGGCCCGCAGGACCGTCCTGCCTGGCCTATAAGCTCCCGGCCGGGAAGGCTAGCCCACTGTCCCCTCTCCCCCGCAGCCTCAGCTCGCAGTGCCGCCAGCACTCTGGGTGATGGGGCTGCGAGCTCCTGCTGGGCAGTGCGGCAGAGTGGCTGGCTCCGGCCGTGTGGCGCGGCTGCCAGTCCTGCTGCTCTGAGGTAAGGGAGCGGGGAGGTTGGATAAAGGGCAGGGGGTACCAGGGGGCAGTCAGGGGACAGGGAACAGGGGGGTTGGATAGGCGTGGGAGTCCCGGGGAGCCTGTCAGGGAGTGGGGGTGAGGATAGGGGTCAGGGCAGTCAGGGGATAGGGAGCAGTGGGGGTTGGATAGGGGGTGGGGTCCCAGGGGGGCAGTTGGGGAAGGGGTCCCTGGAGGGGGCAGTCAGGGGACAAGAAGCAGGGGGGGTTGGATGGGTTGGGGGTTCTGAGGGGGGCAGTCAAGGGGCGGGAAAGTGGGAGGGGGCAGATGGGGGCGGGGGCCAGGTTGTTTGGGGAGGCACAGCCTTCCCTACCCAGCCCTCCATACAGTTTCGGAACCCCAACGTGGCCCTCAGGCCAAAAAGTTTGCCCATCTCCGGGCTAGATAGAATAATATAAACTACTTATTATTCTTTATATCACTTTTACTGACCTCATTTTCTAGATGAATTTTTAAACCATGCTGGTTGTAATTTACCTTTTAATTTTTTTTTCTTTTGGAGACTTCTCCAAGTCCCATTCTAAAAAAAAACAAAAAAAACAAAAAGCAAAAAACAAAAAAACCTCCAGAAACATTCAAAAGTTCATGCAGTAAAGCACTGTCCCATAAAACTTGTATCATGCTTTAGCCTTTAGGCAGAAAGTAAAATCTGCTTGGATTTCATGACAATAGCAGTTTCGTTTTCAGCAAGCAGTACTGACTCAGGTTAAGGTTTGCTGATTAAAATTCTTTTGAGAATATGGTTATGAGGCTAACTAATCACAAATGTTTGTACTTTGATAGTCCACATAACCGGTCTTGTCAGCTTTATATCTTGTACACCTTGTACAACTCAAAATCTCACAATCTACACAAGAAATCCAACAAATTAAAAATGACACCAGAAAACTTGTATCTTAATATTGCAAATGAATCTGTACAAGCAATTGTTTTAATTTAATCCATATTTCAGCTAACAAAATATTTCACTTTTTACTAAAAACACTTTAATTTTAATACAGTTTTAATGTATTTAAAATTATTTTTCCATGGATACAGAGAATCCAAATGTATGTTTCTAGATATCCACTTAGGCCTCAATCCTGCAAACACATAGTCACATGCTTAAATTTACTACTGCAAGTACTCTCATGGTAGGAAAGTGTTTGTAGGATTCGGTCAAAGTTTGTACTGTGGAAGTAAATATAGAATAGGCCTCTTTAACTATGTACCTTATGAAAATGGAAAACCCCCACCATAATAATAATATAAACTTTAATTTTTAAGTATTGTTTCAGCTCCAACTGTCCATTGCCACGGCTTGAATTTGCAACACAAACTACCACTATTCAATGTCTGCAAACTGTGTTCTTTGCATATTCAGCCTATGTCTACACTACAGCCTATGTTGGCATAACTTATGTCACTCAGGGTGTGAATAAACCACCCCTTGAGTGACATGTTACGCCAACATAAGCACTTGTGTGCACAGCGCTATGTCGGTAGAAGAAGTTCTTCTGGAGTTCGCAGAGATGGTTTTATTATGCAGATGGGAGAGCTGTCTCTCACATGCAGACATGCCTTAAGTTCAAAATTTCTTATGCCTTGCTGTAATATGAGTTTGCTATATACCCCTAGAATATATGCACTAATGTGAAAAAAATACAAGAACCATAAGCTAGTGCAAAAGGTATCTGATTTCATGAAAGAATGTTCTCATGAATTAAATTTAGTGAGCATTATTAAAATCCAAGCACATGGAATAATGGTGGATCATACTAAAAGGACACCGTAACAATAAACATTCCACTAAAAGGAGTAGGATGAGTCTGCACTGTATACTGTAATCATCATGTTCAACCTCTAAACAAAAGTACATTTCTCAGTACCCTCTGAAAAATAGATTGCCAAGAATTTAATTTATATTTTGATACGTAACATTTCAGTAGATGGCATAAAAAAAGAATGAAGGTAAGTTAATAAAAATATTACAGTATCATATTTTTTCTAAATGTTCTTTTAAATCTTTTCCAAGTCTTTTTGCTTTTAATAAATACACTGTACTTTGTTAGCCTTTTTTGCTGTAACAAAATGCAAATATAAATACATAAACAGTTCACATACCGTTGGAAACTACAAAAGAAAAATATGAAACACTCTTTTTGGCATTGCTATCTGCAGATAGGGCATTCTACTTCTAGAATTAGCTTCAGCCAAACCTACAAATAAAGTATATATTTTTGCTTGTCTTTCCAATTCCTTCAGGCCAAAATGTCAGCAGGAAACTGAAAAACATAGATAAGAGAACCATGGATCCACTCAGCCCATCATCTTTTCAGAATCTATTATATATCCAGAAATATTGTTGATTACTAGAAAATGTATCCTTCCTAAATTTAAGTTCATTAAGGCCCAGATTTAAGAAAGGACTGAAGTACATGGTTGACTTTAAGTACCAGAGTAGTTCCATTAAACTTAAATGGGTCTACTGAGGTGCCTAAAATTAAGCACATATTTCAGTTCTTGGTTGAATCACAGTCTGACACTGTTATATGTAACTGTTATAGGTAGCTTCTTCCACAGATGTATATAACCCATTATAATTAGGGTGACCATATTTCCCTATGCTGAATACGGGACAGCTGGTAAAAGTACTTGTATTCAAGCGAGTTCAACGGCAATCAATCAGAACTATGCAATACAAGTGTTCAAATTAACATCAAGTTGACTGAGCCCCTGGTAAAAAGAAATATTGCGTAGCTGGATTCTTTTATCTTCTTATCTTTAAGGCTTTAGGGTTCACATGGGGAGAGGTGACACACACACTCCTGTACACCTCTCTCACATATGGGGCAAGGAGAAGAGACCGACGAACCTGACCCTCCCTGACCAGCACTTTCGACACTCCATGCCTGGCTGGGCCCCCAGGACAGACCCGTCTCTCCTGGTACCTGGCGCCACATCTTCCCAAGGCAACACGTGGAGAGAGGGATGCGGGGTCACATGCATCCCCTCCCCAGATTTCTGCCAGGGTTCACACCAGAATATGGCCAGCAGCAGCCTTTCGTCACTGTGAGGGAGGGAAGGGGCGGGAGTTGCTTCCAGCTGCAGGGGAGCAGGGGGGAAGGGATGACCTGGCCCGTGTCTTTGCAGAGCTCATCTCTTCCCCCTCTCCCTGCTTCCCTGTGACTGAAAGAAGCTTGTCCCTTCCTGCCCGCAGTGTCGAAAGGCAGCTAGCACCTCCAGGCTGCTGCTGGCCACCGACATAACCCAGCTGCCTTCTGTCCCCCGGCTAGGATGAATTGTGCACCAGGGCCCAGGGAACCTGACTGCAGGGACTTCAACGAACCCAGCCAGAGAGATGGCTCAGCAGGAAAAGGTGCCTAGGAGATGGAGCAGGCCCATGCTCCCTGGGGGCAGGACCCGGGTGGGGGGGCAGGTGAAGAGGGTGCTAAGCCCTTGCCCGGGGGGCTGCTATGGAGCCTGCAGGGTCAGGGCACAAATAGGTTGGAAATCACTTCCCCCACTCCTTTCCAGAGCTTAGCTGAGGGGCAGAGAGGCTTCCCCATGCCAGCGCTGTGCGGGGCTTTGGCACATACAGGGCTTGGCTCCTCCTGGCCAGAGCCCTGGGCTGGAGGGTCTTGGGCTTTCCCAGGGCACCAGCCCAGCCAGAGGCAGTGGGGGAAGGAAGGAGCCTGCCAGCCAGGCTGCTAGTGAGCTGAACACTCCAACCACGGTCTGGTTCGCCACACAGCGCTGGGAGCAGGACATGCCCTGCCTAGGGGGATACAGAGGAGCAGCGGGGTTGGGAGGGTGAAGGGGCAAAGCAGGGAGAGGACAGCAAGAGAGAGAGCACGTAAAGGGTTGATGGGTGGGCAGCAGAGGCAACACGTAGCCAAATGCTGCCTGGCGCGTGCCCACACTCACCAGTCACTGCAGCTCCCAGCACACAGCCAGTGCTGACCAGAAATGGGGTGGGGGATGGGGCCCTGCTGGCCGAGAGCTAGCGCGTAGCAGGGCCTGTGCTGAGGGACCAGAAGGGGGAGTGGCCTCTCCCGCACACTGCAGCTTTGCCCCGCCACCAGCTTTCCACATCCACCCCCATATTCGGCCACTGGATTCCCTCCCCACACTGCTCGTGGGCGGGCAGGCAGGCTGCTGGTGAGCAGGAATCCAGATAGCAGCAGTATCCACCAGTACTGATGTGGGGGAGACAGAAAATACGGGACAATTTGCCTGTTTTTAAGAAAAAGTTGGGTCACCTGCAGGAGGGCTTACATACAGGACTGTCCCTTTAAAAATGGGACATCTAGTCACCCTAATTATAATCCAAAATTGTTTTCCAATTAAATCTCAGGGTATGTCCTCAGCATCTGCATACATTAAATTTTACTGCAATATTCCCAACCAAGCCTTTGTAGGACTTTTTAAGATTAGGGTACCTAGATGTAACAAGAACGTGTGTTAAAAATCCTAGAGGCACTAAATTAGATAAGTAGGCTATAGGTAGACCATCTCACAGCACCCTTTTTGCTATGCTGGTTTAATTCTTGCTTTATACAATGTTCCCATCTTACTTTCTAACACAAATAATTCAGGGTATCTGCAACAAGATAATGTTTGAATATTTTTTTATAACCTTAGTATGAGGTAGGCAACGTTCTTGGCTCCTACTTACTATTTAAAAAAAAAGAATGTATTTAAAATGAAAATCAGCTTACTATTCTCTTCCAAGGTAATTTGAGGTTCACAATCTTTCATGAAAACTCAAACTAAGATATTTTGGGATATTTTGTGTCAGGTGAAAAATTGAAGTTTTAGCAAAACTCCAATGCAAAAAAAAAAACAAAAAACCACTTGATTCATGTTCAAACTCACGAAGCCCCCCCCCCCACCTGTAAAGGGTTAAGAAGCTAAAGGTAACCTCGCTGGCACCTGACCAAAATGACCAATGAGGAGACAAGATACTTTCAAAAGCTGGGAGGAGGGAGAGAAACAAAGGGTCTGTGACTGTCGGTTTGCTGCTTTTGCCGGGGATAGAACAGGAATGGAGTCTTAGAACTTTTAGTTCTAGCTAGGTATGTGTTAGATTATGATTTCTTTAAATGGCTGAGAAAAGAACTGTGCTGAATAGAATGACTATTTCTGCCTGTGTGTCCTTTTTGTAACTTAAGGTTTTGCCTAGAGGGATTCTCTATGTTTTGAATCTAATTACCCTGTAAGGTATCTACCATCCTGATTTTACAGGATCTTACAGTGATTCCTTTACTTCTATTTACTTCTATTTCTATTAAAAGTATTCTTGTAAGAAAACTGAATGCTTTTTCATTGTTCTCAGATCCAAGGGTTTGGGTCTGTGGTCACCTATGCAAATTGGTGAGGATTTTTACCAAACCTTTCCCAGGAAGTGGGGTGCAAGGGTTGGGAGGATTTTGGGGGGAAAGACATGTCCAAACTACGTTTCCCAGTAAACCCAGTTAGAGTTTGGTGGTGGCAGTGGATATTCCAAGGACAAAGGATAAAATTAATTTGTACCTTGGGGAAGTTTTAACCTAAGCTGGTAAAAGTAAGCTT
This sequence comes from Natator depressus, assembly GCF_965152275.1. NCBI lineage: Eukaryota > Metazoa > Chordata > Testudines > Cheloniidae > Natator > Natator depressus. The sequence goes on from NC_134236.1 coordinate 65,963,786, forward strand.
AGGAGGTTTTCATGCAGGTCCCCACATCTGTACCCTAGAGTTCAGAGTGGGGGAGGAACCTTGACAGCATGGCAATAGTGCACTTAGAAAATCTTGGGTTTGGATAAGACCCTGTTTCTCTCATGCTCTCAGAGGATAGAGGTCAGAGGTATCATACCATAACTGCTGCCTGCGTGATGTGGCACTTTGTCCCCCGCTAGTGGCACCTAGGCCAACTAAAGATTGATGAGTCTGCTACAGCCTTGGCTAAGCAGCATGTGGCTTTTAGCTCATGCAATAGAGCTGGGGTGGGCAAACGTTTTGGCCCAAGGGCCACATCTGGGTATGGAAATTGCATGGTGGGCCATAAATGCTCATGAAATTGGGGGCTGGAGTGTGGGAAGGGGTGAGGGCTCCGGCAGGAGGGTCTGGGCTCTGGGGTGCAGGAGGGTGGGACTGAGGGGTTCGGAGGGTGGGCAGGAGGGGAATTGGGGCTGGGGCAAGTGGTTGGGGCACAGGAGGTGGTCAGGATGCAGGTTCTGGACAGTGCTTACCTCAAGCAGCTCCTGGAAGCAGCAGCAATACTCCCATCTGGCTCCTACGCGGCGGCATGGCCAGGCAGCTCTGCGTGCTGCCCCATCCATAGGCAACACCCCTGCAGCTCCCATTGGCCCTGTTGGCTGGCCAATGGGAGCTGTGGCGGAGGCTCTTAGGGTGCGGGTAGCGTGCAGAGCCCCTGGCAGCCCCTACACATAGGAGCCGGAGCGGGGACCTGCCACTGCTTCTGGAAGCTGCGTGGAGCAAGTCCCTGACCCCGTTCCCCGACAGAAACTAGGAACCAACTAGGGGCAGAGTTCTTCTTGACCTGCTGCTCACAAACAGGGAAGAATTAGTAGGAGAAGCAAAAGTAGATGGGAACCTGGGAGGCAGTGACCATGAGATGGTCGAGTTCAGGACCCTGATACAAGGAAGAAAGGAAAGCAGCAGAATACGGACCCTGAACTTCAGAAAAGCACAGTTTGACTCCCTCAGGGAACTGATGGGTAGGATCCCCTGGAAGAATAACAGGAGCGGGAAAGGAGTCCAGGACAGTTGGCTGTATTTTAAAGAATCCTTATTGAGGTTGCAGGAAAAAAACATCCCGATGTGTAGAAAGAATAGTAAATATGGCAGGCAACCAGCTTGACTTAACAGTGAAATCTTTGCTGATCTTAAACACAAAAAAGAAGCTTACAAGAAGTGGAAGACTGGACAAATGACCAGGGAGGAGTATAAAAATATAGCTCAGGCATGCAGGAGTGAAATCAGGAAGGCCAAAATCACACTTGTAGTTGCAGCTAGCAAGAGATGTTAAGAGTAACAAGAAGGGTTTCTACAGGTATGTTAGCAACAAGAAGGTGGTCAAGGAAAGTGTGGGCCCCATACTGAATGTGGGAGGCAACCTAATGACAGAGGATGTGGAAAAAGCTTATGCACTCAATGCTTTTTTTGCCTCTGTCTTCACGATCCAGCACAGCTCCCAGACTACTGGGCAGCACAGTATGGGGAGGAGGTGGCGACCAGCCCTCTGTGGAGAAAGAAGTGGTTCAGGACTATTTAGAAAAGCTGGACGAGCACAAGTCCATGGGGCTGGATACACTGCATCCGAGGGTGCTAAAGGAGCTGGCGGATGTGATTGCAGAGCCATTGGCCATTATCTTTGAAAACTCATGGCTATCAGGGAAGGTCCCGGATGACTGGAAAAAGGCTAATGTAGTGCCCATCTTTAAAAAAGAGAAGGAGGAGGATCCGGGAAACTACAGGCCAGTCAGCTTCATGTCAGTCCCTGCAAAAATCAAGGAGTAGGTCTTCAAGGAATCAATTTTGAAGCACTTAGAGGAGAGGAAAGTGATCAGGAACAGTCAGCATGGATTCACCAAGGGCAAGTCACGCCTGATTAACCTAATTACCTTCTATGACGAGATAACTGGTTCTGTGGATGAGGGGAAAGCAGTGGACGTGTTATTCCTTCACTTTAGCAAAGCCTTTCATACTGTCTCCCACAGTATTCTTGCCAGCAAGTTAAAGACGTATGGGCTGGATGAATGGACTATAAGGAGGATAGAAAGCCCGCTAGATCGTCGGGCTCCACAGGTAGTGATCAATGGCTCCATGTCTACTTGGCAGCTGGTATCAAGCGGAGTGCCCCAAGGGTCGGTCCTGGGGCCGGTTTTGTTCAGTATCTTCATTAACGATCGGGAGGATGGCGTGGACTGCACCCTCGGCAAGTTTGCAGATGACACTAAACTGGCAGGAATGGTAGATATGCTGGAGGGTAGAGATAGGATACAGAGGGACCTAGAGAACTTGGAGGATTGGGCCAAAAGAAATCTGATTAGGTTCAACAAGGACAAGTGCAGAGTCCTGCACTTAGGACGGAAGAATCCCATGCACTGCTACAGACTAGGGACTGAGTGGCTAGGCAGCAGTTCTGCAGAAAAGGACCTAAGGGTTACCGTGGACAAGAAGCTGAATATGAGTCAAGAGTGTGCCCTTGTTGCCAAGAAGGCTAATGGCATTTTGGGCTGTATAAGTAGGAACATTGCCAGCAGATCAAGGGACGTGATCATTCCCCTCTATTCAGCATTGGTGAGGCCTTATCTGGATGAGTACTGTGTCCAGTTTTGCGTCCCACACTACAAGGATGTGGAAAAACTGGAAAGAGTGCAGCGGAGGGCAACAAAAATGATTAGGGGGCTGGAGAACATGACTTATGAGGTGAGGCTGTGGGAACTGGGATTGTTTAGTCTGCGGAAGTGAAGAATGAGGGGGGATTTGATAGCTGCTTTCAACTACCTGAAAGGGGGTTCCAAAGAGGATGGATCTAGACTGTTCTCAGTGGTAGCAGATGACAGAACGAGGAGTAATGGTCTCAAGTTGCAGTGGGGGAGGTTTAGGTTGGATATTAGGAAAAACTTTTTCACTAGGAGAGTGGTGAAGCACTGAAATGGATTACCTAGGGCGGTGGTGGAATCTCCTTCCTTAGAGGGTTTTATGGTCAGGCTTGACAAAGCCCTGGCTGGGATGATTTAGTTGGGGATTGGTCCTGCTTTGAGCAGGGGGTTGAACTAGATGACCTCCTGAGGTCCCTTCCTACCCTGATATTCTGTGGTTCTATGTATTAGTTGAAAATATCTATGCATCTTGTTTTTCCTTATCGGTGAAAAAAATTTGAAATATGCAGGTCCTCCTCCATTACCAACTTGTATGATCTCAGTTACCAAGAATTTTACCAAGAGCTTAAAACAAACTACAGATCCATAATAAAATATTTACATCCACTATTTTGCAAGCTTTAATTAACATTTAATTCTGAAATCATGAAATATTTGATTTTGATATTAGTCATTATGTATGTATTGACAGATTGTACCACACTTATCAAAACTATAAATGGCAAATGCCTTATATGTACTGTTTTTGTAGCCGTGTCAGTCCCAGAATATTAGAGAGACAAGGTTGGTCCAATAAAGATACTAACTCACCCACCTTGTCTCTCTAAATGCCTTATAGTGAGAGATTTAAAAAGCTCAATCTATTTCATTTATCCAAGAGAAGGTTAAGAGGTCATTGGGGAGAGATTTCTGATAGTAAACGTCTCCTTAATTTAGGAGAAAAGGTATAACGAGATCTAATGTTTGGAACCTGAAGCTACACAAATTCAGGCAAGAAATAATGTACGATTTTTAACACTCAGGGGAATTAACCTTTGAACAACTTACCTAGGGATATGGTGAGTTCTCCATTACCTGAAACCCTTAAATCTAGATTTGATGTCTTTCTAAAAAGCTATGATCCAACTCAAATAGAAGTTATGGTTCTGATGAAAAAATTACTGGGTGAGGCTCAATGGCCTGTGTTATGCAAGAGATCAGACTAGATTATAATAATGTTTCCTGCTGACCTTTAAAATCAATTCAGCTATGTAATTCAGTACTTTTAATACAAGTCCAAAATTCTAAAAGATCTTTTAGTTCCTTGCAGCTAGTTCCAAACTTTTCTGTTACGTAAAAATTGTAAAATATTGACCTAATTTAGAGCTACACAACAAAACTAATATGAACCAAACTGTCTCTTAGAAGTCTATAAAATCTTATTTTTATTTCATGTACACATTGTTTTTGCTTTGTTGAGCTAACCATTAAATTCAAGTTACATTATCAACTTAATATACACATTTGTCAGTCTCGAAAAAACAAAAATGAAATCAGTCATGTTTTAAGCAGAACAGTTCGCAATCTGACCTTACAGTAACAAAAAACAGATGAACATTGTTCTGAATATTTGTCTTAATTTATTGCTACAAAGATTTTTTTTAATACAAAAATAGTTTCCTCCAGCTTCTTACTGATAATCAAGCTTTTATTTAACCTTTTAAAACTCAAATGTCGTACAAACAGTCTGAAAAGTTATTTTGTAAAGATTCACCATCCAGTCCTATTGAGTAAGGACTGAGAAAGGAGAACTCAAGGGAAATCCTGACTTGATATTCCTGATATTGAAAAAAGATCTCTCTTCATAAAAGTGTTGTTGAAGCTGTATTGGTCCCAGGATATGAAAGAGACAAGGTTGGTGAGGTAATATCTTTTATCAACAGACATTAGTCCAATAAAACAGACAAGCTTTCAAGCTACACAGAGCTCTTCTTCAGGTCTGGGCAGCTGGACTCTTTCACCAGCAGAAGTTGGTCCAATAAAAGATATTACCTTACCCACTTTGCCTCTATCTTCTTAAAAAACAATGAACCCATGTGAATGGAGACTGGCTAAATCAGTAGCATCCCCAATAAAATCAGTGGAGTTAAATAGCTATAAAACTGGATCTGATTCTACTCTTGGCCAAACTTATTTTTAAGTTGGGAGTGGCAACATGAACTGTTTTAGCTTACATTCCCATTAACTTTTTTGTATTTGCATATTCCAACAGGGCTAGATGATAGATTGTCAACTCTATTTTGTCCAAAGGTGGGATAATTTTCTGATTAATTTTTATTGCCACTAGGAACAGACAAACCACTATTATATCACAGATTCAGAATGCAATCCCTTAATTTTTTGCTTGAGTTTTTCCTCTGTATCTTGATGGATTTTCCTCCAATATCCATGTTTTCCCTGAGACTAGTTTTCTTTCTATAATTTTTCATCCACTTAATTTTTTTCTTTTAAAACGCACTTCCTTCATAACAATGTTTGGGTTTTGTAGCCATTTTTTGTTCTCTTCTTACCCTATATTTCTCTTCCCAATTCTTGGTCCTCCCTCTCCTCCATCTCTATACACTTGGTCTCTTGGGGATGGGAGCCAGAAGCTTGGCCCTGTTATTTTTCTAAATATGGTGTTGAGTGTGTTTTGGAAACTGAAAAGAGAGTCAATTTGCAGGCATAACCCTCCAAATGCAGGTGAGCGACACTCATGCATAAATATCTGATTTTTAAAAAGGACACACATACGTGTAAGTGCATACAAACACATCCCTACCCCTCTCAGGGAAAAATGTTTATGTTCACATTTGCAACTTGATCAAGGCCTCTTGCTCATTAACAAATATTTCCTCTTCCAAAGTGTTCTCCTTTGCACAGCATTTAACAGTTCCTTTGCCTCTTCACTCAAGGGGACAACGTTTTATTACTTACAAAGGCCATTAGCAGAGACATTTATACAATATTAACATTGACATATTTGGCACCTTTTCCGTATTTACTTGAACTTGGGTAAAATTTTAAATGTTAAGCTTATTCTTCTATGGTCTGTAAGTGCTCAGTGTGAAATTCTCAGTTGAAATCACTGTGAAGCAGGAAAAAATCATTTTAAAAGAAAATGAAGTTAGATTTAATGCTTCAGTTTCATTACTGGTATAACTGCACTGAGTGAGGGATGGGTATAGATCAGTATATTTAATATTGATTTTAAATTAGATCACAGAAGTATGAATGTAGTATTAATACCACTGACATTTTTTGTTACAGTATAGCACAGATAACTGGAGACAGACTGGTTTTTATTTCCAGTGCTTTTATTCATATACGCTATTTGGCAAGGTACTTTAAACACTATAAATCAAAGAATCAGAGCTCTTTTCCAAGAACATATTGCCAAATGTGTTCTGTAGCTGAATTCTCATTCTTGGAGATTGCAGAGCATACATACAAACATAACATTTCATTTAAAATCTGAGCTAGTGATATTTGGATCCCTCTTTTATACTTTAAGGCAAAGAGCAGAGCATGAACCAAATCCTTCACTGATCTTAAGCTAAACACTGAACAGAATTTTGCTTAGGGCAGGTCTACACTACAGATCTATATCGGCATAACTACATTCCTTAGGAATGTGAAAAATCCACACCTCTGCGCAACATAGTTATACCGACCCAACCCCTTGTGTAGACAGCGCCACGTCAATGCTACCACCTCTCAGGAAGCTGGTTTAACTATGACAATGGGAAAAGCTCTATCATCAACATAGTAGCATCTTCACTAAAGTGCTACAGTGGCACTGCTGCACAGCTGTAGCATTGTACATGAAGGCAGGCTCTCATAAGCATAACCAAACTCCACCTCTTCCCAAAACAGCTATCACCACTTCAGGTTTCAATGAATAAGACGTATGGTTATGATAAAGATAATTTTTTGTCAGAGTAATATATTTATGGTAGATTCTACAAGCAATTCTAAGCAAAAAGTATTTCTACATTGTTTCATAAATGTCAATCTGATCTTACACACCTAACGAACTGATTTAAATGGGAATTAAGTGTACCTTGGTATGATCAGGTACAGTCAGTAATTTGATACCATTTTAAGTCAAAAGCAAATATTCTTGCCTTTTTGATGAGAGGTAGTAGATTTCAGAGCCTTGCAGATCAGTTTCCAGTTAAAGGGAAAATCAGGGTATTTTTCTAAAAGTAATTTGTTTATTTACAAAATGGACACAAATCCTGATTCTTTGTATAGAGGTGATCACAAACTGTACAGACAACTCCTTCTTGCTGAAACTTCAGCTAAAGCACCACTACTTTTTCAACAAATGACAGCATCTTGGATCTCTGTCTCTCTTGGACTCCAGGAATCTCACAGCTTAAATACTTTGTTCCATGTTCCTGCCTCAACTTCAGGGTTTATCTGGGAAACCCCTTATCCACAGCTGCTCACCTAGGACCACATGGCTTTGAAAGGTGGCCTGGCCATTAAACTTCCTTTTGTGAAGCTACTCTGCAACACAAAGTAATATCAGTATTACCATCCAGAGAATGTTTTAACCTACACGATACCCTCAAAGACTGTCTGGGTGTGATCACTGAATGGTCACTTTAACTATTTTCTGAAGAGTTTCATCCTGGGTGCTTGTACATCAGTGAACCATAACATGCAGGGCAATTACACCAGCTGCCGTAACATTAACATGGATAAAAATGATTACTAACAAATATTCCCCAAAATACTTTATGAATCACCGGTAAAGAAGCTGTTCAGGAGGGTCTGTTCTAAATGTTGTGAACCTTATATAAAACAACATGAGGTGCTTCATCCAGCTCCCTTCCCTCTAAATAGCAAGTTCCACCTCTCCAGTCCCACTGTGTCCTCCCTCAGGCTTTAATGATCCCTGTTTGTGAGGTTCTTACACCTCTGCTAGTGCATACACACACACAAACCAGGTAGCCAGGAGGAGGAGGAGCTGAAGCACAATTTTAAAGCAAAGAAAGAGGAAACAAGAATTTGTGAATTTTCATGCAGCCTAGTGGAACCAAAGTCAGGAAGAACAACGCATGGGGAATAGGCAATAGCATAGGATGACCAGATATCCTGATTTTATAGGACAGTCTCAATATTCAGGACTTTGTCTTATATAGGTACTTACTAACACCAACCTCCATCCTGATATTTCACACGTGCTATCTGGTCACCCTAGGATAGCATTTTAGGTGGCAGGTCAATAGTGGGTTTATTATGCATAGGGTGACCAGATATCAAGTGTGAAAAATTGGGACACTTTTTCCGGGGGGGGCGGGTGGGCGATGGGAGTAATAGTTTCGTGTATAAGACAAAGCCCCTAATATCAGGACATCTGGTCACCCTACTTATGCAGCCCATGAAAGAACCTACACAGTTTCATAACTCATTTATAGTAGGCGACAGGCTGCTGTTCAGTACAGATATATACAGCACAGAAAAGGCTTTACTGAGAAATCTTTTCCGATCACTAATTATGCTATGCAGTGAGGATATTTATTATTTGAATTTAATCGTTTAATTTAAATTAGCCAAATTACACAAAAAGGAGTAAACCTGGAGGAGTGTATTATACAGCAAATGTTAGATTAATAAAAATTTATTTTAAATGAGATGGGGAACATAAGGGCTTGTCTTCACTACTGGGGAGATTGACGCAGCTGCAACCGATGCAGCAGGTGTCGATTTAACAGGTCTAGTAAAGATCCTCTAAATCGACAGCAGAGTGCTCTCTGGTCAACCCCAGTACTCCACCTCTCTGATAAGAGTTGGGATGATTTAGTTGAGGTTGGGATGATTTAGCTGAGGTTGGTCCTGCTTTGAGCAGGGGGTTGTACTCCGGAGGTCTCTTCCAACCCTAATCTTCTGTGATTCTAAGAGTTAGGTAAGTCAACTGGAGAACGTCTCCCATTGACGCAGCACAGTGAAGACACTGGTGTAAGTTGACCTAAGCTACGTCGACTCTAGCTATAGTATCCACATATCTGGACTAGCATAACTTAGGTCGACTAACCCCAGAGTGAAGACAAGCCCTAAGTCTATAAATTTCTATTAGTAACCTCATTATAGAAAAGAATTACTTGAGCATAAGCACCAAATTTTAAGTACCTAACCAAAAAGACACACCTCTGGTACACTGGCTTTTTTGCCTCCAAACATGGATAGAGTAAAAGTAAAGGGATGCAGCACTGACCCAGAAGAGAATTATTTGCCCAGAAAGAGATTAAATGAAAGGAAAAAGGAAGAACACTATGAAGAAAAAAAAGACCAAAAAGAAAAAAGGAAACTGAAATTAAAAAGAAAATAGTAGCAAAGAAAAAATGACCCACAAGGCCAATTTTTGGCAGACAATATACACACAAATACAAAGAAAAACTGAAAATAAAACAGAAGATAGTTGCACCAATTCTCCCTCCCTGGATATGGCACTGAAGTCAGTGGGACTACTTTGCTGAAACAAGACCAGAAAATTCAGCATTTTGCAAGATCAGTGAGAGGTGGATATAGGTAACTGGGTATGGTTCCTCCTCTTTCTTCCCAGCACAACACACACGATGAGCCAGACCAAACAATATACCCCAAATCTATTTCTATTCTTAAAAATTACAGAATACGTGGAAGATGCTGTGTATGAGAATGGCCTGTGTGTCTACTTTTATGCTCTTCCACCACCACATTAACCATAATTTGGCTCAGGGTATACATAAATAAATAATTATTTAACAAGTTATTTAATATTTTTAAGGTCAGTGAAATTAATTTTACACTATAATGCAAGAATTATTTCGTTAGAAAGTGTCTCATAGTTTTTCTTTTATTCTTTTTCATGTGTGTGTTGAGGTGGAAGGGAGCAGGACATTTCCCCCCAAATTTCAAGTCTTGATTTTATTAGTTATGAGTGAAGTACTACCCCGTATTGTCATGGTTCTGAAAGGGACAAAATGCAAGACAACTGCTCAATGCAGAGCAAGATATGGAAAGACCAGAATCTCCTTTAAGCTACCACATTGTGCCTGATGAGCAACTACAATTCCAGCTGAAGCAGAAAGTTTTCAGAAATAGGCTAAGCTTTAATCTCTTGCGGGGTTCTAAACACCACAGTATATTTTTATAATTTAAAAGCCATTTAAGAAGCATTCTACCAGTGAAAATAAAAATAAAGTTAAGTCAGCATTACTATTTATTCACAGACATTTATTTGCAGAGAAGATAACTAATAATAAAATATACTGGCTGGCAGTAAACAGACTCCACAATATAAATTATGAAGATACTATCGGATTGTGTGCTTTAGAGAATTTTACAGACCAACAGACATGGTGGTTTTGAAGATCTATTCCTTTGAAGGTTTTAGAACCCACTAAATATACACACTGAACAAGAAGTATTTGACAAGACAAAACTATGAGTGGGTGAAAAATGTCACATTCATCTCTAATATATATTTTTTTATATTTTCACTGACATGTTAACATGAGCAAGTATAAAACGATTAAGTTGTTCTGAATTGTGCAGTCAAAGAATTATATCTGACTCAGAATTTCTCCCATTGAAAAAGCAGTCCACAACTCCACGAAAAAAATATGAGCGGACTTTGGCTTTTCCTCCAGAAATAGGTTATTGATCACAATCTCTAGACACTGACCTGTAAAATATATTTCATGAACACTGACATTCTACAGAATACGTCCAAAAGTCTGACTCTGCCTTTTTATTAACTGAGCTTCATAATGTTCTGTGGTCATTCTTATCTCTTGCAGGAGTGAGTCCCATAATCAAGGTCCAACTCTGCATATATTGTTTTCAATGAATTTGTTATTTTTTAAATCCCTCTGTTTTCTATGGCACGAAACAGACTTAAGGGCTACATTCAGGATATGATCCTTTCTCTGGAAAAAATCCACTTAGCTGGAAAGACAAATAGATTTGAAAAAAGATAACATTTACATAAATTAATTTTAATTTTTCTATCTAAAATTTTGAAAGCATATCTTCAAATACTGCTGAGGTCATGCACAAATAAATCTGTACAGTTATGACCACAAAAGGGAAAAATACAGTTAAAATAGATTACCTTTTAATAATAAGAGAATTACAATAGTGCTCTCTTAACGGGAAAGTATAATAAATCTTGCTTTTAGTAGATATTGGTAGTGCACAAGCAGTGGAAATAGCAGTTATTCAGAGCCTTGATTTTGATATGATATTCTGTAGTATTAATGTCTCCTTCCCTTGGACTTCTAGCACTGCAGCAGGTATTACATGCAGCCTGGAGACTAACCTTCCCGCACACATCAGAGAAGCTACTGCTGTTAAAAGTGAGATTATCACTTCAACGGTCTCTGAATCCAAGTGCTTAAAGTCACTGGTGTAACTTTCTTTAAAACATCAGCAGCAAACATATATTTTTTAATGGTTCACCCTTAGCTCTGAAGTTCATTATAGTTGGCATTATGGAGGGATGATTGCTGGATGTCCATGTCATAGCCAACTCCTCCTCTTCAGCAGTTAAGATTTGACCTGGTACTGAGTATTGAGAATATTAGCAAGAAAATGAGCTGGAGATAGTGCTCGTCCCATTCATTTTTTTAATGCTTGTAATTTAACTCTGTCATTGCACATTTCTCTTTTTAAGATCTCACTCGGTTCCTTCCAAATTTCAACAGCATCAGCAATAAAACAGCTATTTCCCTGTATTTTGTTCAAGGCTACAGAAATAGGCTTCAGGGTACTCAGCATGTGTTCAACATGTCTCTTAAGCCCAATGTTGAGAACTTAGGCTGTCCATCTATTTTTTCACAATTTTATTCACAAACTGTCATCAGATTAGGCAAGTTCTTGATATAGTGCTCAAAACAGTCCACTCCTGAGTTCCATCACACGTCTAGTGGGAGAGTTCGCTTGGTTCCTCCCACTTTTTTCAGAGCAGCTGCTGCAAAGTGGTTGTTACAGAAATATTTTGCAATTTCAATAACATTAGCCTTTATTTCTGGAACACTGAAGTCTTTGGCTAGGAGGTGCATCAAATGAGCACTGTAACTGTACGCTATTAGCTTGGGACTCTCTTCACTCTCTTCTAAATAATTTCTTCTCATCATGGATACATTTGCAGCATTGTCTGTGACCAAGCTGCCTACTAGACATTGGAATTTCTTTTCAGTTTTTTATAGTTTTTACTGCTACTTCTTGTAAGTATTCTGCTATCTGTGCATTTCCTGATACATCAATTGGTTTTGTAAGGAAGATATTCCCTTCTTCTGCTGTCACACAAGCACATACAACAGGATCATTGTGGACATTGCTCCACCCATCAAGACTCAGGTTAACAATTTTACCCTCTAGACCTTTTGCACACTGCTCAATTTCTCTTTCATATACTTTATCCAGCAATTTGCCTGCGACATCTGCTCTGTTGGGTGGGCTGTATCCTGGCTTAATGACTGAACCATTTTTAATGAAGTGTGGGTTCTCAATCATATGGAAAGGAGAGTTTGTTGCATAAACAAACCGGGCAATTTTTCATCAATTACCTCTTTTTGCAATCTGTTGGTTCTTCTCACAAACTTATCTATGGTTGTTTCTGGATGATGGAGACTTTTTTTCTTTTTGCTACAGGTGATATACTGTGGCTATGTGACATACATGATGTGACTGAAACACTATCCTTGGCAGATAACTCCGAAACTATAGAAAATGATGGTGATCTTGAAGGTGGATAGTCTTCAGAATCCTGTAGGTTGAGGATGGATTCTCCTATAATAAATCAATGCAGTTATTTAATTATTATTACCATACTCCTCATTTAGTATTACTCATTGCATTCACTGACACTCAGTACTACTTTACAGATGAAATTGTAAAAGGAAGATCTTCCTATTTCAGCTATTTATTTTGTATCAAAACTTCATCTAAAATGATAGTACCATAGAGTAACAACTATATTTTTTGCTCAAACATGAGAATTCAAGAAGAGTCCAGAAGGAAGACAGGCAGTCCTTAAGAAAGAAGTATGAAATAAAAAAGTTTACCAACCTGAACATCCTGCATGTTCAGACACGTTCCTTTCATCATCTTCAACACAGCTTCCTCCTGAGAAGGAACACTTCTCATGATGTTGTTTCATTCAGACAACCAGGCCTTGCATTTCTTTGTTGCACTGTTTTGCATTTTGCATGCATGCCTGTCTTACCCACAGGTAGAGGAACTTCATTAAAATATTCAAACTGGGTCTCTTTTATGGCCTGCTGCCATTATAGTTTTTCCCTTCTAGTGAAAGAATGCTATGGTAGATCTCAAATCAATGAAGGCTACACTCAGAAAGACCTCAAGACTTCTGGAATATGCTGCTCAAACCGTTTCACTTTTGTCTCTACTGCCTGTCCCTCCCTTCTGACATTTATCTCCAGACTTCTTCTCCTTGTCCAGATCTACTCCACCCCCAACAATCTTCTATTCATTGAACTTTTTGAAACTTTGCACTTTTAGGGAGGTAAGGGTTTGACTCTGTGTACACAAATTTGCAGAGGGACAATAGGGCTGAGGTCTGTTATTTCTCACCTCAATATATAATTTATTTATTTAAAAACATTTTTGCTGTTAACAAGTGTCAAGGTTCCTTCCCCACTCTGAACTCTAGGGTACAGATGTGGGGACCTGCATGAAAGACCCCCTAAGCTTATTCTTACCAGCTTAGGTTAAAACTTCCCCAAGGCACAGATTTCTTTCTTTCCTTCGGAACCAGCTTAGGTTAAAAACCTGATACGCTGCCACCACCAAGCGATTTAAACAAAGAACAGGGAAAGAGACCACTTGGAGATGTCTTCCCCCCGAATATCCCCCCAAGCCCTACACCCCATTTCCTGGGGAAGGCTTGATAATAATATCCTCACCAATTGGTACAGGTGAACACAGACCCAAACCCTTAGATCTTAAGAACAATGAAAAAATCAATCAGGTTCTTAAAAGAAGAATTTTATTTAAAGAAAAGGTAAAAGAATCACCTCTGTAAAATCAGGATGGTAAATACTTTACAGGGTAATCAGATTCAAAACATAGAGAATCCCTCTAGGCAAAACCTTAAGTTACAAAAGGACACAAAAACAGGAATACGCATTCCCTCCAGCACAGCGAATTTACAAGCCAAAAAAACAAAGAAAACCTAACGCATTTTCTAGCTAGGTTACTTACTAACTTTACAGGAGTTGGAGAGCTTGCATCCTTGATCTGTTCCCGGCAAAGGTATCACACAGACAGACAAAAACCTTCTCTTCCCCCCTACCCCCCGATCTGAAAGTATCTTGTCCCCTCATTGGTCATTTTGGGTCAGGTGCCAGTGAGGTTACCTTAGCTTCTGAACCCTTTACAGGTGAAAGGATTTTGCCTCTGGCCAGGAGGGATTTTATAGCACTGTAAACAGAAAGGTGGTTACCCTTCCCTTTATATTTATGACAACAAGCATGTTATCTCTGGAGACAAATCCACAGTTTGAGAACTGCAAAACTAAGCATCTCTGATGGTATCTTCTAGACTGAGCCCCATTGGGTAGATAGAAAGATTAACCTAAATAATCTATATAGAAGCCCCTGGAACCCCATAAAATTGGGTCCCTAATCCATGAAGTATTGGAACTCATTTACAAAACTTTTCTGCAACATTACATGAATATATTGTCTCATACTATAGAATTAGAATTTATAATCCCTATTCCATGATGAGATATCTTAGTTTTAATTAAGATACATTCTAGCTCAATCTTTAGATAAAATTCTTTTTGAGGAAAAAATCTATCTAACAAAAAAATCCAATTTAAAGCAGAAAAACTGATTTAAATAAAAAAATCCAATTTTTTAAATTTTTTTTAAAAAATCATTGATTTTTATCCACCCTGGACAATATACATATTAATACTTGGCAAAAACAATTATGTAGAGTACCATCATATACTTAACTCATTATGAGAAAATACAATTTACAGCTACTAGGGAAAAAAGAGTCATCTGAAATAAATATGTCAGCTACACAAGATACTGCTGTTTACTAGGCTTGAAAATTATGCTGCTTAAGCCTGTTGCCATTTCCAGGAATGTCATCTTTATTAATTATTCACATTAAAGGAAAAAGCTGCTAGGATGCAGCTTCCTGCATTTGCAGATATAAGATATAGCATACAGATTGTTGTAACATATCTTGCTAATTTTACTGTGAAAACAATCCCACAGTGGGTAAAATTAGAAGTCAGATTAAAGGAGACACTACAGCAAAATGTTTTAGACAGCATTTTGGATTACCAAACAATGTAGAGAGACAAGGGGGTGAGGTAATATCTTTTATTGGACCAACTTCTGTTGGTGAAAGAGACAAGTTTTAGAGATACACCGGACTTTTTTCAAGTCTCAATGAAACAAAGTACATATTGTACTTGGAGCACATACAGTATTACAATTCCGTGGAATTTTAAAAGTTAGCTACATATTTAAGACAAGCCCATATGGTGATCTTCATGAGTATTGTTTCCAATTACAGTGCTTCCTTTATTTGATTAACTGTGCCTATTAAATTTCTACAATGATGAAAATTTTCAAACCCTAGTCCCTAAACCCATATTTAAGCATCTAAATAAATGTGATTTGATTTTCAGGCACTACTAACCTGCAGCCGATTGAACTGAAGATCTAGATATACATGGATTCCAGATTCTTCAAGAAATTCATTTGCATTAATTTAAAGAAAAAAAGAGGAATAATAGATTATATGTAAAATTATGGTGAGAGTGAGAGGTTTGTCGTATGGTTCCAGAAACCTTTTTGTTTCCTCTTTCCACAGTTGCTGGGACCATATGACAACCCTTTTCCTCTTGGCAAAGCAGTGTGGTTCTTGTATGGATACGGGAATTAACTCCAGAACTTACCTTCAGAAGTAATGGCAACTAGAAAGGCCAGCAACAGACTTGTCTAGTTTGTCACTGTGATTACACTTGGCACCTGATACTCAAATGGAGGGTCCAAAGTGCTTGTCTACAAAATGCTGCTATGGCTGGTAGCCACACTTCCATGACGTTTGGTTACAGGACTCCAGCCAAACCCCCTGAAGAAACTCTAGCATAGCTAAGATCAACAGAACTTTTCAAGTATTATAATAGTTGTATCACAATAGCATCTAGAATTCATTGGGCTAAGCACTACACAAAGAGGCAGTCCCCGCCCCAAGAGCTTTCTGTTTCCTCTCACACTAGAATTATAAATTCAACCAGATCAACAAATGAAACATTGTGGTTGAGTTCCATGTGGATACCACACTGTACCACAAGTTAATGAAGAATCCACGGTGAACTACATGTCTCTTCCAATGCCTAGGCTGTTAAACTGTAGGTGTTCCTGATCTGAATGAAAAACAGTCCCTACTTCAAGAGGTCTGATATTTTCTGTAGGAATGAAGTAAGATCTCTGGCTGCCTAGAAAGCCAAAAATGTCTTCTAAGACAGTGAAGGACTAGAAGGACCTCAACTCTCCTAATTTCTCTTTTCTTTGTCCTAACTATTTTTGGCAGCAGTTTTTCCTCGGCCCAGGACATTATTTCTATTGCCACAGAGAAACTTTGTCCTCTGGTTACTCCCTGGTTTGGAAGGGATATAAACTCTCGTGCCTCAGTCATAAGCCAACCTCTAACAGGAGGTAGTAGAGGAAGTCTCCTCCAAGTACCATAATTGCTCGCTACATGGTTTTTTAAACCTTCTTTCCAATGCAGCTGGTACTGACACTTATCAGACAGGATATTGGATTCAAAGGACCACTGATCTGATCCCATATGGCCATATTTGTGAGGGATTTCTTTGTTTAAGTCACACCCTGACAGAGATGTCAAAATGAACTAAAAGGATGCGTAATATGAGTTTTTTGTAATTTATCTTCCGAGGACGCTTGCTTCCACAGCAAGTATATAAGTATATAGAGAGTGAAAACTGGATTGGCTTTCAGTGTGTTTGTACATACCTGCCCACAAATGGTCATTCAGATGTGATCTGAGACTGTCACCTAATTTTGCATTGTATGGAGTGCATGGTTCAATGCCCTGAGAAGGCATTTCTGCAGGTACATTTTCAGAAACCCTCTGTAGCCAATTAGCTCATTTTATCATTTAAATGTGTTATTGCTATGATGAACTCATAGGCTATTTCATATACAATCAAGGTGTGATGAATAGATATAAGTAGACTAGGTGTATAAGGCTGACAAGTATTTAGGAGTGCCAAGTATATATTAGGTATTTAAGTATATACATGTGTTGCATTTGCTGCATACTTCTGAGTTAGAAGACCATCGGTTCATACCCAGTGAAGACAATGCCTTACCAACGCACACTGGATTACCTTTGTCCACATGCTTGTTGACCCCCTCAAAGAATTCTAATAGATTGGTAAGGCATGATTTCACTTTACAAAAGCCATTTTGACTGGTCCCCAACATATCGTTTTTATCTCCAAGTCTGTTAATTTTGTTCTTTACTATAGTTTCAATCAATTTACATGGTAGTGAAGTTAGGCTTATCGGTTTGTAATTGCCAGGTTCACCTTTGAAGTCTTTTTAAAAATAGGTGTTAAGTTAGCTATCTTCCAGTCATCTCATGCAGAGGCGGATTTAAGTGATAGGTTACATACCAGAGTTGGTAGTTCTACAGTTTCATATCTGAGTTCCTTCAGAACTCTTGGGAAAACGCCATCTGATCCTGATGACTTCTTACTATTTAAATGATCAATTTGTTACAAAACCTCCACTATTAACACCTCAATCTGGGACAGTTCCTCAGATTTTTCACCTAAAAAGAATAGCTCGGGTGTGGGGATTCCTCACATCCTCTGCAATGAAGACCAATGCAAAGAATTCATTTAGCTTTTCTGCAATGGTCTTGTCTTCCTTGAGTGCTCCTTTAGCACTTCAATGATCCAGTGGACCCACTGGCCATTTGACCGCCTTCTTGCTTCTGATGTACTTAAAAAATTTTGCTATTAGTTCTTGTATCCTTAGATAGTTGCTCTTCAAATTCTTTCTTGACCTGCCTTATTATATTTTTACACTTTACTTGCCAGATTTTATGTGCCTTTCTATTTTTCTCCTTAGAATCTCAGTTCCAATTTTTAAAGGATATCTATTTGTCTCTAACTGCTTCTTTTACTCTGTTGTTTAACCATGGTAGCATTTTTCTGGTCACCTTATGGGTTTGTTGTTGGGGTTTTTTTTTGTATACATATAGTGTGAGCCTTTCTTACGGTGTTTTTAAATAGTCTCCAGGCAGTTTACAGGCATTTCCCCCTTGTGACTGTCCCTTTTAAATTCCATTTAACCATCTTCCTCATTTTTGCATATTTCTCCTTTTTGAAGTTAAATGCTACTGTGGTGGGTTTATTTGGTATTTTCCACCTACAAGTTGTTAAATTTAATTACATTATGTTTGCTATCACCAAGCAGTTCAGCTATATTCACCTCTTAGACCAGATCCTGTGCTTCACTTAGGATTAAACCAAGAATTGCCTCTTAAGGTGACGTTAAAATAAATTTAAAATAACTAATACAAATGTGGTCTCTGTACAAATTCATAAATGTAATAGTCTTTGACACATGCTCAGAAAATACTTAATCTGAATAATGATTAATATCTCTGGGACTGAATTTACCACTCTTACTTACCTGCATACTCCACAAACAATTTAACTGATTTCAATGCCCTCAAGTATCTTTTGGCTTATGGGCCTATATAAGAGCATAAGGGGAAGTAAGACCCCCCACTACCACATCAAAGGCCACTGCATGGACTACCCAAACCTTGCGGTGGGATGCATGGGAGCGGACTGGTGCTATGCACCAACTCCTCAGCTCCTTTAAAGCAGATGGTCAGGAAGTGAGTAAGGAGAGAAAGGGTTGGTCGGAGCCAACACTGCACATCGAGCACTGCTAAGCCAGCAAAGAAGGTGCTATAATTTGCTGTGGCAAATTACTACTACCACCACATCTACTCCAACTCCTTCCCTGACCCCACCTTCTTCTTCCAGAGAGAAAGAACAGGAAGGGAGGAAACTGTGCATCTCAAATGCATAATTTCTTCCTTGTACTGCTCCTGGTGTAATGTAACCAAGCACCAGCCCATACAAGGTTTGTGCCAAACCTACAATCTAGTCCAACAGGGCTACTCAGCGCAAATAAGAGTGACACAATCAGGCTCACTACAGAGTGAAAAAAGAAGTGAAATAGAATTTGTTTAAATGACTTAATATGTGCCTTCTGCAGAATCTAAGAAGAACTAATTTCCTTAGCAAACTTTTTCTTTATTGATTGTCAGAGTTGTCAGCATTAGTAATAGCCATCTTTAAAATAAGGTGAGGCAAAAGACAACTAGTCAAAATGCCAGGATACCATCTCAAAGTGTTTATAAATCAGATATTACAGAAAAGTAGAAGCAAGTCCATGTTTCTCCATGACATTTTAATGTGTGCGGCAATTTCTGTACAAGTTTACCAATGCCTTTCAAGTAGTGGTAATGAACATATCCTATCATTGATTGCATACCTCTAATTGCCAACATCAGTTTCCTCTCTGATGTAACAAAAAACGTATTTCTCATATAATTATTTTTATTCCTACTATTTAAAGGGGAAAAGCACATAACTGAAAGCTTTTTATTAACAGAATTTATTTCATGGCAGAACAGCATTGCTTTAAAGTTCACAGTTTCTGGGGAGAATTCGCAATATCTATTAATTTTTAATTACTAGTCTTTATTTCTTCTGGTCACTGATACATTGTTTGCCTCACAATTGCCATAGTTTCTCTCCTTTATTTTGTTTTCTCTAAATTTATAGTGGATTACTGTAGACTATAAATAAAAAACAGAACTATAAGAGTAAAAATTAGATTAAAAATAATTGTACTTTTTTCAAAAACATTGTTTTTCTTAGTGACAGGAAGTCTGTTCCTATTTCTGTGATCCAGGCATCCTCACTCTTCCCCTTCAAACCCTTTCTTTGCTTTGCTTTTCCCTGCTGACCTCCGCTCCTATGATATCTGCTCTTCTCTTGCCCTACCTCAGTCTATAGTTAAGAAAATCAGAACTTGTATCATTCACTGACAGTATGACTCAACCTGTTTTTATTTCTTCATCCTCATGATTCATTTCACCATCCCTACTTTTGTCTAAGTTAGACCCCAATACTATATCAGAAACTGTTAACATGTCTATTCACAGTCCCACTGAAGTCAATAGGATTCTACACTGTTCAGGGATACAAGCTGGTAGAGTCCAAAGCAACACTTAGGCCACAGAAATTCCCTGAAGCAGGAATTATATCTTTTTGCTTATCTATCAGGAGGCACTGGGCAAAGTTATAATTCTATTTAAGTATTTAATACCAAGAGGATCTATACATTAAAGTGTACAAGAATACTACTAACTGGAGAACATATATAAATGAAGCTATAATACTGTACCTGTTCATGATTATGGTGCAATACAACTTAAAATGAAAATAAAATTTTTTAGAAAGCCACAGCAACTCCAAAAAAATCCCTTATCTTATATATTTTACATACACCAAAGACTGCACACGCAAGACACCCATCAGTCTTTCAAAAGTAACTTATTAAAATCTGAATTCTAGGTATGTTTTTGTTTCTTATTTAAAACCCCTTTTGTATAGCATTCATGATATATTTTAAACCAGTTTTCAATGCAACATATGGAAATAATCATGCATTGCAAGATTTAAAAAAAAAAAAAAAAGAAACTGGGATACCAATCTTAACATTGCCAAGAGCTGACAATGTTTTTGTTACTCAAGTAAAACAAAGGATGCAGAAGAATTTACTATCAGAGAAACAGAGTACTTTTCACTAGAGTGTTTTGAAACTGAAAGGAGTTAGGTCAAGGTTTTTTGTTATTGGGAACTACTCATTACTTGTATTCCCTCCCACATAAACACACACTTCCTTCAACAACTTAGTGGCCTTCCAGACTTTCCAGTCAACCTTATGATTTCCATTTGGTCTTCGCTGGACCACATTGATTTCCACACCTTTCCTGAGTGAAACTTGTGAATTAGCTGTGGTTGTACCAGCTTGGTGCCCTGGACGAAAGATGCAATGGAGTCTGAAGTGTATCACATTACATTACAGTTTGGAGAACTTCAGGATTTAAATGCTGAAGGCTTCAGAGCTTAAAACAAGTCAGTGTTCAATACTAGGGTTCCACACACAGAGCAAAGATCATTTTTAAACATCACGTTCACCTTTAAGAGTAGTAGGGCAGTGCTAAAGAAAGCTGCTAAGCAAAACAATGAGGTAACAGACTGTACATTTGCTTTTGCATGAAGAAAGCATCCACCAATCTAAAGAACGTTGTTGTGTAGACTTCTGTGTAATAGGAGATTCTGTTTTCTCTTGGCATACCTCACTCAATACACTGGGAAGCACTCTACAGAGCCAGAAGAGTTCCCAGAAGTCACCTACTACAGGACAGGCCTAACAAAGAAAATAACAGAACGCCACTAGCCATCACCTTCAGCCCCCAACTAAAATCCCTCCAACGCATTATTAAGGATCTACAACCTATCCTGAAGGATGACCCAACACTCTCACAAATCTTGGGAGACAGGCCAGTCCTTGCTTACAGACAGCCCCGCAACCTGAAGCAAATACTCACCAGCAACCACATACCACACAACAGAACCACTAACCCAGGAACCTATCCTTGCAACAAAGCCCGTTGCCAACTGTGCCCACATATCTATTCAGGGGACACCATCACAGGGCCTAATAACATCAGCCACACTATCAGAGGCTCGTTCACCTGCACATCCATCAATGTGATATATGCCATCATGTGCCAGCAATGCCCCTCTGCCATGTATATTGGTCAAACTGGACAGTCTCTACGTAAAAGAGTAAATGGACACAAATCAGACGTCAAGAATTATAACATTCATAAACCAGTCGGAGAACACTTCAATCTCTCTGGTCACGCGATTACAGACATGAAAGTCGCTATTTTACAACAAAAAAACTTCAAATCCAGACTCCAGTGAGAAACTGCTGAATTGGAATTCATTTACAAATTGGATACAATTAACTTAGGCTTGAATAGAGACTGGGAGTGGCTTAGTCATTATGCAAGGTAGCCTATTTCCCCTTGTTTTTTCCTAACACCCCCCCCCCCAGACATTCTTGTTAAACCCTGGATTTGTGCTGGAAATGGCCCACCTTGATTATCATACACAATGTAAGGAGAGTGGTCACTTTGGATAAGCTATTACCAGCAGGAGAGTGAGTTTGTGTGTGTGTGGGGGGGGGGGGGGAGAAAACCTGGATTTGTGCTGGAAATGGCCCAACTTGATTATCATACACATTGTAAGGAGAGTGATCACTTTAGATAAGCTATTACCAGCAGGAGAGTGCGGTGGGAGGAGGTATTTTTTCATGCTTTATGTGTATATAATAAGATCTTCTACACTTTCCACAGTATGCATCCGATGAAGTGAGCTGTAGCTCACGAAAGCTTATGCTCAAATAAACTGGTTAGTCTCTAAGGTGCCACAAGTACTCCTTTTCTTTTTGCAAATACAGACTAACACGGCTGTTACTCTGAAATCCACATAGTACATATTCCAAAGCCCAATAATATAGAGTATAGAGATTATTATATTTTTATACATATAATTTACTTTGTTTTAGTGAAGATTATTTTTTCTGGATTCATACATGTCCTACTCTTATACGAAAACTTATGTACAGTTAAGGCAAAATATAGTCTATCACATATGGGAACATACACCATCACATAGGATACTGCTGGGACACAAAAGCACCTATTGATTTTTAAATCAAAATAATGAAAGACAAGAGCTGACAAAATATATCCACTGCATAATGTTTCATAAACAGATGGATTTATGGCTATGTACTATGACTGCTCTAACTGTACATTTTTCATCATAAGAAACCCTATTCTTTTCTGCCCAAGACGTGAACAAGGATCTCATGGGAAAGCTTCTTGGTCGCATTTGCTGAGTTATTGGCTTTAGGATTGTTAAAATGTAGAATTCAACCAAGGGCATACTTTGAAGTTTTTTAAGATTTTTTTTTCCACAATGAAAAAAAATGCAGTGTATTTTCTCCAGGTCTGGATTATGACGACACACTACACTGTACTATGCAATTAATAATATAATAACTAGATTGTGCAAGAAAATGCTCTCTCCACTGCCTGAGGTGTAGAGGGAAGAAAAGAAAGTACAATACTTGGGTTCAACTGAAATGAAGAAGTCTTGAATAAAAATGTAAGAGGTGAATTCTTAGGGAATTATATCTACAGCCCTATTTTTAATCTGTGAGTGGAAAAATCTTTGTACTGATCAAAGACTTGTCTTGTGTTTTAGACCATTAACAAAACAATTTTCAAATACATTTGTAAATGCTAGAGACCCAAGAAATCTCTTAATTTATTATTAACTCACAGGATGTCCACAAATTTGGAGATTCATCTTTTAATCTCCCAGCAGTTAAATTCGATCTGTTTAGATCTTATGAACAGAATTGTTGTGAGTATTTTCTTGTAAATTGGAATCCTAAAACTGTGCTTAATCACTAGCTCCCAAAATCAGAAATATTTGAGGTTTAGTGGTCAGTATGAAGATTTTGAATAATTTTTTCTCATTTTTCTTTTATTTTCTTGACCATTTATATCATAAGTGGGAAAAAAAGAGGTGCACATCCAAGGTCTTCACATTATTGAGAAGATATCCATCTGCCAGGTTTACTGGTTGAGAGAGGCCCACATCAGAATACCCCATAGCCCAGCACATAGGGAACTCACTAGGCAGGGAGTTCCTGTTCAAATCCTTTGTCCTCATCAGGGAAAGGAGAGAATTGAACTGGGTCTCTCACATCCTGGGTGAGTACCCTAACACTGGGTTACTAGAAATAAGGGAATCCTCCTTTTTCCCTTCCCCTTCCCCTGACCTGTTTTGTGTGACATTAGGCATGCTCTCAGCACACTTAGCAGATTGGACCCCCCAGGCAAGACAGGCGCTGTTCCGCCTATCTACCCCCAGTTTGTGGACTGTGCTGCGGCCTGGGCATCAGATAGGCATCCAAATGCCTAGAGCAAGACTGCAATGCACTGCACATGCCCAAAGGTGGAAATACAAGCACCTCGGGAATTTTTACTGAGGATATTTAGGCGCTGAGGGAGTTTAAAAGCCTACAGGGTTAGCTGGCAGCCAAACGGAACATATGTGGATCAGAGTAGTGCCTAAATCTCGGACATAGGCACTTAAAACTGGAGTTTAGGCACTTAAGTCTCTTTTGTGGATCTGGGCCATGGTGACCAGAAACAATCCATTCAAATCACTAATTACAAATAATATTTCCTTTGTTTAATAAATCAGTTTTAAATGCAAAGTGTGTTTTGAAAAACTTAGTTTTACTTAACTTAAATGTGGAAAAAAACTAAGAACAATTTTAAAATGCTTTTTGTGCGTTCTTAAGTCCAATTTCCATCCAAATGCAGCTTGATAAAAATCAGAAGTAAAAAATTGATCTAGTAAATAAGAGTCATTCATAACTTTCTAACAAAATATAAAAATTAAGAATCTGAATGAATAGAGGGTAAACTACATAACTATTTATATAAATGGATATAGCTAGCTATATTGTATACTGCTGTTTCGCAAAAAGTATCAAACTTAATGTAAAGACTACTAGTTAATTTCAGACCTCACGGAGGGCCCCTTGGTTTGCAGGAAAAGTTCCTGCATATGTTCCTTTGTACTTTAGAACCATTATTTTTTTATTATTATTATTTAAAGTTCAACTCTGTACTATTGGCTGTCTGTTAAATAGTCCTCCCGATAAGAGTTGGTAGTCTCAGTCCATTATGTCTTATGCAGACACAATTACATAATGAACCATCACCACAACTGGCAACATTTTTGACAGTGTCCTACAAATTCTCCATTTGCTCTTCTCCCCTCCACTAATAATCATCTATATAGCCACATAGGTTGTAGAATCCCCTCCGATAGGAGAGTCTTTTTCTCAGTCTTGCCTGTCCCAGTAGTCAGGAAGCAGGTTGAGGGGTTCTTGTCCAGACCCAGGAATAGGATTCTATGAGACACTATCTCACTAACATAGAGGCAGCAGATTGCAATTGGACAGAAGCAGCTCAAGTAAAGTTTGTATTAACTGGGTTGGTGCAGCAGGTGTCTAGTAAAATTTTACTACCCATCTGAAAATGTTATTGCACTTGTATAACACAAATCTTCATTCACAGTAAAGAGTCTCAGCCAGAAAACCCAATAGAAATCTTCCTGCCTAGCACTGAAAAGCCAAAGAGGTGCTCTTCCTTCAGGGTTGGGTGAAGTTGGGGGGCAGAAAAGGGATGGGGTTATTTTGCCTAAAAGTGGCCTTTACCAGAGGCATTTTAGCGTTCACACTAATTATGGCATTCTTAAAGTGAGGGGGTTTGTTTGTCTTGGTTATTCAGATTTTTTACATGAATGCTGTTACTCTATTTCATTTGGGGAACATCTGAAGTCCTTTATCATCACTCTTTGGATTGTTTTGTTTGTTTAATCACCTTTCATTTCAGATGATCCCAAGATACCTCACTCAAGCCTCTGTAGATGTAGATTCAAAACAGAAAATATGTGGAATCTTTGTATCCAAGATCGACCAACACTAAAAAAAGGACTATTCATCTAACTAACAAGGATTTTTACTGATAAGTCAATTCATGCAATGAAATTAGAGAAACATTAGTTTATACCAATCTATCCCCATTTTGCCATATGACTATATAACTTTATGCGTTTTAACACAAACCCTCATTAAAAGTCATTGCAAAACTAAAATAAATAATACTCACAACTCGCCAAAAGGATACAATCCCATGCAGTATTCTGAAGACCTAATCTAGACTTGATACAAGAGACTTAATTTATCACATCTACCTCTGACAGCTACTCTGAGTTTTGTCCCCTTTACACTTTAGCAACAACTGTACCGCTTGTAATGCCAATAAAGTACTTTTTATTTGAATTGTGCTATTGTACGTGCTTATTAGAACAAATACATTCACAAAACGAAAAGCAAAAAATGAGAAACAATGTGCTCAAATGAAAGTTAAATATCTTTTTCCTTGTCATCTATCAAAGGTCAAAACCTACTTCAGCATTTGATGGGGGTAAGCAAGAGGAACAGTATGCAATTGTGCCAGGTGGCAGGGGCACTTACATTTCCTCATGGACATCTCCTGAACCAACCATGGGAGCAGAGCCAGAGTGCTAGTAAAATAAATATGTTGGAATAGAGAATTTGTATGGAAACGTATCAGTATTTGAACTTTCTACCAACATCTACCTTATGGTTGCTTCCTACCCTGTCTGCCAAAAAATATGTCTGCTCTGCTTGATGGCAATACTATTATGTAGCAATAGCCTCATTTGCCCAATGAGCAAGCTGAGGCACTGGGAGGCGAAATGGCTTGCCCAGGTTCGTAAAGGGACAAGGGGTACCGCAGGGAGCTGAGCCTATATTAAGAGTCTCCTGGGCTGCAGTGGCGTTATCTACAGCAGAGGAAGCGTCAGCTGATCCGCAGGAACTTGGAAGTATCAGAGTTTGCTGCCAAGTGCTGAGTCTACAAGACAAGCGCCGCTGCCCCCACCCTGCCGGCATCCAAGGAGGCCGGTGCCCGCCCCCACGGCAGCGAGGACCCGGGCTGGCGGCTGGGCCCCCGGGAATGCCCCCCCATTACGCGCCCAGAGCCGGGGGCGGCGGGGACTAACCAACCCCACCCCCCTCCGCGGCCTTTCCTCAGCGGCGGCCCGCCCGGCCCAGGCGCGCCCGCCCACCTGCCCCGGTACCTTGTTGAGATGCGGGTTGCGGGTCACCTCGTAGCCCCGCTTCATGGTGAGCTCCGCGGGCTGGGCCGGGCGCTGCTGTCGCCGCTGCCGAGGCGAGGGTCCGCCGGGAGGGTACCGCGAGGGCGGGGAGGAGGAAGCGCCCGTGACACGCCGCCTCCAAGCCGGGGTCACCGGGGCACAAGCGCCGCTGAGTCAGCGGAGGAGCCGCTCGGAGACAGGAGCGGCGGGGGGCGGGTACCCGCGCGACGGCGCCGACTGGAGGAAGCCGAGGCCGGGTGGCAGCGGGAGCGGCCAGGGAAGCGGCGGCGGGGGGGTTGAGAGACGGGGTGTGGGTGCAGGCCATGGATCGGGGGAAGATTTGGCTGGTGATGGAGGTCCTGAGGGAGTCGGGGAGTGATGGGGGGGGGGGTGTCCTGAGGGAACTTGGATGGAGGGGGTGAGGGGGTGTTTGGGAGAGGGACTGGTCATGTGATGGTGGGGGGGATGAGGGGTGTGCCCTGAGGGAGAGGGGCTGGCCATGGGATGGAGGGGATGTGGAGTGGGGGGAATGAGGGGTGTATAATTGGGAGGCTGGGACTGGCCATATGATGGAGGGATTAGGGGTGGGGGAATGAGGGGTGTATGCTTGGGAGGAGGGCTTGGCCATGTGATGGGTGGAGAGGGGGGATGAGAGGTGTATATGCTGTGGGGGGAGGGATTTGGAGGTGTGGTAGGGGTTCAGGAAGAAGTGAAGACTTGAGGGACAAGGGAATAGGCACAATATGGGCAGGGAAGTATACTCTTGCACCCTCCTACAAGAGCTTTAGTGTGCCATCCCTCGTTTCTTGATGTTCTGTGGGCTTCTCCTGAAATATTACTTGGGAGACTTCCAGTTACCAGTCTAATTTTGTTTTCTTCAGTGATATGCTTCATATCAGATTAATGTCATTATGTCACATTATGAAAGTGTGTCATTTTTAGGTAAATCAAATGGTTTAATCTTTTATTTTTAATCTAAAGTCTCAGCTCATTTTTAAAACAGAAGAGTCAATCATTTTAACATAATTATTCGGCATTCACATGTCATTACATAATTCCATTGTATCAACTCCCCTGTTTTTCTGACAGCCCATCCAAATTCATCTCCATTACATGCCAATTGAAAATTACGGTTTAACATTTCATGAAGTGTCTTATGTTGTGCTATTCGTTTTCTGTGAAGCAGAGTACAATAAAAACCAGCAAATGTTCAGTGTTCTTAATGATAGTGTCCTGAGACAATATGGACACATCCTGAAGTCAAATCCAGGTAGCCTGTCAATGGAACTTTTCGTGGGTATAGCCATCCACCTTCACAGATTCAGTTGCAGGAATGGGGCCAATATTATTATTAAAATTGAAATCTCACCCTCATCATGCTATGTAAGGATTATGAAACCTAAACTTCCTGCTAAAGGGCCACTGTAACACGTGGCTGAATAGTGTTGTATACTTAATAGGTGCAAGTTTCTGGTCTACACAGGGTTGATGTACCAATTCAACTAGTTTGAGTAGGGGGTGTAGTTTTTTATCCAAATAATTAAATCAGTACAGTGTCTAGTGTAGCTGGAGTTATACCAATATAAAATGTGCCTTATTAATATAGCTATCTCTTCTCAGTTTACAGGTATAAGGCTATCACTGTGCCCCCACTAGAAAGGTTGTACTGCTTCTAAATATACTAGTATGTTTTTGTGTGTAGAAAAGCCCTTAAGGACTGGGAATTTACTGGCCATTACTTCTGTGTATCGCAGACAAATTGATTATGTCACAGATCACACTTACATTAGAATTTCTTAGTTTTTCTAAAAAAGTCAAATCTTTAAAGGTAATCTGAAGGGTTGTGTCCTTTTTTTATTCATTATTATTTATACACAAGGCCAGAAAAAAGTCTGTTTAGTTTTTTGGGATTTGGTATGGTTTCGGTTGGATTTTTAAACTGTACCAATACCAAAAAGCCAAGTCTGATCTTCCCTCAATTTCTTGAGGACTCATTTGTGGCAGTGCTTGGAAATGTGTATTTTGAACTTTCTCAGTTCTTAATTGAAGGGGTGGAGATGTTGAATTGTTAACAAAGAGAGCTTTCTCCCCAAAATTTATTAGTTACATAGTTAAGAGACTGCTTAAAAAGCTTTGCTGACAGTTAATCACATTTTGCTTGTTGATGTCATAAATCTGCTAATTCTGTAGGTTTCTTTAGAATTTTTTAAGCTTTCCAAGATGGACAAAATCTGATTTTTTTTTTTGGACATTAAAAAGGCAGATTTTTAAAAAAGGCAACTTATTAGGCCTCTCTTGTACCTAATAAAAAAGCAAAAAACAGGCACAAGCCCTTTTTCATACCTTTTCAGGTCACCTTTGAAGTATTTTTAATGGAATTACAATTTAATTTCTATACTTTTTGTCAAAGATAGAAAAACTTGTATTGACACAATTTCATTAAAGTGTTGCACATGGTTTCTATAAAATTTCACTGAGTTTATGCCAAAAGTCACTGAAACCAGCACCATTATGCAATCCTAAGACTACCCACGCAGAATTCTGGAGCCTCACCTTGCCAAAAACCTATGGTGACTCATCTTGCTCACCTCATTGTGAAACACCTGTTCATTTGGAATCACATTTGGGAACCTATTTTCTTTTCTGCATATTTTACCAGGCTTGAAAAAAAGTTAGCTACCAGTCCCTTCAGCACAAATATATATGTTACTCCTATCGCACCTCTCCAGAAAATTGTAACTGATTTTTGTCCTTCATGCCCACACTTTTCTTTTAATTAACATGAATGAACAAGAAAATCTCAAGGATTTTAAGGTAAATATGTGCCTGAATCCTGGGAATGGCTCTGCTTTCAGGGACAGCCCTGGTGGCTACTTTTTTTTTTTTTTTAACACATTAAAGAGTGAAGAAGCCAGCTAAGCTACTAAAACTGAAAGCATGCTGGATGACCACATATGTGCCTCAGGGACAATCTCCTGAGGTGTTACATAATAATAGTATAATCATGACAACCCCAGGAGCATTTCAGTATAGGTAGCCCTTCCAGCATGCCTAGGTTTTGTCTTCACTAGGAACAGTGGTTGAGTTTAGGTCAAACTTCGCAAATATGTGCTCCTAAGCTTGGCCTAAACTTGACCACTTTTCTTCGTCAAGACAAAGAGTCAGATCCATGTAAAGTCCAACATTCTGAACACAGCAGGGATAGACTGCTCTCTGCAGGTAAAATATTCACAGAGGAAGAGATTAAGGTGTGATTCGGTTGGAAATGCTCTATTTAGTTGTATGCAGTGTTGTTGCAATCTGCTTCTGTGGTGGAGTGTTCTTGACATGCTCAAAATCACCTTCACAAAAGAAAGACACCACCCAAGAAGTAGATCACATGATGGAATAGATCACCCATATACCAAGACCCTGCTTCAGAACAGAAATACAACCCTCTCCCCAACTGTCCTGTATGAACTTACCTGAGAGGTCCAATCCAGTAGGCAGCCTCTGAGCACACCTACCAAACTGGGTCCTGCACATGAGTTAGGTGGCCAAATACCTATCTTCCAGTATGGAAGTGCAGTATCTTTTGTTGTTGGAGATTGTTAGTACTTCTTTGAGAGGACATGATGTTGGTTTCTTTAAAGGAAGTGTGTGTTCAACCTCTGTTCAAAAAGCAATCTTTTAACAATGATAATCTCTCCAGTTCTCAATCAGTATCTAATCTTCTATTTTTGATGAAGATTATGAAAAAGTTGTGGTGAGGCAACTTTGAGTTTTGCCAAGGATTTCTTACTTCTCAGCCTTGTTTCTACAAATGATTATACTTATCTCAATGCACTAAACTAACTAAAAATACTCCTAGAATACTCAGGGAGCTTCTTGGAATACTCAAGGAACTGACTGACGCGTTATCTGAGCCATTATCCATTATCTTCAAAAACTCATGGATGACAAGAGAGATTCTAGAGGACTGAAAGAGGGCAAATATAGTGCCAATCTCTAAAAAGGGGAATAAGGACAACGCGGGGAATTACAAACCAGTCAGCTTAACTTCAGTACCCGGAAAGATAATGGAGCAATCAATCAAGTGTTGCGAGGTAGGTACACCCCCTCACAGGGTGTCGGGTCACTTGTGGTCAAAAGAAAGGGAAGAGGCTGTACGCACCTGGTTAGGTCCTATGCTGACGACCCTTACTATAAAACGTGGTAGTACAGCCTAGTGGCTGGAGTTAATAGAGTGGCCCTTCCACTCAGGGCAGCGTGGCCCAATGGCTGGAGTCAGTAAAGTCACACCCCTCTGTGGGATGGTGTGGCCAATTGGCCCACTGGGGAAGTGGGGCACCACTCAGGGGTGGGTGGCACCCAGCATAAGGGGACTCGGGCCCTCCCTGCTCTTCTGAACTCCAGCCCAGGGTCCTGGCAGTTGCAGGATTACTTGCTACTGAGTCAGCAGGGATCCTCCCAAAACACACTGACTGGTTCCCCGTTTCACCCAGTGGAGCAAAGTCTAAGTCCTCTGGGCTGCTTCCTACCCTGTCTTCGCCAGCAATGGTCCACAGTTCCCCTGGGACTCTGGGGTCCTCAAGCAGTGTAGCTCCTGACAGCGCAGCCTCCTCTATGGGTTCATCCAGCAGCCTGGAATCCATCTGGGGCTCTGCATGCCTTGGCTCTGCAGTCAGGGCCTGTAGCAGCTCCCTGGAGATAGCCTGCATCCTTTTCCTTCAGCAGCCTGACCACATCAGCCACACCATCAGAGGCTCATTCACCTGCACATCTACCAATGTGATATATGCCATCATGTGCCAGGAATGCCCCTCTGCCCTTTACATTGGACAAACCGGACAATCTCTACGCAAAAGAATAAATGACACAAATCTGACATCAAGAATTATAACATTCAAAAACCAGTGGGAGAACACCTCAGTCTCCATGGACATTCAATAACAGACTTAAAAGTAGCAAGTCTTCAACAAAAAAACTTCAAAAACAGACTCCAATGAGAAACTGCAGAATTGGAATTAATTTGTAAACTGGACACCATCAAATTAGGCCTGAATAAAGACTGGGAGTGGCTCACTACAAAAACTAATTTCCCCCTGCTGATACTTACACCTTCTTGTCAACGGTTTGATATGGGCCACCTTGATTACATTGGCCTAATTAGCACTAAAAAAGTGATTTCCACCCCTTCTTGTCAACTGTTAAGAATAGCCCACTTCCACCTTAATTGAACTGGCTCGTTAGCACTGACCCCCCCACACACTTGGTAAGGCAACTCCCATCTTTTCATATGCTGTGTATTTATATCTCCCTACTGTATTTTCCACTCCATGCATCTAATGAAGTGGGTTTTAGCCCACAAAAGTTTATGCCCAAATAAATTTGTTAGTCTCTAAGGTGCCACAAGAACTCCTTGTTGTTTTTGCTGATACAGACTAACACAGCTACCACTCTGAAACTTATAAAGTTTGTGGATGATACCAAGCTGCAAGTGTTTTGGAGGATAGGATTAAAATTCAAAATGATCTGGACAAACTGGAGAAATGGTCTGAAGTAAATAGGATGAAATCAATAAGGACAAATGCAAAGTATTCCATTTAGAAAGGAACAATTAGTCACACACATACAAAATGAGAAATGATTGCCTAGGAAGTAGTACCACGGAAAGGGATCTGGAGGTTACAGTGAATCACAAGCTAAACATGAGTCAACACTGTAACACTGTTGCAATAAAAGCAAATATCATTCTGGGATGTATTAGAAGCAGCATTGTAAGCAAGACACAAGAAGTAATTCTTCTTCTCTACTCTGCACTGATTAGGCATCAGCTGGCGTACTGTGTCCAGTTTTGGGTGTCATGTTTCATGAAAGATGTGGACAAATTAGAGAAAGTCCAGGGAAAAGCAACAAACATGACCTATGAGGAATGACTGAAAAAATTGAGTTTGTTTCGTCTGGAGAAGAGAAGACTGAGGAGGGGACAGGATTGTTTTCAAGTACATAAAAGGTTGTTACAAGGAGGAGGGTGAAAAAATGTTCTTGTTAAACTCTGAGGATAAGACAAGAAGCAACAGGCTTAAAGCTTAAAGCTTCCTAACTGTCAGGGTAGTTAAACACCGGAACAAACTGCATAGGGAGGTTTTGGAATTTTTGTCATTGGAGGTTTTTAAGGACAGGTTAGACAAACACGTGTCAGGAATGGTCTAATTATTGCTTAATCCTGCTTTTTGTGCAGGGGACTGGACTAGATCACCTATTGAGGTCGTTTCCAGTCCTACGCTTCTATGATTCTATAATATCGCTAATTTAAAATAAATTTGAAATAGTTTAAATAATAAATTTAAAATAGAATGAAATAGTTGTTTAGTTCCTCTGAAGAGACAAGCTCTGTCAACATAATGGTTTGTTGAATTAATTCTAATTTGATTTTCTTTTGAACTGTTTTTAGCAATTCCTATAAATAGCACAAAATAGTAAACCTCAGCAATTGTATCTATATGAGACCAATATTTGAAAAGAAAAATACATTGGTTGAATAGAATAAAACATGATAGTTACAATAATGTAAATAAGGTATTTCCTACCTGGTCCAAATTATTTTGCATGAATATTGCTCCACTTTTGTGAACTACTGGCATATTTCCAAAAACACACTCAAGTTAATGCATAGTGGGCTCCTTACAATTTCAGATATTGCTGACAGGAGGTACAATGGATGGTTTTGCTTTTCTGATTAGCTGTGGCAGGTATGTAAACCTATTCTCAAATAGTTTTCATGTGGAAAATTTCTGATATTTATACCAAAGATTTCTTATACTCTTGTGTAATAAAGTATGGTTCTTTCCTGCATTCCAGAATTTAATTAATTAATTCAGAACTTTCTCTATTAGTAATACCTTTTCCATGTCACAGTTTCTACAATAAGCTTCTTACAGAAACACAGAAAACTCTGTCTAAAATGTTAAAAAGACATTGTCAGATCAAATTTGGCTGAAATTTGTTTTGTTATAAATTAATTTTAAAAATTTAAAATTAGTAGAAATGATTTAATGATTTTTTTAAAGTACAATGGAAACATTTTTTAAAAAATATTCTTACAAATAAATATTTCACCCTAATGTTTGTATGCCAAACACTGCAGCATTGGGCTAATGCTTGATAACGTTAAAGTGAATTGATTTGAAACAGAAGTATAAACAACTGGTCTATTTTCCAAGCTGAGAGATGAGCAAAAATTAAACATAATAAATAGTGAATTTTTAAAATTATTTTGATTAATCTAAAGTGTTCAAGACTTATTTTTCTAAAAAAAATGATTTTTTTAAACAGGTTATCATTACCTTAAAATGACACACAGAGTACAAAAACATAAACAATGGCAATAAGACACAATTCTAAAGGAAAAAGTCCCTAAATCTATTGCAATCCATAAGGCTCTCAGGATACCCCCAAGAGGTAGGAACATCTGTATGGAGGTATAGGGCCTCATTTTGTTCAATGCCTTGGATCAAATGTATCTTTTGTAACATCATTATTTTCAGTTTAGTTACACTAGGGAGTAATTTGGACTGCTGTTTAAAAATCACTATAATGATAAAGTATAATACTGGGAGCTGATAATGTCTCACCAGTAAGGCTTTGTCCACACTACACAGCTTTTAGCGACATGGCCATGTTGAGATGTCCATGTCACTAAAAGTCAGGCATTGTAAAAGCTGTTTGTCAGCACTTTTGCCGACAAAATACTTCCACCCCCTACGAGCGGCGTTCACGTTGTCGACAGCAGAGCACTCCTGCAAACAACGAGCCGTTTACACTGCCACTTGCCGTGGCAAAACTTTTGTCTTTTGGGGGGTGGGGGGGAGAAGGCTTCTTTAAACACCTGTGAATGACAAAAGTTTTGTGGTTCAATTGGCAGTGTGGACAAAGCCTAAGAGTAGGATCTAGTAAAAGACCCAGAAGAGTATTTCTACCTGGAATGGTTGCATCAAATTTAGTTTCCAGTGATAATTTTATTAATTCTGTGAGTCCATCAACAGATTCCAAAACTGTGGCACTATCTTTAATCCCTAATAATTTGAGGCTTAATACCTTTTAACTGTAATTAGATTTAACACCTATTTAGATTTAACACCTAACCTGGGGCCAAATTCAGACTAGGTGTTAGTGGATGACACTCCACTGGTGTCTGTGAAGTTTTCCCTAGCTCCCCATTTTTCTTGTTAACTAGATTTCCTACAAAACTGTAGATAAAACAATTTTGGGAGGCTATTTAATGCACATAAAAATAAATAAAATCACCTTACACCTTTTGGATATTCATATCTTGAGAATGCTGGCCACAGCCAGCAACTAACTCGTTTGAAGCTTTTTCTAGCTCTCAGTGAAAGTATATGAGGTCCACTACTTGCAATTTATTTATCCCAATACCAGAGATTTGCTGCATGAAATTACCCAACAAGCACTGCCTGTTGCATCATGCTAAGAAATCTGTTGGTTAGCAGTCCTTGGATGCAGTTTTGATTTCCTTTGATCTTCAAAGTGATAGCAACAAGATTTTGAAGCTCTTAAAGAGACTGAACATCATGATAAATAGATTCCTATCTAATCTATCAATAACATTTGTACTGTGCCCACTCTTATCACCCCATGCTCTCAATATGAAATGGAGAGTCTTGATGGATATTTGGTAATATATAAATGATTAGCCGGATAACTAGCACTACCATTAAGCTCCAAGTGTGTCTCTTGGTATTAATCATTGGTCTTTTACATCTGAAGCTGCCAGTTTTATGGATTCATGCATGTGAGAAGTACAGAAAGAGTCCCTAATAAAAAAGCATTGCTAAGGGAGGGTTGTAAACATGTCTACTAATTGAACAGTTCTAGAACATTGTCACCACAATTAAAAAAAAAATCTGAAAGTCAGGAAGTACTAAGTTAAGGTATTGTAAGCTTAGCACCAACCTTAACTCTACTTTTCCTTGCTTTATCTTTCTCTTACTGCTAGGAAGACCCCAGTAGTAACCACTTAAAGGAAAGTTAAGTAATCCTAATTGTGTGTATAAAGTATGAGAGAATGGTCTTGTCTTGTATGAACACAGAGCCACACTCCACTTCCAGTTTATAGACAGAACAGGCAAATATAGAATCTCAGGTCCAGTTTTCTTTCTGCCATTAATGGATGTTAAAATGAATTTAATTATTTTCCATACAAAAGTTCCTAAATCCCTTCTGTTCCAATGTTTGATGCAGAATGAAGATTAGCTAATGAAGTTTAGAGTGGATTGGCAAGGAATTAGATAGAAGACAGATCAAGTTCCACCCACTATGCCCATAAGCAATGCGTGTCTCTGAGTAGTCATATTCTTTTTCCATCATTGTTATTCTTCTATTTGATTACAGGTGTTTTTCTTGTAATATAGCTATATTATATATGTGCTGCTGTTTTCTGGAACATTTTTGAATAATATTTAGAATGCACCAGAAGACTGAGATCATTTGTCTGTATTTTTTGGCATCTTTTGTTGTTGTTTGTTTGTGTTTTATGCTTACAGATACAGCATCCAGAACTCCAAATGAGCCAAAGAGCATTTTGGGTGCAAAATGCATTCAGGGGATGGACCAGAAAATAATTTTGTTCTAGGTACCTAAGTAATGGTAATGAAAATTCCAATATTATTTTAAAAGAGAATTTTGAGATATATAGTAGGAAGGCAACAATGTTCAGACTACAAAATGTTTATTTTTCAGTTTCCTTGAAACAGTCAAATGTTAAAAAGTATTTGCTCTCAGGCTGAACATAAGAATGGCCATACTGAGGTCAGACCAATGGTCCATCTAGCCCAGTATCCTGGCTTCTGACAGCGGATGCTGCCAGGTGCTTCAGAGGGAATGAACTGAAAAGGGCAATTATCGAGTGATTCATCCCCTGTCATCAAGTCCCAGCTTCTGCCAGTCAGAGGATTAGGGACATTCAGAGCATGGAGTTGCATCCCTGACCATCTTGGGTAATAACCATTGATGGACCTATCCTCCATGAACTCATCTAATTCTTTTTTGGACCCACTTATACTTTTGGCGTTCACAACATCCCCGGCTACAAGTTCCACAGGTTAACTGTGTGTTGTGTGAAGAAGTACTTCCTTTTGTTTGTTTTAAACCTGCTACCTACTAATTTCATTGGGTGACCCCTGGTTCTTGTGTTATGTGAAGAAGTAAATAACACCTCCTTATTTGCTTTCTTCTTACCATTCATGATTTTATGGACCTCTATCATATCACCCCTTAGTCGTCTCTTTTCTAAGATGAACAGTCCCAATCTTTTTAATCTCTCCTTGTATGGAAACTGGTCCATACCCGTAATTATTTTTGTTGCCCTTCGCTGTACCTTTTCCAATTCTAATATCTTTTTTTCAGATGGGGCAACCAGAATTGAATGCAATGTTGAAGATGTGGGTGTACCATGGATTTATATAGTGGCATTATGATATTTACTGTCTTATTATCTATCCCTGTCCTAATGATTGCTAACATTCTGTTAGCTTTTTTAAGTGCTGCTGCATACTGAGCAGATGTTTTTAGAAACCTATCCATGATGATGCCAAGATCTCTTTCTTAAGTGGTAACAGCTAATTTAGTCTATGATTTTGTATGCATAGGTGGTATTATGTTTTCCAATGTGCATTACTTTGTCCTTATCAACTTTGAATTTCATCTGCCATTTTGTTGCCAGCTCACCCAGTTTTCTGAGATCCCTTTGTAACTCTTCAGTCAGCTTTGGGCTTAACTATCTTGAATAATTTTGTATCATCTGGAAGCTTTGCCACCTGCTGACTCTTTTTTTCCAGATCAGTTCTGAATATGGTGAGCAGCACAGGTCCCAAAACAGATCTTTGGAAGACCCCGCTATTTACCTTTCGCCACTGTGAAAACTGACCATTTATTCCTTGCCTTTGTTTCCTGTCTTTTAACTATATACTGATCTGAGAGGACTTCTCCTCTTATCCCAAAGCTTACTTTGCTTAAGAGCCTCTGGTGGGGGACCTTTATCAAAGGCTTTTGAAAGTCCAAGTACACTATATCCACTGAATCACCCTTGTCCACGTTTGTTGACGCCCTCAGAGACTTCTAATAGATTGGTAAGGCATGATTTCCCTTTACAAAAGCCATGTTGACTCTTCCCCCAAAATATTGTGTTCATGTATGTGTCCATTAATTCTGCTCTTTACTATAGTTTCAACCAATTTGCCTGGTACTGAAGTTAGGCTTACTGGCCTGTAATTGCCAGGATCACCTCTGTAATCTTTTTTTAAAATTGGCATTACATTAGCTAGCTTCCAGTTAGCAGGTACAGAGGATGATTTAAGCAATAGGTTACATAGCACAGTTAGTAGTTCTGCATTTTCATATCTGAGTTCCTTCAGAATGCTTGAGTGAATACCATCTGGTCCTGGTGACTTACTTGTATGCCAAATATTAACCTTAAGCACATTTTTATGGTTAGATTATAAACTTCTAAAGATAGGTGTTTACAATAGATATGCTGACACAAGCTTTATCAGAGTGGCACAAATAGCACCACTGTAATAAAATACCATAAATTATAAGGCAGAGATTTAATGAGTGCTTATGTAATAATTCTTAGCTTTTGCACAACACTTTTCATCTTCAAAGCATTTCACAAACTTCAACTAATTAATCTTTACAACACCCATTCTGAGGCATGTCGCTATGTTCTATTACCCTCATTTTACAAATAGGGAAACTGAAGCAAAGAAGTATAGGCCCAGTCCTGCAAAGTGCTGCACAGTCTCAGTTCCCATTAACTTGGGAATGAAGATCTCCAGGCCTTTACAGGACTGTTGCCTAAGTGATTTTATCAAGGCCACGGTAGGAAGTCAGTGCCTAATCTACAATTAAATAATCAACAAATCCTTTTTTCTTTGTTTGTCGTACCATGCAAAGACTCCAAATAAGAATCAAGGCCTCATTGTACTAGGCACTGTAAAAAGACAGTCCCTGAAAAATGGAGGTTTTTTTACTCTAAGGCCCCAATCCTGCAAACATTTATGAATGTGAGTAAAGTTACATGTGTGAATAGTCCCATTTAAAATTTAATAGCCAAAATTTGCAGAAAGACCACACTTGCTGAGCTTCTTCCTAATTCTGGCAAATACAGTAAAGGGGATTAATGGGAAAAGATGGCAGATTAGCTGGGTACATATCTGCTTAGCCACATGCAACGCACATGCAAGTTGGTGTGGAAAAATAACTAATAGTGATTTTATAGTGCTTTTCTTCATTCAAAACTTCTTTGTGTCTCAACCAGTATTTTTCACATTCAGCAAAATGCACATTCCTCACTGAGGAATACATATAGTGTGAGCCAAATTTTACATTTTTAAAATGTCAAGTGGTTTGAGTTATCCAAGGTCGAAAAGCATCTACAATGCTTTTTAAAATATCTGGAAAGCATTTTTTGTGCTGACTTATGGCTTTTATTTAATAGAAAGGATTTCCTGGTCTGATAACAATTGTGAGAGATTTAATCCCAGAAGATAATTTTGAAGAAAGTTGTAAATCATGTAGAATGTAAGTACCATCTCAGCCACAACTGAGGTTCCTAAAGAGATTATCTTGACCAGTTTTATTTTTCATGAGACCTTCTATAATGTATTTTTGAAGAACCCTGTATAACCCATAACATAAAGCATGTGTTACACTTGCATAACACTACAGATGAACTAACAGATCTTGTGCCTTGTCTGATGGATTCCAGTCAGCAACTGTAAATCTCATATCTTTTTCCTTTTCCACTATTTTTCTTCTTCATATTAAGCTTTTTATATTAACTTTGTATTATTGACGTCCTTAGCACATGTCTTAACCAGACCTCAATGCTCTACAGCACCTGCCAGCTTTCTCTTAAGTAGCTTTCTCTTTTTAAGTAATCCACCAAATCCTTGTTGTTTTTCTATGTCAGTGTGCTGAAGTGGGGTTTTTCCCCTTGCTATGTTGTACGTGAGCCTATGTGAGTCTTACTGTTTTGCATGAATACTGTGTGTATTTCATTTTCCCTGTGTATTACCCCAGTGTATATGTGGTGGGAATAAGGGTGTGTGACTTTTGCTGAGACCCTCTGGGGCAGGTGAGGCTGCTTCAGCAGCCTGCACATAAGCAGTGGACGATGCCCTTCGTAACCTGAGAGCCAGGAGGGAGATGCGATCAGGTGATACTTTGCCTGGGAAGTAAGACAAAGACCAGAGGAGGGTCAATGGGGGAGTCAGAGGTCTGGCCGCTGGAAGGGGTCAGTCTCCTGTTGAGAGGTCACAGGGGGCACCCGGGGGCACGAGGCACTGGGTCACCCCAAGATGGACTTTACTGAATGATCCTGATTTCTGTGCTAGCAAGCTCTGTTCTACGCTGTAATCCTCTAGACTAATAAACTTTCTGTTTTGCAACACTGGCTGAGAGTCATTGCTGATTGCAAAGTTAGGGTGCAGGGCCCCTCTGGCTTCCCCAGGGGTCCCATCTAGGTGGACCCGCTGTGGGAAGTGCACGGTGAGAACAGGGGTGCTAAATGGACTGAGATCAGACACAGGAAGACCATAGCTG
This sequence comes from Natator depressus, assembly GCF_965152275.1. NCBI lineage: Eukaryota > Metazoa > Chordata > Testudines > Cheloniidae > Natator > Natator depressus. The sequence goes on from NC_134236.1 coordinate 66,004,055, forward strand.
AGGAAGCTCCTTGCCCTGGATAGCATGCCCTACGGGGAGTTACGCTACTCCAGAGTCCTGGGTGGCTTCATACAGAGCAGTTCCAGAGCATCGGACCTGTGACTCCATGACAGTCAGCTCTACGAGTTCTATTTTGATCAATATCCTTTCTGCTAAATTTAGATGCCAGGTCTTCTCTTCTACACCTGTCTATAATATTAAGACTGATAAGTATCGTGACCATGAGCTCTTCCACATCACTGACTAGATATCTTGCTTAGCTATCTCATGATAACTTCATAGCAAATAACTGAATGGTCTTGATCCAAATCCCAATGAAGTAAATTAAAAGGCTTCCATTAACTTTGAGTCCTCTGGATATATTCAGACATAGGGAACTGAGTCAATAGAAATAGTTATCAGCACAGTCTGCCTTATGTCTAACCACAGTAATCCTATCTCCTGGAGAGATCTCAATGTGGCCTCAATCTTGCAAGGTGCTGAACACTCTAACTTCTAAGCACTTTGCTGGATCATGGCCAAACATGTTCTTACATGTTTTGTTGGATTTGGGGTCTGTGCTCAGCATTTTGCAGGATCAAGCCCTGTGTCAGGAATGATCAGTCTGTTCTGCTTCTATCAGAAGACGGGTCCCAAATAAGGGAGCTATCCTTCATCCCACTTTGTTTCTCTCCCATCGTGAGGCTGAAGGATCTGGGCAGCCAGTTCTAAGGTGAGTCCACTCTACAATATCCCTATTTTCTGTCTCTATGACTATAATGTAAGTTATAATAATTAAGATAATTCAATATTATATAGCCCACTTAAAACATTTCAGTTTCATCCTTAGTATAGCAATCAATACTAGCCAAATTCACTTATATTGTAAGTGATAATAGCTCCTGAATTTCATTTGCTTACACCACCAGTGATTTTGGCCTACTGCACTGAAAGCATATAGTCTGAAAATATATATGAATTAAGAAAATAGCTGCTTGCAGTACACACAGAAACAATTTAAAAATCTGATTCACTTACATGGGTACTAGTGTGACCACAAAAAGCAAAGCTTTCCTTGAAAGTACTTGTGTAGGCATAGTTTATATGGAATACAGTACTATTCAGAGTTACAGCATGTACGACTTAAACAGTGAACTATGAAAAGAACAAAAAGTCAAGCAATATCAAACTTGCAGTCTTCGGCTACAATATATTCCAAAGCTTAGTAGCATAGGCTTTTACACAAAGGTTTCCTATAAAAGTTTTATGGCCAAGTTCTGCTTTCAGATGCTCACATGTGACTCCCACTGAAATGGATGGGAGCCACTGTTGTACTAACTGGGTTAGAAAATTACCCTCATTGTTAGCTCAACTGTAACAAATGAGTGAAAGTTCATAAAATATCACAATAACATAAATGTTGACCGGAAAAGGTGCAAAAACGAGACAAAAACTGAATTAGTCCAAACAAAAAGGCCTGCTGATATAACTCAAGGACTATGTTGAGATCATGCCCGGTAAACAAGAAAAGTATGGGAACAGAAATGAATAGACCAAAATTGATGTGTTGGAAATTAGGCCTGTTTGGTGGACAAAATAATGAGAAGATAGGCTATTCTGCCCATCACTCCTGCCTAGGGTTCTTTAAAAGAAAAGACTTTTGGAGGGAAATCAGCAGAAGTTGTCTGCCAACAATTGCTGCAGTGAGCTTCACCATCATGTATACCATTCCCACCATCTCCAGTGACTGCAGGATCTACTGTAACACTGGTGAGCATTCATTGTCCTGATCCTCAGAGATGTCCTGACCAGACCAGGCCAAAGAGAGGGACTCTGATAATGTCGCCACCTCCACCTCAGTCGGCTCTGGCTAAATCCCAACTGCCACCTGAGATGGGAGACTTTGTCACATACACACACACATGTATCCTTTTCCTTTCCCACCTTATTTCTTTTTCCTATCCTCCTTTTCCCTTCTGTCTAATAAAAGTCTGTCTTAGTTATCCAAGACTGTATATTTTGCAACATTGTTGTAAGCCTATGACTACAGAGATGACTAAAAGCAATGCCTTAAACAGCCTGATGCTAATACAAGTGTGTTGGGTCTTGAGAATGGCTGATAAGCCTGAGTCCCATGGTTGTGTTTCTCTAGGAGAGAGGTTGCAAATGAGAGTCAACACCAGAGACAGAAGCTGTGTTTTCTATCTTTGCTGTTATTTTCTCCCCACTCTTGTATGTTTGTCTTGTTTTGTCTTTTAGGAAACTGGACTGTACATAAACAATAACAACTCCAGTCCCACTCAGCTAATTTTTTCTTCTTTTCCCCTCTAAAGGACAGTTATCATCTTCCAAAAGCCTTCCAAATAGGGGGAGGTGGGAGTGGCTCAGGGCAGGGGTGCAGGGACGGGTGCTGGAGGGGGTTCAGGGCAGGGGGTTGGAGTGCAGGAGGGGTCTGGCAGCGAGTCAGGACAGGGGGTTGGGGTGTGGGGTGCAGGAGGGGTTTGGGGTGTGGGCTCCAGCCCGGTGCCACTTACCTGGAGTGGCTCCAGGGTGGCAGCGGCGCGCAGCAGGGCTTAGGCAGGTTGCCTGCCTGCCCTGGCCCCACACCACTCCCGGAAAAGGCCGGCACCATGTCCCTGTGGCCCATTGGAACCGCGGCCAATGGGAGCTTCAAGGGAGGTACTCGCAGGCGAGGGCAGCATGCGGAGCCCTCTGCCCTCCTCCCCCAGGGGCTGCAGGGATGTGGCACCAGCCGCTTCCAGGAGCAGTGTGGGGCCCACAGTAGCACAGGGGTGGCAATCCCATGGGCCATAGTTTGCCCACCCTTGTGTTAACACCTTTGGATTTTTGGGCCCATATATTCAATTGAAATTAATACAATACCACCCACACTTTCATTACCTGATCAGAATTTGGCCCTATATTACTGTGTTTTTATAAATCATATGCTGTTATGTTGTTTTGTTTAAATTAAGATAAAAAGGACTTTACCGAGCACTCGTGTGTTTGCTCAGTGGAACAAGTTTTACAGAGAGGGAAAGGATTTTGTATGTCTAGCTGGAGTTTAAACAAACAATGGCCTGTCATTTTAAGGGACAACTACAATATAAGAGAGTTTCCCTTACCTAATATATATAGTATACCCACGTCAGCCACATCTTGAAGCTGTCTGACCTCAGCCAACTTTTCAGAGAAAAAGAGGAATCCTTAGTTCTGTTCTCAACTCCAGTCTTCTCCCTAGAGACCCTAACTCTTATTCCAATCCTAGTTCTGTACAGTACATCATTCTAATAGTTAGGTAATGATATTGTCCTATCACTCAGAAGTGCTGAGGATAAATTAATGTTTGTGAGATGCTCAAGAACTACAGTGATTGGGGGGTGGGAGAGCATGTAGAGAGATAAGAAAGTTGAACTAGAGCAGAACAGCTCACAAAACACCCATGTTACTTAGTGTGTAGTACAATGTTATACGTTGGTTTCAAAAAAGGTCATTTGCAACCACATTGACCATTACAAATGCAGTTCTTTACTAGCTCTTCTCTGAAGACGGGATAATAAGTGCCGATTTACTAATTTCAATGCTTTTAATTTCTGTCTTCTTGTGAGTAAGCCACATTTTCAGTACAGTAGGTTATGGTGAATATATGTTACATTTTCTGAAATCCTAATTTGTTTGAATCCCAAAATAAATGTATTTCACCCATGGAGCATACTGTACCAATTTCATATTTGCTGCATTGGTCTAACTTAAGTTGAGCCAGATCAATAGTGGATGGGTGTGCTCTCAGGAAATCCCAGGAACTGCAGAAAGTGGTGATGGGAACCTAATAGGTGTCATTTTCCTGTCTGAGGCTCCCCAGCCTGCAATCAGCTCTGTGCAAATAGATCCCTGTATCCATATTGAGATCTGTTGATTTAAATAGGCCTTCACAACGGCATAAGGGTCCCCTGTGGGATTCCAATTTCAGGATCAGGTCCTGATCCAATAATGAGCCAATTCCCAAGTATGGAATAATGGGGCACTGCCTGCTGCAAATGCAATCTCCATGGTGACATGTAAACATTTTAACATTGGAACAGATGTCCTGACTGCTTGTGGTCATTTGAAATCTCATGGCACTTTCTACAAGTACAGTTATAATTTACTGATTAAAGGCCAATAGAATCTTGGTAATTCTCATTGACAGGGAGACCCATTTGTGAATGACTGAATTTGCAATTAGTTAAGCAAATTATAATAAAATAAAATAATAATAAAAAGAATTCACCATAATGTGCTTTGGTCATTTGACAAGTGTAATTCAAACTAGTTATGAAAATACTTTATAATGTAGCAGTAATTGTGTTACAATATATCATGTGTATACATATATAATGTAACGTATTGCAAAAACAGTGAAGTCTCGATTTACTTAAAGTTTGTGATGTACTAATATATAATCCATGATTGGAAGGTGGTGTTATAGAAGTCCCAATATTACTTATGAGATCTCTTTGCTGAGAAATGGGGAGAGCTCATTGTTTTTTGTGTGTGACCTGTTGACTGGATCATGAATCCCAAGTCAAATATGGGAGAGTCAAATATTCATGTATCTCTGATTTCAAAATGTTGCCTTTGCATGACAGAATTAACGTGGCGGCTTGGCAGTGGTATGTCAACAAAATGTATTGTTGAATTAGCATGGTTTTCTGTGATTTATAACAATGAGAAGCACTGTCATGTCAAATATTATTGTTAACTACTATGATTAGTTTGTATCTTTCAGAAAAGGAATGAATCATTAATTATGTGGCACGATATAGAGCAGGGGTGGCCAAACAGTGACTCCTGAGCCACATGCAGCTCTTTTACAGTTAAAGTGCAGCTCATGGAGTCCTGTACGCACCTCCCCCCAGTCTCCACCTACCAGACTGGGACGGGGGAAGGGGAGCTTGGGGCTTCTGCCCTGCGGCAGAGTGGTGGGGCTTCAGCCTCCAGGGAGGCACCTGCTGGGACATGGGGCATGCCTGCTGGGGCTCAGGACTTCAGCAAGAGTGGGGCTGAAGCCCAGACACTCCCTGCCCTCAGGGCAGAAGCCCCAAGCCCCACTACCTTGCCACAGGGCAGAAAAACCAATATCCAGCCAGTGCGCCCAGCTCTTGAACTTCTGAATATTATCGTATGCAGCTTGGAGGGTCAGTAAGTTTGGCCACCCCTGATATAGAGTCATTAGGTTTACAGATGTTAAAAGGAGTTCCAAGAGTACCAGAGACAAGGGGTAATACAGGTCCCTAGATTTGAAATATTTAAGTATATACACCAGTGTGCATTTTAGTTTGCCCATTCAAATAACCACAGCAGTGTGTATAGTCAAACCTTGATTAACCAAAACTTGTGGTTAAGCAAAGCACAATCATGTACAGATTCTCCATTTATCCAGCTCCCTATGATGGTCTCAGGTACTCCTTGAAATCTTCAGATGAACGAAGTTATACTGTATTTGAATATGTGATACAAAGATTCAAGGCACTATTTTGGGAAGATTGGTGCAGCTGTGAGGGGCAGGGCAGCTTGAGTGTTCTTCTCTGGGAGAATATGACAGCAGGGAGAGAGGGTCAGATCAGACTCTTGTCATCTGAGAAAGATCAGGAGGACTTGGCGGCCACTGATAGGAGAAAGACTGTGTTAAGTACTTGCAGTTGGATGGCAGGTTTGGCAATTGAGAAGGTGGCTCAGGTTGGGCACCTTTGTGTTCGCAGGGTTTTAGTGTTTAAACTAGGAAGAGGTTGAGCATGTGTATTTTTCAAGGTGGAGGGAAGGATTGTGTAGTTAGAAGTGATGGAGTGGTTGCTTGTCACTCAAGTTGTAGGGTGGGAGGCTTTCTGACAAAGTATTTATTATTATTAATTTGTGTAACAGCGAATCTTTAACCGAGACTGAGGCCCCATTCTACTATGTACTGTACAAACACATAGTAAGAGACAGTCCCTGCTTTGAAAAGGTTACAATCTAAGAGGCCTTCATTCAGCAAAGATCTTAAACATGCTTAACTTTATGCATGTGCTTAAATCCCATTGACATCAGAGACATTTTTAACATATATATATATATAATTTCCTCTTGGATTGCTCAGATATGAAAAGTTTTTGAAGCATGAAAACTCTTTTCCTCCATGTTCTAATAAATCAAACTTAACTCATCAGATTATTTAAACTTTACAACAACAACAACAAAATTCAGCTCTGGAATGGCAACAAAAAAAGTAATTCCTAAAGACAATTTTTTTTAGAAAGTTAAAAACACTCTAAAATATATGCTTGGAATGCAATAAAGACGTTAGGCGTTAAGCATCTAACTCACTTGAGCACCTATGGAAATCCTGGTCTCAAGCATTAATCCTAGAGTCACTGCTACAAAGCTATATTTCACACAGGTATAATGGAAGTCCGCCAGGACCATCCCTTCCCCCAGCACTCTCCTGGACCCAGAACTATGATGGGAAGATCCCTCCCCCTCCGGAGGCACTAATATCTCAGGTGGTGTCTCCTCCTCCCCCTCATGATCTGGGGGAAAACGGCAGAGAGGAGTCTGCCAGAAAGGCTCCTCCCAGCTGATAGGAACAAAAACAGCCAAAACAGAGACCTTGAACATTCAGAGAACTTTCTGCAACTTTTACTTGACTTTGTCTGCCCTGTGCTGACTGCCTGTTTGCTCCAACCCTCTCACTATCTCTTCATCTCAACATCTACCCATTACCTTCTTTTCCCCTGACCTGTCTTCATCTTCCCTTTTCTTTTCACTTAACCTATCCCCTCCTAAGTAACCCCCTCCCAAAAACACCTGTGGTACTAACATGATGTTTGCTGCCATCACACTGCTGGTGCGTTCTATCCCTTACCCTACCCTTGGTCTGTCTTGCCTATTTAGACTGTAAACTCTTCATCTACTACTCTATGTTTGTACAGTGCCTAGCACAATAGAATCCCAGTCTTGGTTGGCCCTTGGGCAGGACCATAACAAATATGATTCTTATTAATAATAAATAGAAGAGGTTTGATTTAAGATAGTAACCAAGGGTTTAAAACTAACAGTTGCAAATGCCAGGCTTTGAGTATTTTGTAATTTAATGTCAACAAGACTATATTAATTCAGACAGAGCTCATTTAGAACACTATAGGTCTTCATTTGTTTATATTGTCAATATTTATAATATTATAGTTCTCCAGGAAACATCTACAGAATGCTTTAATTGGCTAATGATATAGCTTTGTCCATGGGGTTCAAAGTAATAAGGTGCAGCATTGCAACTGAAAAGTGCAAACTACTCCAGCACTTGATAACAGTTTAGTCTAATTCTGCAGAGCTATGTCTAGATACTTTAGCTTTGTAGAAACTAGTTACCCTCGATACTTGAGTTTAAATATTTTGAGGTGTTCGTTTGTGCCAAGCCCATTAAACATTTCACAAGTTTTCACTTAGAAAAAAAATGTTCCAGTTCCTCTGCTTTTTTTGGCAGACTTAAGCAATTTAGACAAATTTCTATATATTATGAGGAAAGGGTATTGCTTGACTGCCAAAGACAGTACAGAGGGGAGAAAATGAAAAACACCACCACTAAGCTAGCAATATTGTATTTCTTCCTGAGTCCCCTGGAAAAAATGTAAGTTTTATTCTTGATTTCAATGGGAGCAAGATTGGGCCCATAGTATCCATGATATACTTTTTAAAAATTAAGTATTTTTAAATGGATGGGAGGAACATACAGGTTTTGCTATCATGAAAGACGCTAGGTATATTCTTCACTTGACAAATACACAGACCAAAGCTCTGATACTGCAAGGAGAGCCATGCAAGTAGACCTCTGCACCAGTATGAAGCCCCATTGATTTCAATGGGGCTCTATACAAACATATGGTCTGTTGCATCATTCTCCTTTAAAGCATTGGGGCCTCCAAAGTGTCTTTATTGTGACTCCATAATAAATTTTTTTTGTGGGAAAATAGAGATTTGTCAGGAAGGGTTTCTTTGATTCACAAAAAGAGGTCCACCCCTATGTAACCAAAGCTGTGGGAGAACTGGGTTCAAGTCCTTTCTCTGATTTGGGGCAGGGACTTGAACCCATCTCTCCCACATTTCAGGTAAGAATCCTAACTGCAGGTTATTGGATTTAGAGGGCTTTCTCAATTTCCCTACTTGGAGATGTTCCACTGTATATAAATAATTTAACTGTTTATTGGGCCAGCAAGAGAGACAAGCTCTACAAGCCATGTAGTTATGGAACTCCTGTGGTATGTAGGAGAACCAAGTTTCCACTCTTTACTACAGGACAGTCCCAACAAAGAAAATAACAGAACGCCACTAGCTGTCACCCTCAGCCCCCAACTAAAACCTCTCCAGCGCATCATCAAAGATCTACAACCTATCCTGAAAAATGATCCCTCACTCTCACAGACCTTGGGAGACAGACCAGTCCTCACTTACAGACAGCTCCCCAACCTGAAGCAAATACTCTCCAGTAATCATACACCACACAACAAAAACACTAACCCAGGAACCTATCCTTGCAGCAAAGCCCGATGCCAACTCTGTCCACATATTTATTCAAGTGACACCATCATAGGACCTAATCACATTAGCTACTCCATCAGGGGCTCGTTCACCTGCACATCTACCAATATGATATACGCCATCATGTGCCAGCAATGCCCCTCTGCCATGTACATTGGCCAAACTGGACAGTCTCTACGCAAAAGAATAAATGGACACAAATCTGACATCAGGAATCATAACATTCAAAAACCAGTAGGAGAACACTTCAAACTCTCTGGCCACTCAGTAACAGATTTAAAGGTGGCAATTTTGCAACAGAAAAGCTTCAAAAACAGTCTCCAATGAGAAACTGCTGAGCTTGAATTAATATGCAAACTAGATACCATTAACTTGGGTTTGAATAGAGACGGGAAGTGGCTGGGTCATTACACATATTGAATCTATTTCCCCATGTTAAGTGTCCTCTCACCTTCTTGTCAACTGTCTAAATGGGCCATCTTGATTATCACTACAAAAGGTTTTTCTCCTGCTGATAATAGCTCATCTTAATTAATTAGCCTCTTACTCCACCTTTTCATGTTCTCTGTATGTATGTGTATATATATCTTCTTACTATATGTTTCATTCTATGCATCTGATGAAGTGGGCTGTAGCCCACAAAATCTTATGCTCAAATAAATGTTAGTCTCTAAGGTGCCACAAGTACTCCTGTTCTTTTTGTGGATACAGACTAACATGGCTGCTACTCTGAAACCACTCTTTGATCTGAGTCACACAGAACAGGGACTTGAACACAGCTCTCCCAATAGGATATAGTTTGTCTCTTTCTCAACCAACTATTGGAGCACTTCCAGTTTCCATAAATAACTCTTCATTGGGCCTGAGAGAGAGCACCACTGGTCAGGACATTCATTTGGGATGTGGGAGAGTTAGTTTCAAGTCCCTGATCCAATTAATATTTAATTTTTATTTATACAAACTGGAACAGATTCAACAGGAAAGATTGAGAGACACCTTCCACCCTGCAAAAAAATATCCAGTACCCTGTGGTAAGGGCACTCACGTGGGAGATCTGGGTTCATATTCTTCCTCCAGATCAGGCAGAGAAAGGACTTTAACCTTGGTTTCCCACATCACAGATAAGTACTCCTACCACTAGGCCACTGGCTTCTTTATGATCAGTTGATCGGTTACTCACTCTTTCTCACTCACTCTTTCGTGTTTGTTTGCGGGGGGAGGGGGGGGGGAGGAAGGGGGAAAGAGGGGAACAAAAATTTTCCAAAAAAATAAGTTTCATCCCAGTGTGGAATAGGACAAATTACTGAACTCTCAGAAATATTAATGGGATAGGAAAACAGTTTCCCCCCACCAGATTTAGTTGCAATTCTCTGTTTAAAGCCAAGGGTCTCACTTCTGCACTCCTTAATTTTAATGGGAGTTGTAGCTCCATGCAAACAGCAGGGCAAAGGTTTGAGATCAGATATATAGAGCACCACACCCACAATCAATTTCCCTTTGAGGTTTATTTTTCTGATTTCCTTGTCATTGCTTTATAATTCTTCTTAATTAGGAGGAACTCACAGAGAACAAGTAAAGGATGACAAAAGAAACATACAGATTTATTGAGAAGAGGAAACCTTCAACAATGTCCTTTTAGAAGAGAGGGGACCAACTAATAAATAATGTTCAAGCTGGGCTATGACTATTTTTACAGGTGGATAGCCCATTTAGCGCTCTGGCGGAGACACCCGGCTTCTAGTCATGACCTTTTTGCATTTCTTTCTTAGCTAACTGATCCCACTCTCATGATATGAAGACTTACTAATTAGTCCCCCAGTGTCTTTTCCTTGAGCCAGATTGTCATACATACTTGCAACTCAGCTTCAGAAAAATCAGTGCAAGCAGAATTATGTTATTTATTCTCCAAGGTGACAGTAATTGATGCAGAAGACAGTATTCAGGGTAAACTAGTCAAAATTTAATTACAAAGACAGAAAATTCAATCTTGCTTTTATTGATTTCAGTGGGAGCAGGACTGGACCCAATATCTCATTTTACTATACAGTTTTCCCCTGGCAATCTTTCAAGGGAGGAACCTAATTTATTGACACAATTTTCCCATGGAATTAACATAGTTTTATACTATTATTGGCACATCTGTCAGCACCCTTACAAGTGTTAACATAATGACAATGATTTAGTTAGCAAGATTAAATTTTACTGTATTTATTTCTTAAAATGCAATAGCTGTAGAAATACATTAATATTAATTATAAAAATGCTGTAATAAATTATGTCAAAAATATACTATATGATAGTGGTATTGACGTCACAATACAACAATACATATGTTTCAAAACTCAAATGATTATTAAAGCAGATAAGGCTAATATATTGATTTAATTTTAGTATATGGATTTATAACAGTTTTAAAACTGTAAATATTTACCCACCAAGATAATATAGATAAACTAATGTTGCCTATTCTACTTTTACTTAAAACAAATTGTTTATAAACCAACTTGTGAGTACTTATATTGTCTTCTGCTCAAATATGCCACAAAAATAGATATATTTTATCATGGAGACTTTTGATTTGCTCATTTTCTTAAGATGCTTTATTTGTATAACAGTTAAGATTCAGCTGTTCTGGCAAAACAACAAAGGAAGAGTGCTGCTGCCCAGTGCTCACATTCAGCTGTTTCTCTGGTTGTCACAACGGTGCTTGTAATCTTAATCTCCATCTAGTAGCAGGATATCAATCCTTCAGTTTACAATCGTCTTAATTCAGCCCTCCCAGAATCCCAGGTCAAATGTGTGACATTTATATGGACTTTTCTGCATTCGCAAGTATCAGATGATGACAGTACATGTGTCTGTCTATAAGTTAAAGATTGCTGTTTATTTTTCTCTTTGTCTAGTAGCTGATTTTTGTGAAATGTATACAGACCGTTCACAGTTACACAACATAACATCTGCAGGAGTTACAATACTATTAGGCAGCTTTTGGGTTTTTTAACTTCCAAAGGGGACTAACACAGTGTAATCTCAGAATTATGTGAAACAAAAAGGAGAGAAAATTTCACTAAACTGCCATTTTTACTCTTTGTTAAAGAAGCAGATACTATAGCTGCCAAAGTGCAGTGTTCAGTCATCAACTGAATTTGGATACATGGTTTTGAAATGGAGTGTACAACATAACAGTAATCAGCACATACGGTTGTGATATCCACTCTCTCTTCATTATTCATGTGGGAGAGAAAGGAATTTGTGTAAACAACCATCTCTTAGGTACTGGAATTTATTTAATCTCTATCAGTCCCTCTTGATTCAGAAAGAGAACAGTAAAACAATGACAAGCGAAATCAGAAAAATAAATAATCCTCATAGGGAAAACGATTGCTTTTGGGGTGGTCTATAGATATTATCTCAGACCGCTGTCCTACTCTTTGAACAAGTCAGTTAAGGCCTGATCCTGTGCTCCTGTGGAGACAAAATTCCCTTTGAAATCAAAAGGCCTGATTCCCATTTACACTAAGACTCCTTTACCCTTCTCTAGTAGTGTAAAAGGAGCCTTACAGTGGGCATAAATTACATTTGCACTACCAGAATGGTGTAAAGCAGCTTTAGTACAAGTGAGAATAAGGCCAAGTCCACAGCTAAAACTTAGGTTGACCTAGCTACATCACACAGGGCTGTGAAAAATGTCATGCCCTATGCAATGTAGCTAGGTCAACCTAACCCCCACTGTAGACACAGTTACACTGAAAGAAGAATTCTTCTGTCAACCCAGCTACTGCCTCTCTGGGGATAGATTTACTACAACAAGGGAAAGGCCCCTTTCTATCACTGTAATATCTATGCTACTGCAGTGTTGCTGCCGTGTTGCAGCTGTGCCACTGTAGCACTTGTAGTATAGACATTTCCTGAGGCCCATGGAGTGCAGAGCTGACTCCTCTGGCTATAAGCAAAGGAATGCAACCTTCATTATGGAGCCACATAAAAGCTCAACTCCATGTCCATAAAAACACAGCTATAGCAAAAGGGCAAATACCAGGACTAAACTAGTGATTACTATCATTTTTTGGTTGTTTTTTTTCCCCTCCAATCTAACAGACATTTTTGCTCTTTAGTGACTGTCTTAATTCTGAACATGTGGTATAACCTCAAGAAAACTAAAGGAGTTTAGAGTAGCAGCCGTGTTAGTCTGTATTCGCAAAAAGAAAAGGAGGACTTGTGGCACCTTAGTTAAATTTGTTAGTCTCTAAGGGGCCACAAGTCCTCCTTTTCTTAAAGGAGTTTAGCTATTCTTAATTTATTCACATAGGCACCAATCCAGTAAAACACTTAGGTATGTGCTTTATTTCAGTCAATGGCATTACTCATATGCTTAAATTAAACACATTCTTAAATACTTTGCTGAATTGAGACCATACTCAATGTCTTATATGGTGGTGGGGGGAAAGATTTATGTGTAAATAATGTATGTCAATTTGTTCATGTTATACATAATAAAAAAGACAATGTGAGCAATGTTATAGCACATAAATGGAAGTTTTGACTGCTAGAATGTAATTGCCACATCAGAACCATTTACCATACCTTTTGAATTCTCCATAGGGTATGGAAGATTAAATATTTTCACCCATAATATACTTCGTGCTCCATTATATGTATGTAAAAAAAAAAAAAGGAATCAAATTTTTTTTTGTTGTTTTCCTAGAGATGGTTCTGATAGGGATTTGAAGAACACAGTTGTATGTTGGGAGATGAAGATATTAGTTCATAAAAGTGAAATAGGAACAGCATCATTTGAGAAGAGACTTTCTGAAGATATCTCAAAACAGAATAAGTTGACCAGAGTCAATAAACTGAGAATAAATAGCTATGCCATAGGGCAGCAGCTCTTTATGAAGAGGTAGGGCCCATCTGCATGTGACTAACCTAGGAAGGCCTCACCTGGAAGGTAATGGACTGCCCCAAGTGGCTGATTAGTACCTAATAAAGGACCTCATAAAGGTTACTGAAGCTCAGTTAGAGAGACTCTAAAAGGGGGACAGGAGGCTCCTGTGAAAGGGAGCTCTCAAGAGATGCCTGAGCCAGCAGGCTGAATAGGGAGCCTTGAAGGCAAGCTCTCTGGGAAACCTACCAGGGTGGAGAGCTTGTAAGAGGAGCTCCTAGAGATGGGAGCCTCCTAGCCACACATCCGCCAAGACATTGGCTTGGCAAGGATCACCCACTGTCCCTAGAGAAGAATTGCAGTAGACAGACCTCCCTGGATGCTAGAGAAGAACATTTCTTCAGTAGGGGTAAGAAGCCTAACATCAAGGAGAGAAACTGGAACTAAGAGAACCCTGGCGGAAGAGCCTGGGTAGAGGTGAACAGTGGACCCAAGTGGGGGACATGGATTAAGAATGACCTAGTCACCCTGCTGGGATGTTGGGGTGAGAGTTTTGTTTATTTTCTGAGTTGACTTTTCCCTTAATAAATGAAATCCTGCACAAGGAGGTGCTGTTTAGCACTTAACTGGCTGTCTGGACTTGTTTATATCCTGGGCAAGGGGAAAATCCTGTGTACCACAGGCCAAAGGACATAATTAGGACTGTTAATCACAGTTAACTCAAGCAATTAACTCAAACAAATTAACTTGATTTAAAAAATAATCATCATGGTTAATTGGAGTTTTAAGTGCACTATTAAATAATAGAATACCAATTTACATTAACATTTTGGATGTTTTTCTCCATTTTCAAATATATTGATTTCAATTACAACACAGAATAGAAAGTGTACAGTACTCACTTTATATTTGATCACAAAGATTTGCACTGTAAAAAAAAAAATTCAATTCACCTCATACCAGTACTGTTACAACACAGAATACAAAGTGTACAGTGCTTACTTTATATTATTTTTGATTACAGTGCAAATATTTGTAAAAAAGATAAGAAATAGTATTTTTCATTTCACTTCATACAAGTGCTGTAATGCAATCTCTTAATCATGAAAGTGCAAATTACAAATGTAGAATTTTTTTACATAACCACTCAAAAACAAAACAATATAAAACTTTAGAGCCTACAAGTCCACTCAGTCCTACTTCTTGGTCAGCCAATCGCTAAGACAAACAAGTTTGTTTACATTTGTGGGAGATAATGCTGCCCACTTCTTATTTACAATGTCACCTGAAAGTGAGAATAGGCATTTGTATGGCACTTCTGTAGCTGGCGTTGCAAGGTATTTACATGCTAGATATGCTAAATATTTGTAGGACCTTCATGCTTTAGCCACATTCCAATGGACATGCTTCCATGCTGATGACACTCGTTTAAAAAAATAATGTGTTAATTAAATTTGTGACTGAACTCCTTGGGGGAGAATTGCATCTTCTGCTCTGTGGTTTTACCTGCATTCTGCCATATATTTAATGTTATTGCAGTCTTGGATGATGACCCAGCACATGTTGTTTGATTTAAGAACACTTTCGCTGTAGATTTGACAAAACACAAAGAGGGTACCAATGTGAGATTTCTAAAGATAGCTACTGCACTCAACCCAAGGTTTTATAGTCTGAAGTGTCTTCCAAAATTTAAGAGGAACGAGTTATGGAACATGCTGTCAGAAGTCTTAAAAGAGCAACACTCCAATGCAGAAACTACAGAACCCGAAGCACCAAAATAGAAAATCATCTGAGTTAGATGCCACTAACAGAAGGTTGATGAAAATGAACATGTCAGTTCACACTGCTTTGGATAGTTATCCAGCAGAACCCATCAGCATGGAAGCATGTTCTCTGGAATGGTGGCCAGTTATATGAAAAAATTCTACATTTGTAAATTGCACTTTCATGATTAAGAGATTGCACTACAGTACTTGTATGAGGTGAAATGAAAAATACTATTTCTTATTTTTTTACAAGTATTTGCGCTGTAATAAAATATTATAAAGTGAGCACTGTACACTTTGTATTCAGTGTTGTAACTGAATATATTTGAAAATGTAGAAAACAAAGTATTCTATTGTTTAACAGCGCAATTAAAACTGCGACTAATTGTGATTTTTTTTTTAATCTTGAGATTAATCTAGATTCATTTTTAATAGTTTGACAGCCCTAGACATAATTCAACATTGTGTTCCTCAAGCAAATCTTAACTCATTCCCTTTGAATTTATTTACTTTTACGTGTTTCAGGTTTTAACCATAATATCGGATTAATGTGGGTTTTGACAGGTAGTAGTATAAACCCCACCCCCACTCAAATGTGGTCACTCTCAAACCCAATGTAATAATCCTATGGAAACTCTACAGGCTACAACTAAGAGTATCTTAGTCCCTTATGTAGATTTGTCTTTGCAGAGGTTGAAATGGCCTGCAGACAAATAATTTATATAAATCATCAAGGTAATTACATATCTAAAGTGGATTTTTCCCATAATTTTTAGAGATCTGTTTGATTCTTGCCTGAAAATTTTGGCTCATTAAATTTGGTTGGTTCTTAATTTCACAATCAGACATTTAAGTAAATGTATAGTATGCTTATGTGAGTAGGCAATTATTTAAATAAATTAATTGCATAGGTTTATTTAATTTTCTCACATCTACACAGAATATATGCACCATGTAGATTTCTTTGAATGTGTAATCATTAAGGCCTAGATCCACTAATAGTCTTAGGTGTTGAGACTTTAGGCACTTAGCAGATCACCTGAGCAAAAATATGTTCTAAAAAGCCTGAGTTGGGCATCTAGGCTTCCTATACAATGCACAGGGAGAAACAGGTGCTTAAGAATGAGTTCCACAACAGCTGGCATGCTAGGCAAGGAGCCACTTAAGAAAAGCCAATGGGAGATGCTGATGAGAGGGGTGTGTCCCAAGCTCTGTTTCTCTTATGGAGATAAGTGCCTAAATCCAGGCTGCAGGGAAGAGTCTATCTCTGCTAGCAATCTACAACCAGCAAACCCTCTCCTAGAGTCAGGTGGTTTAGGTATCTAAGTCATTATGTGCTGCACAAAATGGCCAGAGGAGGTGGTGATGTCTGCCTGAAACTTTAACCCAGTGGTTGGAGCAGTTGCCTGAGAAATGGGAGACCCAGTTTCAGTTACTCCCTTTTGCCTGAAGGGGAGGGAGGATTTGAACAGGGGTCTCCCACACTGCTCAGTGCACAAACCACTGAGTTATGGGATATTCTGATGGGGTGGGGGTCCCTCAATCTCCCTCCTGTAGAAGCTGTTCCATTCTGGATAAATAGAGTCATGGGAACAAGGGGACTGGCTGCTCTGTGTCCCATGTGGATGTCCTAACTGCCAGGCTATAGAGTCGCTTTCATTCTGTCTATGGCCCAGTGAGTCTTTATTTATGTATGCATAGTGGAACTACTTGAACAGGAGAGAATGAAGGAGGCCCTGGATCAGAATATCCAATAGTTCAGTAGGTAGAGCCAAATCCCAAGAGGTAAGTGCTCAGTGTTCAAATCCTTGTTGCCCCTCAGGCATGGGGAAAGCTGAACCTGTCTTCCACATCCCAGGTGAGTGCACTAACCACTGGGCTAAAAGTCTTCAGGTAGACTGGTGTTACCGTGACCACCTGATCCCACAGGCAGCCTCCGAGTACATCTATTGGATCAGGCCCCTTGGTTGAAACAGGCATTCCTCTCCCTAATTTTCCTCAGTACATGGATTAAACTGAGGCTTAGGTAAGAGATAGGCACCTAAGTTTCTGCCTAGGGAACTTTTACACTCAAAATTTAGGTGTTGAGTGAGTTAAGGTGCCTTCAGGGGTAGGCCACAACCAAGCTTGGTTTTGTGGATTGCAGTGGTGCCTGAAACTGGGATTTAGGCACCTAAAAACATTTGTGGATCTTGGCCTTGGTATGTTAATTTCAGTGTATGATGCTCCAACTACATTCACAGTTGCTCCAATGCATTCACAGGAGAGTCCTATTCTAGGAAGAAACTTCCACAAACTTTGTGGTCCTGATGGGGTAAGGAAGAAATGGAGTAGTTCTAGAAATCAGTAATTTTTTTAAGTACAGGAAACAGGGAGCTCATTTTAAATGAACCTGTCCCCCACCTGCTAGAATAGCTTTGTAATGCTGTAAAGGACTACCTTTTGTCTTGTTTTGCTTTTAGCAGGTGATGAACCTTATGCCTGGCTAAAGACTTGTGTAACTTGGAAAGCCACAAATATTTTGTTCTGGAGCTGACCCATAAACTAGGCTTAGTCTTCAGTATTTATTTGCCAAAATTAGTCAAGGGGTGGAGAATTTCCATGCACATTTTGGCACTCCATAACACTTCCTCCAATCTATCTGACCACAATCAATGGCTACCCACTAGCCTTTAGTGCCTAACTGACAAAGGGAAGGAACTATGAAGTGGATACCTGGGTGTGTGAACTTTAAAGAATAACATAAATCTTGAAATTTAAAATAATGTAATCAAAGCTAGGTTTGATCAGCTAACAATGTAGAAAGACATTTGGAATAAAGTGGGGTTTTTGTTTGTTTTTCTCGATATTTAAAACGACACCCAAAACAATTAAAACCAAATATTCTTTAAAATGTTAATGATCGTACATGAAATATTGATGCCAACTTTCAGGTGACGGTAACTTTTTATAGCCAGTTTGTAAACAGTTAAATAAGGAGTCTGAAGCGGCAATCCAGACAAATTCTTTGCTGCAGCAGTGTGTTATTAGCCTTGGCTGTAAAAAGCAGAGGAGCTATTGGCCTCAAACAGACTAACAGCCTTAGTTCAATATTTTTTCCAGCAAGAGCTATTATAGCAACTGAAACTTATTTATTAAGTCCCCAATCCCGCAAAACACTTACGCACATGTTTAAATTTGTTACCTTGAATAAGTCCCACTACTCACAGTAGTAAAGTTAAATCTTTGTAGTATTGGGGACTTACAGCTGACAACATGCTCATCCCTGTACAAAATACAAAAGAGAAATCCTGACTCCTGGAGCTTACAATGTAACAGACTTAACATACTGTTTCAAGGATTTGGTAAATGAATCATGTGTAAATTAGTTCAAAAGTGTTGGTTGAGGAGATGTATGTGCATGGGTGATAATTTTTGAGTATTAAATTTCCATTGGTTTGTGTTTATTTGCCATCTACTTCAACTTGCATGAAAGTCATACTAAAGTAGGAATGTATGCATTTGATTTCTTAGTTAAATATTTTAATATGGTTAAAAGTAGGGCATGATCTTTTGTACAGGTCCCTGAGACTAATGGAAAGCATGGGCTAGATGAGTTTTTCAGGAGATAAAAGATGCAATGGTTTTACCTGCAAATAACTCTGCACAATTATCTCTTGAGGCCCAATCTGAAACCTCCTGAAGTGAAAGGAAAGGCTTCCACTAACTTCACTGGGGTTTGGATTTGTTCCTTATTACTTTAACAGTTACACCAGCAAGTTGATCAAATAAACTCATGGGGCCAAATTTCACATTGGTATAAAGTCAAATAGGACTGCAAAGGATGCAAGCTGAGACAGACTTTGACTTGATGCTTAACTCAAAACGAAAAGCAATCATGCGCTGTGATGTTCAAGATACCTGTACTCTGTTTGGTGTGGTGTACATAACATCAATGAAAGGGTTAATTTAGAAGAGGCAGCTTTCAAAGTCATTAAGGTCCTGCCCTGTAAAGCTGATTAATTTGTATTATTGTATCATAGACCAAGACCCCATCATGTTAGGCACTGTCCAAACCGTTTAAAAAAAAAAATCCTGCCCCAAAGAGCATATAATCTAAGGCCAGGTCTAGGCTACAAACTTTTGCCAGAATAGCTGTCAGTTGGGTACATGATGAGATGATTCACAGCCAACATAATGGTGCAGATGCAGGTATACAGGAAAAACTGCACTTTTGTCACCATAGTTGAATTTGCTTGGAGTGTTGGAATAAGCTATGCCAGCAAAACTAGTTTTCTAGTATGAGTTGAATCCATACTAGAAGTGCTTTGCCAATATACCAGTATATCTACAGATAAAGCACTCTTAGTGTAGACCTGACCTAAGTATAAGACAAGAGACAGATGGATGCAAACATATTATCAGGGGAGTACAAGAAACAATGAGAGAATGCTTGCACTGTATATGTCATTGCTTGTAATGTTACTTGACATCTTGCTGGAGAGTGTTGGGGGTGGAGTTAGTAAAAAGCAAATTCTCCCACACATATAGTTCATGTCTTATTAAACTCAGTTGTTGTTTTTCTGTCTTTCCTCCCGACTCTTACAGTTGTTCCAAACATCTGGATAAGATTTTAAAAAAGAGTATTCTTAGAATTTGTCCTTCTTGACAGGGCAGATAACATTCTGCCTCACTACATTTGCTCTCTTAGGGATTCCCTCTAAGATATCACTGTCATGATCAATGGAACAAGATTCAGAGGGCCATGTTCCCAGGCTGGAGATGCAGTTATTGATGGGGAAACCAGGAGAAAAGGAAGACATAGAGTTGGGCTGGAAGCAACTCAGTCACATGGACAGAGCAGTGCACAGAGTTTATTTAAGTTCCACTTGGTCAACTAAACCTGCATTCAGCTTCACTCTTCGCTAATGGAACATGGTGGCAGCACCTGAGCTGTGAGTTCTCTGCAGTGCAGCAGGTGGCAGCATGAGACATGGAACTTGGTCTGAAACCCCCCTAGATTTTGCAGACACATACCTAGCCCAGGATGGATCAGTGGAAGGAAGAGTTCAAGATGTACACAGACGTGGCTGGAGGATGACAACAGCAAGAAACTAAAACTGCTATTTCACCTTATTGGGGAACAAGGCAACAAGGTCTGCATCACTCTGAAGCTTACCACTGCCTCAAGTCCTGGGAACCCTGGGAAACGATTGCTCCTCAAAAGAAAACTATAGTGAAAAACTTCTCACTCCAGAGACCAATGTGAGGGGGAGGGGATAGACCCCTATGTTACTGCTTTATGCACACTGGCTGCTACAGTTTGGGAACTTGACAGACTCCTTGATTCAGAACAAGATAGTCTGTGGCATTTGGGACCACCACCTTTGGGAGCAGCTACTCTGGGAAGGCTATCTCACATTAGACATATACTTAGACATGAGGCTTCTGCAGCACACCTGAGAGAGAGGATGTAAGCCCTAGGAGGCATCAAGCCAACTACATGAAGTGAGACAACAGCAAAGGAGAATGAGTGGCCATGGTTCCACACCCATAGTGAGACACATTTACTGTGGGAGACAGCATAAGCAGGTAAAGGAGAAGTGCAGAGCACTTGACCTCTTGCTGGAATGTGGCAAGTTAAACCATTTTAGAAGTGACAGATTGACAGAGCCAGAAAAGTACCCAGAAGTCACCTACTACAGGACAGGCCCAACAAAGAAAATAACAGAACGCCACTAGCCATCACCTTCAGCCCCCAACTAAAACCTCTCCAACGCATCATCAAGGATCTACAACCTATCCTTAAGGACAACCCATCACTCTCACAGATCTTGGGAGACAGGCCAGTCCTTGCTTACAGACAGCCCCGCAACCTGAAGCAAATACTCACAAGCAACCACACAACAGAACCACTAACCCAGGAACTTATCCTTGCAACAATGCCCGTTGCCAACTGTGTCCACATATCTATTCAGGGGACACCATCATAGGGCCTAATCACATCAGCTACACTATCAGAGGCTCGTTCACCTGCACATCTACCAATGTGATATATGCCATCATGTGCCAGCAATGCCCCTCTGCCATGTACATTGGTCAAACTGGACAGTCTCTACGTAAAAGAATAAATGGACACAAATCAGACGTCAAGAATTATAACATTCAAAAACCAGTTGGAGAACATTTCAATCTCTCTGGTCACTCGATTAGACCTAAAATTGGCAATACTTCAACAAAAAAAATTCAAAAACAGACTCCAACGAGAGACTGCTGAATTGGAATTAATTTGCAAACTGGATACAATTAACTTAGGCTTGAATAGAGACTGGGAGTGGATGGGTCATTACACAAAGTAAAACTATTTCCCCATGTTTATCCCACTCCCCACTGTTCCTCAGACGTTCCTGTCAACTGCTGGAAATGGCCCACCTTGATTATCACTACAAAAGATTCCTGCCCCCCTGCCCCGTTCTCCTGCTGGTAATAGCTCACCTCAAGTGATCACTCTGGTTACAGTGTGTATGGTAACACCCATTGTTTCATGTTCTCTATGTATATAAATCTCTCCACTGTATTTTCCACTGAATGCATCTGATGAAGTGAGCTGTAGCTCACGAAAGCTTATGCTCAAATAAATTTGTTAGTCTCTAAGGTGCCACAAGTACTCCTTTTCATTTTAGAAGTGTGTGCAAGAGCAGAGGAAGGTCCCAAAAAGATTGTCAGACTTGTACAAGGGGGGATGGCACATCAGACAGTGGTGATGACCTCATAACTCCCTTTCAGTATGAAAGCTGGCGGGACACGAAAGCAACAAGGGAAAACTTCTTTGCATGCAACTATGTTAATAGGAAAACGCTCTGTATGGCTTCAGCTAGATAGTGGAGCAGTGTGATTCCTCAGAGTAAATGGGACTCAAACACATCCATTACAAAGAGCAGGCACACTCCAATAATGTAGGATCAGAGCATTAAGCCAATCCATAAGAAAATGTAACTTCTTAGTAATTAACCTGAAAAGTAACAGATGGTAACTAAACTGAAGTTTGTGGTGGTGGATGGTAAGCACCAGAGATCCCTCTTGAAGAATACACCAGACAAGCCATGGATCTGATCAGGATGCAGCGTCAGAATTGTACAGCTGCTGTGCAAGAATCAAAAGGGGGAGTTCTCTGGACAATGGAGACAATTTCGAAAGCATACAGGGATGTTTGCAAAGGCAACCGGTACCTTGAAGAAAAGCTGTGACTGGAAGTAGGCCACAAAGTGGAACCTGTGAGCTTACCATGAAGGAAAATTCCAATGGCACTGTGTATTCCATTATGCAAACTCAAAAAGACTGCCAAGCAGAATATCATAGCATTTGTAGAGGCCAGTACAGCCTGGGTAAGCAGTCAGATAGTGGTAAAGAAGCCATCAAGCAAAACTGGTTCAGTAGCTTTGGGTCTATGCAGATGTGTAGGCATTGAAAAGATGCCACTATCCACTGGCCCCAACTGATGACATCTTGCCAGAACTTTCCAAAGCCAGAATCTTTACAGACTGATATGAGGAATGGATTTTAGCACAAAAGCCTAGATAGAGTCCAGCATCCTAAAAACCTGTAAACATCATTTGATTACTACAAATAGCTGCACATGCCAATGGGCATAAGCCCAGCATGAGAGCTGTTCCAGAGAAGACTACTAAGCACTGGAAGGGCTGCCTGGGGTGAAAATACATATTATATTCTGATTGTAGGTGGAGGGAGCAATGCTACACAGGCTGAATAAGACCATGGCAGAAAACTGCAAGCTTTTCTACGGCGGTGCAAGGACAAGAACATAAAAATCAACCCAGAAGAAATGTGACTCACATTGCAGCACTACTCACAGTGGAGGGACTGAAAGCAGATCCCAACAAGATCAAAGCACTCGGACATGGCAGTTCCAGTGGATATGAAAGGGGTACAGCACTTTATAGGAATGACACTTTCTGTCCAAGTTGTGGCCATACCTCAATGCAGTATCAGAACCGATATGTCAGCAATTAAGGTAGGATGTTGAGTGGGACTAGGCAGGTCCCCAACAGCAAATATTAGACACACAAACTGATTATAATGGATGTTCCTGTCCTGAAGTACTACCAAGCAGGCCAGCCACTGATATGCCAGTGTGGTGTATTGGAAAAAAGATTGGATGTAGCTTGTTTGCAGAAACAGCCAGTTGCTTATGCTGGCAGAGCTTTCTCACACGACCAAATAGGGGCGTGAAACTGGCAGGCCAGGTGGCAGCTCATGCCAAGGTCCCTATTTCTCAACTGGCCATTGATAAATATAGAGCTGGAATCCGTCTGACTCACTTGTGAGTTAATACAGATAAAATATACAGATTTATAAGAAAGTGTTTAGACTCTACTGAATGCTTGTGAGATGCTGCATGCATTTATCTTTCTTGTAATGTCTGTGATTGTATGAATAGCCATACAGGAGAAGGACATTAGTGTGAAGAGCTGCTCATCTCCTAAAAGAGGAGATCCATTTATACTAGATGGACTACAGTTTGATCTTACAACTGGAAAATCCATACATCAGCAAAAGGACTAAAGACTCTTATTGTTCTGCTCTCCTCCCTGTGAAGAGAAGTCATGCAAGATGACTTCTCTCATGAGCAGAGTTTGCAGCTCCGAGCACAAAGCAGAAGGGGGGAAAAGTCCCAAACAAAAGGCACTAAGGATCTCTATGCTGTTCGAACTCATGAGAGACAAGGTGTTTCTTTGCATAAGTAAAAGATCCCCAGCTGCTCAGCTAAAGGACAAATAGAGCTTGCTGATTATAGAAACCTAAGACTTTTGAAACCTAAGACTGTACTTCATGTGTCTGCTTGCTTGCTTTACCCTTGTAAAAAAAACTTTTTTCCTTTTTCCTAGTTAATAAATCTTCATATAATTTATTACAGGATTGGTTACAAGCATTGTCTCTGGTGTGAGACCTTAAGTGCTATTGATCTGGGGTAAGTGACTGGTCCTTCGGGATCAGGAGTAACCTGAATATTGCTGAGATTCTGGGTGTAAGAGGCCATCCAGCATGGAGATATGCACGTGGGTGGCATGACAGACCAGAGAACCCAAGGAGACTGTGATTCTGGTAAGGCTGTTAGAGTGCCTGAGGAGTTTGTACTTAGTTAGTGAAACCTAAGTTTAGAACTCACAATCAGCTTGGGTTTGTGCCCTGGTTTTTAGCAGTCTGCTCTGAGGTTGGTAATCATTTTCTTGCATGACTATGAGCACATTACGTGTGGTATGCCCAAATAGAAAAAGTTTCTGGGAGTGGTATTTGGAGAGGAGTGATTATATCAGTACACCCATGACCACTTAGTAATAGTGCAAGCAGACCACAAATCCCTAGAGACAGTCATGGCAAAGCCCTCTCTTGGTGCTCCAAGGAGATTGAAGCACATGTTGATGCAACTCCAGGGATACCCGTTACAGATGAAATATTGTCCAGGACAGTTACTGGTGTTCACGGATACTGATACTGGGTATACATGCCCTGCTCAGGGTGAATTGAAAAAGGGAATCAGGACACTGAATCTGTTAGCATGCTGCACTATCTCCCAGTTTCAGCAGCAAAGCTGATGGAAATCAAAGAGGTCACAGAAACATCTTACTTCAAGCAGTCAGGAGAGCGATACCAACAGTGTGGGCAGAAGACAAAAGCCAAGTACCAGTTGGAGCAGAACCATATTTTCAAATTAAAGATGAGCTGAGTGTGCAGGATGGAATAATATTCGGAGGACAGAGAGCTGTTGTCTCCACATCATTATGTAAGGATGTCATACAGAAAATACATGCCTCACACTTTTGATTGACAGCTGTCTCTGATGGGTTTGAGAGTGGGTTTACTGGCCAGGAATGAATACACAACTCAATTTCTTGATAAAAGCATGTGACTGCTGCTGGTCTTCTGATAACTGCCAGCAGAAAGTGACTATTACCACATGAGCTGCCCACCCAACCAGAGAAAAGGTGGGAGTGGACTTTTTTTTTTCCTTCAAGGAAAAGCAGTACTTTATTACAGTGGACTACTATTTCAGTTTCTGGAAGGTCGATGCCATGCCTGATAAAGGAAGCAAGCCAGTGACTGGCAAACTGAAGCCCACTTTGAGAGAGATGGTATTGAGGATGCTGTATTCAACCACAATGGACCCAATTTGCTTCAGAAGAATTCAAGGAATTTGCAAACAAGTGGGAGTTTGGCCATCACCCCTCCTCTCCAGAATACCCATAGAGTAATGGTAAAGTGGAAACAGCTAAGTGACTGTTACACAAAGCAGTTCCTTCTGGTTCAGTGTCCTGGTTACCATTTTTGACATGCAGGAATACTCTACTACAGCCGTGCCAAAACACATCAGTGCAGGCACTGATGGGATGAAGGACCAGAATTCTGCTCCCAGGGAGGGGAGAGCTGTTGCAGCCAGAAGACTGAGGACATCAGAAAGAGGAGATGACCAACAATCAAAGAAAGCAGGCACTAGAGTACAACAGGTCAGCTGAGGATCTACTAGCCCTGGATACAGGCACCCTTGTCAGGATCCAGCCATAAGAGAGACACCAGAAGGAGTGGACTGACTAAGTTGTAAGGAGTGCAGTGGCACCTAGGTCAGATAAGGTGGCAATGCAAGAGGCACAACTAATCCAAAGGAGCAGGAGACACAAACCAGCAGCCACAACGCCCAGAGACAGTCTACTGCAATAAAGTGAGAGGGGATTCTACAGTGAGGATAGGTTGCTAGACTTGGGGACAGGAAAACAGACAAGTTACTCCTGATGTGGTCACCACTTGAGGATACTAACCTATGTAATCAGCTGAGTCCATTGTAAAGATGAGAGTCCAACTTGGCTATGTGCTAGCAACCTTGGGCTGAAGAGAAAGGAGGTAGGTCTGGGGGGCAATTATTTGTTTTAAAATGTTTACATTAAAACATCTTCATTGTTTAAAAAGATTTTATCACAACTCAGTAGAACTAGAGGAAGAGGGTCCATTTCCTAGAGAGGCTGTTATGAAGGGACACCAGGAAAATGGGGAACTTGGGAGTTAGGCTGGAAGCAGTTCAGCCACAGGAGCACAGCAGTACACAGGGTTTAATAAAGTTCCACATGTTCAACTTAATCCACATTCACCTTTAGTCTTTGCTAATGAAATAATCACCTTCAATTAGCCCTGACTAAGCCTTGTGGTGTAGTGAGATGTGCCATGAGCCTGCTAGAACCCCCTCGGAACAATCGTGTAGCACAGAGGACAGAAAGGTACATGGTGCTGTGTGAATACCAGTGCAGATATGGTGAACTCTGAGCATACACAGGCGAGTGTTAGAATCACGCTTTATAGTCCCTTCTTTTAAATACACATAGGGGAATGTCAGCATGTGGCAGTGACTATGACAGCCATACTAACAGCCTTGCTACTCTACAGACATCTCTAAAACTCTTTCACACTATTATGCTGGAGGATGAATGACCTCCAGCAACCATATATTTAATCTGTGGGCATTCACAAACTATGATGAAGCTGATGGGTAGGCTAAATGAGGGAACAATTAAATGCATATTGTTCAGTGATAGCTGAAGCACCAGAAGCCACCACCCAAAGATTAGACTGAATGCAAACACCAGGGCTGGAGATTAATTGATGGAGCTGTGTCTGGGTCAGAAGCAGCCAGAAAGCAGTAGACAGAGATGCACTTATAAGTAAGGCCCTGAGAGAAAGCGATGATAGGCAGCTTTTAGGGCAGAGTGCTGGCTGGAAAGGCAGGCTTGGAATTGTGAGCAAAGAAACTGCATCCTGTTGTCTGTTCCTTCTGTGTTCAGGGAAACAGGACTTTGTGTACATTCTCTGGGAATAAAGAGGATTGCAAAGAAATACCTGTCATTAGTTTCTCCTCTTCTAGAAACAAGCCACAAGGATCTGCACATTGGATAACCACTTGGGCCAAAAGGTGTAACAATACATTCTTAGATTTTGGCATCAAGAGGGGCTATTATAACTACCTACTTGGACCTCCTGCCTATCATAGCTTCCTATAAAAGGGATTCCTTGAGCTGCAGCTGTACCTCTCCTCAGATGACAGGATGAGCTCTAGCAACCTGCTGCAACTACTCCCTGGATCAATCAGTTACACCAAATACAATGAAAGTCAGTGAATGTATGAATAGAAGAGGTGGTACAGAATGTGTGGATCATAACACAACACAGAAAAAGGCAGACATCAAGTGTGATTTGGTTCCAGTGCCTATTGACAGTTCCAGAGGACCAAAGATAATGTGTGGTGTGGGAGACATTACCTTAACTCTGGATTTCAGATTGGTTTAACAAACAAACAAAAAACTACACATCCAACATCCACATTCTGGAAGGGTACCAAGCAGTACTTGACAACTTTAACTTTGCATTAGCCATGTTTTCTGGAAGCTGAATACAATGCTGTCTTCAGCTATCTGCAAGCAAAAATAATAGTTTTAAAGATGTGTAAACTTCAGCTCAATGGGGTGTTAACTTTGAAATCTAACAATACAGCCATAAAAACTGCCCATAATTTTAGTAGACTTATTCCACAAAACTCACCTCCCACCTGTAGCTCAGTAGGGGAATAAGTAGGAAGATTTTCCTTAAGGTGTGATACTATTCTAGAAAATGACTGTCACAATGGCACCCTCTTACTCAACAGATCTGCTAAGCTCTGAATATTTACTAATAGCTGCTGAATTTGGGGGGGGGGAATAAATGTTTGCAGCTTTACTCTCAGAGATGAGATTGCAAGGCTGCCAGTTAGAAACTTTTTAAAATTGTAAACTGAGCAAATATGATCTGATCACTGAGCATCAATAAGCAGAGTTTCACAATGCCATTTTTAAGGAGTCACTTTTCAAAGTAAAACCATACTTCAAACTCTTCAGTCCAGTGTGTATAGAAGCATCAGCTGCCACAGTTTAACTCTCACTGCTTCCCCAAGGGCTGTCAACATTCTGGCAGAAGCCTTGAGGACCATTCTTTTCTCGGGCCACATCTATACTAAAAACTTTGGTTGATGCAAGATATGGCAGTGTACAGCTGCAGAAGTTTCTATCTCACTCAGGCACGTTCATATTTGACTGCTTGCATCTGCACTGTACATACTCACCAGAAGTGCTTGTGCTGATGCAAAGTGTGGTCCACTACAGGTAGATATCCCAGTGTGCCATAAGCTGCTGCCCAGTACAATGCCTTTTGGGAACTATTTGTAATCTATTATGGAATAAAAATGACTCACCTAGGGATCTCTAGGAATGAGGGATCAAGTTCCCAGCATGCAACTTTCTCCATCCTACAATGCCAGCTGTATCCCATAATTTTCACTTTTTTAAAAAAAATCCCACAAACCCACATGGTACTTTTTGGAGTCTACCCTTTCTGAAAGAAGCATGGAACCCATAGACCTCTGCACTATTCTCATGAACATTGCAAATGTAGGATGCACAATGCTCATGTATTTGCAGGCTAACAGAAAGTACTGCAACAGGGGACATGATGATTTCTTGGAGGACAGTTTATGGAGGGACATAGAAAAAAACAATTCAAGGTTGTTGCTGGCATTCATGGGAGCAGCTGTGGACAATGGAGCAACACTTCTGGGCCTGAGAAATGAGCACTGGTGCCTATTGGGTCTTGCATAACATCTGTGGGGCAAGGGAAGAAAAGTTGCCACCATGGTGGAAATGGAGCAGCTGTTTTCTGATTTTGAGCTTTTGCAATGGCCCTTGCATCCGCCTGTTCAACATGGAGCTGGTTGATTGAGGGAAGCTTTGAAAGAGCCCTTTAGCGGTTAGCCACAGTAGCGTTCTGGACCTGGAGCTTTAGGCAATGCTGGGAATTGTGTAGTGCTTGCTGTACACATTTATAAATATGACTATTTTCCTGAAGCTATGCATCATGCACTGCTTCCTGTACATTTACAAGTACTGTGTGCTTTGAGTACTCCTATGCATTCTGCAATGTATTGTGAGCTAATAAAGAT
The DNA here is from genome assembly GCF_965152275.1 of Natator depressus. NCBI lineage: Eukaryota > Metazoa > Chordata > Testudines > Cheloniidae > Natator > Natator depressus. The sequence goes on from NC_134236.1 coordinate 66,033,240, forward strand.
TGTTTTGTTCTCCCAAAACAGTGTGCCAAAAACAAGCACTACAATGCAAATTTAACAAATTAGTAGAATGTAACTTTGAAATTGGAAAGGCACCAAACATGTTCTATTTCAGTGCATAAACATAGTCCATTATGACTACACATATACCAGCTGTGGTTGTTAGAGGTCAATGTATGTGAAACTGTGGTTTTACTTGCTATTTCGCAGCATGGAGTGGTAGGGGTAGGGATGTGGCCCACAATGTCTTGTGGAAAGTTGGGGTTGTGGGTGTAAGGAGCTGCTACCATGGAATTCTCCCAGGAGTGGGGAGGAGTCCAGGATTTTTGGACCAGTAGATCAACCAAGTTCTGCAGCACTTGAGGTTGCTGCCTGAGACGACCCATTATGTCCTGGTGCATCTTCCCCTCCTTGTGCTGCTGGGTCTTTCGGTCTGCCATATTGGCCCTCCAGGCCCTTAGTTCATGGTCTGATACAATATTGGCTTGCAGGATGTCACTGATCATGTCCTCCCTTGTCCTCTTCTTTCTTTTCCTTAGCAAGGTCAGGTATTCTGCAAGTGTGGAAGGGGCATCCCTCAAACGCCACAATGGCAGAAGCTGCCAATTAAGACAGATGTATCATTAGATTTAGAATCACAATGGAAAGGGAAAGATAAGTTTCAAAATGCCTTTTTTCTTATTCCCATAAAATTTTAATAAGACATGTTCATTGCCACGTCAACTTCAGAGTGCCTCTGCCCAGCGCTGCTTTCTAGCCCCAGCTATGATGAGCATGACCCACCAGGGATTGGTGGGAGGGAAGAGTGGGAAAGGATTTTTGATTGCATGAAGCAAACTTTCAGTCCCTATTCCAGGGTATGATATAAAGGCTGTGGCACTGAATATTGGCACTGCTTCCACAGGTGGTGGTGATTTTAGCGGATATCTCACTCCTGAGGGTAACTAAGGCATAGAAAGCACAGGGCCCCCCAGGCCTGTATGCCACAAGCCTATTTATTGCAATGGTGCCAGCCAAACTAATTTTGGAGTGATGTGAAAAAGCGTCCTACCATGGAGAAAGAAATAAGTCAGCAATCCCTAGAAACCTTAGGGAGAGGCTTGCAGAGTATCTCCATAAAAGTTTTATTGAGATATCTCAGGGGGATACAAGGGTCATCCTTATGAACATAACTGCTCCACATGCCCCTCCCACCCCCACTAACCCATCCACGGAATGAAAAGATGCCACCTCTACCTGCTTGTTGTATGTCTTCTCATCTGAGTAAAACAATGAGAAGTTGATACCAGGGTCTTCTTACGATGGCCAGGCTATCCTTAAATTTAAGTATTGTGAGGAAAAAATGAATGCAGACACTTACCCAAGGTCCCTTTCCCTTTCACCAGGCTCATCCATGCTTGCATCATGGGATTGGATAGATTGTGGAAGAGTCTTGACCAGGTCCTGGCTTGTGGCATGGCTGGAGCCTCTTCCCCACAGCTCCTCTTCCCTGTTCATGGGAGGGGTCTCTGTCTTGGGCTCCTCTGAGGTATCTATGGTGCTGGGTGGGTCTCTGCCAAGTATGGCATATAGTTCATTGGAAAAGTGGGGGGTGTGCAGCTCAGCACCAGATCTATCGGTCTCCCTGGCCTTGGGGAATTGCTTCACTTTCATGCAGAACGGCTGCTGATCCTGGTTGTACCCCTTTGTCCTCCATGCAATCTGTTCATAGATAACCATATTTCTACATCTGTTCCATAGCTGATCACAACCTCCACTCTAACTTCTTCCACAGATGCTTCAGTGCTACAACAGTATAAGGCAAAGCACATAAAGAAAGTTGGCCATGCCTGCTTTAAAACTGGTCAGAATAGAATGTGTGCTACCAAAAAAAAAAAAAAAAATTAAAGAAAGAAAAGGACAAGAAGGGGGGGCACTCTTTCCCCTGTGGTCAAAAACAATAAAATGGGTTCAGTTCAAAAGAAAGTTAAATAGATCTGTCATTAATTCTTTAAATGCTTTTACACCCCACCAAGCCTCACGAGGTACATCCAGGTGTATTTGGGTTCCACAGAATTCCAAGTATTACAGAGGGAAGGAAGAGCTTCTGGTTAAGACAACGAAGTAGGAATCAGGGTTCTAGCTGCACCTCTGCCACAGACTTCCATGTGACCTTGACAATTCAGTTAGCCCCAATCTACCACATACTTGACTTTCAGCATGAGCTCAATTGGACTACTCACATCCTTCAAGTTAAGAAATACATGTAAATTTTTATTGGACCCATCTTTTGTCTGTCTTGGCTATTTAGACTGCAAGCTTTTGAAGACAGGGACTGTCTCAGAATGTTTATGTACTGCACCGAGCAAAATGGGGCCCTGATGTCAACTGGGGCTTCTAGGCACTACTGGAATGTAAATAGTAATAGAAACAGCATTGGAATAAGACCAAATAAAGGCAAATACCTCCGTATTTATATTGGGCGTATGCTTTTTACTTTGCCGTGGGAAATCATTTATGTACATAAAGAGACGCTCTCACAGCATTTCCGCCAGGGATAGAAATGCTGTGGGAAGATCAGTTTCTGCAGAGCTGTATGAAAAATAAGCAACAAATAATTAATCCAGAAAGTTTAATTTCTACTCAGAATATCCATGAGCAGCTCATTTCTAATGTAGTCGTCTGACAGTACTTGAGAAATATTTTTTTTAAAACCTTAGATTGATTGTGAATAATTTCTGTAAATATTTGCTATTACTATGGGCCTGATCTAAAAGCCATTGAAGTCAATTGAAGTATTTTATTAAGTTTAATAGACTTTAGATCAAGCCCTATTTGAACTGTACTATTTACTTATGCTTAGCAAAATACATTTCATGGTATTGTTTCTGGTCTGACTGGATGAGTGTGCATACAAATTTAAAATTCAGTTTCTGTATATGAGTATACTGATTTTGAAATTCACTTTCAGTAACTGTTCATACTAGTAAAGCTTCATCAGTCAAGTGTTTGTGAAACATGAATGCATTTACGTTCATGGTTTGGAATCATAAAAGTTTATTGAAAAATGTTACCAATATTTTTGAGCTCTCTACAAAAGCCTTTAAAAAACAAACCACCACCAAAACAAACAAACAAATAAAAATCCAACCACACATACAGATAGTTGAGTCATACCTCTGCCTTTTGGCTCAAAAATGGTTATTTATTAACAAATATATATTTTTCACAAGTCCAAGCTTTTGAAGAATGATAGTTCTAAATGTTTAAAAGCAGTATGGATGTGTGTACACTAATCACAATGGATCAACATTTTTATATCCCTCACACAGGGTACATATAGTTAATACTTCAATATCCTTATCATGCTTTTAGTCAAGCCCAAGCTGGGTTACTCATTCATGTAAAATAAGTCCAAATCAAATAAGCAGTTACTGAAAGACTTCACTGAAGTTCAGACATGGTTTCTGTTATATGCAGTGTTGTTGTAGGTGTGTTGGTCCCAGGATATGAAAGAGACAAGAGAATATATTTTATTGGACCAACATCTACTGGAGAGGGAGAAGCTTTCAAGCTTACTCAGAACTCTTCTTCAGGTCTGGGAAATGTGTATAAGTTGACAGTCACTTTACCAACAGAACTAATTAGATAGAACCACACAAAATTGTGACAGGACCAAAACAAGCCACGGGACTTATAGCAGAGCCTCATTCAGATAAGTCAATGTGAGTTTCCTTGCGGTGTATGGAAGTAATAGGACAAATTCTTCATTGAGCCCTTCCAACAGATATTTCTACATATTTGTTCTAGCGTTCTCTTTCTCCTACCAGCACGTTGCAGGTAACAGTTTATCAAAGCCCTGCTCCATATCCGTGGACATGTTCTGGACGGCAGTCACAAACAAGTTCTCCAGAGACAAAAGTCTAGCTGAGGTCTCAGCCAGGTGTCAATGGGACCAAAGGGACCATCAGCTGATTAAGTGGCCACTCTTGGGCAGGAAAGAGGATGTGGGCAAAAGATCTACATTTTGACAAAACAGCAGTTTAAGGTTCCTGGTCACGCTCACTTTCAGTCTCCTGAACATCAGCTGGAGATGATACTTGCACAAGAGAATGGGATATAAGAGGAGTAGGCATCATCTCCCCAAATCATCTCTCCCTTGCTCTCTATTCATGGCATCATCAACAAAGGGAATGGGGCAGGGCAGGGGGAAGAGGGAGGGAAGATCCTGACTGAAAGAGGTTCAGCCAGTAAGACAGCTGGAACATGTGGTGAGAGAGACCTTTGCTTTGCGTTCACTTAGCTTGTTAAGTTAGGTGTTAGTTGCATTTTACCTTTTATTTCTTTGTAACGAATTCTGACTATATGCCTCATCACTTGTAGTCACTTAAAATCTATCTTTCTGTAGTTAATATATTGGTTTGGTTGTTTTATCTAAACCAGCATGTTTGGGAAACTCCATCTGAGATAATAGAAAATGATATGAACAAATCCTGTTAATAAATGGCACACTTTATATGAGCTTGTATTATCCAGGAGGGTGCTTTTCTGGGGAAAAGTCTGTGACTGGGAGTTTGCTAGTGTTGCCCTGTAATGTAAATCATGAGTGGCTGGCTATAGCCCTCCTTCAGTATAGCTAGGAGTGATCTACATGTTGGAGGCCATGTGGGAACAGACCAGAAGTGATTGCTCTCACAGCAAAGCAGTGTAAAAAGCGACCCACGTTAGAGAATTGAGGAGACATAGCTGTCCATCAGTTCAGATTGTACTCTGTGCAATGTCACAGAGTCCAAACACCAGAGCCCAGAGTTGGCACGGCTGGAGCCATGAACCAGGGCTTACCTGAAGGCAGGAGCAAGGCTAGGACATGACTAGAACAAGGGTGGATACAGGGTAGCATTTAGGCAGAAACAGTGCAGGAGTAATCATGAGCAGGGCTTGGAGCAAAGCAAGCCTAGCAGGACAGAGAATCCACAGGCATATGCATTTAACAGCTGCTGGGCTTAAGAGCAAGCCACCTGACTGCCTTAACCAATCAGGTGGTTGTGCTGTGGCCCAGCTGTGCTCACTGACTGCCTGACAACTGAGCAGGTGCAGTTGCAGGCCCTAGTTCCAGACTGTACCACCACTTTGAGCCTCCTAGGAGCCCCAGGGCCTGGTTCCATGGGGTAAGTTTTGTGAAAATCTTGCGGCAGATCTGTGGCATGGATAGAGTCCAATGGTTCCCAGGATCGTTCATCAGGGTCATAAACTTCCCAATCTACCAAGTACTGGAGCTTCTTTCTAAAGAGTTGTGAGTGCAGGATCTGTCTAACCAAGTACTCTTGGGGTCCCTGGATGTTGATAGCCAGGGCAGCAGAGTTGAGCAGGATGGGAACAGCAGGTTCTATGTGCAGGGCTTTAGGACAGAGACATGAAACACAGGGTGGATACTGAGGGATTTTGGTAATTGCAACTTGAATGCCACCAGGTTGATAGGTTCCTGAATCGTAACTGAGCTCAGGTATTGGTGGTCTAACTTAGCCAATGGGCAAGCTGACCTTAGATTCTGCATGGACAGCCAAACCTTGTCCCTGATGACAAGATCGGGGATGGCTTGGCAGCCCTGATCAGTGTGATGCTTGTACATCTCCTTGCCAGATTCTAGCAGTTCCTTCAGGTTTAGATCTACTTTAGAGGTGGGCAGTGAAGTCTGCAACAGCAGGTACCAGAGATCCCGTGAGGAGGCCTGGGTGAAACCAAGGGTGAAATCTGTAGTTGGAGAAAAAGGGCCTTGAGAGGTGGAGGGTGGCCTTATTATATGCAAATTCCACATGGGGACGGAGGGAAACCCAGTCATCTTGTCGGTAGTTCATGAAACACCAAAGATTGCTCAAGGACGTGGTTAAACCATGGAGAGAGAGAGATGTGGTTCAGGTTGGGGGGAGGTGGTGCGGGAGGGGTACAGATGAGACTGGAGAGATGATGGTGTGGAGGGTGCAGGGAAGGCTTGGGGTGGGTAGGGGGAGAGGTGATGGGGAGGAGGACATGGCGGGGGGAGTGATGGCGAGGGGGGCGTGGTGCGGCGGAGCTGGTGAGGTGGGGCTCAGGGGGAAGGTGATGGTGAGGAGGGCGCGCTGGGGGAGGGAGGTGATCAAGGGGACTCGTGGGGAGTGATGGCGAGGGGGGCGCTGACATGTGCTGGGCAAGCCGTTGGGTGAATCAGCAAGCGGCGCCTCCTGCGTTTCCAAGGCGGGAAACGCCCCCGCTCGCAGCTGAGAGACCCGCTGGCCCTGAGGCGCGAAGAGCCGCAGGAAAGTCCCTGGCAGGGGCAGCGCGAGGACGGGCCAGTCCCTCCGCCAGTTGCAGCGCAGGAGACTGGGGAGCCGGCGCGGACGCAGCTCCGACCTCTGGCAGGGGGGCGGCGCCCTCTCGCAGTCCCCCAGCGTGCAGGAGGGGGGAGATCGGCCTCCCAGCCGCAGCCCGCTCCCAGAGAAAAAAACCCAGTCCGTTCCCCTTCTCCCCTGCATCCCCCCGCTGTCCCCCCACCCCCAGTCCGTTCCCCTTCTCCCCTGCATCCCCCCGCTGTCCCCGCCACCCCCAGTCCGTTCCCCTTCTCCCCTGCATCCCCCCGCTGTCCCCGCCACCCCCAGTCCGTTCCCCTTCTCCCCTGCATCCCCCCGCTGTCCCCGCCACCCCCAGTCCGTTCCCCTTCTCCCCTGCATCCCCCCGCTGTCCCCGCCACCCCCAGTCCGTTCCCCTTCTCCCCTGCATCCCCCCGCTGTCCCCGCCACCCCCAGTCCGTTCCCCTTCTCCCCTGCATCCCCCCGCTGTCCCCGCCACCCCCAGTCCGTTCCCCTTCTCCCCTGCATCCCCCCGCTGTCCCCCCACCCCAGTCCGTTCCCCTTCTCCCCTGCATCCCCCCGCTGTCCCCGCCACCCCCAGTCCGTTCCCCTTCTCCCCTGCATCCCCCCGCTGTCCCCCCACCCCAGTCCGTTCCCCTTCTCCCCTGCATCCCCCCGCTGTCCCCGCCACCCCCAGTCCGTTCCCCTTCTCCCCTGCATCCCCCCGCTGCCCCCCCACCCCCAGTCCGTTCCCCTTCTCCCCTGCATCCCCCCGCTGCCCCCCCACCCCCAGTCCGTTCCCCTTCTCCCCTGCATCCCCCCGCTGCCCCCCCACCCCCAGTCCGTTCCCCTTCTCCCCTGCATCCCCCCGCTGTCCCCGCCACCCCCAGTCCGTTCCCCTTCTCCCCTGCATCCCCCCGCTGTCCCCGCCACCCCCAGTCTGTTCCCCTTCTCTCCTGCACCCCCCGCTGTCTCCGCCACCCCCAGTCTGTTCCCCTTCTCCCCTGCATCCCCCAGTCTGTTCCCCTGCATCCCCGCGCTGTCCCCCCACCCCCAGTCCGTTCCCCTTCTCCCCTGCATCCCCCCGCTGTCCCCCCACCCCCAGTCTGTTCCCCTTCTTCCCTGCACCCCCCAGTCTGTTCCCCTGCATCCCCCCGCTGTCCCCCACCCCCCAGTCTGTTCCCCTTCTCCCCTGCATCCCCCAGTCTGTTCCCCTACATCCCCCCGCTGTCTCCCCACCCCCCAGTCCGTTCCCCTTCTCCCCTGCATCCCCCCGCTGTCCCCGCCACCCCCAGTCCGTTCCCCTTCTCCCCTGCATCCCCCCGCTGTCCCCCCACCCCCAGTCCGTTCCCCTTCTCCCCTGCATCCCCCCACTGCCCCCCACCCCCAGTCCGTTCCCCTTCTCCCCTGCATCCCCCCGCTGTCCCCGCCACCCCCAGTCCGTTCCCCTTCTCCCCTGCATCCCCGCGCTGTCCTCCACCCCCAGTCCGTTCCCCTTCTCCCCTGCATCCCCCCGCTGTCCCCGCCACCCCCAGTCCGTTCCCCTTCTCCCCTGCATCCCCCCGCTGTCCCCGCCACCCCCAGTCTGTTCCCCTTCTCCCCTGCACTCCCGCTGTCCCCGCCACCCCCACAGCCGGCTCTCTATCTTCCCCACAGAGCAGTTACCCCACAGCGTGCACTTCTGCCGCCCTCTCCCGCCTTCCCATCCAGCCAGCTGTTCCAGCTCATCCCGCCAGCCCCTTTCCTTCCCCTCCCATCCACAGAATCACCCGCGCGCGGTCCCCGCAGCTCACCCTCGGGCCGACCTCCCTCCCCCGCCTGGGAAAAACCTGGCCGCTCCCCCCATTCCCTTCTTCAGTAGCCGCCAGGGCTCCGGCTGTGCTCAGTGGCTGCTGCTCTCTCTGGTGCTGGCCGGCGGGCGGTGACGATCTCTCTCTCCCACTAAATTAGGAACCAGCTGGCAAATACGGATTATGACCTAGATAAGAGTAGAGCACCTATTGCCTGTCCACGTAGAAAGTTTTACGAGCTGTGGATTTGGAAAGGTTTTCACCTTTCTCTCGAATGCTAACAGGTATGAAACGGTGTTTCCAATGATTTCCTATGTGGCGCCTTCTGAGCTAGGAATAAACTCTCAGGGGGCTGCCTGCTTTAAAAGCAAACAGGCACGTTGACAGGCGGGCTGCACCTGAGACCTCTTACTCGTACCACAAAAATGCTGAACGGCCTTTTTTTTTTTTTTTTTTTTTTTTTCTTTTTTTTTTAAGACCTGAGAGCTGGAGTTTGCGGACTAGCTGTTTGGAGCCTCAGCGGGAAAAGGTAGATACACTGTTCTCACACTCGCCCACCCTCCCCTGTTAAGGTGACCGTGTTTACTGGAACACAAATGTGGTCCTCTCTGTTACAGCAGCGTTTACAAAGAGATACAGTTGATGAAAGATGTCAAGAAATAAATTTTGGCCAGTTACAGGATTTTACACTAAAAGTAGCTTTTTCTGAATAGCCTGACCAGTTTGATGAAAATATTCTTGGCTAGATTGAACGGTGACACTTTTTTCCCTGGTACTTTTCAAGAGGCTTTAGCTTAAAAACAGAAAGAAAGAAAAGGCTTATTTTGGAAGTTTTCATACTTTTGCCTCTGCACAGTCCCAGCAATGCCTATTGAGAGAGGCTGTTTTTGCAGCACCTTCCCCCACCTCCTCTCGATTCATCTGCTCAGTTTCTCTGTTACCATTCCGCCCATATTTTGACATTGACACTAATTTTATCCAGATTGCTTCTGGCAGTGAAGAGCTACAAAAATCTCTGCTAAGTTTTTTATTTAATTTTCAGCCTCTGGAGTCCTTTTTATAAAACGAGTTCATCTGCAAGAGAAATGGAAAAAGTAAAGGCAGCAGGTATTTAAATTTGAAAACTGATCATTTTGTTTTAGAAACCTGGGATCGATCTCTCTCTCTCTCTCTCTCTCTCTCTAAAACACAAGCCTAAAAGCTATTTTCTTTCTTTTAGGCAACTCTAGAATCGCGTTTAAGGAACTATCTATTGAGAGAGATATGTCCATAAAAGTGATTTCGAAAAAAATGTTTGAGGTAACACTGCTTCTGTTCCTGATAATGCTGGAGTAATTCATCCATCTACGTCTAATTCTTCTGTCTGTGCCTAATACACTGATATGCGGGCTCAGTGCATTACAGAGGGCATGTAGTAATTGTACACAAGAGGGTATTAGTGTAGAGAATTGTATAGTTACTAGACATCAATCTTGTAAACAGGCAAAGCTGATCAGTATCAATAAATAGGCAAGCTAGTTGCAGTGCAAGCATAAAGAATTTAACAGACTGCTGCAACTAGAACAGCTCATCCCTAGGGGTGGGGGTGGATAAAATAAACTAATTGGAAGTGAAAGCGACTGCTAACAGCAACTTTAAAAGGACAGTTTTTGGTCTCTAACAAGCATCTTTCACTTCCCAGTGAAACGAAAGTTGTAATGACAGAGCGTTAATTTTAGGAGCTGTTCAAATCATCCTCCAAAACGAACAAAAGTTGCTTGACAACCATGCTTTCTTTCTCTCGTCCTTGAAAAGTAAGGGAAGAAAATAGTGGGCGTAGTACTGTCTGGAAAGAAATGGTATCTGTCCATAAAGTGCGTGGCAAGCTTTGGGAGCTATACAAAGTAAAAATAACGCTTGTTAAAGTAGAAAATTGCTTAGTTTAGCACACACCGTTCACCAGTAATTGTATGCATTTGTGTGTCTCTGGAGAGAAACATTCGGGGGCGGTGAGAGGGACACTTGAGAGGGTTGAGAGGAAGATATTTAAGTGCATTTCATTCTCTAGTGGAATAAGTGTTCTTATCACAAAACAACCGTGCCTTTGTGTACTGGGAAAACTAACTCTGAATGAATTAGCGATGGTATGGGTCAGAAGTGAGGTGTGTTGTGAAAACATTTGCCAGAGCAGTGTCTTCAGGCAATCTTATCAATTGTCATTTTCTCAAGGCAGTTCATCTGGTAAATGTATCTTTTCCACCTGAAAGAGGTGTATGAGAGACTATTTGTACAATGTACACGGCTCTTTACAGAAGACTGAAAAACGACAGATTCCTACATACGAGTTTACAGCCTAAACTAAAATTTAATTTAAAATTCAGTCTAGAAAATTACGGGCAAGTATCCTTAATAAAAGCAGTTTTATAATGCATCATATTACACTGCATTGAAAGATAAAATATTTAGCAAGAATACGTTTAAAGAGAATTGATCTAATTCTGCCATCTAGTGGATGGATATATATATCTGCACTTCATCCTAACTTTTTTTTTTTATTTATTTATTTATATATACGTATATACATACATATACATATATATACATATATATATACACACATACATATACATATACATATATATACACACATACATATATATATACACACACATATATATACATATACACATACATATATATACATATACACATACACACACACACACACAAATTTAAGCAATAAGGAAAGGCTGAAATTATCCTTAATTCCATTAATTCATTTTGCAGCTGAAGTAAGTTTAGTTTGATTTCAGAACCCTGCTTTGTGCTTTAATACATATCTTGTAAAATTAGCTTCTATGCTTGTGCACTATACACATACCTAAATTTACAATATCTCAGAATAGATCTCTGTTTTTCTTAAACCAGAATGGAAGGTCAGATATGTAAACCAATGCACTCATCAAGCATATCAGCACAAGTTAGGATGAAGTGGCAGACAGAATTCAGGACTGAGATTTACTGTTATGTCTGAGCTCATTACTAGAGTAATGGTTTCTTCTGTGGAGTCTGGAGGAGAGGGTGCTGTTACCCCTAAACATTTTCATGATTCATCTTGAGATTTGCACATGCTATCTGTGGTTAGATGTTGATAGATAGTTGCCCCAAAACAGTGAGTTTTCTTCCTGAACTGTTCATTCCAATTTTTTTCCCCTTGCAAAATTGTGTGGAAAAAGATGTACCTCTAAACAGGTTAAAGTAACAACTCCTCACTTTGAGGTCTGAACATTACTTAAATCTGTTTTTGAGATACTAGAGCCCTAGTCCTTGTGCAAACCCCTTCAATGATAAGTACCTTTTCAACAACCCCAGGACACAGATTGTACTAAAAAGATAGCCATTGGAGGGAAAAACCCTGCCAGGAACTTGAGCTTCATTTTTCTTCTCATCAATCCTATATTAGCAAGTGAATTACAACTATGAATGAATTTGTGGGAAATTTGGGGCAGACCCACAAATCTGCTTGTGGGTGTTTTAATTGTATGAAGAGGGAGATATGTTATACTGGAGCTTGTTGTTGAAGAGGGACCAGAGTAGAAGCAGAGCGTAGAGTTTGGGGGGAGTTTGCTATGGGGGATGGAGAAATGTTTGGGATGTTGGGAGTTTGAAGTGGGGAAAGTTGGAGGGGCTTGTACATGCAGCAGATCAAGATAAGAGCTCTCATCATTGTGTTGGGGGGGGGGGTTGATAACTGGAAGGAGAAGCTGAAGTTTTTCACAGGGGACTGAATCGCCCCTCTCCCTTTTGTTTTGTTCCCAGTTTCTTCTCCTTCTCTGAAGCACTTGCTCCCTACCTTAAAGCAGCATAGTGTTTAAGGTCTCTGTTTATTAATTTTAAACATGTGTAGCAATAAAAAAACATTATCTAGGACAACTAGTTTGCTCTGATATGGCAATTCCTATGTTTGTAAGAGGTTTGTTTCTGGGTATAGGCTTCTTCCAACTCTCAAAAGTACTTCATTTTCAACTCATAGCAAACAAAAAATGGTTCATTATAAATGTAAAAATTCTTGACTTCTAAAGTCTGCCCTTACAGAGAATAACCATTCTATTCAATCTTTCAGACAGGAAGAGCTGATGTGGTCTTTGTGGTTGTGTTAGAGATGATTGCAGGGAGTTACATCACCCCACCCGTTTTATTGTAGGAAGCCTCTATATAGAGAAAAGTTAGTTATAGCTCCAGCTGGGACATCAACCATCTTCCTGGAAAGACTTCAGCAGTGGTATGCCCAAGTCTCTCTGCATGAAACTAGCATTAGTGAACATTCCTAAACATTTATGACAGTTAGCTGTAGGAAAACATCATGTATGTGGACTCTGAATTGTGAGCCAGTCATTAGGCTCAAAGAGAAGGGGAATTCTAGGAAGCATGTGTCTCGCATATTGACAGGTTTCACAAGTTCTACAAAACAACTGGCTTTCTTAGCACATCTCTACTTGTTAAACAGGTGTATTAGGACATTAAAATACAGTTCTTTTCACATTAATATCAGTAATATTTATCCTTTCAGGCTTTTAAAGTTTTTTGTATACTTTAAAACAGAATCTGGCCTACTTTAAAGTTCATCTTCTTATACCCTCATGTTAGTTGCCTTTATTGCCACACCTCTGCCTTCATGCCCACTTTAAGTCCCTTTACCTCAGACTTAGTGGTCCAAATTTAGAAGATCTGTAAGGAGAATAAATTGGTAAGGGGGCATGAATCGAAGGGCAGGTCTGCACCGATGCAGCTGAGCCACTGTAGAGCATCTTGTGAAGATGCTCTATGCCCATGGAAGAGCTCTTCCCCATCGGCATAATTACTCCACCTTCACGAGAAACGGAAGCTATGTCAGTAGGAGAGCATTTCCTGCTGACATAGCACTGGTGTAGACAGCGCTTAGGTCGCTGTAACTTGCGCTAGTGTAGTCCTGCCCTAAGTAAGTTAATTAGGAATCAAAGTTAGTGTACCACACAAGTTTAGGATATTGGAAGATGATGTAATATCTAGCCCTATTCTCTTTTTATTATCTTTAATTTTCACCAAAACAAAGGATTCAGATTTTGCTAAACTATATATAATTTGTTAAACTATATTATATGTAATATAAAACAGACATTTTATCCAGGTTTCCACTTAATTACGGTAAACCAAAGAGCATAACCATACATGTCCTTAAATTACTTAACTTACGGTTTAATTATAGGCAGTGCTTTAGGTTTCAATATTACCCAACTGTACAAAGGGGTACATGAATAAGCTCAATTCTCCAAATGACAACAGCCAATATCTGGTTAATATTTTAGGCATCAAGTCCATCTACAGAGTTAGAATGGACTTGCAATTAAGGTACTGGGCTAGGATTCAGAGGAGCTTAGTTCCACTCCTGGCTATGCTATAGCCTTCCTGTGTGACCTTGGGAAAGTCACTTAGCGAACTAAGGCACAGAAAGACTATCTGTAAAACAAGAATAATGCTTCATTTGTGTTTGTCTATTTAAAATGTAAGCTCTTGTGTATATACAGCACCTGGTACAATGAGTCTTGCATCTTAGCCAGGGCCTCCAGGCACCACTGTAATATGTATTAAAAGTTTTTTGAGAGATCTGAAAGGGAAATAGCTTGGGAGGCCCATCTAGCTCGTCCACCACCTATGACTGTGTCCTCCCTACTCTATGAATCGCTGAAACCCCTCCCCCAGATTAGCCATCTTCTACTATCTTGTGACTCACCCTTTGTGTATGAAGCTCTGTGGCTCTTGGGTTCCTCAGACAGACTAGAAAGCCAGAGGATGGAGCAGAAGCAAATCCTTCCAAGCAACAGCACAAGCGGGCAATTTAAGGAGTGAATGTGTCTCACTGTCCACAGGTACCAGAAACAGACAGAACTAGGGATGGCCATCTGTCTTTCTGGTTGGATGCGTGGTATGTGGCTGCATAGGTTGCTTAGGCCTAAGGCTACTACTGTTGGATATGATACAATAAAGACCATTTTCATTTGGATAAAGTACTAATTTGAATCAAGCTATTTTACTTTTATGTAGCCTTTTAAAAAAACATTTTGCACATGTTGATCTGCATTTATTGCATGTTATCTTCAGAATTTTTGCAGTCATGAGTGTTTTCAGCCACAAACACAAGAACAAAATTAGACAAGGCACTACACTATAAAGCCTGATGTTGATGGATTTGAAATGTATCAGATGCATTTATGATCGGTACCATGCCATGTTGTTAAAGTAGAACATGAAGGAAATGGGGCTAGCTTCTTAAAATACGAGTGTTATGATTTATATCTAGGTGTAATTTATTATTTAATGAATAACATAAGTAGAATTATAGAGATCAAAATGTGGGGAAATGAATGAAGATTCAATGAGTTCCTGTTTCTTTTGTAACTCAGATGCCAATATTCTACTCCCATTGATTTTGATGGAAATATTATACAGAGCTGTTGTCATACAATATAATCCCATAAATTAAATATAAATACCAATTTGAGTCTCTATTCTCCCTTTTTCAGAGCAACACACATTAACACAATGGGACGTATATTGCTGTTGTTGATGCTTTCCATTCCCATATTATGTCTGACTGATGGAGCCGCAACAGAACAAGATTTTACCTGGCACTTGAAGAATGTACCCCAGATTGTGAGTGAACGGACTTTCTCCCTTGACAGCCCTAAATTTGAGGCAAAAGCCAAATTAGAGCTGAGTAATGTGTGTGGAATTGAATGCCAAAGGAGACTCCCAGTGCCAAGCTTGTCTGACCTGAAGGAGTTTCTGTCCTATGAGACAGTTTTTGAGAATGGCACACGGACCCTGACTCATGTGAATGTTCTAGGGCTAGCAGTTGACGCAGCCAACACCACCACCACAAGAACGTCCTCAAGAAGAAAGAGGCAGATATATGGCACAGACAGCAGATTCAGTATCTCTGACAAGCGGTTCATGACCAACTTCCCTTTTAGCACAGCTGTGAAGATTTCCACAGGCTGCAGTGGCATTCTTATTTCCCCCACGCACGTTCTAACAGCCGCTCACTGTATTCATAATGGCAAGGATTACGTCAAGGGCAGCAAAAAGCTGAGGGTGGGATTGCTGAAGATGAGATCTAAAGGTGAGGGCAAGAAACGCAGAGGTGCTCAAAGGGGTAAGAGAGAGGTTTCTGTGGCAAGAGATCACAGTGAGCATACCACAGAATTGAAGCAGAGATCCAAAGGTCGTGGCAGAAAACAAAAGGCAACAGGGAGGAGTCGGAAAACCTCCGATAGTAAACCTTCCTTCCAGTGGACCAGAGTAAAGAGTACCCAGATCCCAAAAGGCTGGTTTGAAGGTGTAACTGGGGATGTTTCCCTGGATTATGATTATGCTGTTCTTGAGCTCAAGCGCCCTCACAAAAAGAAATATATGGAGCTGGGAATCAGCCCAACAATCAGAAAGATGCCTGGTAGCATGATCCACTTCTCAGGTTTTGATGATGATCGATCTGGGCAGTTAGTCTATCGATTTTGTAGTGTGTCTGATGAATCCAGTGATCTCTTCTACCAGTACTGTGATGCTGAGCCTGGGTCTATTGGATCTGGAGTCTATCTCCGTCTTAAAGAGCCAAACAAGAAGAAATGGAAACGCAAAATCATTGCTGTTTATTCAGGTCATCAGTGGATGGATGTAAATGGTATGCAGCAGGATTATAATGTAGCGGTACGAATTACTCCTCTCAAGTATGCCCAGATTTGTTTCTGGATACATGGGAATGATGAGAATTGTACACAAGGCTGATGAAAGCTGAAACTAGATCATCTAGCACCTATAATATAATAAAGTAAAAACTTGCCCTAATAATTATTGGAAAAGCATCACCCCGTATCAGGAATTATTTGAACTTGAAGCCTGCAAAAATTTTGATGCATTGAGTATTGCTACTCTTAGAGGGTTAGAATTTTCAAATACGTTTTTAATTATATAATAATCAACACATGACATGCATTATTATCCAAAACTCTATTTATGTTTAAAATTCTGATAAATTCAAATTGTTCTCATTAGAAAAATTGTGACTTCACTTGTTTAATTTTTTAAAGGGAAGTATTGAAACTTCTCAAACTGATACTATTAAACAATGTGTGGGTTTTTTTAAAAATACATTTCCCTTGATTTTCTCAGGGTTCTGCTCCAACAAGCATCTTCTAGTATGCAAGTAGCACATATCTTATATAATAGCATGTGCAGAATGATACAAATTGTGAAACATTTGAGTAAACTAACCTTAATTAGTTTGGACTTACCCCAAAGAGTGTATGTGCACTC
The DNA here is from genome assembly GCF_965152275.1 of Natator depressus. Lineage (NCBI taxonomy): Eukaryota > Metazoa > Chordata > Testudines > Cheloniidae > Natator > Natator depressus. Next base: position 66,049,657 of record NC_134236.1, read on the forward strand.
TGAGGGCATGTCTACACTTACCGTGGATCGATGCTGTGGTGATTGATCCACTGGGGGGTCAGTTTAGTGGGTCTAGCTAAATTGACCACAGAGTTCTCTCCCATCGATGACGGGACTTACCTTATGCTTCTCATGCCAGTGAAGTCGACGGGAAAACTTTTCCTTGAACCCAGCGTGATGTAGACACCGCAATAAGTTGACCTAAGCTATGTCGACTCCAGCTACGTTATTCTTGTAGCTGGAGTTGCGTAACTTAGGTCGACTTAACCCTGTAGTATAGACCTGCCCTGAGAGGTGATTATCTAGTTCATACTTGCTAGCTTGGAAAACTTTTTTGGGTGCCTTACAAACTCTTCTATGGAAATTCTAAATTGCTGTAGCTGATAATGAGTCCTAAAAACAATGAATTTCATTTCACTGCATTCTAAAATAGCAAAGAGTTTAATGAATGTAGCAGTTCTGTTTGGAATAAGGAAGAACCATATGGGTTTAATTTAATGCCTTTAAGTCTAGTTTGAGAAGGTATGCAAAGCTGGAGAATATGAAACATGTGCATTTTAATATTTGGAGACAAGTAGGTTTAATGAATAATAAAATATTCAACCTTTCCACCAGGTGAAGTTTTCTGTAGTTGTCTTTATCAGGAAGTGGCTATGTGACAACAGTTTAAAGCTTCAAAAAAAGATTTTTGGGTGCTAAACATTTTAACAGCTTTTGTAACTACTTTCAAAAGAGTTCAGCTGTCATAGATAGGCTACAGTATATCAGCCTGGGAGTTGGAAAGCAATGCTCTTTTTCATACAATTCTAGAAGCTGGATAGTTCTAATCCCATCATATTCAGACCTCATCAACATGAGTTACAGGGAGAGAAGATACTCCTCCCATTTTAAATCATGTTATGCCACCTAATGAAATGGTAGGTGAGTTATCCTGTAAATGCAATAGGTATCTTATTAGGTAGCAATACTGCTAATCAGATAATTTGGCTCATTTCTGCTACTGGACCACACAATTAATACAGAGGGTATTTCTATGAAGTGAGCCTGATTGTTTAACATTTGTATACAAGTATCACTAATTTTTTTGTTATCAGTTGTTCTCGATTGCTTGGCATATAATCTAATCCTGTGCGTTTCAAAGTCTTAGTGTAACAAACGAGACTGTCAGGATGCTAATTTAATCTAATAATGTAAAATTTAAATGCATATTTCAGGCTATATGCATTTGTTTATTACTGTTAAAGTTATTCAATATTTCAGTATTTAATTTGCTGTGATGATTAGCTTGCATCAATCAAAATTCATTTTCTTTACCAGTCTAGAAGAAAATAAACAAGATTTTTTTAGATATTTTTGGCTTGCTCTATCTTTAAAATTACATGTAATGCTTCACATTTATACTTGATATGTTTTGATGAAGAAGATTTTTTTAATGACTGAAAACACAAAATCTGGCACTTTTGATTTGCAGGTGACTTTGCCATTGTATTTCTAAAGCATGAACATTTGAGGTTTATTTGTATACCATAAACAAAACCTATTTTGAACTCTTGCAGTATTTCACTCTAAATGAAGTCTCACTCTAAATTAAACTTCTTTTTGTAATTTAGGCCCTGTCTCTGTAAACAGTTAAATGCATGCTTTGCTTTACTCACATGACTGTCTCTTTGCAGAAACAGTACTATAATCTGTAAAGTTTGGAAAATGTCTAAGGTATAGTTAAAGATTAATGTTACCTTATTTATTCTGCAATGCCTCTAAATATTGCTCCTCCATTAAAAGTAATTTAAAATCACCTCAGTACAGTATTTGTACCTGCTACCTCATACCCCTGTAGCACAGATCTAAAGCATTATTTGGAGTGAACTATAATGCTTTACTTAAGTGTAGAAATTTTAACTTATTCTAAAAAAATTAAATGCCAGTTCCTCAGCTGGTGTAAATCAGCATAGCTTCATTGACTAACACAGTTACACTAGCTTCTGATCTGGCCTTAAATCCATCATAATTTAAATTGGTGACTTATTCCTTATGCTGGTAAGGCTTAGTATGCCTCTGTTCAGTATGACAGAAGTGACAGTCTGTTTTCATATTAGCTTGAGAATATGGGGAAAAAGCACGAATGATGAACAATGACAGTAGCAGATGTCAACTGACTTTATTTGATTAAGTATCTGCTGCAAGTACGGCAACCTGATCTCTTTCCTAGTCTATAACAAATACATGAACAAATATAACTTCAGTACCCAGAACGGTAATGGAGCAAATAATCAAGCAATCAATTTGCAAACACCTAGAAGATAATAAGGGGATAAGTAAAAGTCAACATGGATTTGTCAAGAACAAGTAATCTCAAACCAACCTAATAGCTTTATTTGACAGAGTAACAAGCCTTGTGGATAGGGGGAAAGCGGTAGATATGGTATATCTTGACTTTAGTAAGGCTTTTGAAACTGTCTCACATGACCTCATAAACAAACAAGGGAAATATAGCCTAGATGGAGGTACTATAAGGTGGTGACTGGTTGGAAAACCATTCCCAGAGAGTAATCATCAGTGGTTCACAGTCAAGCTGGAAGGGCATATTGACTGGGGTCCCACAGGGATCAGTCCTGTTCAATATCCTCAAATTATTTAGATTATGGCATAGAGAGTACATTTAAAAACTTTGTGGATGACACCAAGCTGGGAGGGGTTGGAAGTGCTTTGGAGGATAGGATTAAAATTCAAAATGATCTGGACAAACCAGAGAAATGGTCTGAAGTAAATAGGATGAAATTCAATAAGGACAAATGCAAAGTACTCCACTTATGAAGGAACAATCAGTTGCACACATACAAAATGGGAAATTACTGCCTAAGAAGGAGTACTGTAGAATGGGATCTGGGGGTTGTAGTGGATCACAAGCTAAATATGAGTCAAAAGTGTAACACTGTTGCAAAAAAAGCAAACAGCATTCTGGGAATATATCAGCAGGAGTGTTGTAAGCAAGACACGAGAAGTAATTCTTCCACTCTGCTATGCACTGATGCGGCCTCACCTGGAGTATTGTGGCCAGTTCTGTGTGCCACGTTTCAGGAAAGATATGGACAAAGTCCAGAGGAGAACAACAAGTTATTAAATATCCAGAAAACATGACGTATGAGGAAAGATTGAAAAAAAATTAGTTTGTTTAGTCTAGAGAAGACAAAACTGAGGCAGGACATAACATTTTTCAAGTACATAAAAGATTGTTACAAAGAGAAGGATAAAAATTGCTCTCATTAACTTCTGAGGATAGGACAAGAAGCAAATGGCTTAAATTGCAGCAAGGAAGGTGTAGGTTGGACATTAGGAAAAGCTTCCTAACTGTCAGGGTAGTTAAGCATGAACAAACTGCCGAGGAAGGTTATTGAATTTCTATCACTGGAGGTTTTTAAGAACAGGTTAGATGCTTGTCAGGAATGGTCTGGTTATTACTTAGTCCTGCCTTAAGTGCAGGGGACTGGATTAGATGACCTACTGAGATCTCTTCCAGTCCTACGTTTCTATGATTCTATGTACAGTACCATTGCATATGAGTAAAATGTAAAAGTAGATGCTCACAAGAAAATATGGAAATTCATCAAAACTATCTTAATATGTTCACTTTTTGGCTTGGCATAAGCAGGTATAATTTCACTGAATTCAGAGTTAAATTAAATGTAGAGTTGAATGTAGTCCAGGAATCAGCAACCTTTGGCATCCGGCCCAGCCAGGGTAAGCCCCCTGGTCCTGCAGGGTAAACCCCCTGGCGGGCCAGTTTGTTTACCTGCCGCATCTGCAGGTTCAGCCGATCGCAGCTCCCATTGGCCACAGTTCGCCACTCCAGGCCAATGGGGATTGCAGGAAGTGATGGTCAGCACATCAGTCGGCCCACACCGCTTCCCGCAACCCCCATTGGCCTGGAGGAGTGAACCACCGTGCGATTGGCCGAACCTGGGGATGAGACAGGTAAACAAACTGGCCTGGCCCGGCCTGCCAGGGGGCTTACCCTGGCAGGCCATGTGCCAAAGGTTGCCGATCCCTGATGTAGTCATGATATTCCACGGCACTCAAGTCAAAAAGTAAAAGAAAAGATAGATGATGTATCCCAATATCATAAAACATTCAAAATGGTCACTGCACATAGGAGAATGAAGTGCTTTACCTAAGCAGTGTTGCTGCTCACTTCTGGCATTTCTTAAATATTTCACAAGTCAATTGATTTTCACACACTGATGTGCACAATCCCAAACAGTCAATGAAGTAGACATAGCAATTGCCACGCTATGATGGCAAATGAAATTAGTAGTCCTTGTGATAATTTAAAAATTCTTAAGTCAAAATTGATACCTGGTAACATATAGTCCCAAATTCAGATCTGCTCTAAGTGGGTGCCACAGATCTGAATTTGACTTCGACCATAGTTCTCAAGACTCAAAGTGGGGCAGAGCTCTGGCCATAATTCTCCAAATGGTTTTTCTCCCTCTGAAGAATTTGAATACTCACCACTTGTATTTACCCAATACAAACACTTTTCCTTCAGGGGTTTTCTGATCTGCCATATTGGACCCATTTCTTAATATTGTACCTGGCTTTACAAAAAGAGTGATTCTCAACAGGCTTTTTTTTTTTTTTTTTTTTTTTGCAGGGACTACTGGCAATTTAGAAAGATGAACCAATAACTTTTTGACATAAAAAAGTTAAGCCTCGTCAGCAAAACATCAACAAACTAATACCTCAATTCTGCAAAGATTTATGTGTTTGCTTAACATTATGCTCCATGAGGAGTCCCAGGGATAACTCAGTGTGTGAAGTACAGCACATGCAATGTGTTTTTAGGCTAGGGGCCTAAGTCTATACTAGCTTAGTAAAAGAAAAACAAAGTTAGCAAAATTATTAGGTATATAGCAGTGTAAAAGTACAGGGTGCTTTAAAACACACACACACACACACACACACACACACACACACAGTCCTTGACCAAAAGAATTTATAAACTAAGATTTAAATTTTGCACTGATTTACATCGCATGAATGGGGTATAAATCAACACACAATACGGCCCTAAGTCAGACAAATGTATTATACAGAAAAAACAATTCATGTACAAGAAAGAATGGACACATTGTTGGGGAGGAGATAAGCAGGGTGTTTTTCTTACTCTGCTTTTGATTTCAAGAAATAGATAATGAACATTTAATGGGGGCACATATACACAACATTATAACAGGAAAAGAGACAGTTTGGTTTTAAAGAAGGATTTGAGGGAGGAGTTGGAAGACAGCTGATGCACAGGGACTGGATATTTTTTCCAAGCAAAAAGGCTGGCATGAAAGGCAATAAATGAAATAGTTAGGAGAAAGTATGAAGAGAAGCATAAGAGCAAGAGGCCCAGTAGAAAGCAGGTGAAAGTGAAAGATTATGATCTCTTATTGCATAAAATTCTGCATAATCACAAACAACCTTAGTTTTGCTATTAAATAATTTAGTCTGTTCCTACCAATCAGGTGCAGGTGTTCCCAAATTCTAGAATCAAGCAAGGGAACAGTAAGAGAAACTCTAGACACCAATGTCCAGACTTTACTCATGAGCAGTCTCACTGACGTCAACAGGACTACTCATGTAAGTCTTACTTGTGTAACTAAGTATTGTGTGGTCAGGCACCATAGTAAGCAACAGGTCCAAGCTCTATCTGAAAGTTCGGGGAATAAGAACCCTTCAGTCAGTGCTGGATCCTGGAGAGCGCAATACATTTCTCTGGTTTGGTAGTAGCTCAACATGATGATGTTGAGGTTCCCAGCAAGCCCTGATCCTCATAAAAGAAAGTAAGTTTTAAAATGTCTCTGCCATTTATTGCCCCAATCAGAGACAATAAAATTTATCAAATACTTTTGATTTTTGTTCCGCATATTTGCTGAAGTGTAATTGGGTACTTTAATTTAAAAATACAGCATATCACTGATTGAATATGTCAATTAAAAACATTTTTATTTGGAAATGCCAGGATTGAAGGCTGTCTGAAACAATTAAATTTAAAGGCTGTTGTTCAAGTGAAGGCTTGAAATTGCTCAATAAGCTCTAAAGATGTGGAAGGAAATCTATGCACCCTTTGTTGAATTATTTTTATTTCCCACAACTGTTTTCTCCCAGAGCTAAATTATATTCAGATGAAAAACAAAAAGAATCACTAACCTTGTGCTGTAGCTTTTCATCTTTTTGTCTTCTGCAAAATGCAAACTTGATTGAGGATTCATTTAAATTTTCTAAAGAATGGGAGCAAGTATCCCTAGACAAACTGCAGTGCATACATATTACTATTAACAAACAGCTATGTCGGTCCGAGGATTTTGGTAATGGGTAGATGAGGTAATAGCTTTTATTGGACCAACTTCTGTTGGTGAGAGACACAAACTTTTGAGTTTATAGAGAGCTCTTCTTCAGGTCTGGGAAATGTACTCAGTGTCACAGCTGCATACTTGCCGGTACTCAGATTCCTGGTGAGATTCCTCCAAGCCCAGCACTCTTCTTAGTATGCCTAACAAGGAACTTCTGCTCCGTTAGGACATTTGGTAAGGTAAAGGTTGATAAACAACAAAAATACACAGTATATAATTTAACTGAAGAAGGTATGATTTCTGCCTTTCTTTGCCTGTTTCCTTACATTCTTTAGCCTTTCCTTAAAACTACTAACTCATCAAGTAGCTTTTTTGACTGGACAATGTGTAACTTTGTTATGGAGATACAACAGATGATCTAATAAGCCTCCTCCATCTCTCATATAGATGGTGACCAAAAAAAATCATTTGGGAGCATTTATTTATCATCAGGTATGGGATTTACTATGTAGTATGAGGAGAAAGTGGTATCTCACTCATCAAAATTGTTTGTTTCAACAGAGATGTATATGGTAAGACCAAAAAACCTTGGTCTTTTTACTTGATTAAATTATGAAAGATCTTTTGAAAAATGTATCTATATAGACTGTGTAGAATAGAATCAAACACTGATATAAACTCTATTCTATATGGATTCTTGTATCACCCTTATCACGGAGTATGTCTGAGCACCTTCCAGTAGTGCAGTAAACTACATGACTAACATCTGTCATGTGCAGTTTGTTCTTTCTCCTCTCTTCTCCCCAGAGTTGATGATGTGTGGTGCTACCAAGCTTTTATTGCCTCAAGTTTGGGACAACTCTAATATTTATGAATGGTGGACAATATGTAGATGATACCAAAAACATAGTATGCCACTTAACACACCTTGTTTATGCCACCTGTTTAGCCTTTTTTTTTTTAAGTTTTCTTATATTTTCTCTCTCCGTGGTGTATTAGTTTCTATGAAAACAAAGTTGTCATAGGTATGGGTGGAGCTTATATTAAGTCATTTGCGATACAGTGGCCTGAAATTTAGACTGTTTTTAAAAATATTGGAATTCTATTAGAACTATGAACAAATGTTATAAATACTGAGTCAAATTCTCATCTTATTTACAAGGATGAAACTGAGAAGAATTTGACCCACTGCATATATATTCACACATTTATGTTACAAGGGACCAGGCATTTGAGGCATATACCTGTAAATAGGTTATTAAAAAATAAAAAGGAAAAAATCTTTAGAACATCAATAGAAAAAGAGGCAGTTTAAAAAACATTCAACATTAAGGGACCAGTTTTGCAAGGCCTATCTAAAGGGCCACCACAAAGTCATATGTGGTGCTTAGGCCTTATGATGGTGCTCTGTCCATGGACGAATTTAACCCTCAGGGACTAAATGAATGTATTCCCTAAGTGAACTTAAAATGAAACACCCAATATAAATGAAAGTATTCAGATGCAAGACCCTATCTTGTAAAGTTCTGAACACCCTGAACTCCTTGGGAATCTGACAGAAGTTGAGGATAATCAGTTCACAAGATCAACAGACCCTTACATTTTTCACAAGCTATATAATACAAAAGTTTTTAGTTTCTTACCATTTAATTTTAGAAATTTATCTTAACAGCCTCTTACTATAGAATGACGACTTTTTAAAAAATGCTTTGGGTAGAATAACAGTATTACTAGACATTTTAAAAATATAGTTACTTGCTTTGTACCAATAAAATAAAAATATATGTGTAAAAGTAAAAATGTTAATAACTTTTTGTAATTATGCAGCCACTGGTGCTATAATATACCTGCATGTGCCTTTGTAGTGTAATCATCATAACTTCTTTTTAGCAGCTTTTAAGAAACTCCAGTTTTAGTTTTGCTAGCTAAACACCTCAAGTTGTTGTTCTTGTAACTTGTATCCCTACATATTAGACTCTTTGGGTGACTCTAAATGTTATGTCAAATGCCATTGTCTGTAGCTAATGGGTTTATTTTATTTAAATCTTTCCTCCACCAGTTGTTTATTAGAGGGAAAAATGCATTTCCAAGCCCCCATGCCAGATGACCTCAAGAACTAAGTAGCTGGCAACCCAAATATTCTTCAAAAATAATAATTTCTAAAATGTTTGTGAGCTGCATAATATACCTTTTAAGATACCATTGGACAGCATTCTCCTACAAACTCACAGTAAACGTGGGCACACTGATTTACAGTGTTTGTTACTTTATTATTGGAAGCAACCACATAAATGAAAACATAGCTCAAACACAGCCTTCATCTAATGATTGGTAAACATTTGTGATATTAGGCCTTGAAAATGCATTCAGTTATTCTGCCAAAACAGACCACGCAGCTTGGGTCTGCAAGTAATGTATTATAAATTTCATTTTAGTAATGTATAACAACATTTATACACAGCAATATTGCTTCATTATGGTGAAGAACTTGTACCAGAACATTAATTTAAAAAACATCAATATGCTTTTGGATGAAATTAAAGAAATTAAGTTTGACTGTATATTGTTCTCTCCTATGTTTATAAATATTGAAATGTATGTTTGGATGCAGTAGTATCATAGTCACCATGATGTTTTGAGTTCACTATGATGATGTATGTTTTCACTATACCAGTATATTTTTTTCCTGAGTTAATTAATTTGCTTTTTGCATAAACGATATTGATGCTGTAGTCAAGTGCGCAGTTCTTAAATTTTTCATAGTAAACTAATTAACTGTGTCAAAAATTGACAAGGAGTAAACAAAATATCCAAGTATAGACAGGAGAACTATCCTATTGTGTATTTTAAAAATTTTAACTATCACACTGTGAAATCTTACTAGCTTAGAAATTTAATTCAGAAGATGAGGTCCAGAAATAGCTGATATTGTTACTTAAAGCATAGCTCGAAGTATTACTCTGGAGAGATCCTAGACTAAGCTGTGATCTCCTTATTCATCTACTAGTTATGCTGCCCGAGGTTTACTTCCCAGGCAGCGAGTAGCTCAATTAAAATTTAAGTGGTGAAAATGGGTAGTTCTCGCCTCCTTCCTGCTCTCTGCCAGTGTTTTAGTTTTGGCACTAGGAAATAGGGGTTTAAGGGTTGCCAAATAGCACTGATGAGCCAGTTTTACATAGGTAAGGAATATCAGCTAAAGAAGTCTCCAATGATCTTAAAATGCCAGAAGGGGATGGACTACAAACAAGCCAAGCCAATTTGTTTTTCTGGAGTCTTTTAATCTTTGTCATAGTTCTGTGGAAAGCCCTTGCCAGGATATATAATGGAGTCTAATCCACACCTGGAGGATCGTTTAGATGTAAAGAAGGTGAGTGAGGAACAAGTAGACTAGTTTCATCAATATGTAGAGACCATTACAGTAGACTTCTGTAATGAGCATTTGGATTAAAGCAGTGGAGGTTAACAGCGGGTATCCTCATTCACACTGACAGCAAGGGAGCGATTCGTCCTCTCCTCCGTTCAGGTGAATAGGTTGCTACTGGTGAGGTCATTATGGACAGCTTTTTATTGTGATTTGTTTAAATTATAGGTATTTATTGTACTTTATTTGTTGTAAAACTATAGTAATAAAGCTACAATGTTTAACTCCTTACATTGGTGGTAATGTTATTAATGAGCGTTGTTGCCAGATTCACTGAAATAAAGATGGTTGGATGACTCAAGTGATTGGGTTTTTCACTGCTACATCATTGGTTCATTTCCAGACCAATTAGTAATAACCAAAACTACTTTGACAGCTATGCAGTAATCTATGTAAAATTAGCTTGATTTCAGTCAGTTCATAGTAGGCAGCTTCTACAAAGACAAAAATCAATGACAGCTGGCATTAATTGACTTTTATTACTTTAAATTGCAGGAGATGTAGCCCTGAGGCAGCAGAGGTAACTTTCACGTTGGTCCTTGAGCTACTGGTCGTTACCTTGAAAAATTTATGAATGACCACCCTGAACCTTCAAGCAGGGGGGTGTTTGGCTAGCCTGGCCTAGTGAAGGGAACAGTGCTTTATGGCTGGGTAGGGAGAGGGGGAAAGAGATGAAAACTGCTACAAAAGGGGTAGTGTGGTCACTGACTCATTCCCTGCGAATGTAGGGTTTGAAAAGGGGAAGCACGGTGCCTCGAGCCTTCCTTTTTACACAGACCAAGGCTTGATCAGACTTGCTTCAGTACAGGGTCTGGCGGGGAGCTGTAAGCCCCCCCCCAGGGTGGACAAATCAAGGACAAGTCATGTGAACAGGGAGGTGGCCAAATGCCTTGGGACCACAGGAGGGGCAGTAATTTTATGGCAGCAGAGTTATTTCAGGAGGATGGGGTTCGGGAGGACCTAGGTGCTATGTTTTTAACTGATATAAAAGACAGCATTGGGAGATGTGTGGGAACCAGACTGGGTATGGCAAGGAGGCAGTCAAGCTAATTGCTGGCGCCTCCTTGTGGCGTATGTCTAGTGCAGGTACTCCACAGGAAAGGTATACAGTGACTGGATAAATGGCTTGGAAAATAACTTAAAAAGAGGTGTTCATTAAAGGAACAAATGGGGGGTAGTTGAGGACTCCTATTATTGGTACAGCAGGGAGCCAATCCCCTATTCTTATAGCCCACCTTAACCCTCATATGAGGGGGGCAGTGAACGGTAAGATCCCGGCCATGGATTTGCTGGAGGGACGGGGAGGGAAAAAGAGGGGGAGCTGCTAAAAGCCCCCCAGGTAATTATGGAATAAACATGGGGTTACCTGCACTGTACACTGTTATTGGCCAGGTAATCCCAGACATCTAGTAATAAAGTTACGATCTGAATAAACCCATGTCAGATGTCTCCTGTCCTTCTTTCAGCGTAGCCAGACAATCTACCATACACACACAAGCAAGAGAAGGATCCTTAAACAACTCCTGCTTAGACAGAAAGCTCTTTGGGGATTGCACCATGTCCAGCCCTGGTGCTACTGCAATATAAATATTGAAGAACCACTTCTGTTTTTCTTCACAACTCACACTTTCCCTTTCCCTCCATTATTTGTAATAATGGCATCATATTTGACCATCTGCTAAACCCCTGTCTATATACCTCCATGGCCACCATCAACATAGTATCTGAGCATCTCCCATATTTCTTTTTGTAATTCTGCAGACAAAGGTATCACCAACTCTGCAATATTGCCTATGTACCTAAGTGCCTTGACTCCACTTTTTGGGAATTCTTTTTCTGTTAACTTAATTTCTGATCACTTTGACTATTGCAACTATTTTTATGACTCTCCAGTAGCCTATGTACAGAATGTCATTGCCTGGCTTCTCACCACACCATAATAATTGCCAATCATGTACATCAGTCACAGAAGCAAACAATTCAACTAATATCTTATTCAGTCCAAGATTGAGTTCAAAACTGACTTTTCCATTTTTAAAACCCTCTATAAAGAGTGCTGTAGCTTCTCTTGCAGACTTAGTCTCTCCTTATTACCTGTCCCCACTTTTAACAGCTCATTTAGCCATGGTCTCTGGTGAGATAGCACAGTGAAACACAAATGATGGTTCAAGTACCTCTTCCACTGAAGATTTTATCAGACGGAATACACTTAATCTCTCTCTCCACCATCTCATCTATTTTTAATTTGCTATTTGAAAGTATGTTCTCTCACTTGCCTGTATCTCTTGGTTTCTTTCTTCTGCTAATTTCACTTTTAAATTGTAATTAAAAAAAACTGTGTCAAGTAACTGGAATAGTTAGTACAGTACAAAAGATGCTGTAGAAAATAAAATTAGAAAATAAAGTACACAAGTATCAATGTTCTATAATTACTACTTCCACAACATTATAGCTCATGTGAAAATAGGTTTTACTTTCATGTTCTATTTTATATGGTCTAGCATCTAAAATTAAATTAATAATGCATGGACAATTTCATTAGACAGAGGAATTTGGTTTCACTTCTGGAAGAGACAGTTTAAATACCATTAGAGTAATTACTAAAAAGAAAGAGCCAAAGGGAAAAGAACAACCAATAAAATGATATTTGTATTTCTAAAACGATTATGTACTTTTAATAAGCCGGGAATGATTTCATAGGCTGAGTGAATGTAAGCATGATACTAGGCAGAAGATCAATCAGGTGATATCTACTACAAAACATAAGGCAGCAGCTGTTTAGCAGAGCGCCTCTAGCTACATTCCATCTTGACAATCCATTAGAAATTGCTCTTTCTTTAAACCACGACCAAAGCACAAAGCTTGTTGTGAGAAGTTACTCCAGTGCAGGGCCCTTTGGCCAGGCTCTATGTAACTGGGTTGTACATTGATAAGTTCTGCAGGATCTTAGGAGAAAATGAATCCTCCTGCACTTTTCCTCCACCCCCATCGGGTTGCCACCTGTCCTGGTTTTCCTGGGATGATCCCTTTTTTGAGGTAGCTGGCCCAGGAAATCTCTAAGGGTGCTCAGTACACACTGCCAGCTGTTCAGTATTAGGGGCTCAGGATTCACTGTTTCTCCTGTCCTAACCCTAAAACTATCCACACCAGAGCAGCCAGTCAGCTGTTTAGAATGCTGGATTTTTCCTAATCCTAGCACTTGTTAGCCAATGCATATATATTAGGTCTAGTGCACACCACATTATACCTAGCACATGGGAAGTTAGGTTAACCAAATTATATTCTGTCTTTCCCACACTGCTGTTCACTCACATCAAGTTATATATGCCATGATACCCTGCAAAGGTGAAATCAGCTTTGGCACTGGAAAATATATGTCTTGTCTCTGACAGGTTTAATTTGTTCTGTGTCCTGGTACAAGCCGGGGGAGGTACCTTTGCAAACACCTGATTTGGTATGTAGTATCTAAAGCAGAGATGAGGAAAGGTACACCCTGGTACCAGAAAAACAAGGTAAAAGCTAATCGGTCAAATTTAGTCGTGGGTGACATACAGAATGCTTTTAGTGAGTAAATAGCGAGGATATAAATACCAGTAGTTATGGGGCATGTAAGGTGAATTGAATGCTGTGAGAATTGCTCCGCAGAAGGACTGGTAACATGAACTCTTTTCTGTCTGTATTGTACTGCTTTGTCTTTGGATAATACATCTGGCTAAGCTTGATTAGCTGGTCTCAGTTATGCTTAACAACAAACTGCAAGTGCAGTGAGGCAATGGGCTATACTTTTAGCAACACACTGTGGGCCCTGGGAGGGAACCATTTAAAAAAATAGAAACCGCTCCAGTGGTGCAACAGCTTCACAAATTCCATTACAAACACTGTGTACAGCATAAAGGCCTGATCCTAGAAGGTGCTAAGCAGCCACAGCTCTCACCAATTTCTGCTCAGTGTAACCGGGCTGTTGGCCCCTTACTGAAACTTAGCAGGGGGCGGGGTGAAGGTTCGTTGGCCCTCTTCCATTGCCAGGAGAAAGGCCGAAGAGGAGTCAGGATTCTGAGACAAACAGGTCCCCAGGGCCCCAGCACCACAAGTTGGCCAGATTGAAAGGACAGGCAAGGCCAACGAGAGGATCAAGAGCTCAGGGGCCATCTTCTGTGTGAGCCAGGGAACAAGAGCAGCAGCTTAGAGCAATTTTTGTTATTCTAAAGTTTATTGCACTTTAGAGATGGCTGCACTGAACAAGCCATTTCCTCACAGTGCTTATGCTGTGGCGGATTCTTTAATCCCCAAGTAAACAGTTTTGATGTAAATAAATGATTTATATGTTTAAGTCAATTGCAGTGATTATGGGTTAAAAGGATAACAAGTGAATTAGGAGTAATCTGGAGTACAGGCACCCTTGTCCCTGCCCAGAGTTTTCCATGGAGAGACTGTAGGAAACACCCAGGAATCCCTGGACTCAGTCATCCATGTGTAGTGTGATGCCTGCACATGTGGGTCTAGGAGGGAAAGTTGACGTGAGCAGGTACTGGGGTGAAATGAATCAGGGCAGGGACTCAGATCCTTGCAGGGGGGAATAGCTCCCTTTGATGGATGCCCAGCCAGCCAGTTAGCTGTAAAATCCCTCTTGGTCTGTTCTCTGCTTGCTTTTACCTGTAAAGGGTTAACAAGCCCACAGCTAAAAGAAAAGGAGTGGGCACCTGATCAAAAGAGCCAGTGGGAAAGTAGAACTTTCTTTCCCAATTTTAAAAACTTTCCCTTTGTCTGTCGTTCTCTGGGCTGCAGGGACAGAGAAGCAATGCTGTGTAAGGCTTGAACCAGGTATGAAAATTCATCTTGTATACCTAGAAGAAATTATTTGGGTAGGGAATGTTTAGTTAGATCCAACCAAGTTTATTTTTTATTTTGGCTTGTGGATCTCCTCTGTGCTAATCCCAGATGCGTTTGCTTGTAACCTTTAAGCTGAACCCCCAAGAAAGCTATTTTGGGTGCTTGATTTCTGGAAATGTTGTTTTAAAATCTAGCAAAAGGCTAAGTTCCAGATATATTTTCTTCCTTTTTGTTTTTAATAAAATTTACCTTTTTTAAAAACAGGATTGGATTTTTGGTGTCATAAGAGGTTTGTGCATATGCTGTTTGATTAGCTGGTGGCAACCGCTAATTTCCTTTGTTTTCTTTCTCAGCTCTTCCCCAGAGGGTGTGTGTGAAAGGGCTTGAGGGTACCCCACAGGGAGGAATTCCCAAGTGCTCCTTCCTGGGTCCAAGGGGGTTTTTTGCATTTGGGTGGTGGCAGTGTTTACTAAGCCAAAGTCAGAGAAAGCTGTGACCTTAGGAGTTTAATACAAGCCTGGAGTGGCAAGTATTAACTTTTAGAATCCTTGCGGGCCCCCACCTTCTGCACTCGGAGTGCCAGAGTGGGGATTCAGCCTTGACACATGTATAGTGTGAGGCCTGCACACGTGGGTCTAGGAGAGAAAGCTGAGGTGAGCAGGTACTGGGTGAAATGAATCAGGGCGGGGACTCAGATCCTTTTGTCACTTGGTTCATCTGGGGTACTGTGTACATACAGGTTTCAGAGTAACAGCCGTGTTAGTCTGTATTCGCAAAAAGAAAAGGAGTACTTGTGGCACCTTAGAGACTAACCAATTTATTTGAGCATAAGCTTTCGTGAGCTACAGCTCACTTCATCGGATGAAGTGAGCTGTAGTTCACGAAAGCTTATGCTCAAATAAATTGGTTAGTCTCTAAGGTGCCACAAGTACTCCTTTTCTTTTTGTGTACATACAGAAATTCCCCTACTGTGGTGAGACAAATCCCCCGCTTACATCAGCACGGTACATGATCAGGCAGTAACTTCTGAAGTTAGTCAATGATCTGTCTAATAAGCCACACAGAATTGCTGATGGGACAGTTTGCCAGGCAGCAAAACACAAGCCTGTGTACGCTATAATGAGATACCTTTTAAACATCAGTAGTCACTGGACCTACTCTATACTAACCCCTGCCATGTAACAGGTGTAATTTTTTGTAACCTTGATCCATATCAGGTGATTTAGGCCAGGAAATAAACTCAGTCTCTTACCAGTACTCTAGGGCAGCTCATCCTTATTAGTGCTTTATACCCCATTAGGTACAAAGTCACAACATCATGAAGGGAGTGAAATCTTTGATCGAGATGATGTTCTGGAACAAAGAAGGGGCAGGGCATCCGTCCTTCTGCCACAGAACATGTAAAATGTTTATCAATGTTTTTTAAATATTACAAAAATCAGCCTGAAGTACCCCAATATCGGTGCAAAGGCTCTCATCTCTCCTCTTTCATTCAAGTTCTTCCTTGTCTCCCATACAACCCTAGTCCACCTTTCTCCTTCATAGCAGCAACAAACAATGCAACCTCTCTTACAGCTGGAAGGATGGCAAACTTGTAGGGAGCTAACAGTTCACAACACACCAAGAATTACAAGAGGACCACAAGCTCCATCTGCAGTCTCAGAACCTGAGACTCTCCCATCTTGCCCAGAGACTATGAGATTAAAGCTGGTTCCCCAGCAAAGGCTGCCCAGATGGCAGTGTACCACATTATTCACTGGGTTAGCCCAAGGCCAAAAAAACCCCCAGCCTTTAATTTTAATGTGCCAGCGCAAGGTGGAGGCAATACTATAAGTGCAGATAGTAGTTAAAGTCAAGTCAACACTGCCCTTTTTGTATTTGCACCTAACCACATCAGTCACAAAGCGCTGTTTTGAATTGAAATTACACAGCTCTCAGATAGCTGGGTGCAGCAATATACTTTGCTTGTACAGACCACAATGAAGTTTTCTTATTTGGCAGATGCTAAGCTCCAGGGCAAATATAAAAAAAGAGTGACATACCCTGAACTAGAGGTCAATTCCTTAAGCTTAATTTTAAAGTAAATTTTTGATATATTTGTAGTTTTGCCTGGCAACAGCGTTTTGAAGCCAAGCATATGTGAATTTTTAAATAAAATGTTCACAGACAAGACAGTGCAAAGAAAATGTCTTCTATAAAACAGATTACTGCTAGACTAATTGTGAGAGTTACAGCCTGGGTTCTTCTCTTGTGATAAGAATTCAAGTGATTACTTTAAAACTTTATTTAAATATGTACTTGCAAGGAACACGCTCAAGCAATTACCTTTTTTCCATTACAAATGCCATTCTTCTCCCAACAAAATGAGATTTTTTAGCCAAAAGGCTGCCACATCACATGTTATCAGTGATTCAGCAGGATGCGCTGTGCCTCTTGAGGCAATACTAAGCCAACACCTCATATTAGTGATGATGATCCATCTACTCCTGGAGATGTATTCTGTTGGCTGAGACATAATCAAGATCCAGACTACTATGGTTATTAAAGATCATAGAACTCTTCATGAGAGTAGAGCTGTTCACACCTGTGCCCTGACCAAATTACACCTTGATAAATGCATTCTACCTGTCTAAATTCCCCCTGCAGTTGCAGCTGATATGACGAACTATACTATATTCTTCACTTACTACTCTAAATTAAGGGCATGTGATTACTGTGCCGCTACAAAGGACTTGCACTTGCTCTAATAGCACTTCATCACAGCCACGTATCTGCAACCTCCCGCATCTGCTGTCTGTGGCCATGTCTTGCCTTAATCCACTTGAACAATAAATGTTCAACTCAACCCTTTCCCAGGGACAAAGGCATTCATTACCCAGCAAATGACAGTTCCTCAATGATCCCACCAGTGCTGACAGGCACCCAGCTCCTCCCGTCACAATTCTATACACCTTTATATACAGAGGCAACACCAGGCTTATCTTAAGCCACCCAAAGAAATCTCTTATGTTCCAGCTGCACTCTTGCTGAAAAGCAATTGGTTCCAATACCTAAAGCCAGTTGATGCACAAGGGCATTTTGTTCAAGAGCATCTAGTGTCACCAGATTTAGGGGAAATCCAGGTATAAAGCTAACCTTGCATTTTAATGAAGCTCACACAGAGATATTCTGACCCCCTCCTTCACATGGTGATTTTAATCAGCATACTATTTACCAGTGATTTCAAGAAACAAGTATTTAATTTAAAATTATTGTCAATTAAAGTCACAGAGCAGTTCAGAAGCACCACTGAAATTGGGCATCAAGCAGAAGATCTTTAAAATTATTAACAAAGTGAGTGAGTCAGAATTCTACAACACTTCACTGCTAGTCCTTAACTCAGTCAAAGCTTTCATTGACTTAATTGCTTCAGGAAGGACTGCAGAAGTTGGTCCGATTTCTTTGGAATGAGTAAGGAAAATAAAGGAAACTTCATAGTAACCTTACTGTAGATTCTATGGCATTTTGGCCAGTTCTCAAAGTTCTGCATACACCTGGAGGATCCATTACAGGCTACCAAATTCCTTTCTTTGTTTTCTGCTTCTTAATATTATAGCCCTGTTCAGCACTCCCGACAACAAAAACTCATTTACTTTTCTGAATTTGATGGCATTTACAGTGGAATTGCACCAAATTGTAGGTAACTTGTTTATATATGTAAGCAGAGTCAGGATGAGCTCCACCCTGACATCTGGTGGTGAGTTGTGGCAAGTTGTGGAAAAGAACTTCAGGGGCTGATCTCATTTGCATAGGCACACCACCCCACCTAGCATGAGCCTATAGCTGCCCAAATGGTCACTTTGGCTGCTGTGGGATCCCCAGTTTCTCTGTTATTGGGGCAGGAAGAATAAATTATTATTCTGATTATGTGAATCAAGGACAGTGGAACTGTACTTCGGCTTTTGTTATGATGGAGGGACTCGCCATCAGCTAAGTAGCACTCACTAGGCAAGGGAAATGGGTTCCAAAACTCAGTGAATTGATAGAGGCTGAGGATAGATATTAATAGCTGGTGGTATGGGCCCCTGGTAAGGGCCCTACATGTCAATTGCATCTCCTTCTTCCTCTGCTGTGAATGTCAGAGCTAATTTTGATTCTATTAGGAGTCTAGTTACAGGCTGCTGAGCTGAATTCACTTTGGGCCAATGATGCACTAGCACTGAGGCTCCCCTACTACAAGCTAAAATCACTAAGAGCTGAAATCCCTGAGTGTTGTGTTAAGTAGTGGGGGAGCTTGAAGATATATTACGAAGCAGTTTGTGGGATGGCTAGAGCAGCTCATGGGACTGCTGGCAGAGTGGAGCAGTTTGTGGGACTACTGGAGCTGCTCACAGGTGGGGGCTGGCAGAGCAGAGCGATTTGTGGGGCAGCGAGCGGAGCCCCATGGAGAGGTGAGGCAATCAGCTTCGGACCACATAAGGTGCCCCTTAACCCTCCCATTTCCACCCAGGTTGGGAGGTAAAACTCTGCAGATAAACTTTCAAACTCTGGGGCTGCACCGACCAGGGACAGAGACACTTGGGTTGTTGGACTTTTGGGACTTTGGGTGACTTTTGGGTTGCTGGACTCAAGAACCAAAGGGAAAGGACATGGCCCAATTTGCTTGGGATGGGTTTTGCTCATGGGTTGTGTTATGAATCCTGTTGGTGGTGTTTCCCCAACATAATGCCACATTGTTTCTCTCTGTTATTAAAAGGCTTTTGCTACACTCAGACTCTGCTTGAGAGAGGGGAAGTATTGCCTCTTAGAGGCGCCCAGCGGGGGTGGTGTATATTTGTCCCAGGTCCTCTGGGTGGGGGCTTGAGCCGGTTTTGCATTGTTTTATTGAAATGGAACCCCTAGATATGGAACCCGGCCCTTGTTGCTGCCAACTCTGACGGGCAGAAGGGTTACATATATATAGTGGGGGAACCAACTACTAAAGTAAAATAACCTGCAACGAATAATTCATGACATTCTGCAGGCTGTCTCAAAGTTTGGGACTGGGGGAGGGAGGGGGAGACTTCTTTTGATCATATCCTTTCTCCAGCATGTGTCAAATTATCTGACTTACCAGTGAAACTTAAAAGCTACAGTGAGACCTGTCTTAAATGACTGCCAAGAGCCCACCAAAGCTTGGCTGGCTAATACAAGTGGTATTCAGCTGCCGATAAAATACAAGCTGTTTTGGAAATCCTGAGATACTTTAAATTGTTCACCTAAGATAGAAGGCTTTCTATTGTAGACCTTTGGTGCAAGTTTCACTGTATTGTACTTGAAAATGCTACTATAAATGAGTAACTTACTTCAAGATTTCCACATAGATCATTTAAACCATTGCATTTGGGAATTAGATGCAAGCAATAGATATGTGCCTTGCTTAATACTGAACCAGTGTTTATTAGAGCGTTTGGCCCAAATGGAGCAAATGTGCATCAAATATAATATTTCAGCTTTGAGATGGGGACATCTCACTGTTGGATGCACTAAGCAATACTAGGGTTCAGCCTGGAAAAATCATTGCAATATCCTGGGTTTGCTCTTCATGGCTATATCCTGCTCTCCATGGAACACACAGTTTGCATTCAAGAGAAACACTATGTCTAACTCGCCTATTTTTCAGAAAATACTCCTCATCCAAAAAGAAAAAAGAGAGACTTATTATAAACTTGTAATTGATGTGTTAGCAAATTCCATATGCTCTTAAGCAGATTTTAAAAATACCTCAAGCAAACCTAATTCAGCCCTCAACAGTTGTTGGCAAAAACCTAAATGTATGAAAAGTCTGCAAACCAGTCTAAATTACATGGTAGGGTAAAAGTAAATCTTGATGTTCAATCATGACGCAAAAGATGCAGAATATTCTGAGATATACACAAATTGCTAAATTATATATGAATACTTGCCATGATCTCAAAACACTGAAAACCTTAAATTCAAGATACTCTATGTTACAGGTTCAAAATAATCGAGCAATAATTTAACAGAATACATTTTGGCTACATCTCCTGATTACTAGATAGGCAATAAATACAACACAGACTGGTCTGATTACTCACTCTAAACCCCCTCCCCCCCTTTTTTTCCAGCCATAATTTAGTGAAAAACTAGAAGGACATGGTTTAAACCCTTCAGAAGATAATTATTCAGTTGTGATCCAACCAAATATTCTATATACAACGGAAGGTTTTCAATCCTGAATAATGCAAAAAGAGAGAGGAAATCACTCATTTTTCAGTAATACGGTTACTAAAGTGTAATGCATCAAACTAGTGAGCTGAGCATTACAGTTACATATGCAGCTTGTTACTTTAATCTATTCAGCACTACAAGCATGAATCACAGCAGTGTTTAGTGAAAAATCTAACTGTCACAGGGTGGTTCATATTTATAGTACATTTAAGATGAACAGCTTTTTTTTTTTTTTTTTTTTTTTAAAAAGTCAACCACTTTGTTCACAGATGAGAGATTATTTAACACTGCATATAAAATGCCAGCCACTATTTAGTGTTGTAGCAATAAAAGAATGTGAGATTTCAGAGCATATTTTTGGATTTTGTAACATAAAAGTAGAATTTTAGAGAAATACAAACTGAAGTGAATTATCAGCTACATTTGTCTGAGGTGGTACTGTGCAGTGTTTCTTTTCTTTTTTTTTCCAACCCTAACATTTAGATGAGTTTCACAAAAGTACATGAAGGTGCTTACTAGATGAAATATCCTAAAACCCCTAAAGAGGCCTGAGGTTGGCACATGCTAATAGAGCAGAACCTTTGAGACAGCCTACAGGTTAGGGTTGCCAGGTATCCGGTTTTCAACTGGAACGCCCGGTTTAAAAGGGACTCTGGAGGCTCTGATCAGCACTGCTGACCAGGCCGTTAAAAGTCCAGTTGGCGGGGCTAAAGCAGGGTCCCTGCCTGTCATGGCTCCTGGAAGCAGTGGCATGTCCCACCTCTGGCTCCTGAGCATAGGGTCAGCCAGGGGGCTCCGCGTGCTGCCCACGCCCCAAGCACCAGCTCCACAGCTCCCATTGGCTGAGAACACCTGTCCTCTGAACCAGGGCTTTGGAGCAGAGCCTGGAGCTGGAGCATGGAGCAGCTCCGGAGCAGTGGAGCTGCAGGTTTTTGCCTGGAGCTGGAGCAGGGCCAGAGCCCAGCTCCAAAGCCCTGCTCTGAACCCCTCGATCCCAGCCCAGAGCACCCTTCTGCACCCCAAACCCCTCATCCCCAGCTCCACCCCAGAGCGTGCACCCCAACCCCCTGCCCCAGCCCCAGCCCTGATCCCCCTCCCACCATCCAAACCCCTTGGTCCCAGCCCAGAGCACCCTCCAAACACCCCAAACCCCTCATCCCTGGCCCCACCCTTGAGTCGGTACCCCCAGCTGGAGCTCTCACCCCCTCCCGTTTCTGAACCCACTGCCTCAGCCCGGAGCCGCCTCCTGCACCCTGAACTCTTAATTTCTGGCTCCATCCTGGAGCCCGCACCTCCTCCTACACCACAACCCCCTAAGCCAGCCCGGTGAAAATGAGAGAGAGTGAGGGTGGGGAGAGCAAGCGACGGGGTGGTGGTGGTGGGGGGAGAATGGAGTAAGCAGGGGTGGGGTCTTGGAGGAGGTGCAGGGCCTCGGAGGAGGGGTAAGGGTGTTCGGTTTTGTGTGAGTAGAAAGTTGGCAACCCTACTACAAGTGCCTTCGATGTCAAATATTTTAGGAGCTAGGGGAGGTTTCAGCATGACTTGCTCTAGAGCAGGGGTTCTCACACTTCATTGAATCATGACCCCCTGCTGACAACAAAAATTACTACATGATCCCAGGAGGGGGGGACCAAAGCCTGACACTGCCTGGGCCCTGCCACCTGGGCGGGGTGGAGGGGAGGGCAAAGCCAAAGCCCAAGGGCTTCGTCCCCAGGCAGGGGGCCTATAACTCTAAGCTCCACCACCAAGGGCTGAAGTCCTCAGGCTTGGATCCTAGGCCCCAGGCAGTGGGGCTTTGGCTTCAGCTTTGGCCCCAGGCCCCAGCAAGTCTAACGCCAGTCCTGGCA
Organism: Natator depressus; assembly: GCF_965152275.1. NCBI lineage: Eukaryota > Metazoa > Chordata > Testudines > Cheloniidae > Natator > Natator depressus. The sequence goes on from NC_134236.1 coordinate 66,072,303, forward strand.
GCCCCATTAAAACAGGGTCACGACCCACAGTTTGAGAACCGCTGCTCTAAAGGCAAGATATCCATAATGAAAAAATCAGAATTACAAAGTAAGCAATTTTCCCTTATCTCATCTATCATTAGTATAGACAGTGTATCAGTATCACTGGGGATGGCTCACGTGGAGACATGTAAAACCAAAGTATGATCCTGCTACTGCTGCAGGAACAAAACTTCACAGCAAGTTCCAAACTGCCACCTGCTGGCTCCAGTGACCTTCTCTTCCAGAGAAACACACATCCCAGAAAAACACATATGGCTGAGAATTACATAGGTTAGCTTTCTGTGTTACAGCTGAGAAATGAGCAGACTTTAAATATATATTGGTGTCCAATCACCTACAGAGTGTTAGCCTGAAACAGATGTAACTATGGCCTACACTGATCAGAAGATGACCTGTCTGCAGATCCTACCCCCTCCTGCATCTATCATCGGGTGACTATTAAGACAGAGGCAAAATAAGGTGTAACATGCAAAACATTTATTAAGCAACTAGTAAACAACTAGACAAGGACCCCTTAAGTATAATGAAGTGTAAACAAACCACACGTGGTTGTTAACAGGTACCAGAGCTTGAAGCTCAGAGCCCTTAAACCCCTTAAGCTATGGGTGTAAAACAGAGAAAAACCACAGTGGGTATTACAATACCATATCCCATGACAGGGACACAATGACAAAGACTCAGGATACCGAGAAGGACGATGATAACCAGGGTGCTGGACACCAAACGGGAACTAGGTATTCTTTTCTCTCTGGACAGGTCCTCTAGGTTAGGGTTACCATACGTCTGTATTTTCCCGGACACATCCAGCCTTTTGGTTCTTAAATCACTGTCTGGGAAGAATTTTTAAATATCTGAAAACATCTGGGATTTTGCCATTATTATTTTCCCCCAAAGAAGAGTTGATCATTCAAGAAAGAGTGAATGTTGATCACTCGAGAGAGTGCCTGCTTTTTCCCCCTAGCTCCCAGCTGTTTTGCGTGGCTGGGAGGGAGGGGGAACACGGCACGCTCAGGGGAGGAGGTGGGGCCAGGGAGGGGGCGGAGGCTTTGGGGAAGGGGTTGGAATGGGGGTGGGGAAGGGACAGAGTTGGGGCGGGGCCAGGGGGCACAAGCAAATTCCGCCCCCCCCCCCCCCATGGCATGTCCTCTCTTTTGAATTTCAGATATGGTAACCCTACTCTAGGTAGGTCTTCTCCCTCTCAGGTAGGTCTTTGGTGCTTGCCCTCACAGTCTCTACTTGAGCTCACAGTCCAGTGCATGTATGCACTCACTAATGGGGTGTAAAATTGAGTGCAAGTGTGTTAATAGAGACCAAGAATCCAGAGTCCTATGAGTACTGGTTCCCCAGGGGCTCTTCGCAGCTAGCTGAACCATGTGGAACACTTGCTGCCACTCAGAAGGACAGCTTTGAGTGACAGGCATGCCACACTTAAATAACTTGCAGTTACTAGGCAGATTATGACTGTCACATGACTAACTGCCCTGACCTGGCTACAGTAATGACCACCCACAGAAGACGATGAAGGAATCTTCGCTCCTATGGCGCAAACAAAGGGTGCAATTACATGATGCAAAGGCCCACCCTTCCCACCACCCTTCCACTCTTTCAACTGACTCAAGTGGAACCACTTGTACTTCCTTCCCTTGGGTCCCTTGTACACAGTTGGACTGTCCTTATTAACAATGTGTATGGATCCAACCCATCTAAGGCTAAGAGTGTGTTCTTGTTCTGAGAAATATCTATACAACACCCTATCCTTGACTTCTCATTCTATAGGTCTAAGGAATCCCAATCTCTTGTCATACAAATCATAGACTATTAGGGTTGGAGGAAACCCCAGGAGGTCATCTAGTCCTGTCAAGGTTCCTCCCCCACTCTGAACACTAGGGTACAGATGTGGGGACCTGCATGAAAACCTCCTAAGCTTATCTTTACCAGCTTAGGTCAAAAAGTTCCCCAAGGTACAAAATATTCCACCCTTTGTCCTTGGATTGGCCGCTACCACTACCAAACAAATACTGGTTACTGGGGAAGAGCTGTTTGGAAAAGGCTTTCCCCCCAAATACTTCCCAAAACCTTACACCCCACTTCCTGGAAAAGGTTTGGTAAAAAGCCTCACCAATTTGCCTAGGTGACTACAGACCCAGACCCTTGGATCTGAGAACAATGAAAAAGCATTCAGTTTTCTTACAAGACGACTTTTAATAGAAATAGGAGTAAATAGAAGTAAAGAAATCCCCTCTGTAAAATCAGGATAGTAGATACCTTACAGGGTAATTAGATTCAAAACATAGAGAATCCCTCTAGGCAAAAACTTAAGTTACAAAAAAGATACACAGACAGAAATAGTTATTCTATTCAGCACAATTCTTTTCTCAGCCATTTAAAGAAATCATAATCTAACACGTACCTAGCTAGATTACTTACTAAAAGTTCTAAGACTCCATTCCTGGTCTATCCCCGGCAAAGGCAGCATAAAGACAGACACACAGACCTTTTGTTTCTCTCCCTCCTCCCAGCTTTTGAAAGTATCTTGTCTCCTCATTGGTCATTTTGGTCAGGTGCCAGCAAGGTTACTTTTAGCTTCTTAACCCTTTACAGGTGCGAGGAGTTTTCCTCTGGCCAGGAGGGATTTTAAAGGGGTTTACCCTTCCCTTTATATTTATGACAAGTCCAATCCCCTGCTCAAAGCAGGATCAACACCAACTAAATCATCCAAGCCAGGGCTTTGTCAATTTGGGCCTTAAAAACCTCTAAGGATGGAGGTTCCACCATCTCCCTAGGTAACCCATTCCAGTGCTTCACCACCCTCCCAGTGAAACAGTGTTTCCTAATATCCAACCTAGACCTCCCCCACTGCAACTTGAGACCATTGCTGCTTGTTCTGTCATCTGCCACTACTGAGAACAGCCGAGCTCCATCCTCTTTGGAACCCCCCTGCAGGTAGTTGAAGGCTGGTATCAAATCTCCCCTCACTCTTCTCTTCTGTAGACTAAATAACCCCAGTTCCCTCAGCTGCTCCTCGTAAGTCATGTGCCCCAGCCCCCTAATAATTTTTGTTGCCCTCTACTGGACTCTCTCCAAATTTGTCCACATCCCGTCTGTAGTGGGGGGACCAAAACTAGACGCAGTACTCCAGGTGTGGCCTCACCAGTGCCAAATAGAGGGAATAATCACTTCCCTTGATCTGCTGGCAATGCTCCTACTAATACAGCCCAATGTGCCGTTGGCCTTCTTGGCAACAAGGGCACACTGCTGACTCATATCCAGCTTCTTGTCCACTATAATCCCCAGGTCCTTTTCTGCAGAACTGCTGCTTAGCCAGTCGTTCCCCAGCCTGTAGCAGTGCATGGGATTCTTCTTTCCTAAGTGCAGGACTCTGCATTTGTCCTTGTTGAACCTCATCAGATTTCTTTTGGCCCAATCCTCCAATTTGTCTTGGTCACTCTGGACCCTATCCCTACCCTCCAGCGTATCTACCTCTTCCTCCCCCTCCCCCCAGCTTAGCATCATCTGCGAACTTGCTGAGGGTGCAATTCATCGCATCATCCAGATCATTAATAAGGATGTTGAACAAAACCAGCCCCAGGACCAACCCCTGGGGCACTCCGCTTGATACTGGCTGCCACATGACTAACTGCCCTGACCTTTCCCACCTTAGTTTGAAAAAGGCTGGAAGGGCGCCAATTCATCTGAGGAGGAGGGTGTCCAAAATAGAAGCTTAGCTGTCCTTTTACAAATTCAAAATGGATATTACACGAAACAGGTCAGAAACAGATTTTACCCAACAAGAGGGGTATGCGTGAGTGTCTTAAGGACTCCAGCACCTTGTTGATACAAAAGGAGAACTCAGGCATTTTCCAACACAGAAAGAGAAAAATGTGCCCTACCTAGAATTTAAAGGCAAGGTCTCATTGAAGGATAGTAGGCAGATAATGTTAGGCTCAGGTGCATCAAAGTGAAAATACTGAACCCTCAAAGTGCCAGGAACCTTGGGAACAAACAGGGAAGAAGACTCTGCTGAGGTTCAGAAAAGACTGACAGATTTGAAACATCCGATGTGCTGGATCCCTATGCAGATTGGGAGCTTTACAATGGTACAATAGTTTTTTTTTAAACAATATACTCAATATGCTTAGTCCTTTCATTGTACCTCAGACATTCCAAACAACAGGATATGTAAGGCTTTGTGATGTGAAGAATATTTCTTTTAAAAAACCTGAGATGGCAGGAGAATCTATTGCAATTACTGAAGGCAGTTGACACTAAGAAAAGCATGGTATCTCTGGCTCTGATAGGATCCTTGTACATTTTGTTCTGTTAGAATTTTCAGGCAGGAGGGCAGCAGCAGCCACAATGAACCAAGACTCCAACTGTCTTTCCAAACCTCACAAGGCTTTCAATAAAATCTTGCTATGTGCTAAGAAATTCCTGTTGGGACTATGCATTCATTTCAGGGTAGTGCTGTGAGCATGTGTGTGCTGTGAAGTGCTTGGTCAGGACTCAAAATCACAGTAGAGGTTACTGTTTCCATCACAGATGTTGTAAATTGAAAACAAGAGACTTTGCAAAGAAAGGCTGTTCCTGTCTCATATGCCTCATTGTCTTCTGTTTTTGGTTGTTGCTCTGCTGAACAATAATGCTGAACATCCACAGAGACTATCCAAAGCCTTATTGTTCTCCTTCTGTTGAAGTGTTTTATAAGGTGCTGATAAGAGACTAGCCTTTATTTCCTGGTCCTAATCACCAGGCTTGGGTCACATATGAGACAGTCATATGACAGAGGTCAGTATACACAGTGTCCTCTGGTACTGTCAGAGTAGTTTTCATTGTTGCGGTTTTCTTCTACAAAACAGCCTCAGTCTATCAATATTACTTCTTTCTTACAATTTCCCTCCCATTAGAGACCTGTTCTCTCAATCCTTAACTTTTATTTTTCCCCAGGGTCAAAAACCACAATAAATTCTACCTACTTTCTCAGTCTCTTACAATCTTCTCTTAGTTCTTCAGTATTTCCCAGTTTGGTATTTTCTACTAATTTAGTTCAGTGCAACTCAGCTTCCTCTTCTGGGTCACTTATACCAATATTAAGTGAGACAGCACTTTATACTTCCCTGTTGTACCCTCCTAGACAGTTCCCTGTCCTTTATTATCTCTCTAACCACTTCTCAAATTGAGAAACCAAATCATTTTAATTTATTCCAGATTAATTGAAGATAATCCCTCAAATAAGATCATGTGGCACTTCACCAAATTCTTTGTAAATTTGTGCACATTTGTGTCTACTCATTTAGCATTTGTATAGAGTTTACATTTGCGTGGTGCAAGCTATTTTTTCATCAACTTGTGTTGATTTGATCCGGATGCTGTCAACGTTACTGATTTCCCCCTTACTTTTCTTCATATGATGTTTTCTTTTTAATCAGGAACTGATGTTAATTACCACCTTGTTAGTCTATTAGGGTAAGTCTTTCCACCTGTTAAAAGAGGTACACTTTTTCCATTCCTTGCTGATCTTTCAAAAATAAATGTAGATGGTTTAGGTTTGTTGTAACTACTCATTAGATAATTTGGAGAAAGAGTTATATTATCCCAGTGGATTTATATATATTGGAAACATGAAAAATAACTCTATATACCTCTACCCCGATATAACGAGACCCAATATAACATGAATTCGGATATAACGCGGTAAAGCACTGCTCCAGGGAGGGGGGGGGAAGAGCAGGGCTGCGCGCTCGGGTGGATCAAAGCAAGTTCAATATAACACGGTTTCACCTATAACGCGGTAAGATTTTTTGGCTCCCGAGGATAGTGTTATATCAGGGTAGAGGTGTACTATGAAGACAGATGGATTAACACTATGTGGAATGATTTAAGAACAAGCTATTGCAATCGCTAATCTTAAATATATTAATGGCATATTCTGTAATTTGAAATTATTCTACATATATACTGTAAATGGCTGCTTCTTCTGAATCATGAGCTCTGCTTGTATACATACCTGCTCATATCTTGTGACCCAACAAACAGCAGATTTGAATTTTGCCTGCGGTTACTCAAACATGAATCACGTGCTGCTTGAAGATGTAGGTGCTTCCAACTCCTCCCCAAACACAATGGTACAAGTTAATCAATTCTCCACCCAGACTCACATTTGCCCACCCCCTACATCAGATAATTATGTACATTGCCCAACCCCTACAATTATGTACCCCTAATCCCACACATCAATTAATTTTACACCCATCCTCACCCTACTTGCCCCTCAGCCCACTTCTGTACCTCCTGCAGGTCTGGAGATTCCTCACACAGGTAGGAGGAATAGAGAGCAGCTGACTTTTCTCCCTCTTCCCTGCTTGTGAATAGAGCCACTTGGGGCTGCTGGGCTCTGTTCTCCCTCCTTCTCCTCCTTGCTTATGAAAATGATATTGACTTTCCCCACACAAAAAAACCCAACAACTACCCAACCAACTTTTGCTGTCTCCTGAGAGGAGGGATAGAGCTCTGTCTGCCACATGAGGCAATGCCAAGCGGCTCCCTTCCTCAGGGATATGTCTGCACGACAATTAGACACCTGTGGCTAACCTGTGCCAGCTGACTGGGGCTAAGGAGCTGCTTCATTGCAGTGTTGATGTTTGGGATCATGCTGGAGCCCAGGATCTAGGACCCTGTGAGGTCAGAGGGTCCAAGAGCTGGAACAGCCCCAAAGTCCAAGCACTGGGAGCCCAAGTCAGCTGGAACAGGCCAGCCACGGGTTTTTATTTGCAATGTAGACATACTCTAGAAGGGCTGGAAAACTAGTAGTCTGTGGGGAAGACCCGTACAGTTAGCAGGTGGGTCCACAGCATTTTTGTTACTTGAGTAAGCATTGCAATGTCTCAAGAGGCATTGTCGGAGGAATATATTTTCAGTTTGTTCTACTAATTGGTCTCTAAAGTGTCAATGGTGAAGTTAGGGCCAGTACTCATATCAGAGAAAAAGAACAAGACTCACGTTGTGGCTCGTTACATTTGAAATCCTGAGATGAGAGGCACTAAATTTTTAACCACGTGTTTTGATACAAATAAAATTATAAGACAGCGTTTCAAAACTGTATTTGTGAGCAGGACACAAAGGTCAAAATTATAAAAAGGTGACTGACGGTAGGCTACTAAATAGAGCTAGGCAAGATTTTTTGGCTGACACGTTTTCTGAGAGTGAAAAATGCAGATTCAGCTGCCCCAAGATGTTTCACGAATTTATGTTTTCCCCAAATTACTTCAAAACAAAAAGGCTGAAAAAACCAAAATGTTCCATTGACATTTTCAAAAATAAATTCTCGTTTCCAACATTTTTAGTTCTATTAAAAAACTCAAACATTCAAAAATGGTCAGAGCTGAAACAAAATACTTTGATTTTGTCAAAAGTAAATGTTTTGTTTGCCCCTAAATGAAATTTTCACACATTTGTATTTGCTGAAATTTTAATTTTTGGTTCGATCTGAAATTATTTTCCTCCAACATTTTGATACTGCGAACAAATGCAAAAATCCATTATTTGCTGAGCTCTACTCCTACATAAGTTTAGCCTGGATCTACAAGCCTGTCTTTAAGGAAGAAGTTTTGAAAATTTTGGCCTGAATTTCCAAGAAAATTTACAATGGCAACCCTGAGGGACAGGGCTCTTTTCAATTTTAGTTTTTGGAGACCCAAATGCATGAAAGTAGCCAAGCAAATTTCTTCAGTCCATGAAAAGAATTGTCAGCCGGTTATAGCATTACATCTTCAAGCTTTGTACAAGCCACTGCAAAGTCATTTCACAGCCCATTGAAAACTGATCTAATGATAGTAGCTTTAGTTTTGTGAAAAATTACTCAGCTCTCCCAGCCCCTTTTGAGATCATATAATGTAATTTATTGAAGTTAAGTGAAGTTACCATTAAGAGCTGGTAAGGCTGGATATAAAAAGTCTTGAATTTTCCACTTGCAGGAGTGCTAGTTTTTCCAGGTTTAGATATACTGTTCTTCCAGTCAACCTGTATAGTAACCTTCTCCATCATTTTAACTCATTTCATTCCATGGCCATTTTTGGTCAATATTTTGGAGCCAATCCCTATGTTACTACTAAGACAATTAAACATCTTTCAAATGTTAAAAGATGGTCTTAGATTGTTCCTGAATTACAGCTGATGTTTTCTGAACTGGTTTCGCTCATATTTAACAACGAGGGTTTTTCTTCTCTCAGTTTTAGAGTACAGTACCCATAAGTATTTTGCCTGCTCTAAATAGACACTTGTTACAATGCATATTCCATACAGCAAATCAAAATTATTCTAAGCTCAAACATTAAAAACTAACAATTCAGGACCCCAAAACAACAGTTGCCTTATCAACAGATTTTCTTAAATAAGTTTTGGATTTTTTTTTCTATTAAACCTTCTTGTTTCTGTCCCTTTAGGGTACACTTGCCTCACATTTTCCAAACTTTATCCACCCCATGAGGGCTAGAAACGCAATTAAAAAAAAAAAAGCTGATATTCTCATGCAATCTCTTGATTCCAGAAGCTAGGGCTTTAGGAAAAACCAAATACCATGAGAGTTGGCACAACTGGAATTTAAACGCTTAACTCTGTTTTACTCATGGCATATGCATATAACTACATTTTCCCATTCTGTGACTTTAGGTAACAAGGCTCACACTCTCTCTCTAAAACCATTAGCAAAACCCTAATGAAATATTTCAGAAACAATTTGTGATTACAACTTTATGACCTCAAAACAAGCCCCATGCCCTTCACAATCACACTTTCAAGCTACATATGTCTATGGTACTATGAACTTGATTTACTGGGCAAATATAGCGTGACAGAGTTTAGGGCCAGAAGGAACCATGAGATCATCTAGTCCGACCTCCTGTTTATCACAGGCCACACCACCACCCAGCACCCACACACTAAACCCAACAATGGAAATTAGACCAAAGTATTTCAGCCCAGAAGATACTAGGCTGTTTTGTGTCACAGGGAGAGAATAGGGAGGGACCAAGGTGCACCAATGCTTGAGGCCACAGTAATGGCAGGGAAATGACAGAGATACCCAGATAATCCTAACAAGTGACCCGCAACCACACATTGCAGAGGAAGACAAAAAAAAACAAACAAACCAACCCACCCACCTTAAGGTCACTGCCCATCTGACGTAGGGGAAAATTCATCTCCACATATGGCAATCAGTTAGACCCAGAGCATGGGAGCAAGAACCAGCCAGCCAGCCAAGCATCTGAGAGAGAGAGAATGCTCAGTGCCACCTCAAAGCTCTGGCCTACCCCACACAATGTCCCATGTCAAGCCATGGCCATCTCTGATGCTTCAGAGAAAGGAGACAATCTTCCCTCCCATCCCCCAGAATACCTTGAGGCATGGAGGAAATCCCTCCTGACCCCTGAAGTATGAGTTTTTAGGAATGTAAGGAAAACTGCAAGTGAGTCCCAGGGCTGCTGAACATGACCCGTGCCATCACAAGCAACTATGTCAGACAATCACACTCAGATTTGTTCAGCTTCTAAAAACTAATTATGTTTGCCAAATTGGTCTTGAACATGAATGACCATAACTGTACACACTATTCCAACTGAGGTCTTACCAGTGCCTTGTACAATGGCATTAATACATCTCTATCTCTACTGAGAATTACTCACCTGATACATCCTAGGATCACATTGGCCTTTTTCACAACCACATCACATTGGTGACTCAGTCATCTTGTGATCGACCCATGACCCAAGTCTCTTCTTATGTCACTTCCAACCAATGAGCAACCAGCTTGTAGCAAAAAGTCCATTACTAGATAATTCTACCATTGCTATCAACAACAATGCAGAAAAAGAAGTGTTCTATAAATATTTCTTTCTGTATTTGGGAAAAACAGAAATGATATAGTCTCATGATATGGTGATAACACTCTTTTCATTCCATTATTGTCCTCTGGGAAGCTACTAACGTTAGACACTTAAATCAGCAGATCAGAATAATGTGCAACCAACAGTTTTAAAAGAGCTGGTTTAGGAGCTCACTGGACCGTTAATGTTGATCTTCAATAAGGCCTCGAGCTCTGGGGAAGTTCCAGAAGACTGGAAGAAAGCTAATGTTGTTCAAATATTTAAGAAGGGTAAGTGGGATAACCCACGTTACTATAGGCCTGCCAGTTTGACATCATTCCTGGATAAGATAATGAAGAGGCTGATATGGGACTTGATTAATAGAGAATTAAAGAGAGGAGGGTAATATAATTAATGGTTTATGAAAAATAGATCCCATCAAACTAACTTGATATCCTTTTTTGATGAGATTACAAGTTTGGCTGATAAAGTAATAGTGTTGATGTAATATACTTAAATTTCCTGTAAGGTGTTTGACTTGGTACTGCACAACATTTTGATTAAAAACTACATAAAATTAACACATTAAGTAGATTAAAATCTGGCTAACTAATAGGTCTCAAAATATAATTGTAAATGGGGAATCATCATCAAGCAGGTGTATTTCCAGTGGGGTCCCCCAGGGATCTGTTTGTGGCTGTCAAGGTTCCTTTTCCACTCTGAACTCTAGGGTACAGATGTGGGGACCTGCATGAAAGACCCCCTAAGCTTATTCTTACCAGCTTAGGTTAAAAGCTTCCACCAAAGTGTTACACAAAGAACAGGAGAAGTGCTCACTTGGAAATGTCTCTCCCCAAAATATCCCCCCCAAGCACTACACCCCCTTTCCTGGGGAAGGCTTGATAAAAATCCTCACCAATTTGCATAGGTGAACACAGACCCAAACCCTTGGATCTTAAGAACAATGAAAAAAGCGATCAGGTTCTTAAAAGAAGAATTTTAATTAAAGTAAAAGAATCACCTCTGTAAAATCAGGATGGTAAATACCTTACAGGGTAATCAGATTCAAAACAGAGAATCCCTCTAGGCAAAACCTTAAGTTACAAAAAGACACAAAAACAGGAATATACATTCCATTCAGGACAACTTATTTTATCAGCCATTTAAACAAAACAGAATCTAACACATATCTAACTAGATTGCTTACTAACTCTTTACAGGAGTTTTGACGTGCACTCCTGTTCTGGTCCCGGCAAAAGCATCACCCAGACAGAGAGGACCCTTTGTTCCCCCCCCACTCCAGCTTTGAAAGTATCTTGTCTCCTCATTGGTCATTTTGGTCAGCGAGATTATCTTAGCTTTTTAACCCTTTACAGGTGAAAGGGTTTTTCCTCTGACCAGGAGGGATTTGAAGGTGGTTAGCCTTCCCTTTATATTTATGACAGTGGCTCTACGCTATTTAGCATTTTTATCAATAAAAAAATGAAAGAAAACATAAAATCATCACTGATAACGTTTGCAGATGACAAACATTGGGGGAATGGGAGGATAGGTCACTGATACAGAGCCATCTGGATCTCTTGGTAAATTGGGCACAAGGAAACAATGTGTGTTTTAATGTAACTGTATACTTCTAGGAACAAAGAATGTAGGCCATACTTACAGGACTCTATCCTCAGATCCAGTGATTCTGAAAAATATTTGGGGGTCTTGGTGAATAATCAGCTCAACATGTGCTCCCAGTGTGTTGCTGTGTTTTCAGATGCACAAAATTCTGTGTGTTAAGTATTTTTCCATTTTTATGGGTTTACATTTTCACAGTGGCAAGAAATTATGTGGGGAGGGGGAATCAGGCAATTAATGACAGTAAAACTTGACATTAAAAAACGTAAAACTATAACCATTAAGACAAATTGTTCACATCACATATCAAAAAAATCTACAAAGTAAATATCCTTAAATCAAACTCTAAAAAGTTGTCAAGCAACATGTCTTTCTTTCCCAACCTAAGTTTCTATTATTGATAGAAATAGGTTTTTCGTTGGTTTGTGTGTACGCAGTGAAACAGACTTTTACCAACAAAAACTGAATCCTTCCAAGCCTAACTATCCTGTATGTCACTCTACCCCACCTCTCCCTCCCTGACCTCCACTATCTCTAACTTCCTGCTCCTCTCAGGTTTCATTCTGTGCCCATCTCTTTCCTTTAGGGAAGGGCCTACCTATTCTCACACCCACTGACAGGGGGCAGCTCCAGTGGAGGCCGCCTCTCTCCTTCCCCCACTCCTAAAGCCTGGGGGAAGCAGGGATAAAGGAGGAAGCCAGAAGGCTAGGCAGATACTTTCCCACCACAGGAGGGAGAAGGGAAGAGGAAAGAATCCAGTAGCTCAGCTCACTCCTTCACCTTCTCTCTACCGAACAATGGGTGAGCTCTGAGGAGGAGGAGCAGGCCCACACACTTTTTCAGTTAAGGGGATGCATGGGCCCTTAGCTGCTGGGATCTTTCTGCTCTCTCTTTGCCCATTGCCCTCTTGTGAAAGTGGAGTCACAGCTACAGCGTCATCTCTCTCCCCCCACAGCTCCCAAGTGCAGCCTTCTCTTGGCTACTGAGGGGGCAAGCACTGCCTGCCACATATAGCAATTCTGATTGGCTGCCCTTTTCCCCCAGGGGGTGGGAGAAAGCAACCCATCAGATCTTCATTTCCTGTAGGCTAGGGAGCTTTCCCCTACAGACTGCAAAAGGGGGTGAGACCCTGGAGTCTATTGGGAAACATTAGCATTCACAGATCTGCAGATTGTACAAATATGAGCTAGATCTACACAGATTAAAGCAATGCAGGGAAGAAGATTGCTCCTATTATGAAAAGAAAAAAAAAAGAAGGCATGTGGGAAAGGTTTGGGAGAGTAGCACCAATTATCTCCACTCCCAACACACACCTTGATTCCCGCTTGTTCCTTATGGCTATTAAAACACCTACACTTGTTTCTTGCTTATTGGATTCAGAGTGTGTGCCCACATCATGTATGTTCAAAGCAGTCTGTATAACAGTTCTCAGGATTTCGCTTCCAAACCTAGATGACTTCTATGTAGTACAGTTGGGGTTTTTCATGGACAGGAAGTCCCCTTTCTTGAGGCACAGTGTGAGTGTACTAGCTGTTGATAAGATTCCCTTCCCTATGAAGTGGTCAAGCTGAATTATATTAAGGTCACTGTTACTTAGTGGCACACTTTCTTCCTACATCTGTGGTCGTGTATTACGGAGGACTGTAATCACAAGGGAATCCCTCTTGGATTAACTCTTTCTGGAGCATAAAACAAGCAGTTTTATGAGTGGTATTGAGAAAGTGTTTGAATATCACCTCAGAACATAAAACAGTTAATATTTGGGTACTTTGAGCAATTGTTACCATCCGTGTCTAATTCAAAAGACCTTAACACATGCCTATTATACCTATTTTCTTTATAATGCAAATCATAAAGAGGTTCTTCCTACCTCTAACATGCCTTTCAAAACAGTCATTTTAATTTATATACGCTGTGTGTGTATTATATATAATTACTACTCTCCCATGCCTCTATGAAATAACCTGTATTTACTGCATAGTTTAGGAATCAGTGACTTTCTACACACTATATTTCAGAAATGCCAGTTGAGTCTTGCTGTTCTTCCCAATGTCAGGCATCGAGTGCAACCCTTTTTCTCTCCACAATGGTCAAGAAATAGACTTTAGTGCCCTGTTTATGATGTTACAGTACTGCATGGCATATAACTTGCAAGCAAACAAATTAACAGAAAAAGAGAGCTCTTCAGTACAGTGATATCCAGTTAAGTTGCTTATTTAAAAAAACAACACAATAGACTTGAGTGCTATTTTAGGGAGAAAGAATGTAACTAAAGAATGGAGAAACTAGTTCTTAAAGAAAAAGCATACAGCAATAAACAAAGTTGAATTTATGCCATACTCTGAAATTTAATCTGTCTTGGCAAGCATTAATTGGATACTCAATAGCTGAAGTTTTGCTTTGATGGGTATGATTGGGTCATTAGTTACATATTTGACTACATAATCTCTACCTGGTGTTTAGTTATGCTTGCCTTTAAGAGTGTTCCCATTCATTGTATCCATTTTTGCCCCAGGAAACAGCGTGGCTGTAAAGAGTCGATCTGTGTGTTCCTTTGGGCATTACATCATATGAATTAAAGGAAAGTTTTACAATAAAGTTTTTTTATTTTAAGTTTAAGTTGAGGCTACTATCTGTGCAAGCTTGGACTTTATTACTAACAGAATAGCCCATAGTTTCTAAACACTGATGCACGTGAATAACTTTATATATAGTTTATTTGCAGAGCTTGGGCCTATGTTTATCTGTTTGATAAGGATGAAAGAAACCAGCAGCAAGGTATCTGTTAGGGAAACTTTTGAAATTTAAAATTCAAATGGAATCTTTGCTGCAAAGCATTTTGGGATGACTCAAATGATCACAAGTGCCAAATTCCGTTCTGGCTTAAGGTACAACTTCAGTTATTTTCAGTGAACTTCACCCATTTAGCCAAAGGCTGGATTTAGTCCAAAGACTTTGCATCTATTTTAAATATTAATTGTTCTAAAAGTTGTGTTAGACTACTAAATAGCTGCAGCATTGTAAGGTCAGACAATTTCAAACTATTTTTACTACCAGTTTCAGAATTAGAAACTCATCTGGAAAACAGTACTGATTGACTTAAATTTAAAGTTTATATTGTGGTTTTTAAATGTTTCAGTATTTTAATTTTTGTGAAATCAAGTCTTTTAGTTGGAAGGACATGTAAACTATAAATTGTTTGTTACATGTCATATACATTACAGAGGCGTAAAGACTAAAGAGAACAAATTGAAAAAGAGGATTACTTTGTCCAGAGTATGTCACTTTGTGCCTAGTCAGTTTAACTTTTTTCTTTGCTTGTATGAGTATTTCACAGAGCAATATGGGAAAAGAGATTTTAACCACAGGAAACAGATTGTAAAAGTCAAAGTTTAGTAGGGGACTCAGGTGTAGTTAGACACACAATTTTTGGAAAATGGTGCACTTTTAAAACTGTGGAATGAATACATTGAGAACTAGTGGCTATAATCCTGGACCTTTTCTTTTATGAAATTAGACAGACAGTATTTGTGTTCATATTTACTTTGATCAAGGGTGTTTATTGCATCTCAGAGGGCGTACATGCACTGGGTTCTTAAACCAAAATACAAAGAAAAGCTATTTTGAAATTAGCTTTCTATAACTTTTTCCCCATTACAGTGTATGTTATCCCCACAGTTAATTCAGATACAACCACTTTTAATGGTACCATACATTGATTAAATAGTTAATTTGAAAGACTTAGGTGAACATCTTTCCAATTCAATATGTTTTGAACAAAGAGCTGCCAAGCCACTTGTAACACTGATCAACAGTGACCTCATTTAAGAGTCAAAATCTTAAGCCAAGCCATCAGCACAAACAGTAGGAGAACAAACTAAAAATTAAAGAACACAATATGTACAGTAAAGGGTGTGGTTCTCTGGATCAGAATGAGGTCTAGTCACAAATAGCACAAAAACTACTCACAGCATAGTTGGGGAATGAAAATACACTACTAAGGTATACACACAGGTAAGCACTAAAACAACAGATGTACATAAAAGAGTTAAATAAAAATGCAATAATGTTATAACTACAGACACACCAAAGAGTGCTTTCATATTTGACATTCTTTAATGTCAGCACAACCATGGCTGCTTTTTTCAACTACATGGAGAGAAACTGACCCTTTACTTATTTTCAGTGCATTTAGCAAGAACTCATAAATAAGCGAATTTAAATGAACTCAAAAACAGTTAAAATATATTTTAAATAAAAAAAGTGATAAATACAGTATTCTTTCAGATATGATTTTTCATTGTTGGTAAAGTAATCTGAAAGAAGTATTTGTTATGGAAATTTACCTTTATATTACTTTAAATTATAATATAACATATACAATGCCACAAAAATAAAACATTTCTCACAACAACTGAAATTCCTGTGACTGGGAAAAATGTATTCCACACAAAGATTTTGTCTAGTTAAGTGTTTCTTACTATTGGTATTATCACACTATGTTTTGTAACAGATAAAGAAGAAACTGAACGTTTAGGGAAATTTCAGGTGTTTGTCAAAAGTTATATACATTGAAACCTTCAAAAACACACAGACATCGCTCCAAATGGCTCACCACACAACAGCTGCATAATCTGCCCCCACTGAATGGGTTCAGAAAAGCACTAGAAGGCATCAGAAACATACATCCATTGTTTAAACTGTAGAACACAAATAACCCAAGTACACAAATTGAGAGAGAGTAGGGATAACAGCTAAGGTAGTACACATTCCTAATGTTCACTTTCACAGCTGTGCTACACGTTTCAGAAGGAAGAGAAAGTCTGAATAAGCACTGGGTTTGGTACTGGTGGCTCACTTTAAAACTCTGAGCATCAATCTGCTATTTGTAGACGCCAAACTCACATTTTTACTATCCAGTCAGAAAAACTGCAGCTGTGAAGACAAAAACATAGTTAGAAGGAATAGGTTTCAGAGTAGGAATAGAAGGAATAGTGACACAAGTCTGACTCAAATTTGATTCAAATGGCTTGCAGAGCAGCTTTAAGGCCAAACTTGGTATACAAAGGAATCAATAGTCCCCCTTATCATACCTAAAACAGCTATGAAACTACTCTCTGGAGGAGTGGCTTTCATACAAAAACATTTAAGAATTCAGCTATTTTCTAACTTCAACTCTGATGGAGGTGTCTCCCCAACAAGTTGGGGCCTCAATATTGCAACTGGACCATCGTGCTTATGTAGAGCTCTTTGGAGACACTGGGTCCTAATTACAATGGGTTATCTATGCTCACCAATAGCTCTAATTCGGTCACTATCTATAGCAGAGATTCTCAAAATTCATTGGACTGCGACCCCCTGCTGATGACAAAAATTACTGCATGGCCTCAGGAGGAGGGACCGAGACCTGCCCCTACATGAGCTCGCCGCCCCAGGCAGGGGACCCAAAGCCAAAACCTGAGGTTGTGGGGCCAAAGCCGAAGCCCAAGGGCTTCAGCCCCAGGTGGGGGACCTGCAACCTGAGCCCCGCCACTCACCATTTAAGTCCTTGGGCTTCAGCCCCAACCCCGAGCAGTGGGGCTCAGGCTTTGGCACCGGGCCCCAGCAAGTCTTGGTGACCACATTAAAATGGGGTTATGACCCACTTTGGGGTCCCAACCTATAGTTTGAGATCCGCTGATCTATAGCCAGCAATGGATGTAGGTGCACAGTGTTGACCTCAAGTGTAGACAAGGGCATGTTGGAGAGAGTTTGCACTGGCTGAGCCAATCAGTGAAAAACCCAGTTTGACTTTGTCTACAGTTATATGCAGAGCCGTCCCTAGACATTGTGGTGCACTACGCAGCCCCCCCCCCATGGGGGGGAGAAATGGATCCAGGCCTCCACGGGGGGTGGGTGGGAGAGGGCTGCGCCCAAGATCTGTGGGGGGGCGGAAGTAGGCTTGGAGGGGCAGGAGAGAACCACCCCTCCCCCCCCAGCACAAGCTGGCGGAGTGGGCTGGGGCCAGGTCACTCCACTTCCTGCCACCCGGTGATCGCAGGGTGGACCTGACCTGCTCTGCTCCACTCCCCTGGCTCCCAGCCTTGGGGGGAACTGCCCCCCAGCGGCACAGAGTGGGCTGGGGCCGGGTCGCTCCATTTCCCGCCACCTGGTGAGTGCAGGGTGCGCCTGACCCCTGCTGCAGTCCCCCGGGACATAGCTCAGGGGAAGGAATGCAGTGGGGGTGGGGCTGGGGCAGAGGAGGGGTAGCTTTCCTGGCCAGTTCAGCCGGCCGGGGGATCGGGCTGGCCGCTGGAGCAGCATGCAGCTGTGTTGTTTCTGTATGGGTAAGGATGGCCCTGGTTACGTGTCACCAAAGGTGCAGCTTCTTCAGTCATTGAATCAGGACAATTCTCAAATTCTTCCTGATGTCAAATTTTCACACGCTGTGGATTGTACTGAGTACAACAAAAAACTATCACCAGAGATGATGTAAAGCTGCTACTTTCTCTTGTTTAATTCTAATAAATGGCAGAAAAGACTATTCAACACAATTTCTCATAGCCTATCTTCTCTACTTCGGTGATCTTCAAATTTTATTGGTTGGCTCCCTCAAACCATTTTGTGATGTTCTGGTATCAACCCTCATATTCCTTCCCAGAAAGGTTTATTATGGTTACTATCTTTTCCCTCCCCCACCCTTTTTAATTAATTAATTATTATTAGTTATTCTTCTTCTTCTTCTTCTTCTTTTTTGGTTGCTCCTCTTTGCCTCTTATTCTCTCAGCTCCCTACTCCCCTAATTTCCCCTTCTCTCTTTCAGTGTATCCTCAGAGGTGTTTGTTCCCTCCCTAATCCATGCTTCCCCTAGGCTGTTCTACGTAGCACTGCTCAATGCCTTATGCCATGATGTGCAGAAGAGCCACGCCCTGTAGCACCCCACAGGGAGACATGGAGAGACCATGGGGCTGGAAGCAATGAAGGATGCAGGCAATACCCCCTTCCAACCCTAACAGAGATTTGGCATCCTTTGAGGACATGCACATGTTTGGGAGTCTGAATTGCACTCATTCGTAACAGTGATACCAAATCAGTTTTATGGCCACAAATCAATTTCTCACACCAGATTAGGATTACAGTGTAGGACTAGTCACAAGAAGAATTTATGTGAAGAGGACAGTTATTATTAATAAAAAAAATCTACTACAACCGCAGCATAAAGAAACAAGATTGTCAAACAGAATGGCATGGAGAAGTAGTTATGATTTAAACCTATCTTACAACCTGAAAACACTTTTAAAAGGGCTTTAACTTGTACCTCCCGGTTCTCATTCACAGTTGTATTTTTCTACAAATAGTTGCAGGTTCTTACTCAAATTTAAAGGGAGTGGTATGCTTGTAGCAATGTTTTATACTAGTTAACTGCTGCAAACTAAATACATAACCCAGGTAAGTTCAAAGTCAGCCACAGAATACCTTAATTGTTTACAAGAAATCCTTGATGTTAAGATCTGCTAATGGGTCCTTTGTTGGAGGTTTCTTGGGACTCTGAGTGGCAGGTGTAGGGCTTGGAGAGAGCTAACAAAACAGACACCAGCCAAGGAAAGCAGAAAAAGAAAGGAAACAGATACACAAGCATTAGGTAGATTTATTCTACACAACAAGCACATTACAAACATGCAAAAAGTTAGAGATCTTGATTTATGGGCTTAACAGTGTCTTTTCTCGGTCATCTCTTGTTTGACTCCTGTGTTTAAATTTCAAATACAATTACTACAAAGTTTGACAGTAATTTGGGGAGGGATAGCTCAGTGGTTTGAGCATTGGCCTGCTAAACCCAGGGTTGTGAGTTCAATCCTTGAGGGGCCATTTAGGGATCTGGGGCAAAAATTGGGGATTGGTCCTACTTTGAGAAGGGGGTTGGACTAGACGACCTCCTGTAGTCCCTTCCAACCCTGGTATTCTATGATTCTATGACAATGCTTAGCAGACATTTTAATTCAAGACAAAACAAGGTGTCCTGGTTCTCTAAGTAACTTTCTAGTCATATTTGGCAGCAGTGAATATTCTGTTCAGTGTAGCCATTCAATGATAAGGGAGTTTAGAGAGCATCTCAATACCTAATACGCTTGCCCAAGCAGATTAGAATTTCTCTAACTGGATAGTTAGAGAATTGTTTTGAGCACTAACCTGGTAAGAAGGCAGTTTAATTGATATTTTGTAGCAACCGTTTAACATCAATGTATGGAATACACAATATATTTTTGCAGAATAACTTAGCTAGTGTTCATTGGCATAAAGCAATCTTTATGCAAAGGAAAAGCCAAACATACAGTAGGTCAAGCTATAGCGTACACAATATTAAACAAAAAAGAACTACATCAAAAGAACATGATTAAAGTTGCAAAGACAAGCTCTCAAAAGTTAGGAAATAGGAGAATGAAGGTTCCACAAACAACCTTAATTTTGGCTCCCTTAGGCTGAATCATAATGCATATGCACAATTGCGTGATCCCATACTATGTTTTCCACAGGACCTCTACCTCATTCAATGCATTGGATGGACAACACTCATTTAACGGGCTGCTGTTCAATACTTTGTTTTTTCCTTACTTCTCAATGTGTGGCCCATGCCTTGTTTATGGCACACTATTTCAAACCCCATTCTGAAGACAGAATTATTAATTTCCTCATAGGCTTATATCTATAGTGCTCATCAGTGTAGTATGCAAGTACTTCCACCATTCGTGTATTTATCTTCAATACTATTATTCCTGCAGTCCCCTATCTCATTCACTACACATCCCCCAGCTTCAGCAACAAGTGAAACAAGTGTCCTACAGACAACAGTATTCCCTCCCCACATAGCCCCTTATTCATCCCCAGAGAAGGTCCATCCTGTGCCCTGAATGAGGTAGGGTCATGTGCAATTTTTCAGCAATTTTTCAAATGTTCATAACTTGGCCAAATTTGGGCACATTGTCACAGGGACATCAAAAGACACATCCCTTACAAAGGCCATCCCCCTTGCCAAATTTCTCAAGTCTCTGTTCCAAAGTGGGGGTAGGGGGGGGAAGAGAGTGCCAGGACTTATCAAGGAAATGATTGCCAGAATTTAACATGAGTGAAAAACATTTTTCCTCTAGTCTTCTTCTTGTCAATGACTCAACTGTTTTGGCAGAAGCTTACCAATCACTATCCCTACACTGAAGAAAGTTCAACACCCAACTTTTCTGTTTGGGCAGAGAAAAGAATATCACGCATATAAAGGGAAGTTTTCATGTGATTTATTCTCATAAGGCTACATGCACTTCAGTGGAGTTAAACGCCAACACAATAAAGTTCTCCTTTATCCATATACTCAGAACTGTATATAGATAGCATTTAAAACCAAGTTTTCAGCCAGGGTTTAATAGGAGGAAAAGCTTACACAACAAACGGCTGGAAGGGGGCATGGAATGCAATGCCAATAACACCCTATTTCTACTTTAAAACTTAATTATTTTACATATAAAGAACAGACTTACTTGTGCACCTGGTCCAGATGCAACTCCGAATGGTGGCCTCATCATAGGTTGTCCATACATAACTGGCTGCTGAGACATCATGGGTACACTTGGTCCAGCAGGAGGCTGCAAAATTAAGAAGTTAAAAATATATAAGGTTGCTAAAATTGATTAGGAAGAGTTATTTAATGAAGAAAAATATCACTCACCATTCCAAATCCTGCTCCTGGCTGTGCAACTGGGGGGACACCTGAGGCAGGAGGAATAGCACTTGCTGGAGGCACAGTTCCAGTCTAAAAGCCAAAACAACAACAACAGATGATAATTTCTATAAATCCAACTGCAATTACATGGAATAAAAGTGGGGAAAAATCTTATTGTATTTCAAGATCAAAAATGTCAGAACTGTTGTACAAAATGTTAAGTAACAGATGTTACCCAAATTGCACAGCAGCCCACCTCTATGGCAATTCAGCCATTTTAATTCTCAAAACACTGAGAACTGGTCATTAGAAACTTCAAAATTTGGTTTCCAGGGAAGTATCTAGAAGGTATATTTATGTCAATGACATTAAACTTTAGATAGTCACTTCTTACTAGGATTTGCACAGTATGTTCTGCTTTACAGATAGAATTCTTAATTCTGAAAACAGCTTCAATCTATTATCCATGTCTTAATCTAATACAACTAGAAAATGACTGCAAGGGAAATCTTCTGTACAGAACTGCAACAATACTTCCCATTTCTCTTCTTCCCACCAGGTAATACTCTTCAAATCTGTTATAAAGAGGACAGTGATCAATTGTCCTCAATATCCACTGAAGGTTGGACAAGAAGTAACGGGCTTAAATCTGCAGTGAGGGAGATTTAGGTTATATATTAGGAAAGGCTTTCAAACTATAAGGATAGATAAATAATTGAACAGGCTTTCAAGGGAGGTTGTGGAATCCCTATCATTGGGCATTTAAGAACAAATTAGGCAAACACTTGTGAGGGATGGTTTAACTATACGTGGCCATGCCTCAGTGCGGAGGATGAACTAGATAACCTCTCAAGGTACCTTCTAGCCCTACATTTCTATGATGCTACATTAGCACCCTTGACTGGTTGTTGCTCCAAACAAAATGAATTATGAAGACTGTTTAGAACACGTTACACATAACAAATCTGGGGTTGTTTATCTTGATCCAAGATAAGCAACACAGAAACCTATAGATCCTGGTCAATTAATTACTGTGATGGATTACTGTACGTCTGTATATCAGTCTGCAAACTCCATTTTCTTTTGTGTACACCATTTTGATTATAAATGTGCTGCACCTTCACTTTTGCCTGTTAGCCTCTATATTTGACTGGAATACCCAAGAGATATTAGCACAGAATCTGTGCGCCCATTGGAGGAGTGCTAACCATGGAGAGCTTTCAAGAGTCATTATTAACCTGGATGGTCTTCCATTCAAATGGAAACATCCTAGAGCAATGAGCTGGCTGCAGGTCAAGGGAGCTAGAATCCCTAGTTTGGGGACCAAACAACAAATCACCTGACAAGGGACCTGAAGTTGCTTGGGGGAAGAAGGCGGTTGCCTGATATAGAGGGCTGAAACTTTATAAGAACAAGTACTGCTCTTAGCAGGGGCTCTCTCACCAACCAGGACATAAAAGGCATGGCTGGGCAGGAAGAAAGGAGGGTCCTGCAATTCTGAAAGGACTGACGAAATCCCGAAGGGCTCCCAGAGTGGTGAGGACAGGGGAGGGAAGTAGGGAGGGATTTGTATGTAGCTATTTTCCATAGATCTTTACCCATTGTGCCTTGTCTATGAGTAAAATGTAACTTGTTTAGAAATTCCTTTGTAAGATCTGAGTGTTAACAGCAGTTAGAGCAAGTAACACTTACTTTAATGGTCACAGAATCCCTAAAGGGTGAAACAGTAATCTAGAGCATCCATGTTTTCAACTGAACTCTGCGGAGTATCAAGAATTACTGGGGATGCTTGGGAGAGCTAGCACTAGCTTCAGGGCCGAGGCAGTTGGACTGCTGCATATCTTCTCAGGAAGGGTGTGTGTGCACGCGCGCTAACAGGCTTCCAAGGAGAGTGGAAGAAACTCTTTAAAAGCCAGCACTGCCTTTAAAAGTATCCTCCTACAGTGGTCCAGAGCAGAAGTTTGGCAAATATTTTTACTAAGCCAGGCTTTTGAATGATCAATACAAATACAGGTAGTCTGGCTGAAGATTAGGACCTTTAGATAAGCGTCGATGATTAATTTGTGTCTTTTACTGTTTTTGTGCAGTGCCATAGGTACCCTCCATTATAGACACTAGACAATATATAGTAATAATTTAACTGCTTGACTCTTTAAAGAAAGTTCAACAGTCCTAGAACTATTAAAGTTCACATAAAAATTAAAGTCCATTCCTATTGTTTAAAACAATAGCAGCAAGAAGAATCATGTAGCTAACATTTCCATGTGAATTTAGTACTCTCAAAAAGTGTCAGACTGGGCACAGCCAAAGGACAGACAGCATAAGCAGCAGTTCAATCTTCGATATTGCTCTGTCAGTGCATCTCAATACTGACCTGAAGGGACTTTAAGGGTTTCAATCTCCATAGTCATTTCTATGTCACTGGTATCCTTGTTGGCAGAGTTTTAATTTTTTTTACTGGCTTTAGACATCAGCGAACTGTGAACTCTACCAAAGCCACCCAACCCATTTCCTAGAGACCAGTGAATTCCTATCAGATGGTAACTACTTTCAGTTACAACCAGCCTAGTCTGGGTTTGAATGAGTGACTAGAAGGGAAGTTCCACATCTCATTATAAATCTCCAGATGCCTCCAGGTCCTCAGTATTTCAATATCTGCTGGGAACAAGGATATCCTGAAACAACTGCTTTTAACTTGACTTCCATGAAAGAGCTTATTACTAAGTTGTTTCTCATGAATGTACTACAAAGGCTAGTGGATTAAGTAACTGGTCACAATGACATGCTCTCAGGCATGTAAGAGCAGCCACATTAATATATTAGTGACAATTTCCATCTAACTTTAAGCCAGCTGTAAGACCTGTAGTATAGGCAAAGAGCAGTTAGTATTTTCAAGTTTAGTTTAAAAAAAAAACCAAAAAAACCCAACAACTAAGTAGAATTAGTAGAACTTTACAATTAAATTCACTTACATAATAGAAAATTGCCCAACCTTTCTGGTAAGAAAAAAAGTTGAAATAGTAACTAATTCATTCATCAAAATTGCACACCCACATTAAATGGAAGCTGAAACAATGATTGCAAAAAATGTCCCCCCATCCCGCCCCATGAAACATTTTGCTCATAAATTACTAAAAGAAAAATATCACACCCTACTGTCTTGGAAGTAACTGACCACTCTTTCTGGCACATATACAAAGCCTGAGCAGGTGTAGGCCAATGTAGTTCGACTGACATCAATTCCACAAAGCTGATTTACATCAGCTAAGGATCTGGCCCACAGACATTGGTCGTCTCAAATCAATGTTTTCCATCTTAGTGACACTGTCAGAGATACCACAGTATTTCCCTACAGTTACAATTAAAGTATCTCCGATATCACAACATGTTTAACAGGTGGCTAATGTTGATTAATAGTCACAATTGTACACACACAGTCCCCCAGAAAAACACAGGGAAGAACCCCAGTTTATGTACACAGTAGTAATAATCTGTTCTTATTTCATCACCACTTGAGTGGTGCTGGACATGAAGTGCTAGGATTAATTACTGAACTACATACCAAGGGACCAGTTGGAGGAACACCAGTTGACCATGTTGCAGGTGCTACTTTTGGTTGCCAGTTAGCTCCTCCTGTTAGCTTCTTTTCTCCAGCATTCCACTGAAGGTCTCCCCTAATAGGGATTCAAATGCAGAAGCAGAGATATAAATCAGAATAAAGCTGTACATTGAATGTTAAAACTCAGCACTCTGAATGTATGTACATTAATTTATATAAACACTAAACAAAGCTAGCACGCGCGTTAGTTTTTGTTATAGGCAGCTGAGAAATCCTGAACACATTTAGTGTGCATAGGTTGTGAATAAATTATCTCTAATCTCAGTGGTGGTCATTAGCTATGGTAACTAAATTGCCAAGTTTATGATAGTCTATATCAAAAGATGAAAACAGAATTAATGGTGAAAGCCTTTAAATCTCATTACCAATGAGTAATTAGCAATATGTGAGGAGGCAAAACATTGTTTAGTGCTATATTCACATTCACTTGTATGGTATTATAATCTACAGGGAAGGATACAATTTATATCAAGGCAAAAAGTGAGGGATTGGCACTGCATATTCTACTGCTGATAAAGGCATTTCACAGTTAAGAATCTTGTTCAGAAAGCTGCAGCAGAAGAAAAGGAGAGCTTTTCCCTTCAGAACACTCAAGTTGTAGGATTCAAGATCTATAAAAACATTCATAGAAAAAGGAGGAATATTTTCACCCCTTCTAGAAGCAGAACTATTACTAAGGGGTAGCCCAACATTTGATGTTTTAACAAAAGACTGCAGAAAAAAAAACAACAGAATTTGAGGCACATGACAAACCAGTACATCTCCAAGCCTGGATAGTGTTGGAATTCCCCACTTTCTGACTGCAAACCAGTTAAAAAGGTAAAACTCAAAGTGAAGATTTTAAGAGAGCCTGGGCGCCCCATCATCTCAGGCATTGGCACCCTGACAGCAGGATTGTTTGGCTATGTAGACTCCCTCCTCAGGCCCTATGCTACCAGCACTCCCAGCTACCTTTGAGACACCACTGACTTCCTGAGGAAACTACAATCCATCGGTGATCTTCCTGGCCACTATGGATGTAGAAGCCCTCTACACCAACATTCCACATAAAGATGGACTACAAGCCATCAAGAACACTATCCCTGATAATGTCATGGCTAACCTGGTGGCTGAACTTTGTGACTTTGTCCTTACCCATAACTATTTTACATTTGGGGACAATGTATACCTTCAAATCAGCGGCACTGCTATGGGTACCCGCATGGCCCCACAGTATGCCAACATTTTTATGGCTGACTTAGAACAACGCTTCCTCAGCTCTCGTCCCCTAACGCTCCTACTCTACTTGCGCTATATTGATGACATCTTCATCATCTGGACCCACGGAAAAGAAGCCCTTGAGGAATTCCACCATGATTTCAACAATTTCCATCCCACCATCAACCTCAACCAGGACCAATCCACACAAGAGATCCACTTCCTGGACACTACAGTGCTAATAAACGATGGTCACATAAACACCACCCTATACCGGAAACCTACTGACCGCTATTCCTACCTACATACCTCCAGCTTTCACCCTGACCACACCACATGATCCACTGTCTACAGCCAAGCTCTGCGATACAACTGCATTTGCTCCAACCCCTCAGACAGAGGCAAACACCTACAAGATCTCTATCAAGCATTCTTACAACTACAATACCCACCTGCGGAAGTGAAGAAACAGATTGATAGAGCCAGAAGAGTTCCCAGAAGTCACCTACTACAGGACAGACCTAACAAAGAAAACAACAGAACGCCACTAGCCATCACCTTCAGCCCCCCAACTAAAATCCCTCCAAATCATTATTAAGGATCTACAACCTATCCTGAAGGACGACCCAACACTCTCACAAATCTTGGGAGACAGGCCAGTCCTTCCCTACAGACAGCCCCCCAACCTGAAGCGAATACTCACCAGCAACCACATATCACACAACAGAATCACTAACCCAGGAACCTATCCTTGCAACAAAGCCCGTTGCCAACTGTGCCCACATATCTATTCAGGAGACACCATCACAGGGCCTAATAACATCAGCCACACTATCAGAGGCTCGTTCACCTGCACATCTACCAATGTGATATATGCCATCATGTGCCAGCAATGCCCCTCTGCCATGTACATTAGGCAAACTGGACAGTCTCTACATAAAAGAATAAATGGACACAAATCAGATGTCAAGAATTATAACATTCATAAACCAGTCGGAGAACACTTCCATTTCTCTGGTCACTCGATTTCTGATCTCACAGTGACTATCCTTCAACAAAAAAACTTCGAAAACAGACTCCAACGAGAGACTGCTGAATTGGAATTAATTTGCAAATTGGATACAATTAACTTAGGCTTGAATAGAGACTGGGAATGGTTGATTCATTATAAAAAGTACCTATTTCCCCTTGTTTATTCCTTTCCCCCCCTACTGTTCCTCAGATGTTCTTGTTAAACCCTGGATTTGTGCTGGAAATGGCCCACCTTGATTATCATACACATTGTAAGGAGAGTGATCACTTTAGATAAGCTATTACCAGCAGGAGAGTGGGGTGGGGGGAGAGAAAACCTTTTGTAGTGATAAACACCCATTTTTTCATGGTCTGTGTGTATAAAACCATCTTCTGTATTTTCCACAGTATGCATCCGATGAAGTGAGCTGTAGCTCACGAAAGCTTATGCTCAAATAAATTGGTCAGTCTCTAAGGTGCCACAAGTACTTCTTTTCTTTTTGCGAATACAGACTAACACGGCTGTTACTCTGAAACTTGCTCTACAGATGTAAGGCTTGTTCGATGGGACAAGTGGGAAAGAATCCATTGGAAACTTTGGGTGAAATCCGGATCCCACTAAAGTCAAGTTGAATTTTGCTTCAATGGAGGCCAGGATTGCACCTTTTGTCAGTAAATTGGGACTGATTTTGTTTTAGAGTGTAACTCAGAAAGTGAGAAAACTAAGACAGGAACAAAACAAAACGAACAAGACATGGTGGAAAAGAGTCAAACAATGATAAAGTAATTTTACATTCTCCTTTTCTCAAAAGAAAGAATACCATGGATTTCCCCCCTCTTAGCTCAGTCTAAGTAGAGGTTGTGAACCAGCTCAGTAGTCAGTGGAGTCAAACAATCACAGAAAGTGTATCTAAATATAAAGCTCAGCAAAAAGATAAAAGGGACTGGGTGAACTTGAACACTACATCGGTTTTTAAACTATGTATTTCGTGTTGTTTCAGGACCTAAACTTGTCTCTAGTTACCCTGCCAATGCTGTCGTTTAACAAACCCCCATTTCTTTAAAAGTATCACTAAAAGTATATCTCCCTATTAGTGTGGAAACCGATAGACTCTACTAGAAAGATAGTGGAACGGACTACGTTCAAAGTGCTATCAAATACACCAGACAAAATGGGGGAAAAGTTCTCTAATCTTTTAGTTTTATTAATCTTATGTGTTACAAGGACCAGCATTTTTAAACAAAAAAAACCCACCCAAAATCCAGAACTTACTTTTTTGATGTGGTGCCAGAAATTCCAAGATCTGAAAATCAGAAATGAAATTAGGATAAAAAAAGTTACTTGTTTATAAAATTAGGTGAAGGATTCTGTCAAATGCTTTTAATATAAAAACATCTGTGCACCTGCACAAAACTGATCCAACAGCACAGTTCTAGGAATAGTACTCATTTTTTCTAAAAGCCCTCTAAATAATGAAAGCTAAAAATTGAAGCACACCAGTTTCATTAATGATTTCCTTATGACAAACTTGTTCTTCCAAGAACTTAACATTTCTTTAACATACAAAAGAAATAAGAAGCCTGTAGAGCCAGTGTCATCGTTTCCTTAACTGTGTATTTATGTACGTGTACAAAATAAAATGTAAATATGGTAGTTTGGATCCAAGTGGCAAGTCTAGTTTATCTTATGTCATACTTGTGAGAAGTTCCAGCCACCTGGGTGTAGATGTGAAAACAAGTTGGTCTTTAACAGTGTCCTTTCAAATTTAAAAAAAATAGTGCATTGCACTGCTAGGCTAGGACTTATGTGCACATCAGTTGGCTCTCTAAGTTTGTAAGCAGAGTTAAGTGGACTTAAATTTAAAAGGTTTTGGAATCCCAGTGATTGAGAATTTTTTTAAAATAATATTTTCCTCCTCCTCCATCACCAGTAGAGATCCTACAAAAATTCTGCTGTGTTTCCCCTGTGTATACCCACTGCCCACAGATACACAGGAGTAACTGAGGATGGAATTTGATTTGCATGATAATTTACAAGTGATCATGCATAGAAGAAAAGAAGCCAGCTTTGCTCTTGCTGATCAGATAATTGTTTTTAGGGCTGACAGAAAAAAAAAATCTGTTTGTAAAGCAAGTACATATTAGATGATGTCATTGAGAAACATGAAACAGTGCAATTTCTATGGTCTTTTTTGGACTGCAACCACATTTTAAATATAGTTACCCATTGGCCCAAGCAGTTGGTCAGTATTAAGGGCCTGGTTGGGTTGTTTCCATTAGGAGAAGAGATTGATTATACAAGTTTGGGGTGGTTTTTGTGGGTGTAATTTTGTTTATTTACAAAGAAAATACAAAGTTCCATTTCCCTGAAAAAGTAGAAATGATTTCTGACCAAGAAAACTAAAGTTTGCCTTTTCAGTGAGCACTCTACCCAAAAGAAGCTCTCTCTACTTCCTCCCAGGGCCATGCACTGCTGCATCTCCTGTTGTCTGCTGACTTTCTCCTTGATATTTGTTTCCTTTCCCACAGGGACACAGCTGCAACCAACCAAAGCTGGAGTCCCTACATGTGTAATCAGAGAAAACCCTTAAATCACATGGCTTTGCCTCTGCTCAGGCCTCGCCATGCTGGACTGTCCCTTGGGCGGTGGCTTCTATTATTTCAGCTATCACTAAGCACCCACTGACTTTTACCAGATCTGACTGACGGCTGTTAGTAACTCCTTCAGCCTAATGTACACCTCTAGAATGGCAAGTGCTATTTTCCCCATCTGTACTCTAGTCTGTTTCAAGTATCTAAGCTTGAAAATGTGTTTTCAAGAGACAAATTTGTAAATGTCCCTTGGATTATAGAAAAGACCAATTTAGTCTGCTTGAAAACAGAAGCTCTACGATATGGATCAAACTTTGGCACAAGACCAGGAACTGAGCTGTGAAAACCTAAGCACCGTGGCCTCCTACAGAGAAGGACTATAGCAGAGAGGCAGGACTCTTGAGGGGTGCAACAGACTAAGCTAACATACAAGTGACAGCTATATTTATGTACTCAAAAACAAATATTATCAATAAGTTGAACGAGTTGAGTAGTTAAGATCATAAGTCCTTTTAAAAAAACCAAAACAGTAGTTGTGACTTACTGCCTACTAAACTTGCGAGAGATGAATCAAGATCACTTCCAAGGCCTTTGCTTGCTGCTGAAGCTGTTGCAGCTGAAGCTGCTACAGACTGACCAGATGGAATCATAGTTGGCATAAGAAGATCACCTAAACCATCAAACACTAGAATTTAAAGAAAACAGCAGTTTAGATAGTAACCTTTACTGTAATATTCCTTTAAGTAACACCACCGCATAGAACCTTTAGTATTACTTAACAAATGACCATAGTACAGACAATCACTACACAGGTATTACTAATACATAATTTCACATGAAAGAATGCCAACACGGCATGCATGATATTTTACTAACACTGAAATGTAGGATTACCCTGAAATAAAAATATACTAATGAAAACTGGAACAATACATGCCTAAATGGTTACAAATGCATTCTTAAACCTGGTAACAAACTTAAAAATCCCAGAGCATTGCCCCTCTATGTATACATGTTTGCAAAGAGGTTTAGAAAAGCTATGTAAAATATTTTTTTAATAGATGTACAAGTTACTGTAGTAGGAGAGCCAGGAAGATAGACGATTTTAAAATGTTTTAATTAATAAACAGGTTTCTCTAACATATCAATTAAAGGGATCAACAGGGATGTAACTGGTACTCTTCATCCACACTGACAGATCTAACTTCCCCAGAGCAGATGTTGGCTTCAGGCGTCAGGTTTACATATCATAACTCAAACTGCTTCTCTTTTGCCTGGTTAGCCCACTATTATTTTAAATAAGTTATATTACTTTATTCCACCACAGTAAATATTCTGATCCACATTTGATGTGCATGCTAATGTTATTTCAACAGGCAAGTGTAGCATATTATGCACTGGCAAGCAACCAAATAACCAAGGAGCAGTACTACTCAGATTTCTCTCTTACTCATTTAGTTGCAGAACTCACCAATTGTAAATTTGTAGCAAGGACCCAGCATGGAAAGTGTAGAATGGAAGAGATACAAACAAAATGACAGCAGTGATGAAAAGTTAAGCTTTATGTCAAGCAAAGAAGACTATCTTGATCTCAGTTTTGTGTAACTGGGTGCCATGCAAACTTCAGGGCTTCAGCAACAGCAGCGAGATCACATGCCTATACTCTGAATACACAGTACGAAGTGTTTTGTTTTTCCTCCGATAACTCCTAACAGTCATGCAGATAAGCACGTGCAAAGAGATGACATAAACACTTATATTTGGTTTCTGCTGAAAATTGAGAGAAGATAATGGGAACAAGGAAAGATTTCCTAGAATTATCCCCACTGCTGGTGAACGCTTACGGTACTAACTGGTATTTTCTCTTTCAATTGATTAAGTGATAGAAAATATTGATACCCATGAGAATTATTTTTATATCCTTTGTATTAAGAGCAGTAATAATATCATTTATATTAGTGTTGAATGAACACATTTGTTCTGAAGATACACAAGGGAAACCCTTCCCTCACCTGATGGATCAAATGAGCTGCCACCAGTTGATGGTGATGTTCCAAAAGCTGCTTCAAAGTTGGGCTGTAATAAAGTGGTTTGAGCTGGAGTAACTGGTGATGGTGATGGAGAAGGAGCAATGAAAGAACCTCCAAAGCCTTTAAAAAAAAGTTAGATTAAAAAAAGGTCAGATGCACCCAGATGGAATCACAAAATAAAAGCCTTGACATACTTACTGTTCTTAAAGCCATAACATAATACAGTTACTCTATCATTATGCTTTCTGATATTAAATAATAAGCATCTCTTGATGTAATGCAAAGTATTCTAGTAAAAATCACTCTAAAACCAGCTAAAGGAAGATCTACTGTAACTGGAAAGTTCTGGGTTGCAAAAATCATAAGACAGCATCATAAACCTAATTTGTAACTTCACCCACAAATGAAATGCAGTCACCTCTGGGGTAGAGCACAGCAGTTTAATAGCACATTCAGTGCACAATGCAAGACAGACATTCAATATACCTTACCCAATTATAATGATAGGGGTAATCTATAAGTAGGCAGAATGCAGTTACTGGGATTTGGTCAGGACACTGGGGTTAGGGAAGTGTACCATGAGTTGTTTAATGACCCTGACTTGAGTAGCCAGGAATGCCAACAGTACCTCTTAATCTCATCTAGGTTAAATACTGATTACCTATTGATTCAACAACCAACCAAATAAATCACCATCACTACTTCCTACAGCACATGGGCCTTCTTTGCACCTCTCCCAAGTTCTTATCTAACCTGACCCTCAATTTCATTGATTTCTATTAACGGTACCACTTTCCTTTACATGACTGGGCTTTTAAGTGGTCTCCAACTATAATTTTAGATTTTTGAAGTACTATAAAATATTGTAAGTAAGAACAATTATATGATTTTATAGATTTCTTTCTACAGCATTTTTCCCCCACTGACTCCTTGATTTAAATTTTCCTCGTTAAATAAGAAATGTTTTCCCTGAAAAATGGAAATAAAAGCAATAATCCACCACATTTCTCTCTGAAATGAGTTCTGTGCCAATGTAACATGAGTTGAGCAGTTCTGTCTGCCAGCAAGATATGGACTGATAGTTATGGCTTGTTTTTCAGGAGGTGTGAAACACCCTCAAAGCTCAATGAAATTAACAGAAGCTGCAGGTGCTTCATAACTTTGGGAGACCAACCAGTATAGCTTATAGTCACAAGGTCAATTTTCAAGTAGAATAGTCAGCAGCCTAGAATATTTTCTTGTTGCACTAATTTCAGGTTGTCAGGATTTTGGTTGCATTGGTTGAGGACACAGCATATATTAGGGATTAGTGATGTCACAAAGTATAGGAATGAAAATCAGAACCTTGAACTCAACTTGTGAAAGAAACTAAGGAGGAACTGACTTTAACTGTTAAGATTTGTAGTCTACACATTATGCTAAATGCTTAAAGATACCGAATCTATTAACATTTTTAAGGCAACAACACATGGCAACTGATGCACTTTAGGGAGATTATGACAGATCGAACACAGACATTTTATCCACTTGCAAACTGTAATATGTACCTTCAAATGCCAGACTACTGTCATAAGGAAAAAGACAGCCAGACGTGAATGTTTGGAGAACACTGGACACAAGTGTGGTAAAGTGGACTACCTTCAATTTAAATAATTAATGCTTTAAAAAATGAAGTGTTAAAATTTAGGAAGTTAAAAAATATATAAAAAACTCACCAAAAGTTATTGTAAAAAACAGTAATATACATTATGTTTCTCATAACCGTTTAACCCCAAATCAAACTTTTGCCCCAAGCTGTGAAGGAGCACATCACGTTTCCAAAGAATACTTCATTAGCCCACTATTCTAGGAATAGTAGCTTTGGAATGATCCTGACACCATTTTCTAGCATATGAATGCACTAATAGATTACTGTATCACTTCTCAGTAATGTTGATTAACCTCAATCTATCCGCCACTCTCAGTAATCATGAGATACTGGTAATCTATATACATAACCTGGCAGGAATCGTGCCTTTCTAAAAGATCCCAAAGAGTCATGACGAGTAGCTACTTCTCCTTCCCAAGGGTTTGGGTAAGATTGGTGACAAAGTCAAACCCTTCTTGCAACTATGCCTAGTAGATGCACAACAGCATAAATTTGAATTAAACTGAAACAGGTGCAGAGAAGGACTACTAGGATGATCAGGAGAGGATAAGACTTCTCTCTATGAATACATCAGAGAGATATACTCCAGAAAGGGAGGAAGTGTTATTTAAACTGAAGAATATTGGCACAAGAACAAATAGGTATAAATAGCCCAATAGTACATTTAGGCTGGAAAATAGAAGAATGTTTCTAATCAGAGGAGTGAGGTTTTGGACCAGCCTTACAACAGAAGTTGTGAGGACAAATGACCTAACTAGTTTTTAGGTTGGAGACTGACAAATTTATGACCGAGAGTACATGATGAGGTTGCCTGTGATAGCAGGAGACTGCCTATGACCCACAAGGTCCATTCCAGTTCTATGTGCAACATGGATTATCATGCCAGCGGTATGATGTTCCAAGTTTTTTTCCCCCATCACAGAAGACACTATATTCCAGTTATCTCCAGATACAGAGGAGCTGGTACGTGGCATAACAGCCTGCCTGTTCAAAGTGTATCTAGGAAAGACTGAAGCAATGCCAGTTGGATAAGGAACACCACTATTTCATCCTTGATCAAGGCCCCTGACCTCTAGTAATTAAGACAGCTGCAGTCTTGGTTATGCTAGACTCACTGACCTTGGACATCTGGCTAGTTAGTGCCCTTCCATCTCAAGTCAGCCTGAAAATTCCTGGACAGAGCTGAGAGTGACCAGTCCGCAGTAGTTAGAGATTTGCAATTAATGTGATCTAGAGCTGCCAAATGCTCTATCTGGGGCCCTGATAAAGTAATTAGGAACTAGACAATTAAGTAGCCTATGTAAATAGCTAAAGAAAGAATATCACTTTTCCAGAACCTGCACTGACTTCCCTTTGTTAGCAGATCCACTTGAGGGTTCTGCTAGGACAAAGACTTGAATTACCCTCATTATCTCAAACTGCCTCTTTCCAGGAACCCATATCAGCTACAATCATCAGACTCACTCAGATTTAGAGCCCAGACAAAAACTTATGAGGAAGATGAGACGCCTTTACAGCATCCCATAGGCTCTCAAACATTGTCCTGAAGGAGACATGTCAGCTTCAGATCCCTCTGCAAAATTCCTTTTCAGTCCCCAGAAAAATGAAAGCAAAAGAATATGTTTGAATATTCAAGGAATAGATGCTCACAAATTAAGAGCAGAACAGAAACCCAGCTGCCCTTCTGGAAATTTGTTCGTATTCCTATAATCCATGAATATAGTTCTGTGGTGACAGGTGCTTTTAGCAGAGCATAAATAAGTTCTATCCTTCTCTCAAGACTGGAATGGTAGATTTGGAAGCAACAGATCACATTTAGCCTTACAAAACAAACTCCTCTTGTTATGGAGGTGGCAATAAAGTTAAAGTGGTAGGGTTTTAATTTGTGCATAATTTTTATAAACTTGCTTTATATACTATTACATAGTCATAGATTTACCATTTTAACTTAGTTTGCTTTTAGTCCTTGTGAATTTGCTACATTTGAAAACTGACCATAGTATATTTATCAACTTACACTACTTAGCTAGCACATCCAAAGAAAGATCTGAAATGTTGAGCAGTTGCTTGAAAGGAGTGAGGAATATTAGAAGTTAGACTGGGAGAGTAAAAAAAAAAAAAAAAGGATTCAAAAAGCAATCTAGAAAGAAACTATACTAAAATGCTGTCTTGAAGTTTCCCTGTACTCATTGTTTAGGAGTTTCCAGCTGGCTAGCATTTATTCTACATGACACCAGGAATAGGCTTGAGAGTAGAACTGCATCTTCGTTCGGTGAAGATTGCTAATACAAATGTGGATAACAAAATGATAGCAAGCAAAACTAAAGTTTCAAATAACGTCTGGATGGATCAGATGAGTATCCTTTACTTCCAGACAAGACTGTCTATTTTTTTTATTAGGACAAAATACCTCAATATATTCTATTACCAGTTGTGTAGAGTTCCTATATTTTCTATCTATCTATATCTATATCTATATCTCTCTCTCTCTATATATATACACACACACACACACACAAAGTTTAGATTATAGAATTAATTACAGAGAGGAAGCAATTCAATAAAACTTTAATAAATCATTATATTATCCTATTCCAATAAGTTTCTCAGCAGAGAAGAATAGGAGAAAGATATTTTTTCATTAGGAGATCTACAGGAAGTAAGCCAAGAACACAGCCAAACAGTGTGATACTCTACAGAATACTTACAATTACGCATAATAAAAAGGTACCTGTAATTTTATGCACACTTTCACTAAAACTAAGCATTCAAAATCCTTGGAGGACAAGCCTTCAAGAACTATGAAAAATCAAGAGGATTTTATATTTAGAATTGGATTATGCTGCAGGTTATACATCTGCCATTATCTGAGGCAAACAAATGCTTAGCAATATGCTGTTATGGTTTTACAGAGCCTTTGTATCTGCCAAATTGTCATTCAAACCCCATTGGTAGCCATTTTGGATTTAAAATGTAGAAGCTCTGTAAGCAAGAAAAAAAATAATTTACTTAATAGTAAGTGAGGCTGTTGGAATTTTACCCCTTTTCACAGGCACTTCAACATGTGGATCCAGAAACACTGAAAGAATAAAGCTTAAAGGAAGGATCGCATGCCTCAGTGCAGGATACGATAGGCAACTGTGGGTTTGATGAATTCTAACTAAGCCTTAGTTATCCAAAAAAACAGGCTCACGTCCTCCATCCTTTACACACAGAAGTCTTGATTTAATATAAACTTCACCAATTTTTTCAAAACCTCAGCTATCAAGAACCCCCCCCCCCAAATACAATGGAAAACTGAATATAATTTGAAAGCTCCAATTACTAAAGCTTAGGCAAAATATTCAAGGAATTTCTATATTCCTAGATAGACATCATTTTCATGCTGAAAATGCATTTTTCTTAGTAAAATTGCTTTCAGCCTGAATACACAAGATTGCGATTTGATCTTTTCAAACAGATTAGCTCTTTTTTCAAAATTTCACCACATGGAGACTGGTGAAAATCAGTTGCTAAAGATGCTGTAACATTTTCTGCAATTGTACGTATTCCTACAAGTAACCAACAATGTTCTCATTCATGAAATTGGCTAGATACTCCTATAAAATTGTCATTTAAGAAATTTAACAAAAAGAGGGACTCTAAATTAGAAGGCAAGGACTGCCTTTACTGACGGCTCCTGGTTTATCCACATACTCAGCTTCAAGCAGCTGTCTTGGAACCAGTATATGTAATCATTTCTGGAATGGGCACTTACTTTCTTGTAATGAAATAGAAAGTTTTCCATGCATATGTTTAGATGCTGGTGAGAGATGTGTTCTCCTTTGGATTTACCCTCAAAAGAAACTCACAGCACTTGCAATATAAAAATTCTCATTTCTATCTTTTATAGGAGAGCTTCCTTATTTAAGGACTTATTGCGTGAAGGGGACCATATAAGAATGTGGATGAGGAAAAAAACTAATCAATATTGACCAGCTGAGAAAGATTTAAGCCACTTTAAAGATGACAAAAAGAAAAGGAGTACTTGTGGCACCTTAGAGACTAACCAATTTATTTGAGCATAAGCTTTTCCACCCCACTTTTCTGCTGGGGGGAGAGAAAACCCTTTGTAGTGGTAAACACCCATTTTTTCATGGTTTGTGTGTATAAAAAGATCTTCTGTACTTTCCACAGTATGCATCCGATGAAGTGAGCTGTAGCTCACGAAAGCTTATGCTCAAATAAATTGGTTAGTCTCTAAGGTGCCACAAGTACTCCTTTTCTTTTTGCGAATACAGATAACACGGCTGCTACTCTGAAACCTTTAAAGATGACAGTATGCCAGTATTTAAAGGACAAATATGATTTAACAAATAGGGCCAAATAAGTAGTTCATAGGTGCTGGAACAAATTTTTATAGTGGGGAATGCTGAAAACAATTCCACAAACTGAAAACCTTTTATATACAATGGAAACCACTAGAAATGAAGGAGTGCTGCTGTACCCCAAGCACCAATGAAGTAGTTACCTGAAAGGCAGCAAGGAGAGATTTTCACTTTAATTCTGAATTAAGAGCCCATGTATATGAGATAAAAGGGAGTACGGTATTATTAGAAAAAGCAACAACATTTTCAGTCTGCTAACTCAAGGGAGAAGAGATAATACCCTTAGTTACTGGACTTGCCAACTTCACTTTCTAGACTAATCAAAGTCATGGTGAGTTAGTGACTATTCTCTGGCTATTTAGAAATATATAAATAAGTTTCCTGAAACTAGAGGAAAGCTGGCTTGGAACTTTTTCCACCACTGATTTAGTGGCCTTTTTGGTTTGGTGTAGAACAGGTAGCCTGTGTTATCTGAGCCCAGTATACACCACCACATCAGGTTTGGTAGCATAAAAAGGTAATACATTAGGCAACAACCAACTTAAAAGTAAGTCAATAAAAAGGGTACTGCTCACAAAGTTGGTACATGGAAAAGACCAATGAGGATAAGCTGAAGCTGCCTGAGTAAGAAGAAAGCCAAATACGTAGTGGTGGAAGGAGGAGGCCATAGTATATGGATATTTCTGGTTGATATGTATTTATTTTTACTGGAAGCGAAGCAAAAAAAAGTGTCATACTTGTACCCCAGAAGGAATAGTATGTTACATGTACGCTTGGCAATGAAGCTTCAAGGAATCAGACTGACATGAGGTGGTCACCTTAAACTTGAAAATCAGCATGACATCCCCAGTTTTGATTTGGTGCCATAACTCAGCACAATTCAGCTTTTTTCAATCCCTTCTGATATGAACGAAGAGTGACAAACACTTTGAACGCTTAGGGTGTTATGCTGCTCTTTGAGATGCCTCCCTTTGATGAAGGGGCACAAAGGCAGATACAAGTTAAGTGGACAGGTTATTTAAAACAAAATAATACTCAGAATTTGTTGCCTCTTCTATCTGGCTCAAACAAGGATATGGGCATATGTGCCAAAAATCACAAATAGTGTCCTCTATCCCAGTTCCTCTTACTGCGGGATACTATGAGTTTACTTTCCACACAGTTTGGATCAATTAAATCCGAAGAAAACAACTTTTCATCCTACTTTTCATGGACCTCCTAAGACTAAAATTATGCCCTGATATTGCAGCCATCACTTAGAGGTTATCTTAATTTATGGTCTATAATCTGCAGCACAAGAAGTACTGTAGGACCACTTTGATCAGTAACCCAAAACTGTGCAATTAAGGTATTTTAATATAATTTAAGTAGAGATGCCTTTGCAGTAACAGATTTAAATTCAAATGAGTTTATATTGTTTGATTTAACAGAAGCTTAGCAGTACCACATAATAGTTGTGAGGTTCTCAGAACCTCACTAAATCTTCAGTTTATAGTAACTTTGAGAGCTGCTCATTTAGATGTTTTCATTGTTTAAGATATTTGTATCATATTTGACCTTATCCTGATGATGCATGGTTTAGGATTCTTTTTTCTCAATGCAGAGTTCTGTCCAAAAACTTTAAGTCTAGTACAGTACTGAACATATTTAGTCCAATAGATCATTCTCCAAAAACTGCTAACAGCAGTTATCCTCTGCTTCTCAGTTAGCCAAAATGCAAAATGGGGTAAGTGATGCTTGCAAGGATTAGTTAACATATCTTCAGAGTTTTAAAAATAACATTATCTGAATATTGTCAGAAATTAAACAAACTACAAATGGTGATACTTTCATTTGTTAAATAAAGCTTGTACAGCTGCGAAGATACAGGACAAATGTCTAGCACGGAGAGGTTAGTTTAACAACACTGACACAAGCAGTTACACACTAAAGTTATCAAAAATGTAACCAGTCTAGAGCAAGTTTACTTCTTTAAATCAACTCGTTTCCTAGAACTAAAGTTATCCTGTTTACTTACATAGCAACACAAATAAGCATGGGACCATACAATAGACACAATACCTATTTCCTGCCCTGAAGTAAAATCTAAAGGAAGAACAAACAGGAGGAGATAAGGAGAAATAAGGAGAGTAAAGTAGGGTTAGGAAAAGGGAAGAATAAGAGGATGAGAACAATATGATCATGCAGTCACTTAGGAGGAGATGTGTCATGAAAGTAGTAAAATTTGTTATACACAGCTTTATTGAAGCGATGGTACTTAAGAATGTTTAATACTATCAAATCTTTGCTGCTGTCCAACAACATTTAGACCAGGGGTGGCCAACCTGTGGCTCCAGAGCCACATGTGGCTCTTCAGAAGTTAATATGCGGCTCCTTGTATAGGCACTGACTCCGGGGCTGGAGCTACAGGCACCAGCTTTCAAATGTGCCGGGGGGAGAGGGTGGGGGGGTGGTGCTCACTGCTCAACCCCTGGCTCTGCCACAGGCTCTGCCCCCACTTCACCCTTCCCCTAAACCTGCCATGCCCTCCCTCCACCCCCTCCCTCCCCAGAGCCTCCTGCACAGCATGAAACAGCTGATCAGGAGGTGCAGGCAGGAGGGGGAGGCGCAGATCAGCAGAGCTGCTGATGGGCGGGAGGCGCTGGGAGTGGGGGGAAGCTGACATATTACTGTGCCTCTCTGGCAATGTACTTTGGTAAATTCTGGCTCCTTCTCAGGCTCAGGTTGGCCACCCCTGATTTAGAGTTTACTCCACTGCAAAATGAAGGTTCATTTTGAAATAAAATAGGTGTGTGACTAAACAAATCCAAAAAACAACCTTCCACAAGAAAGTATACATTTTATTTAAAGTTATATTTATTACCAGCCAGTAAGTCTGCAGAAGCTGAGGAACTAGAAGCTGCCTGGGTTGCAGGTTGGGGTTCAGAAGCACTACTTCCAAAAGCATCTATAGGGTAAATTCCACAATGCAGCAAGAAAGGCAAAATAAGTTTAACATAAATACTCTGAGTCATCATTGCTATGTAAAGAATGCATGAATAGCAGTAGTATGACAACTTCATTCACCAGGTAGAATGATGAGCAAACATGTTTGGGAACCTCAGACAGAATTGCAGAAAAAGTGGTTTTGATTGCATATAGTGAAGGTGGAGAAATAAGGCAATGAGCCAACATTTTTAAAAAATGATATTTTTCACATGAGAAATACAAGTGATTTTTTTGGGCCAATACTTCACCTGTGAGGCTTGTAAAACTAGCGGGCTTTTCCAATAGGAGACCCCAACTATATTTACAGTATGTTATTTTCGACTTGAGTTAAGCCATTTACACAGATCCACATTATGAATTAAATAAAAGGCAACGATAACTCCAGCTAGAAGTATAGAGCTCAAAGTACTCTTTAACAACCTACAAGCCTGTCATTTTAGTTGACTGTTTCATTGAAGTTTAGAAATAGCTTCATAATACATGAAACAGAAATTCTGTGGTGTTTGCCTATACAGATAAAGTCTTAAAAAAGCTAAGAGTTGGCTATGCCTAGCCTAACTTCCACCATTTCAGATCAATTCAATCTAATCTAGTAGAATTCACATTTACCAATTTGTTTTAGTTTATATACCAACTCCAGCTGCTTACAGAAGTTGAGCTGCTCAGAGAAACATCAACAGAAGATTAAAAGATATACAGCTTCGTACAATGAACTTTGAGTGAAAACGCAAATACATGATCAAGGAAGATAACCCATGCACTGAATACAGATGACAGAACGGTAAATACAATGAGGATGGATGATGGAATAGAAGTGTTGCAAATGTTTATTTGCAGTTTATGTTTTATTGAATTTTCGTTTAAGACGACTTCGATACATACAAAGCTGTTCAGCTGCAACACTGCATGAGCTAAATTGTGAAAAGAGGAAATTGCAACCACCACCATGAAAACAGTGTAAATGTATTTGAAATAAGTGACTTAATTTGCAAGTGGTGAGGAAGGAGAAATACCCACCACCAAATAGGTCAATCACACCTGAAGAATCCACTTTTGCTGGAGAGGCAGCAGGTAGAGGAGATGGTGCTGCAAATGCATCCACTGCAGTAGGCATATGACAGATAATATTTAGTATCAGCAAGTTAATAGCAATGATAACTAAATATTTTGAAATCCACACTTAGACTCCACCAGTTAGCACCACAGGACTTGTACATTAGTTCAGATACCAATCTACAACACTGCAATCAGAAAGTATGTGAAGTTTTGCATATGTTAGCTGTCTTCATCATAAAAACTTTGTTGTGCACAGGGTAGCACTTATTTTCTGAAAAATTAAGGCTATACATACATGTTGTTATCTACTACTAGTATAGATAACTTCAGTGGAGCTGGCAAACTGAATGTTAGCTGACAAAATCTGAAGTTTTATTTTTGAGACATATTTGACTATTGTGACCATTAGAAAATATTTTTCACGAATAACATGCATCACAATTTATCATTGAAATATTTGAGGTATTATAGATAGGGATTTGAAAGGGGATTCTCAAATTAAGCATAACATCAATCATTTATTTTTACTTGGGAAAAGACTGAAAATCTGTAGTGTCCTGTGAAACAAGCACTCACCAGATAAGAGATCAGCAGTGAGAGAACTCTCAGGCACAGGAGAAGTTCCATGTGGTGGTGATGAAAAAGCATCTTCCAGAAGTAAAAAGAAAAACCAAGTAGAAGTAAGTACTGTGTTTAAATCAAAGTCAGCTTATGCCGTAACAGTGTCAAATGAGAGAACATTTAAGGGAAAAAACAAAACAAAACAAAAAAACTACATTGTGGGAAAGGATCTTTTTATCTTTACCTGTACCAAACAGGTCAATGCTAGGAGTAGCATCTGGTTTAGGCGCTGCAGGAGCATCAGGAGCAGACTCAAATAAATCTAAGACCAAGAATATACACGTCTAACTCATTTTGGAAGACAGGACTGAAAGCAGTAACTTTTCAGTTTTGCACATCGTATTTGGAGAATTTTAGAAGACCGGCTCTTTGTCTGTAAAGAGCCTTCTAATATACAGTATACATGCAGTAGTGATCGTGTACGCGGTACATTTATTTGACAAACCAGAGTTCAATCCACCAGAATCAAAGACTTAAAAACAACAATTACCACCAAAGATATCTAGAGCAGGAGGAGCGGAAGTGGTGGTGGTGGTGGCAGAGGTGGTGGTGGCAGAGGTGGTGGTGGCTGTAACCGTAGCAGCAGTGGCAGCAGGAGGAGTAGTTGCGGGAGCTGGAGTAGCTGCACTAGTAGGGGTAACTACAGGAACACTGGTCTCAGTTGGCTTCATAGCAAAGAGGTCCAGCTCGGGAGCAGCCTCTGCACTACCTTCAGATGGGGCAAAGGGGTCTTGTAAAAAGGAAAGCGGAGAATATATATATAGGATCAGTAAGGGAGGAAATTAGCAAAAATAAAGCATAACTATGGGTAACATACATACACAGTAGATACACACAATGACTAGGCTCACTGTAACATCTGTCCTACTGATTTGGGCAAGCTATTCAGCCGGTTTTTCTAAAATAAAGTATTTTTATAAAGGTGGAAAATTTGGGGAATTGAACGCTACACGTTTTTTTTGAAAGGTTGGTTTGGCACAATTGAAATGCAGCAGATGAAGGTAACTGAAGAAAAAAGGTCAGGCTCCAAAACATTAACAGGATATTAAACTTGTTGCTGCTTACAACACTCAGCATTGTCAAAATTATTCAGTAGTGCTACTGAATAAATGTACAGAGAAAGGATATTGGCTTTGACAGAAGACACATGCAGTTATGTGAAGAATGCTCTTCTGTCTCAAAGTTCTATGTTTTTGATCAACTACAATGAATACTATGTACTCAGAAGAAAAAGATTGACTGATAATTAAAAAAAAAACAAACAAAAAAACCAACCCACACTGCCATGTAGTTTACTACTACAACACACAAGAGACTAATGACATAAAACCCACCATTTCCTGAACATGCATCAAGAGCTGCTGCTACAGGGGTTGGGGTAGCTGGTGCTGCTGCCCCTTCAGGTGCTGCAGGGGCTTCTCCAGGAGAAGCTGCAAAGGCATCTTGAGTGCAGTTTTTTAAAACAGAAATTAAAAGGATAAAGAGAGAAGAAATATATAGTAAAAGAACCAAGTTAAATTGCATAGGAAGATTCCCTTATACAACATGAATTTTTATTAGTATTTTTACTGATGTCAGATAAATCATGCATTATAAATTCTCAATCTCCCCCCACCCCACCGCACTCAACGTATTTATTTTAGATGGGACTACATATTAATACTTTGAGGTGGTAGGCAAGAGGCATATTAAGATGTTAAAGGCAACAGGATTCTCATTGTATAAGGGTTCTGAGCAGCATGTTTATGTAACATGAGAAGTTAACAAAAGCATGTAAAAAGTTTGGCGGTAAACTGATGCCAATTAAGTTATTAAACTTTCATGTTCAGTCAAATTACCTCAATGTATGTCTGAATAATAATTTATCTAGCATGTGACTTTTAGCTCTTCAAAATATTCAGGAAACTAAAAGCTTGTGCTGTGAACTAGAATTCTCAATGATCCTTTATTGCACTATTGCCAGCATTTTAATTGACTAGAATTTGTGAAGCCCATTTATAGCGAAACCTCATTTGAGAGAGATCCACATAACTGACAGGTATCCTGAGAAGTGGAATTTTAATTACCGATAGTAAAAACAACAGACCAGTGAATGGAAATTCAATCATTCTTTGCCATTAACCATTAATAATTTAAAATATTTCTAATTCCTGAAAGGTGCGGCACTAAAAATTTAGCAGTTAATTTTTTTTTGTAGTCCAGTCTTATAAAACATCCCAGGAACTGTAGTGTTTTACATGAGTATTGATATTCACTGGGCTCCCCAGACGGAAACACTCCTTTGCACTTTTCTATAACCCATCTATTTTTCTCTGTATATTGCATCTCAGTGGTCTAAATTCAGACTTTATCCATGTCTCCATTTGATAATGTAACTTTTAAAATGAGTCTTATAAGTTTGCATGTCAATCTTTATTAAATCAATAGGGCCCTCTAAAATAATTTGTTTGAAGAC
The DNA here is from genome assembly GCF_965152275.1 of Natator depressus. Classification (NCBI taxonomy): domain Eukaryota; kingdom Metazoa; phylum Chordata; order Testudines; family Cheloniidae; genus Natator; species Natator depressus. The sequence continues at coordinate 66,117,097 of NC_134236.1, forward strand.
ATTAGCAGGTCTTGAGGATTTGCATGAGAGGATTCACTATAAAAAGGTTTCACAGAGCTTCAAAAGACAAATTAACCATCTTTCTAAAAAATCAAGAATTCTAAAAAAAGATTATATGTTCACTCATCTTGTTTTTGACAGAGCAAGAAAGTTCATCTTAACGTATGGTGTAGTAAAAAGACAACTAACCAATCTCCCTAATTTGATGTCCGTGTTCCCTTGAGACTAAACATTTAAAAATTGACCCAAACATTAAATTTGGGTGATAGTTGAGCAATAGTTTTTTTTTTTTGCTTTTTCAAACAAGTGCTAACATTATAGCATTTCAAGCTTTGAAACCATTATAGTAATACATTCCCAGCATTATACAACTGGGCAAGTTAGGCACATAACGTTAAGTGTTACTACCACTTGTAGTGTTTACTATCATGGAGTAGTCCTAAAGCTACAATTCATGGGGACTACTCACATAAGCAAGCTCAGTGCACAGTAGCATTTGCATGATCAGGTCCTAAAGTGTGGTGCATAACACATTAAGCTATTGAAAGCATTTCTAAGTTCTAAATGTCCAATGTTGCTCAGGAGATAGAAAGGAATGAGGAAAAAACAGCTAACTGCAAACTTCCTGTTAGAAAGGAATGCTGCAGCAGCATTGCCAAGCAAGCATTAGAGAGCTTTACATGCTGTAACAAATTTCAATTTGAATGAAAATGCCCATTTTAAAAACAAATTTTGTGCCAACTACTCTAAAAATGCTCAAGACAACATGCATCTGAACTTCAGCAAAACCAGATAAAAGCTGATATTTTAATTATATCAAACCAAATAAAAAATGAGAACTAAGAGCAACAGGAAAAAGAGCCTGTCAATAAGCAGTTTCTCATTATTGCATTAGAGATTTAAATGTATTTAATTTAAAAGAATTCACAATGGCAAAACTGAATGACAGCTGTTCAAACAGTAAAATGTATAATCAGTCAAAAATTCTCTACATTATTGCAGAAATACTACACACTGGCACATGATTTAGAAGAATGGAGAAATCTGATCAGTCTAACAAAGAATTGGACTGAAATTTTTTGAATTTGGGTACTTCCAACTATAATTGCTTTTGAAGGTCTGTATGTGAGTGACTTTTTGCCTACATCACCAGCTTCTGAATCAGTGGAGAGTTTCATCTGGAATACAATCTAGTATTACTCCTGGAAAAATAAACACTTCCAATGCACAATACAAAGTAGACTGATTCTGTGGTATACTTTCAGTAAATACTGTTTTTAGATAACTTTTTTCTGATAATATAGTGTACAGTATTACATTAAGAAAATAAAAAAAACATTGGGGGATTGCAAGAAAGCCTATCAGGATTACTTGAAAGAATAATTAGTTATGTGCTGAGACCACGTAAGCAAGAGCACAAAAGCTTATTCCTATTAAGATGTAAAACACCATCTCTCGAAACGTAACAGCTAAAGAACTCCATCAGGGATAAACCCCTCATAAATACTCATAAAAGGGGAGTGGCTGGCTCTGAGTATGGCAAATAATTTTTTTCAGTTCTGGTTTCATACTTAGCTGGGACCTACAATGGGTTTTCAATTTATAAACAGAGCTCTAGCTAGCTATACTATGATTTTTATAACTTTCTAAAGTGTTCAGACTATCTACTATACAAAGACTTACAATAGTGAACTAACATTATAATGGCTCTACAATACTGACAGTTATCAGAATAAGCCACAAAGGACGCCCTTAAAAGCTTGTTTCAGAGTAGCAGCCGTGTTAGTCTGTCTCCGCAAAAAGAAAAGGAGTACTTGTGGCACCTTAGAGACTGACAAATTTATTTGAGCATAAGCTTTCGTGAGCTACAGCTCACTTCATCGGATGCATAGAATGGAACATGTAAGATCTTACTCTAAGATCCCTGGAATTAGGTCTGGAATGAGAAAAATAACTGCATTACTTAAAAGGAAACACTAAATCCGTATGAAACATACATTGTTGAAACCCTTAAATTAAGGGTACATAATTTGGGACTATTGAGATACTAAAAGTATCTACATAAATATATTTCAGTTAGACGTGCACATTGCTTTAGGAAAAAAAATTTTTGTTTTCAGTACAACACATCTTTCTTCTGTTGAGTTCTGCAGAAAGACAATTATGCTTCCGTACTTATAGACCACTGAAACTATAGACCATTGAAAAATGTTTGGTCTACAAATTTATAATTCCAGACTGTGCATGCCATGTTATGTGGCCACAGGATCCATAGTTAACAAAAATATTTCACACACTTACTAAGACATGCTGGATATGGTTGCCAACCCTCCTGGACTGGCTGGGAGTCTACAGGAATCGATCTCCCGGTGGCCACTGAAAGCAATCCAGGAGATTTTAATAGCTACTAAAAGTCCGGTCGGCAGCAAACGGGGCTAAGGCAGGCTCCCTACCTGCTCTGGCTCCATGTGGCTCCCAGAAGTGACTGGCATGTCTGGTCTTAGGCACAGGGGCGGTCAGGGGGTCTCTGCGTACTGCCCCCACCTCATACACCAACTCCGCAACTCTCATTGACTGGGAACCACCGCCAGTGGGAGCTGTGGGGGTGGTGCCTGCATGCAGGGGCATCATGCGGAGCCACCTGGCTGCCCCGAGCCTAGGAGCTGAACATGCTGGTTGCTTGTGGGAGCTGCCCAAGGTAAGCATCGCCCAGTCAGGCCCCACATCCCAACCTCCTGCCCCTCACCCCCTCCCAGAGCCCACACCCCAAACCCCCTCCCAGAGCCCACACGCCGAACTCCTTGGCCCAACCCCCCCACCCCAGCCCAGAGCTCACGATACAAAATGTTGACAAGTGAATCATAATGAATCTTTATAACTGGAACAGTTCGTAAGAAGGATATATTCAACAATATTATCTCAGAAGATTCTTGGTAAGTTTATCTTCTGTTATATTAGAGAACGGGGGATAAAAATTATATGACTTTCCCCAATTAAAAAACTAAAACAGACCTAAAAGTAGCAATTCTTCAACAAAAATCTTCAAAAAAACAGACTCCAATGAGAAACTGCAGAACTGGAATTAATTTGCAAACTGGACAGCATCAAATTAGGCTTGAATAAAGACTGGGAGTGGATGGGTCATTACACAAACTAAACTATTTCCCCATGCTAATTTTTCCCCGTACTGCTACTCACACCTTCTTGTCAACTGTAGTGATAATTAGGATGGCCCATTTCAAACAGAAGTTTTTTTTCTCCTGCTGATAGTAGCCCACCTTAATTGATTTGTCTCATTAGAGTTGGTACGGCAACCCCCATCTTTTCATGTTTTCTGTATATACATATCTTCCTACTGTATTTCCACTCCATGCATCTGATGAAGTGGGTTTTAGCCCATGAAAGCTTATACCCAAATAAATTTGTTAGTCTTTAAGGTGCCACAAGTAATCCTTATTCTTTTTGCAAAAACGATCAGTTATCCATACATTTTTAAAAGCAATAGCCTTAGTGAAGCAACCTTGCTTCAAGTTTCTTGTCCCTTAACCAGCCCTATAGCCATTATATTTTGGAGGAAACCTGTTCACTTGAATTAAAGACTCCAACAAAATACCAAGAGATGGAATATATTCCAAGACCTTTTCCGTTCCTCCATACTCAGTTTCCCCACCAGTTTTCTTAATAAATTTGACACATTCTATTGCAATACATTTGGCCAGCTATTACTCAAAGTATAGATCTCAGATTCTCTGGAAAACAAGGTAAGAAATTGTTAACCTTTACATAGTTAATAAGCTACCTCCCAAACAAGTTATTTTGGTATCTAATTGATTCCAGAAGCCTAACTTCTTTTTAGAACAAGGCAATAGACAAAATACATTGATCAATCCCGACCTTAGATAAACACAATGGAGAACTACTTTGTGTTTTTGAATAATAAACTGATCAGGTAGCACTTCAAGTGAAGCCTAAGTATTGTTTTGAATCTCTTCAGTGAAAATTTATCAGTACCCATAAAGCTAAACTCCTGATCTGTAGATTAGTAAATTCAGTACACTTCCTTAGGTGTTATTTTTTTAAAAAAAAAGAGTATTAGTAAAATATTAATTCTTGTATAAATGCCCCTTTGCGTTTCCTCCTATGCTTAAGCAACAGAGCCTCTGCCACCGCTTCCACCCCTTTCTTCTTTCTACCTTCACAGCCCTTTTTTCTTTAGTGTCCTTATTTCTGCTCTAGACTATTCCTCTGGCTTCTTCCCCATCTCACATCCAACATCAGAGAGAGTAGCTAAGAACTGGTGAACTACAAGAAGTTAAAGTGACTCCACAAAGTTAACATCTTCACTTTCCAGCAGACATACAGGTCAACAAATAATTTCTTAACAAGATAAGCACTAATGTGGTCAGCACCATTCAAAACACATTGATCACCCCTCCCCTGAAGAATTTTAAAAGATCTAAAAATCTGCTAATGTGAAGTGAACACAAAGGGGACAAAAAAATTGAAGGACAGAAGAAAATAAAGAGCTGGAAGTGTTGGCCTAAGGAACTGGTGAGGGGAAACAGATTTCTACTATAGATCACTGGGCTGTGTTTGACCCAGATCAGTAGTAATCAAAAGTTACTAACTAATAGTCATTTGGTGGCCTTTCGCAAAAAAGGTTTTAATCTGAGTCTGGTGCGTAGCAGATACATCTTTACATTACAAGAGTCATTTAAAACTTGTGTTTGTTGTGGGCAGCTTCAGGAGAAAGGCAAAGACCAATAGACCCTGGAGGAGAGTAAACCAGGCATTTGCAAACTTCATTGCTCCGTGACCCCCTTCTGACAACAAAAATTACTACAAGACCCCAAGAGGGGGGCAGAGACCTAAGCCTGAGCCCATCCAAGCCCCACCACCACCACCACAGCAGCCCACTGCTCCAGGCTGGGGGGCCAAAGCCGAAGCCCAAGAGCTTCAGCCCCCCCCCCCCCCCCCCAGGAGTGAAGCTCTCTGGCTTGGGCTTTGGCCCTTGGCCCCAGCAAGTCCAAGCTAGCTCTGGTGACCCCATTAAAAGAGTCCCGACCCACAATTTGAGAAACACTGGACTAAGCTATCCTGAGGTCTTCAATAGCTCATAGGTTAGAGGTTTGTTACAGGAGTGGGTGGGTGAGATTCTGTGGCCTGCGTTGTGCAGAAGGTCAGACTAGATGATCATAATGGTCCCTTCTGACCTTAAAGTCTATGATTCCATGACTCATCCCTAGGTCTAGTGGTCCACCCTGTCAAAGCACATTAGTAGGCAGGTTTAATGAAATCTGCAATACTGCTGCCTATATGGCATCTGATCTATGGATGCCTAGAATATTGCAGACTTATGTCAATTTAGTGACTCATGAAGGATACCTTTTCCATGAACATTCAAAACTTTCAGAATCAAAAGGCTAGAGGAAAGGTGTGAGTTAGATATACTTCCTAAGAGAGAAATGGTTTAAGATTTCTGTGATTTTTCTTCTTCAGAAAGAAATGGTTTAAGATTTTTGCTACTACTTTCTGAAGAAAAAAATGGCTGTTCACCTAGGATCTGAGCAGATTGGTATTTCAAAATTATCTATTTTTTCTTCATAATATTCTCTCCAAATGACAAGATCCATATAACAGGGGTCTAGAACCTTTACTTGTTCACCCATGGAAAGTCGGTATTGATGCTTACAGATAACCGCAGATATAACCTCTCTCAAAATGCTTGAGACCCAAATATCATTGAAGTGATAAAAGAAAGGTTTCTTGACATGCTCCACCATATAGCTTAGGATGCTAATTATTTTTATACCACCCAAAAGTGTGCTAAACATTTTAACAAACTCCCTGACACAGGTTATAAACATGGCCTATGGAGACAAAAAGGTAGTCCCCAGCCATCTTCTCCTTGTAACTTCAGGGTGCAGATGAAACTGATAAACTGCATTTAGTTGTGGAACTATAAAGAAAGTCACATTTGCAGCTTCCTTGCTGAAGGAATAAAATTATAAGCAAATGTTATAGGTAAAACATTTAACTTTAATAACTATTCTTCTGCAGTATATGCAGTTGTACAGTTATAATTTTACTATTTTAGAGCTCACATTTCAATTTCTCATATATTTTAAAATATTTAAAGCAATATGTATGTTTATGTGCTATACATAATTTATACACATTTGTATAAACTGTGTTCAATGAGGAGTAGCCCTCAGACTCTTGGAAATTACAGTGGGACCCTTTGAGTCATAAGGTTGAGGCAGGTAATGTAGTCCTAGATTTCTCTGCCACAGATAGTAACCATGAGAGCTTCAGAAAGTAACCTACTATAAGAGAAAAAGTACTTCATGGATGTTCATCCTCACTTAGTATAGAATACTCCGCTTCTTCTCATTAGGAGCTGAATAGCACTTCAGACTTCAGCAATTCCAGCGAGCTACTGCTGAAGTGTAGAGATATGGCCTGACTGCTTATGGACTGCATATTTTTTCTGCAGTTAAAATGGTAGCTGCAGATAACCAAGTGTATTTATCTAGGTATGGGCAGTCTGATGAAGGGTCATTCCATTTTACATGTGCTCACCTGAACAAGAATCCCTATTTCATGGGTTGTATGGACAGAAGAGATTTGGGAACTTCCAGGGCTTCTGCAATTTTAAATCACGGGAAAGATGTCTTGGGTAAAAATTCTGTTCAAGATATGTAATCTTTTTACCTTTGCTGTTCATACAAGGATAAAATAGGTTTAAGCACATGTGTGGATCCCGCGTAATCTGGAAAAGCTGGGGTAAGAAAATCCCCAATCCTTTGAGTTTTACTGGTATAGGAATCAGAAGAAAAGATACAGAGTCCAGCATGCAAAATACCATATGGCAAAAGTACACAATAATTTTAGCTGGACTTGGAAGTTTGAAATGAAACATTTTGGTAGCAAATAGAGGATGACTCCAGGACTTATTTGTATAACTGGGAATCTGAGGAGGATGGGATGGTTGTGGTGAGGAGAAGACAAACCAGAAAGAAATAGGAAAAGATCAGAGTATGTTAAAGCCTGTAAAATTTGAACCCTATCTACGCTCTTACAAATCACCATCACCATCGCTTACCAAAGGAGGCATGACTATTGACAGCTTTAGTCAACCAAGAAAGCTTCAAGGGCACAGAAGATGGACACATTACCAGAAAGTCCTAATGCAAAATGAAACATTCATCAATAGCAATTCATTTCCTTGGGGCATAGATTTCACAGGACCTTTCTTTAGAGTTTATAAAGAAAAAAGGTGATTAGATTCTGCAGAAGGGACATCAAAGAACCCAAACCAACAAGCACGTAGAGGTGGAAGCCAGAGCTGGGTGAATTTTTGTCAAATAGTTTATTCACTGAAAAATGCCGTTTTGGGTTGACCAAAACTATTTGCCAATTCACATCACAATTGCCAAAATAGTTTTGACCAAACCAAAAAAAGAGATTGAGTTATTTTTAAATTAACTCAACAAAATTGGTTCAATTTCAGCCATTTTGACAAGAGCGAAGACTAGGAGGACTAGATTCACAAAATGGGAGGAGGTGGTGGTGCGTCTTTATAGATTTTATCTCACTGGTTACGGCACTTACCTGGGATGTGGGAGACCTGGGTTCAAATCCTCCCTCCACATCAGATGGAGAGAAGGGATTTGGACTCTGGTCTCCCAGTTGCAGGGAAATGCACTAGCCAGTGGCCTGTATATAACAGAAGTATTCTGAGCTGGGTCTCCTAAATCTCTCGTTTTGAAGCTGTTCCACTGTATATAATCAGTCACTGGAGCAGGGACTTGAAATTGGATCTCCCACAGCCTAAGTTAGTGCACTAGCCACCTGGGTACAGAGGTATTCTCACTCTTCCCTTGGCCCAGCAAAGGGCAGAGAAAGGGCCCAGTTTTACCTAAAGGTCTAGCAGTAGATATTTAATTTGCCATTTTAATCTCTTTAGGTAGGATCCCCTTTTGGCTCAGCTACGCAGCAACTCAAAACTGAGGAAAAAGGTACCAATTATGCCAGTCAGTGACAATTTTGTTTTCAAAACACTTTTTAGGGTTTACTTTCAACAAAAAGCTTCAACAAAACCTTCTGAAATACAAGAAAATTTAAGAGGACTAGATTACTAGAATTTAAAGAAAGGGTTAAAGAATAGCACAACATGGGTCTCTGTGTGCCAATTAAGTACAATGACAAACAGCTGTAGAGCACTGGTAATTTTAGTGATATGAGCCTATGCATTTCAATGAAAAGTCCTAGGTTCACTCACGGTATAAGAATGCAGATCCGTGGATGAGAGTTTTTTAAAAAATCCTTCCAATATTTAATTTTTAAGGTTAATTGTTAGTTCTAAAATTGGCTACTTAAGAGTTAAGCTTAGAACCCAGTTTTTAGCCAGTTGAAAATGTATCCAGTCTTATGTTCCCCCTCCGTAGGGGATATGCAAAAAGGAAACCCTGCACACAGAAAAGGGAAAGTCTTTCAGAATGTACAACAAAAAACAAAAAAAACCTCAGAAAACTTTAGTTAATTTGAAAGATACATTCAAATGTACCTAACTACTTGAATAATTTGGGCTTTCAGACACCACAAGATCAAGTTTTTAGTTAGACTATGAAAGTTGATGATTTCAAGATGGCTTATGCTTCTTGTATAAACTGCAGCATTCGAGTAACGAAACTAACCTCCAAAGAGATCCACTTCAGCAGCGACAGCAGTAATGGCTGTTGTAGCTGTAGCAGGTGCTGTGGCAGTTGTGATTTCCGTAGCTGCAGCAGTAGTTGGGCTAGGCTCTGGAGCAAATGGATCTGAAATCTGTGGCTCAGAAGGAACACTGGAAAGCGCTGCCAGATTGTCTATATGCAACCATATACAAAGACCAAATGGAAATAGTGAGCGGAAGAGCGGGAAAAAAAACCACTAGACTCCAAGAAGTAAAGACAGCTGTTAAAATTATATTAACAATTCTCTATTTAAAGAAGCTTAGAAAATAAGTGTTACTCACCCTCTCCCAAGAGATCTGTAACATTGTCCATTACATGATAGCAATATAAAGAAATCGGAGAGTTAACAAAACTGCCAGAGTGAACATGTACATTAGCCACACACATGATAAACAATTTCTGAACAATTCAATCACTAGTATGCCACCCTACCCAGACATGCCATAGATAACTTGAATCGAGCTTATATAGGACAGTCTAGTTTTAGGAACTTTGAAAGGTCAAAGTAGAGACTTAAGTGAACAGCCTAATGTGAACTGAATCCATTTCTTTAACAGCTTTATTCAACTATTCACCCATTGGCGCATGGGATTTTGATTTACTTGTCAAATTCATTCATTACATGGTTGCTATTAAATACACTACCAACGCTAAGTCTGAATGGACTGCTGATTAATAGTTTTTTGTTTCAGCTAACTGAAATGTTTTCTTTCCATGTAAGAAAAGTACTTCGAGTCACACCAGTTATTAAAAAACCACGACTATACTGCCATTGAAGGAGCCGAACAAGAAAAAAAACTTTCGTAAGTATTTTGTTGCCACAGATTATATTAGTCTCCCTATTTCCCATATTGCTGTCATTGATCTCAGGACTACTGTATTTAAGAGATTATTTTTGCAACGGATGCGCCAAAGTGCTTGCCTTTAACCCATACATTTTACAGCTAAATATGTTAATGGAATTATCTGGGATAATGGGCCACTCTAAGGTTTGTCAGTGATACCTTACCTTTGGATAACTATTTTCCCCCCCGCTTAGATTTGCGTAACAACTACTGATGGCCTACTAAAAATGAAACCTCAATTTAAGAGTTAAGGACTATTTGACTAATACAGTTCTAAAAACTGGCACACAGAGCACTCAATTTTAATCTGCCCCTTTCCTCAAAGCCTGCTATGACATAAGATCTCTGAGGCTGATTCAAATCAGTCCCTCATCCAGGAATATAATGCACACACACACACACACACGACATTGGACTGGCTGGTTAGTGTTTGGATTCAAGACTAGAGTTCATGTTAAAGGAAGTTAGTCTCCAAAATGAGTCATTTTAAAAAACTCCACACTGCAAGACGGAAAATGATGCAACAAACTATCATCAGCAGCCAATTGGAGTCTTTAAATATAAACTTTTTATTTTGTCATTTCAACTTGTCAGTTTTGGCTGGAAATTGAACTTCTCTGTGGAAATCTAACTAAATAGCAAATGGTCTTTTCCTACCAGAATTAAATAATTATGCTCAAATTCTAAATTTTACATCAGAGTAAACATTGTGGAGATAGGACAATGTACAAAATGAGGAAGCAAAATGAGAAGTTTTTTTATATCCATGTTTCACCCCAAATTTCTATAAAAAGGCACACATTCAGGGGTGCTATAACAATTTATATAGTGGGGATGCTGACAGCCATTGAACCAAACTGTAAATCCTGTGTATTATGAAAACCACTTCAAGTCAGGGGGTGCGGAAGGGCCCCAAGCACCCCTACTTCCAGCACCTATGCACAAACTAGAGCAGAATTACAGTGACAAAATTAGATAATTCAAGAACATTCTATATCAATTGCTTCAGGATACCACTCACGCGTCCTATAGGATTTTTTTCGTCTTACACCTTCCATAAAAAAGTTCAAAATTGGGATTAATACACAGTACAAGTGGTTTGAAGTTCACTGTATCGTATATGAAGAGTTTTGCATTAGAAAAAAAATCCAGCTGCATTAGCAAGGAAGCAGTCTCCCAGAGGCGTAAGTACTTTGGCAAAGCATGTCCTGATAGGATGTATAACCAGATAAGCCTCAAAACCAGACATGATTTTTAGGTTATATTGACCACTGACCTGATCTTGGGGGGGTCTCTGGTTTTGAGTAAAATAAAGGAAGTTATTCAAGCTGTAACAGCAAGTAGAAGAACCAAAATATATGTACTAAAGTAGGTTTGGCTATAGGTCCTAAACATTAAGTGTTAAGGGCTTTGAGTGTGGTCTAAAAGTTTGCAATATGTATCTTGTGATAGTTTAGCAATGCATCTTGTAATGAATAGGTAAACTGCAAATGGACAGTAGCATCTGAGGGGCTTTTTGCAATAAGAGATAATGCGATCATTTCAATACATTAATGAGGTTAACCGCTGGAAATGTAATTATGGGGAACCGGAATAACACATATGAACTAACAGAACCCTGAAATTGATTGCCCGGTACACCAAATATGAATAAGTGGGCTGGGATGTTATCAGATATGGTCCTGGACGTATGTGGATGGAATAGAAAAAGGCATATAAGAGACTGTCAAATTCATCCTAATTGGGACACAAGAGAAGACTGATTAGTGGAAGCCTGAGTATGAACAAGCCTTCCTGTGGTGATCTCCACCCACCTTTTTGTCTATCTTCGCTGTCACCAGTCTCCATAAGGTTGTAAGTATGTCAACACTGGGGGGGCGGGGTGTGTGGGGGGGGGCTTTATCTTGTACCAGCCTAAGGCTGTAAGTATGTATGATCCAGGGGGTGTTTTGTTATATGTGTATGTTTTCTTGTAGAATTATCCTTCTATTTGGATTTATTTGCATTTTAAGTCAAGTCTTCACATTTCCATGTGTGTGCTCTACTAATGTCAACCCAACAAAAATTTCTTGTGTAGCTGAGTAAAGAAACAGTTATTAGTGATTTGTGCAATTTGCACCCTAAACTTAATGGAGGCTACATAAGCAATTTTCTGTAATGACTCAAGAGTTAAATATTAGAAGCAAAAGGCTACAGTATTACAGAAAGAGTGTGGGCTGTATTTCTATTCAGAAGATGTGTTGCGATTTCCCTACATACATGGGGGCAAAGTGTTGGTTAGAATGCACAACATGCAAGAGGGAGCAAAACAAGTGGTTACCAAGTGTTCAGAAAATTATTACATGTGATAGCTGATCGCTGGAGTGAATAGCTCAGGGATGCAATAATGGGATGTAGAGACTTTCACCTTCAGATTAGTCAGCAAGAGCTTGATAAATTTAAGAATGGGATTACACAACATGGTTGCCTGCAATAGCAGGCAACTGAACGCAATGACCCATGAAGTCCTTTTTAGTTTTATGTCCCCAAGTGCCAGATTTTCAAAAGGCAAATGGAGGTATTTGTTTTTAGAAAAGCCTACTATTAAGTTAACATGAAGACTGTCATCCTCTTCTAGAGTGGTCAGGCTTGGAGCACACTGAAAGAGTCAGATTAAAGTTTTTCATGGTTCCTACCACAACTGTGGTTGCTGTAGGATTTAGAAGATTCGATTAAGATGAACTATCATGAAAAGGAGACTAAGCCTTTACCCATTATGATAAGTCTTCTAATAGGAAGCGAATGTCAATCCTTGCACGTCTCAACAAATCTGTTAAAAACCAGAGGTGGCTATGTGATTCAGTGATCTCCATCAAAAATTGGCATTTTTTAACAGCTACAGACAATGAAATTAAAATACCAAAGCTCTTGTTTCACTCAAGATAGAAACCACGTGTAGTAACTGTGGAAAACTTTCACTCTAAAATGGAGACCACTGTAGCTTCTAACATAGTGAAAATGTGATTCCACAGCTACTCCCACGCCTTTTATGTATCTCCTTCCCCGTCCACCACAGAGCCCTTAATGAGCCCGCCTCCTCTGTCATTTTATAAAATAACATTTGTGATTTACTAAACAAAGTACTTCATAGATATGGAAACAAAACACCAAATAAAGGTCCAAGAAGCCTTGGTTGGCTCTGAACTTCTTGCAGTCTTAACAGACTCTCCTCATTTGGCCCTCCCTACCAAATTCATGGTCCATTTTGGTGAATTTCTCAGTCACAGAATTTTAGAAATAATAAATTTAATGATTTCAGCCATTTAAATCTGAAATTTTGCACAGTGTTGTAACTGTAAGGATCCTGACCCCAAAAGGAGTTGGCGGGGGGGGGGGGGGAGGTCGCAAGATTATTGTGGGGGCGGTTGCGATATTCCTACCCTTACTTCTGCGCTGCTGCCGGCAGTAGTGCTGCCATCAGAGCCAGGCAGCTGGTGAGTAGCAGCTGCTGGCCCGGAGCCCAGCTCTGAACGAACAGCCACTGCCAACAGCAGCACAGAAATAAGGATGGCATGGTATGGTATTGCCACCCTTACTTCTGCACTGCTGCTGGCAGGGTAGACGCTGCCTTCAGAGCTGGGTGCCCAACCAACAGCCACCACTCTCCGGCCACCCAGCTCTGAAGGCAGTGCAGAACTAAGGGTGGCCATACTGCAATCCCCCCTAAAATAACCTCGCAACCCCGCTGCAACTCCCTTTTGAGTCAAGAATCCCAATTTGAGAAACACTGGTCTCCCCTGTGACATCTGTATACTATAGGGTAAAAGCACACAAAAAACACCAGATGTCACAGGGGGAGACCAGATTCCATGGTTCGGACGCATTTTTCATGGCCACGAATTTGGTAGGGCCCTACTCATCACTGCTGTTGTCCTCTTCACTGAAGTCAAGGCTTAAAATAATAGGGAGGGGTGGGGAAAGGCACACAGCTCCTTCAGTTAAAAAAAGGCTCCCAGTCTTCTACCTAAGTTGGATGAGCAGAATCTCCCACACCACCTCCTCAACTCGTGTACAGAACACTCCCCCTCCTGTTTCGATCTAGTTTAAAATGTAACTGACTAATGTAACTGGTATTTGCCAGTGACTTTTTTGGATTATTGCACATCAAGGCAGCTCTACTGTATCACAATACCACTGGGTACTTCTAGTTCTCAATTGACTATCAAAGTGCAGAACTGCAAAATAAAAAAGATTTCACAGCTTCAGAAAAACAGCTGTGAAAAAGGCTCTTATAACCTTTCACTACAGAGATGCAAGGAGTAAAAACCTTTAACTTCAAGAAGACAGGAAGGAGTAACTATGTAGTTCCAACTCATCTTTATGATGATGCAAAATCCACTGGCTGTGACGCTATTATTTAGAGAATGGTTTGGATTTCTTGTTTTAAAATCAACTCTTTACTAGTCTGCCCACAGCTTTAGTCTGAAGCACACTGAGCACAAGCTAATGTAGTGTATAGCACACATATGTAGTGTATGGGCCAATACAGTCATTAAAAATTCTTGCCTGATGAAAAGTTACAGAGTAGAGGAACACTATAAATACATGTAGCATGACTAACAGTTATCGTCCCTTTGTATTATATAACAAATCTTTATATCATACACTGTTGTAAAAAGACAGTGCATACTCTGTAGAAATAAAGTATTTACTGCAGAATTCCTATTACGAAGGCCAGAGGAATAGTCACAGAACTACATGCATCATCGGGGAAAAATTCAAACATTTTGAAGGTTTTTTTTTTTTTTTTTAAACTTGAGATAGTCAAGAGGCATACTTCCTTCCATAAAGGATTTTACAATAGTAGCAGGAGGTATATTAAAAAACATATCACTACATACCTGGCTGAGCTTTGAAAGCTTGACTTGAGATACTGCTGTTGAAACACTCCCACCTTGCATTTGTCTATACTTACACATAACCAATTTGTTACCTCACAAATTTATAGATCATATTGTACGGAAGTCTCCTAATTTCCTAGCATGGTAGCTTACTAAAATGTTGTTAAAAAAAGTTTCAATTATTGTTTTATAAAGCAATTAAAAAGAAAACACTGCAACTATTTAAGAATGCAAGATTTAAAAATAATGTTTTATTGCTTTTTATACTTACTGCCGTTACAGATATTTTTGTGGAACAGAGGAATGAAGCTGTGAAATTATCAAAAGGTGAGTATTAGGTCACAGTTTAAAATTAATCTACTTTAACATTTCATGATATTCTGATGTTGTAGGGAACCATAATTTTTCCTTGCAAATATTTTTACAACATGTCCAAGGAAAATATTGTATCAACAAACAAAACTGAACAGTTAACATATGGGACACTTCCTAGAGGAATGAATCATACCCACATAAATATATATTGTTTCAGTAGATATAGCTTGCAGCACTGCTTTGCTGCTTTTAATCAATCATTCCCTTTCCAAGTCTAGCAATCATTAGACACTGCAGAAATTAAAGGGTGGGACTTCCAAAAGCACGTGAGGGTACGTCAACACTGCAATTAGATACCTGCAGCTGGCCCATGCCAGCTGACTCTGGCTTACAGGTCTCAGGCTTGGGTTGCAGCCCAAGCTCTGGGACTCTGAAGTAGGAAGGCCCAGAGCCTGGGCTGCAGCCTGTGCTTGAATGTCTACACTACAATTCAACAGTCCCTTAGCCCAAACCCAAGTCAGCTGGCATGGGCCAGTCATGGGTGTCTAATTGCAGTGTAGACAAACCCTGGGTGGCTAACTTGGTATCACAAGTAATTTAGGGTGGGATTTTCCAAAGTGCCTTAGATTTCAGTAATAAATAGGGAAAGGCTCAAAAAAGTCATCTGTTCTCAAGTTTGTGTTAATTAGAAATGGAGAAGAATGGAAGTAAACTTCCATCACAGAGGTCCAAGAAATTGCAAAATTTAAATCTACCGAATCCTTAGTACAAGGGTCAGCAACCTTGGGCACGCGGCCCATCAGGGTAATCCCCTGGCAGGCCGCACATTTTGTTTATGTTGACTGTCCACAGGCACAGCCCCCCGCAGCTCCCAGTGGCCGTGTTTTGCCGTTCCCGGCCAATAAGAGCTGCGGGAACTGGTGGCCAGCATGTCCCTGCGGCCTGTGCCACTTTCCACAGCTCTCATTGGCTGGGAAGGGCAAACTGCGGCCATTGGCAACTGTTCCTGCGGACAATCAATGTAAACAAACGTCTCGCAGCCCGCCAGCAGATTACCCTGATGGGCCACGTGCCAAAGGTTTCCAACACTGCCTTAGTAATACACTGCATTCCTTCAGCCCACTTCCTCTTTGCTTGCTCACCCCTTCCCTACATTGCATTTGGTACATTATGTTCCATTAATTCTGCAATTTTTATTTCCCAAACTTTGCCCTTATTAAAACCTACTGCCACAGAAAGAAATGGAAGCAGATTATTGCACCTGCAGGGACAGAAAAGTTTGTATAATAAATGGAAGCATGGCAGCTACACTGAAGCTAAGCAAAAGAGGGAGAAATTTTCAGAAAGCAACATTACTTAATTGTTAAAGTGCAGATACATGAACAAATCCAAATCACTGTTAAGAGAGTCTGTGACCGTGTATGATATAGATTATGTCACTGCACTAAAAACAAAGTTTCTGATGTGCCTTAAACTGTAAAAATAAAAACAGGCTTTTAGCCACAACTGCTATTCTCTCTTAGTGTCATGGTTTCTTTTCCCTATCTCTAGATCCATATTTCTAAACTTCTTTCAGCATATAAAATTAGTCGAGGTTTGAAGCCTAGAGACTCAAGTTTCTGGAATCCTATAAGAGGCTGTTACAAGCTACAAGAGAATGTTAAAACTTTTGGTTCACACATTACAACTGCTTGGCATTGCTGAAGACGTAAGTAGACTGTCAACTTCTCAATACTTGTGAGAGCTGCTGCTTAGATTGATGCAAAGGAAGAGGTCTGGACGAACGAAGAGCCTTGACCAGTTATAAATTTAAATTTGTCCAATTCTTTCTGCTCTGTTCATGTCTTCGTTCTAGAATAACTCACTTCAACTATAGCACAGGGTTCATGTGAAGGGATGCACAAGTATGGAGTATTTCACCAATCTCATACTCTCTTTAGTTTATTATTATTTTAATTTTACATTGTAAAGAGATGAAGTTGACAGTGGCATACTACGATAAACAATGCCCTCAGGCAGTCCCTATTCTTACAGAGTTCTGTGGTGGTTGTGATGTGTAGTATAAGGTATGTTGGAACACCAGTGAAAAAAGGAGACAGCTAGAAGCAGTGGGGGATGGACATTTGGAACCGAAAGCAATCACCATATACCTTGCTGAACTATCCTCCCCTTTCTTAAAAGAAGGCAGCCCGCATATCCAGTTGAAGTGAAAAAGGCTTTTGTTTACAATTAACCTTTAAGACCTAAGGACAGTATAAGTTTCTTTTTAATTATTTTACCTAGTGACCATTTAAAATTTGACTCTGATCAGGAGAAACCTCATTTTTATTTCTCCTCCCCACTTGTGTCTGAATCACTCCTAAACCATTTGATGAGTTGATCTGGCTTTGAGTATCAAGCTCTTTTGGCTTTGCGTGCAGGCGGCACATAACCCAGAGAGGGACAGGGAGTAGAAGCATGAACATCTATTGTTGCTTTCCAACAATTTCCCTATACCTGACAAGTGGAGCTGTACAAATACTGGAAAATAGCAGCATTCTGATTTCCTCTGCTGAATTGCGATAACTGATGCAAGAGCACTGAGGAAGGAAGTGGATGGGAAGCCCAGAGTACCCCATGGGAAAGGAAGCCTAGCTTTTATGAAAGCGTATTCCACAGTGTGCAAATTTCAGTATAGCAACAGGAAGAGCATCTAAAATACATTTACTGACGGCTTGCATTCTCTTACGGAGTCCTGGATATTTAGTTAGGATTTAAAATTAGCTCTAAAATTAAGTGAAATATACCTCTCACCCCTCAAGACTGAAAAAATAAATCCCAGTTTCAAAATAAAGAAACCTCACAAAATATATAAAAAGCAACCTATTCCAGTACATAATACTTTAATGGATTTGCCAATTGCTTGAAGGATGTGTCAGAGTAAGGCACAGAGTTATTCCTTGCTATTAGCATATTATCTCACACAGAGTTACTACATATTTAACAGGTCACCATATTTGTATTACTGCCAATGGTAAAGTAGACTTCTTGAATTATTTTTTATTCTAATTTGTCAAAACAAGTGCTTTCCTAATAAAATGGTTAAAAGGGTATTAAAAATTACATTCAGTAGGTTAGAAGAAAATAAGAAGGAACTTATTACATCAGGAACAAAAGAAATCCTAGTTGTGTTATAGGTACATTACCAGATAAGGATGCTAAAATTGTCAGTGACATAGATATGGCAGAAGGGTTCAAAAATATTTTCGTTCTGTATGCAGAAACAAGTTGGAGGACATTCACGTGATAATGAAATACTTTCTACTTAAACTGTAATTAGGATGTTTAAAAATGCTGAAGAACAATTGTGAATTTAAGTCTGCAGATAATTGGCACCTAAGGATTTTTAGAGGAATTGCCTGAGATGTTTGTGACGTTGATATTTAAAAAAATCCAGTGGCCTGGATAGAAGCTAATATGCTACTATTTATAAAAGGTAAATACGATAACCTGGGTAACTACAGGGTGCTTGGCTTGACCATGATCCAAGACAAAATCATAGAAAGGCCAATACAGGATGCCATCAGTGAAGAATTAAAGCATGGCTGCATAATTATTTCCAGACAATATATTTTTATGAAAGATAAAATAATCAAGTTTTTTTTTTTTTTTTTTTTTAAGAGGAGATTAAAGTTTGGTTGATAAAGGCATACGTTGACCATATATAGATTTCTATAAGGTATTTCACTTGATCCCACGTGACTCTAATTAAAAATTAACACTATACAAAAAACAATGCTCATATTAAATCTGTTACAAGCTGGCTAGTTAGCTAGCTAGCTAAAGAAATAACTGTAAATGAATAAACAACATTCATTGAGGGCATTGTTAGTGGGGACCTATTGCCATCTGTTTTGGACTCAATGCTATTCCACATCTAAATCTTGTTTTCTTCCAGATCATTGATAATTGCCAATAAAATCCACAGATGATAAAAACTGGTGGAGCAGACAACAATGATAAGTCAGTTCTACACACTGAGTTGAAATGCATGGTAAGCCGGAGTCACTTGAACATGCATTAACTATGTTAAAACGTAAGGTCATACTTCTAGGAACCAAGAATGTAGGTCACACTTATAGGCCTGGGAGAGGGGACAAATACTCTGAAATACAGAAAAGGACTTATGGTCATAGTGGATAGCCAACGAAACATGAGCTCCAGTGCAATGCAATGGCTAAGAGGAAACACATCCCTTAGATGTACAAGAGGGAATATTGAGAAGTAAGGAGGTATTATTACCCCCATAGACGGTATTAGTAAGATTATTACTGGAATACTGTGTCCCGTTCTGTTATCCATGCTTTAAAAAGGATGTGGACAGATTGGAAAAAAGGTTCAGAAAACTACTACAAGAATGACTTGAGGTCTAGAAAACCTGCTTTACCAAGGAAAATGAAAAAAGCTTCATCTATGCAGTTTATCCAAGAGAAGATTAAGAGGTCATGGTCTATAAGTATCTACATAGAAGGGACAATTGTGAATTTGCCTAGCTCCGGCTCCCAACCACTGGTTCTTGTTATATCTTTAACAGAGGGGAATTAACCACTGGAACAACTTATGTAGTGATGTGGCAGATTCTCCATCACCTGAAGTCTTTGGATCAAGACTTGATGTCCTTAAAAAGGATATACTCTAGCTTAACCAGAAGTTATAGGCTTCATGCAGGAATAACTAAGTGACATTCTACAGCATGTATTATGTAGAAAGAAGGTTAGACGAGTTGATCATAATTTTCCTTTCTGGCCTTAAGATCTTTGAAAATAGGTGGTTAATACGGAAAAAACTTTAGAGCTAGAAGATCCACAAGAGTTGCTGCTCTAAGAGTTCAAAAATCAGAGCAAATACTGACCAGATATATATACACATTGCCCAAGAGGCCTCTTCTTCCTTAGAAATTTCAGAGAGAATTTGAGTCCATGAAATGTTTCTGATATAGAGTAGCTTTAGCCCAAACTTAAATTTTTTAGTATTTTGCATATCGTGGCTATGCAGATATGGCTGCAGATAACAGCAGTTTTGTTCAGCTGTAAGTATTTCAGGAAATATAGTGTTTCAACATTTAGGATTCCTCAGATTGTTAATACACTTACAGGCCAACTAAAAAAATACCACCACTCACTGAGCAAGGGCTGATTAAGAAATCCAAGAAGTAATAGACCCAATAGCTGAGAATTTTCATGGTGCCTTTCTTCTACAGATCTCACTTGCCTGCAGGGAAAACTGTTGTTAAGTGACTTACCCCCAGTCATATATCAAGTCACTGGCAGAGCCACAGGCATAGATTAGAACGCTGGTCTTTTGAGTCCTCTCCCTATGCCCCATCCTTACTTAATCAGCACACCACCAGGATGTTCCAAGCCCCCTCCCGCCCCCATCTCCTTCCCAGCTGTTTCTGGGCTCCACACTCTGGCTCCCCCATAGGATAAGGGCTGTTGACAGCTTGTGTGGCTGCACATCCACTCCTAGAAGATTCTCCACTACAAAAAGAGCCTACAGTCCACTGAGATCCACTGACTTTTGTCAGCTGAAGCTAGTGAGTTTGGAACGTGGTTTGTTCTTTTCATAACAGTAGGGAAAGTCAAGTTTCAGTTCAGCTGCCAATCTAAGAGTGAGATTAAAAGGGAAAGTGTAAAATAAAAAGGTACTTTACCTCCCCATGAAGTTGCTCCTGCTGGAGCAGTTGGAGCTGCTTGCCCAGTAGATGTGAAATCTGGCTGAAGATCTAGAAGATCACTGGATGGTTTGGAAGTGCTATTGGCAGTAGAGGGGAAGAGGGCGGGGGGGAAGAAAAAACCAAATCTGTAGTATTACAGGCATTTGTATAATTCTGCAAAGTAAAAGGTGTTCCAGGTTACACTGGAGTGTAAATGTTGTGAAGATTAGGCTGTCAAACCACTGTAAAGCAACTATTTTTCTGGATCACAACCTAATCCTGCAGAAGCTACTAAATGCCTTTAATACGCGTTTAGCTCAATAAATGCTGAAGGTATTCAGCACCAGGAGAGAGGACACCATCGTTCCTAACCATTTATTTATATTACTGGACACTGGTACTGTTCTGTGTCTCTAGAGGACACAGTTGAACTGCAATGATACTGTAGGACAAAGTACAATAGCGGAAATACTGCTGCAGAATTTCTAAAAAGAAAATCAAACCCCTTTTAGGACCAATAGGAATGGAACTCTGTTTTCAGTCACAGCAACTATCTTCCAAAATATTTCTATCCCTTAGGTCAGAAAGCCATAGACCCATGCACCAGGTACTGAACAGGCAACAGGGAGAAAGTTAATATCAAGGGCTCCTTTTAGAGCTATATCACAAACTAATCAATTTCAGTAAGTCACCCTTCAAAAAGGCTGAAGTGAAAAAGTTAATTTTGTTCAGCATGTCTATTTAGATGTGAAGATTAATATTTAAGGTTAACAAAGTAGAAATAAAAATCAATAAAGTAAGTTAGCACTTTTTCCATTAACATATATTTTAGTCAAACAGAACTTATGTTTGTTTATATGAAGTAGCAGTGCTTAATGGCTGTGATATTGCATACTGCCCAAAGTAGCTATGCAACTAATTTCAGTTTTCTTGGAATTAGTCATATAAATCTAGTGTTTGTACAGCTGTAATGCCATACCATTCCACAAACATGCTATGCATTCAGTGTTAAGTAAACTAAAAATTGTGAATGAGTCCAGTGACTAAAAACTGTAGAGCTGTAACTGGTATAACTCCAGAGATCTGGAATTTGTATAGCAGGCACAGCATTTCTCAAAACTATGCAACATGCTTAGTTTTTAAAATCCACAATGTGAAATGGGAAAGGGTCTGTGGGCAACACATGAACACAGTTCACGATTAACATATTGCAGAACTAACCTGACTGGAGCTGCTGTAGATGAAGTTGCAAAGAGATCAACTGGTGGAGAGGTATCAATACTTTTTGCTGGGGTAGAATTAGGAGATGTAACAGTTGTGGCTGGAGAAGACTGGAGACAAATCATCAAAACGTATCACTCGAAAAAGGTAGTGCCATCATCAATATATAAACTAGCATAGGCTTTCAAGTATACCTTACAAACTAATATTACCTCTAATACAAAAATGAAATTTTCTAGTGATTCAAAATTAATCTGGGGACAACACAAGGAAATCAAGTCTCCCTACAGAGTGCACTTCCTTTTCCTTCGAAGACTGAGCAAGACAAATATTCTTAAATAAGAAATGCTTTAATGGACTAGCAAATTTGAAAAACCACACAAGTACAGAACACTACTTAACTAATTGTGTGCTCTGTTTATGGGATCTTTTACTTGCATGGGGGATGTCTGGTCACTGGGTAAGCTTCTTAAACCCTGCCTTTCCAAACTTATCTGTTTTCTTGGAGATGCAAGTTATTCACCCTATGCATTTAGTTTCAGTACAATTGAGAAAAGAAAAAAATGGTCAACTATAAAAAAAAATATAGATATTATGTGCCTTGTTTCTTTGTACTAGACATGCTTATACGGTTTGTACATCACTACTTTCCACTACATACCCTCCAACCTGAGAAGCTTGATAAACCAGTTTAAAAGAAAATACTTTGAGCATTTCATGAACTGAAGTAAACAGACCCAAGATTACGATTTGTTAAAACAACTTATTACAGGCAACTAGCTCCATAACAGTTAAAGATATTATTGGGAGATACCTATTCTTAGGTGTAACATCCAAACACTGTCTGTGGCTCTAATGGCTAAAGTTTGTAGTCTCAAATTTCTTTACCCTGACAGGGATCAACAGTTTGCCACCTTTAAGAAGATCCCACATTAAGTCTTATGCTGGTGGCGGAGGTGTTGGAGGTTATTTTTTCTATACAAATAGAGGGAAAGTCAATTTCTGTCCCATCCATCCTCCAACTTTTAAATGATTCTAGTTCCCCACCCACTAAAATGTGTTAAACAGAAAACTTGATAATTGTTGGCACTTTGTTTCTATATTTCTTTTGTCAGAAATACCCTTTTTTGGTAAGAGGATTCTGTTTAAGATACTGTACTGTTCCACTATGAATCATTGCATAGCACCTCAAGTGCTTTGTCTGAGTGGAGATAGAGGGTAAAGGGAACAAGAATAATGAAGAGTTAACAATCAGAGGCTAATTAGTTAATGCGTAAAATGCTCTGAAGATGAGAAGTGTCAGTATCACCAGTCAGGGAATCACATGGTAGTTCCCTGGGAAAGTAATATCTGGGGGGGAACAGCTAAACTGAGAAATTCTATCAAGAAAAATATTGGGAACATAAAAGCAAATCAAATATTATTGTATGTTCAGACAACAATTACAGAGAAACAAGTTCCTCATTTGATGGTACTCTGTACATAGTACAGAGTACAGACAGTGAACAAAAGGGATACAAGGGGAAGGCAAAGATGACACCCCCTTATCCTTCACCTATGAAGTAAGTGGCCAGTGCGTTTACATTCATGAAAACAGGATCTTGGATGAAGATGCTGCAAAAGTCTTTAGACAAGTTAACTTTTTAGTTAAGTTTAATCTCTAGAAAGCATGTTACAATTTTGTTTTATACATAACCATTTGTTTACAATATCCTTGACCATATTACTTGAACCTTTGGTAATAAAAACTTACCTTTGTTTTCACTATAAATATGTCTACAGTGCCATGATATTAAGCGAGGTGCTGATCCTGAACTGAATCATAGAAGCTGGTGTATACACTGTTTCCTTGGGACAGCAGACCTGGTATTTCTGCCAGAGTTCGGTGGATCAAGGGCTGGACAATACCGGGGAATGCTTCAACCAGGGGGTGGGGGAGATCAGGAACTAGGGTGCACCTATTGGTAACCTGCAAGGCAAAGTATGGGCTGGCAATACCCAGAGGAGAGTGCTTGGGTGGTTAACAGGCTGGTGGTGTCAGTGAGCTGATATACAATTAAGCATAATCAAGTCTCTCTCACGCTGACGGCAGAGGGGTAACAATGTGACTCAGTCCTGGGTACCCCAAGAATAGTCACAGTGATGCATCTGGACATTTCCTTCTAGGTATTTTCACCTTTTATTGATGGATATTGGGTTGGAATGTGGATAGAGCTGCATGTCATTCACTGCAGAGTCTGTTGGAAAACGAAGGCTTTTTGGGCCACAGCTTCAAGAATCATGTTTTCCAAACAAAGAGGCAAGGGTCCACCTAATGAAGAGAGGGAAGGGTATCTTTGCAGGCAGGCTTGCTAAACTAGTGAGGAGGGCTTTAAACTAGGATCACTAGGGGATAGTGACCTAAGCCCCGAGGTAAGTGGGATACCGGTAGGAAACAAGGAGGAGGGTGCAACAGTGGGGGCCTCCTGATTCATACTGAGAAAGCAGGGCAATCAGCTAGTTATCATAGGTGCATGTACATGAATGCAAGAAGCCTGGGAAACAAGCAGGAAGAATTGGAAGTCCTGGCACAGTCAAAGAACTGTGATGTGATTGGAACAGCAGAGACTTGGTGGGGTAGCTCACATGACTGGAGCACTGTCATGGATGAATATAAACTGTTCAGGAAGACAAGCAAGTGAGGAAAGGTGGAAGAGTTGCACTGTATGTAAGAGAGCAGTATGATTGCTCAGAGCTCCAGTTTGAGCATGCCTGGGGTGTAATCAGGAAGGCCAAAACACAACTGGAGTTGCAGCTAGCAAGGGATGTGAAGGGTAACAAGGGTTTCTACAGGTATGTTAGCAACAAGAAAATGGTCAGGGAAAGTGTGGGACCCTTACTGAATGGGGGAGGCAACCTAGTGACAGATGATGTGAAACAAGCTGAAGTACTCAATGCTTTTTTTGCCTCAGTCTTCACAGACAAGGTCAGCTCCCACATTGTTGTCCAGGGCAACACAGTGTGGGGAGGAGGTGAGCAGTGGTAAAAGAACAGGTTAAGGACTATTTATAAAAGC
The DNA here is from genome assembly GCF_965152275.1 of Natator depressus. Lineage (NCBI taxonomy): Eukaryota > Metazoa > Chordata > Testudines > Cheloniidae > Natator > Natator depressus. Next base: position 66,141,846 of record NC_134236.1, read on the forward strand.
TGGACATGCACAAGTCCATGCGTCCAGATCTAATGCATCTGAGGGTGCGAAGGGAATTGGCTGATGTGATTGCAGAGCCACTGGCCATTATCTTTGAAAACTCGTGGCGATTTGGGAGGTCCCGGACGACTGGAAAAAGGCAAATATAGTGCCCACCTTTTAAAAAAGGGAAGAAGAAGAACCTGGGGAACTACCTCAGTCCCTGGAAAAAATCATGGAGCAGGTTCTCAAGGAAACCATTTTGAAGCACTTGGAGGAGAGGAAGGTGATCAGGAACAGTCAACATGGATTCACCAAGGGCAAGTCATGCCTGACCAACCTGATTGCCTTCTATGAAGGGATAATTGGCTCTGTGGATATGGGGAAAAACCAGTGGACATGATATATCTTGACTTTAGCAAAGCTTTTGATACGGTCTCCCACAGTATTCTTGCCAGCAAGTTAAAAAAGTATGGATTAGATGAATGGACTATAAGGTGGACAGAAAGATGGCTAGATTTTCGGGCTCAAAGGGTAGTGATCAACGGCTCTATGTCTAGTTGGCAGCCGGTATCAAGTAGAGTGCCTTAAGGGTCGGTCCTGGGGTGGTTTTGTTCAACATCTTTATTAATGATCTGGATGATGGGATGGATTGTACCCTCAGCAAGTTCGTGGATGACACTAAGCTGGGGGGTAGCAGTGGGGGGAAAGAGGTAGATATGCTGGAGGGTAGGGATAGGGTCCAGAGCAACCTAGACAAATTGGAGGATTGGGCCAAAAGAAATCTGATGAGGTTCAACAAGGACAAGAATCCCATGCACTGCTACAGGTTGGGGACCAACTGGCTAAGCAGCAGTTTTGCAGAAAAGGACCTGGGGATTACAGTGGATGAGAAGCTGGATATGAGTCAGTGTGTACTTGTTGCCAAAAAGGCTAACGGCATATTGGGCTGCATTAGTAGGAGCATTGCCAGCAGATCGAGGGAAGTGATTATTCTCCTCTATTAGGCACTGGTGAGGCCACATCTGGAGTATTGCATCCAGTTTTGGGCCCCCCACTACAGAAGGGATGTGGACAAATTGGAGAGAGTCCAGTGGAGGGCAATGAAAATGATTAGGGGGCTGGGGCACATGACTTATGAGGAGAGGCTGAGGAAACTGGGCTTGTTTAGTCTGCGGAAGAGTGACGGGGGATTTGATAGCAGCCTTCAACTACCTGAAGGGGGGTTCCAAAGAGGATGGAGCTCGGATGTTCTCAGTGGTGGCAGATAACAGAATAAGGAGCAGTGGTCTCAAGTTGCAGTGTGGGAGGTCTAGGTTGGATATTAGGAAACACTATTTCACTAGGAGGGTGGTGAAGCATTGTAATGGGTTACCTAGGGAGGTGGTGGAATCTCCATCCTTAGAGGTTTTTAAGACCTGGAGTGACAAAGCCCTGGCTGGGATGATTTAGTTGGTGTTGGTCCTGCTTTGAGCAGGGGGTTGGACTAGATGACCTTGTGAGGTCTCTTCTAACCCTAATCTTCTATGATTTTCCTCAGACCAAGGAAGACAGGTATCTCCCCAAAGATATACAAGGGAAGTCTGGGAACACTGCCAAATAACAATCCTTTGATATTTTACTCTTAGTCCATATGTGGCAATATTTCAGGGAGTCACCACTTTTCAGAAGATCTAGGTGTGGCCAGACTTGCCTTGGGGCACAGTCTCTGGAGCAGCAGGGTTATGAGAATGTGACCATATACATTGCAGCTGTCAGGTGTATGGAGCCCATCTCAGAGCCCTGCTCTGAGATTTTGCGCCTGAAGTCTGCCCTTGGAACACTTGCACAATGTCAATACATGGAGGTGGTGTTGCCTAATGGATAGAGCTCTGGACTAGGAGTCAGAAGACTTGAGTTCTAGGCCTGGCTGAGTACACTAGATTCACAGATATTTAGGTCAGAAGGCACCATTATGATCATCTAGTCTGACCTCCTGCACAACGCAGGCCACAGAATTTCACCCACCACTCCTGCGAAAAACCTCTCACTTATGTCTGAGCTATTGAAGTCCTCAAATCGTGGTTTAAAGACTTCAAGGAGCAGAGAATCCTCCAGCAAGTGACCCGTGCCCCATGCTGCAGAGGAAGGCGAAAAACCTCCAGGGCCTCTTCCAATCTGCCCTGGAGGAAAATTCTTTCCCGACCCCAAATATGGCGATCAGCTAAACCCTGAGCATATGAGCAAGATTCACCAGACAGATGCTACAGAAAATTCTTTCCTGGGTAACTCAGATCCCACCCCATCTAATATCCCATCACAGATAGCCAAGTCACTTTATCTCTTTGTGCCTAAGTTTCCCCATCTGTAAGATAGGGATGAGGATACTGACCTCCTTTGTAAAGCACTTTGAGATCTACAGATGAAAAGGCTATACAAGAGGTAGGTATTACTACTTCTATATTCCTTGGAAGAAGTAGGCATTAAAAGCTGTTGAAACACCTTGCACAACTGAAAATTCACGACAGCCACCTTACTCCTAGTGAGTTGACTATTTGATCCCCCGTCTTTGTGGAAGCCTTTAGTGCATACAAGTTTGATCTACAGAATGATTTCAGTGTATGAATGAATGACTTGAGTCATGCTTCCTGGGCACTGACAGACTGATGTCAAATATTTGCAGAGACCCTGTCCTCTGAGCTGACGTGACCAGGCCCCAGAGAGAGGCAGTGCCCATGTCCTTTAAGTTCATTTGGATAAGGCTGGATGCTGCTTGGTATTAGAATTTCTATAACAAAACGATGGAGACATTTGCAGGGGTAAAACAGTGATCTGAAAACAGCCAAATAGGGGATAGCAAATCAAATAGAGGAGAACTCAAAAGGGCAGTCTCCTCACATTAAATACACCACCAGAGAAAAAGGATGTAGGGGAGAGAAATTGACATGCCAGAGTCAGCTTCTCACTGGGAAATGGGAAAGGCCAAGTTGAAGGTGTGGACTTCCGTTATGCCTCCACATAGCACATGATTGCCATCTCCTGGCAAGGCAGTTCAACATTCTTTCAAGTGCTATGAAGCATTCTCAGCCACCATAAATTAGCAGCTTAAAATTCAAGAGAACGTCTCTAATCCCTGTTTTACAGTGGTTTAATTGTTTGCGCCCCTGCCCGCCCCCCCCCCTTTTTTTTAAACTGACAGGTTGCCTAGAGCTTGGGATAGGCAGAGGTATTTTTTGTTTTTTTATAAAAGAAAAGCCACAGAGACCCAAATAAAGAAGTTTTCTTAAGCACTTTTAACTCTAAGGGTAGTTTAAAAGCACATGCTGACTGAGCGCAATCAATCTTTAGTACATAAGTTATTAATATTTACCTTGCTCAAGGGAGAAGGAGCACCAGACCTAAAAAAAAAGAATGTAATGAAGATTTTCAAGTTAAGTACATTTTAGGAAAGCATGCTGAAGAAACATCAGAATAGTATTAAAACAGTTTTCCACGTTCTCATTAAAAAATTATTTAACCATAATTACAAACAAACAAGTATGCTAGACTTGTCTAAAAGCCATTTCAAAATCAATACATGCTGGAATTTAACTCAAAGTCTGCCATTTTAGGAAATAAAGAGAAGCTTTAAGATGTGAAATACTAACGCCTATGTTTAGTACTGTTTGTGGCATTTGACATCCTAGGCCAAGTCTTACAGTCCAGACCAGATGTACTTTACACAAGAATGGTAAGTAAGGCAGCAACTTGCACGTCTGCCTTTGGCCCCATGAAAGCTGGGGATTATTGGGGTGAAGTGGTGGCCTGGCCTTACCTCTTTCCCAGCCATGCCCCCTGTACTAGTGGCTGGGAAGGGTTGGCATATGAGTCACTGTGGAACAGGAAGACACTTCAGGAGGGGTCAGATCTCTTATTTTTAAGCTCCCAGAAAGCTAAAAGAGCCAAGATCAGCTATGCCTTAGCTCCTGTCAGTTATATCTGAAATATATAGCTCTATGGGAAGGTGGCATTTAAGGCATACATATCAGTGATTTAAGATTAAAATTGTTACAGAGCTATTGTATTTAACATAAAAAAAACACAAACATTAAAAACCCAGGAAATTCATATCTAAGATTATACTTAAAAGAAGCCCAAATATGTAAAGATATGGCAACGCATAGTTAGGACACCTAGACTAAAATCTGCCCTGTGGTGACATCATGAAATAACCATACAGTTTTAATTAAGGCATTTTAATGTTTGTGGTCCTAGATTAAACTCAGGTAAAGACATTCGGGCTTTTTCATACATTTTCCTACCTCATGCTGTCACTACTAGGCAGAGTTAAGGTTGTTTGAGTGCCCTAGATGTGCATTTCCTTACCCATAGATAGTTTATTTATTATAAAAAGAGTAATTGTTTCACTGATTGCTGCTTTCATACCACGATATTAACTCTTTGTTCAGAACTTCAGCTGGGTAAAAAAACCTGTAGAAGAGCTCTGTGTAAGCTCGAGAGTGTGTGTCTTTCACCAACAAAAACTGGTTCATCCACTTGTCTCTCTAAATAGTTAGGAGTCAATTTTCTCACTTCTAGGCTAAGCTTTTTTACTAATCTGATAGTCAATTTTTTGTACCAGTTTAACCTCTGGGTACATATACAGTTGTGAAATTGACCAGATACTTTTTCATGTATTTAAATTTTGTGGTTAAGACAACTAGTTCTGAAATACACTATTAGATATTTCTCTTTGCGCAAGAGGAAGCAAATATTCCTTGATCAGTTGCAAATATCAGTGAACACAAATATATACAAAGCTCATGAAAAAACAACTCAATCATAGAAACTGGCAAGATTTGATCAGTCAATCTCCTCAATAATATGAGCATTTAAATATGCATGCAAACAAGAATATATACAAACTTACCCTTCGCTAAATTGCACAGCAAACAGACATACAGAAAGAAAGAGAAAGAATGCATAGGTTAAGTGCACTCTCTCTTTTTTTGAGAAAAAAGTTAACAGTTAAGATAAATATCTAGATAAGAAGCTGCAAGACAATTAGAAAAATCTGCCCAGCAAATAGAATTTTTACAAATATGAACAAAGACAGCAAGTAAAGTAATGGAGAAGAACCAACTTATTCTTCCTCAAAATGATCCCTGTTCAAAAGCAATACAAGATAACTGGATTCCATTATGGTGCAGTGTATACACTTTTTTTTTTGGTGAAATTAAGAACTCCATTAAGCAGCTCTTGTAAATAGAAAACATCTGAGAAGTCAATGATGCTAGTTAAACAACATGATTAGTCTGTTCTGAAAAGTGAATGAATGACATAAGTGAGGGCTTCAATATTTATGTCTAATTAGTTGGTGTCAAAAGAAAGCAGAATTACATTTGCATAGGTTATACTTGTTTCAGATAAACACAGGGAAATCTTAAAATAGCTGAAAAAGGCATTGCTTGTATGGTCATAATGATGCGAAAAAAATGAAATCTCAAGCAGCGTTTAAAGTCAAGTATGGGGAAGTAGACCCAGTACAAATTAGAGGAACAGCAAATACTGGGATGAGCACAGTGTGATGCTGCTGTACTCCCAGTGGGCAAATGGAGTCGCACATCACTAGGCTTCTCCTACTTCCATGGAAGTTCCAGCAGAGATAACAGTGATACACAGACCACTTTCTCTCTTCAGCAGTCTTTCAGAGCTGCCACATTTAAGTTCTTTGCAGCAATCAACACAGCCCGAAGAATTAAAGATGGCTAGTATCCAAGTGTTGCTCTAGGAGAGAAGTGAGGTGGAACCAAGAGCCATCTCTTCTTTCAATAAGAAGCAAAGGGGAAGCTCTGGATGCTGGGTGGCCTCTCTGGCCTGGAGGGGCTTCCATTTTGGGCTTGATGAATTTTTAATCTAGTTCTACAATTGTAATTGCATCATTTTACCTGTTCCCAGGTTTTTTCCCTTCCAACGTGTTTAGATGTTGTTCAAGGGTCTCCATAAGACTGCTGGGAGCCTAGAAAGTGAATGTAAAAAGAGGTGCACATTTTTTTCTTTAAACACACTAAATGATGGGAACCTTAAGGTTATCAGGGCAATTTAAATCTTCTGCTAGTTATATATAACCAGTTTGCATGCTCATGCTATAACCCTAATTCCACTCCATTGTGTAAAGAAAAAAAATGTATTTTCATGCTGGAAATATCAAGACAAAAAAGCAATTCTTTAAAAAAGCCAATTCTGAAACTTTTATTCTTTGCAGAGTTATAGCCATCTTTTTCTTTACTACACAGGTATTGAATCCTATGTACGTGATGTGCTCACCATGCTTGCAGCCAGATCATGTGTTTGACATTGACAACAGCACAGGCATCCACAGGTTAAGTGAAAGTTACAAAAAAAAAAAAATCCACACAGGTATTTATGTTCATATCAGTTGGGTGTGTTGTACACATTCAGTCTAAATTAGCTTTTAGCTACACCACTGACAATTTTTCCCATTTGAGGCCAATTGTTAGAGTTGTATTTATCAGATAGTATTTTCCACTAAAAGGAAAAAAGTGTAAATTTAAAAATGGTCCAGATTAATTATAAAAAGCTATGCTTAGAATCTGAACACTTTCCAGTTAATAGCACGAAATACCTACATGTCTGCTTTAAAAACAAACACACACAACCCCCCCAAAAAACCTTATGAATATATAGGACAGGAACCAAGATTCAGGAACCAGAAGAAAATCAATTCAAAAATTCCAATTTCAGATATTTTATAAAATGAAATAAATCTCAATCTAATGAAGTTTAACTAATACTTCACTCATTTTTCTTAAAATGCAAGATCCTCAGGTGTTTTGAGACTTTAAATAACCAGATTTTATAGCCAAGTAAAATACCCAGGCATGCTGCTGCTGTTACAATGGTGGATAAAAAGGAAAAAAAGCAAGAACAAGTTTCAGTGTCCTTAGCTACTGCAGTATAAAAATAGTGCCTAGATAAGTAGATTTCCATAAGACCAGTGAGTGAACAGGAAGCCCTTGAGAGCTACAACAGTAAATAACAGCAATATTTTATCAGGGTTACCAGTTCATCAATGGTACATTCTTTAAAAGGGGAATTTTCATTATCAGTGATTTTCAGATCAACCAGAACTCTTGTCAGCAATACCTAAAAGATTTGTCATAAATAACTCTTTAATATCTCAGTATAAATACGTGCATCAAAAATTAAAAAAAAAAAATCTGTCCTGCTTGAAGTCAGTGCTATTATTTCCAGTATGCACATACACAGTTACTGAAGACTATTTCAAGTGCCAAACTAAAATCAACTTTGTAAGATACAACTACCACTGGTACCAATGTGAAATTAATACATTTTATTAGGCAAGAAATTTGATGTACAGTAGTGCTGCATAGTAGAATACTCTTGCAGCCAAGTCTTTATTAAAACTATTCACTACGCAATTTTAGTGTTCCAGTGTACATGTATTTGACATTAGGATTTCTTGACAGACTTACACTGAAGAACCTCAACACAAGATATTGGAAACAGTACATTTAGTTTCACAACTTAATTTTTTCATGAAAAAGTAACAGAGGTGAGGGGGGAAGGGGCTAACATTCAAACATGGCCAAGTTGTGCAACACTCCAAGCAGTCTTAATGATTTGAAAGGTTCTGTATCTATTTACATACCCTAACATTTGAAATAATGCTCATACTAATTAAATATGAAGCTTAATAGCATGCAGCTGGCAACATTTGCTATTAAAAAGTTTTTATGACACGTTCATGGGGATTATCTCTGGCACAGATGACTAGGCACAGAAGATGGCTCTAAAGTTAGCAAGTCAGCCTAATCAGTTTGGTGGTGGCTGCCACGAGCCTGTTCTCTCCACTCCAGGCATAACTGATCTATTTTGTCTGGCTACTAAAATTAAAAATCCCTCACGTTTTCTAGCAACTAAGACTCCCACATCAACTTTCAACTCCCTGAAGCTGAACCAGAAAGACTAAAATGTATATGAAGCAAAAATCCAACAAGAGAGACATGGTTGGGAAATAAACAGAAGTATTTATGAAAAGTTAAAACCCACTATATTTCCCTTCTTTGAGGCTGCAAAGCATCAAACCTAGATGCCAAGTTGAGAGAGTAGCACTGTGTACATGTAAATCTTCTACATAGGACATTTGGGGAGAAAATTATTTTCACCACTAAGGAATGCCACTAAAATGATTATAGACCTAGTAGACAGAGCCTTAAGAACACATAGGTAATGTCACCTTCCATAAAAATATAACTGGTATTTCAATTAGAGCTGCGGAAATAACTGCTTCTTCTGTTCAGCAGCTTAACAAAAAAATTAAAAAATTTCAGATAGACCCCCACATGATTTGTATTTGGCAAACAAACAAACAAAAGTCAAAAATTTCATTTGAGGTCAAATGAAGGATTTAATTTGACATGAAACAAAAACATATTTTTTAAAAGGCTAACCTCCAAACCAAAATTGCAGTAAAACTGGAAACAAACAGATAAATAAATAAAAAGATTTTATTTCAAACATGTACCCCTGGTTGAGAACCACTGTGCTAGGGGACTGATTATCTGCATCTGGTGGAATTTAGACACTGCTTTTGGAACATTTGTTGTCAAAATGCAAGTCTCTCTGGTGACGCCTTTGGTACCAACCTGAGGTTTCCTGCCCAGACCTGATTCTGCCTAGATGCAAGTTTCTTCAGTGCCTCAGAATTGTTTGCTCCTGCCATGCCACACAGACTAGATAGGAGCTAGTACCTGATTTTTCGGTGACTGTTTACTTGACTTGGGCATCTTTGGAGCCAGATACTGATCCAAGATCGCTCAGGTACCCTGACTTAAGGGCTCACATTAAGAAATACTGGCACCATCTGTGCTTAGTGAGTCAGGGTCTAAGATATAAACATGACACGCTGCCCTTTTAGTACTGGTTCGGAATGTTCTGTGACAGAAGCTGCTCATGCAAGCCAATGGGCACTGGTTTCCTGAAGGCTGCAGAAGCTTAGCAGCACAGTAAGGGCAAATATGCAGAAGTACTCCAAGAATTAATTTCAGTGTAACAATTTCTGGGTGCTTCCTGTGATCTTAGTAACAGCCATAGCCCAAGTTAAAACCTCTTAGTCTAAAGATTTAATAATCCACATTGACAAAGTGTGGAAGTGTCTAATATCTTATCAATATCATGCAAGACTGTTTCTCTGTTCAGTTTTGTATAGCTGCATGATAGTGCATAGAGTTAAATCAAAGGGGAGTATAAATAGGTTAAAGAACTGAGGAGGAAAGAAAGATAAGAGCTTCTGGTAAACACCTTTAAAGCAGCTAACAAAAAATAATGGTGCCATCAGACATACCAGAGATCAAAAAGGCTGAGACCCCCAAAATAAGAGACTTTAGAAGGTGGTCCTGGCAGAAAGGAAGAGGGAGAAGTGGTCAGCATGCTAGGAGGCTGATACAAAACTAGGGGAGAGGTAAGAGCTGTATGCAAGCAGCCTCTCTCTAAACAGGGCCTAAGTAAGGTGACCAGATAACAACTGTGAAAAAACCGGGACCGGAGGGGGCGGGGGGCAGGAAAATAGGTGTCTATATAAGAAAAAGTTCGAAAAATGGGACTGTCCCTATAAAAACAGGACATCTGGTCACCCTAGGCCTAAGAATCTAGGCCAGGAGCAGCTAAGCTAAAAGCAGTGTAAGATTCATGTGGTCAGGCCTCTTATTTGTACCCCATGTCTCAAACGGCTTTATTCCTACTGGTAATATTGAACAATACTGCTTGAGAAAACTGCGTGGTCGCTGTGAACTAACTACTAGTCACAGCTCTGGGAGAGAACTCAACGGCAGGATTCAAATCCCAGTTGGGCCTGCTGAAGTAATCATAGTTGGTATTCAGGGGTTGTAACACAAGTCCTGGTCTAAAAAAAGTGGGAAAATTACAGAATTCTACCCTAGAAGAGATAAAGATCTGAGGCCTGACATCTGTGGGAGTGCACGCAGACCCCAAGAAGGGCCAGTAGTGCAGCAGCTACCCTGGAAGCTGTGACACCACATATAGGTATTACTTTGTAAAAAAGAAAACTTAAACATTTAATGTAACGTAGTTATACAATTTTTGCTTCTAACAGACTAAAATAGAAATTGAACGATTTGAAAAGTAAATTTGTTGTAAATGCAGTATTTTAGATTATATAAAAACCGCAAGAATTCTTTAGGCTTCAGTTATTTTTCTTCAACTCAAGCCAAAACGTTAAATGCAAACTTTTATTTAGCTTTATTTCAATTCTGAGCTTTAAGACACTAGGGATATTTTCCAATCAGAAGAAACAATTTATGGAATATAGTAGGGAACCAAGTATTTCGATGCTTTTAATATATATTTATAAGCAGTGAACAGATTCTATTAAAATTCATTAGATTTTTATACAGTTGCTCTCCAGTTTGATTAAGAGCTTTTAGTTTCTGTGCCATTTTGCAGGCATTGAGATATGCAAGAAGTTATAATTTGATTTGAATACACTGTTCTGCATTCGCTAATTAAAATGTTCATACTACTGTGCATTAAGGCAAACATTAATTAACCAAGATTGTTATGGTTCTTGTTAAAAACAGGAATGTCACATTAATACTTGTAGTTGCCATAAGTAAGGAGTTGGATCCATGTTTGAGTATCATGGAATGCCTCTAGTTTTAGCTCCTTACCACGTTTTAAAGTTTAAGATACTCTTATTTGGTCATATTATGGCAACTTCTTTATATCTATGGACCAAGACACTCTGCCAGAGGTGAAATTATGAACTAGGTCAAAGCACAAATTCAGTGCGATGACAGCTTTGTCCATTTTTTAAATGCAGTACTCACACTCCTTGTGGGATAAATCTGCATGTCTACAAGGGAGAACAGATAGGCAGTCTTTTCATTATTTAGTTACAAACTAAGACAATAGTCAGAAAATGAAACTGGTCTTCTGGGATTAAAATGACCAGCAGAGATCAATCTGCCAAAAATGGTTGACAATTTGCAAATTCCTCCCTTTTGCATTTGAGAAGGGTTTCAAGAAATGTACGTATAAGTGTACATGCCAATTATCTGACTTTTCCTCATACAGTTTTAGCTTACTGTGTCTTTCCGTATTGCATCAGTTTATACAAAATTTAGAAACTTACTTGTGTGAGATCAGGAATGTCTCCTTTGTCAATTCCAACTTGCTGTGGATTTAAAAAAAAAATATTGAGAAACCAGCAGTGCTCATATGCTACAACTGCAGAAAGTATTTAAATTGATTAAACTGTGGCATATTTTCTCTTCAACTGACTTCTTATGCTTTACATCTAAAAATCATTAAGTTATGAAGTTTGTAACTTATATACAGATTTTTCTCCCCACAAGCCACTCCCTCACCCTTCCAAACACCTTGAAAATGCTGCAATGCTCCCTTGTAGGGAGCAAAAAAAGTTTCTTTAGAAACAACCCCCCTTCCCCCTCACCGACCCGCTAAAAACACCTCAATTCTCACTCAGGTCTTGCACTCCCTAGCACATACAAGCAGAACTTTCCAGCTCTAATGCATTTGGTCTGAAAAGGCAGCAGCAGTGAGCTCAAGAAAGCATTATCCAGGACTCAGAACTCTTTTTGAAACTTCCAGTTAATCCTCTCTCAGTCAGTGACAGAACCCCTGCAGGAGCGGCACCTCTTCACCCTTCAACCTGGGTCCCTTTTGTTTATGCCCCTTTCAGCTCTTTGGACAACTAAAATACATGTTAAAATACCAATCTCTGCTAGCATCCTTAGTCCAGTTGCGCTGTGGCCCAGACTTTCTATTTTTCTGTCCCAATTTTTTAAGTCTCAGCTCATTGCCTTGAGACTTTCGCTCCAATTTAGAGTTTTCAAGTCCAAAGTCACTTGCTTGATTTTAGAATGTAATCCGCTTCTTATCCATCACGAAGAAAGGAAGATTATAAATCTAAGCAGTGTCCATGTAGCAGGAGGATATTATGAATTGGCACACTTGCTGCATATTCTACTTGAGCTAGGAATGTTGTACAAGAGTGTCAAATCTACCTTCAGGTGTCACGCTGACAACTAGATCTTCATGAAGATCACTTGTAGTCCCCAAAATTGCCACCCTCTTCAAGGTTACATTTAAGTCAGGGAACGTTCATTGGCACATTGGTGGTTCTAATCATGAATGGAATGCTACAAGCTATGGTTAGTTTTCATATCTTGTGCTTTAACCCACTACTGACCAAGAACTTTAGAACCTGGATTTAATCGGCACTGCTTGAGCTATGAATAGTACGCAGTGTATCAAACGTCTGAAAATAGAAGTAATATTTTTATGTATGTGCTTTTTAGTCTGATATGGAGAAAATATAGCTTTATCCCTCAGCAGTTTGTCACTTAAGATTTTTCATGATAATACTGGAGGTTACTTACCTCTGCAACTTTAAGAAATTCAGATACTCTGGTCATTCTAGTCAGAAACCGTTTGTAAATTTCGAGAGCATCTTTACACTGTCCCTTTTTCATTTCAAAAAATTTCTCTGGAAGAAAAATATAAAAGTGAACAACCATTTTCTTTTTAGCAGTATGTCAGTCACTAGAACTACATTTATGGTAGATCTTCACTCATCTGCAATCCTATTTACAGAAAAATGATACTTCAATAATTTAATTGTTAAGTGGTGTATTGATTGGTCCTATTAAGGCCTCTTTCCCTCCTCCTCCATTAGCTAAAATGCAACATTATCTTCAGCTACAACTACATGACACAACTGAGGTAAGTTTAACTGGTGCACGTGGTTAATTTCATTTACCTCTACATATTTGTGAAACTAATTCAGTAGCTCTTCTAGTCATTAGTAAAAGTTATCAAGGATCTTACGTGACCAGCAGCTAAAAAAAATCTTAAATTTTTCATAATTTCCATTATGAAAATGTTTGTGATCCAAGTTTTTAAGCTGTCAGAAAACCAGTTTTAGAAATATTTAAACAAAAACAGTGAGTACATTTATGTTTGCGTACCTATCACTAATTTGAAAATAAGCTGAAAGTAGTTTAAGTTCAAGGAACCTTTTTTTCCTTCTTCCCCAATACCAAATAAGGTTCACAGAACTCTGAAACAGTTCTCACTTTCCCATTTTTCAAGTTCACAACCATTACCATAAAACAGGGTCGATGTGGGTTTTTCAACCCTGAGCACTCGAAGAGGCATCACGAAAAACTCATGAAGGTTTATGAGATAGAATACAGGAACAAACACTTCATAAGCACAATCTATTCCACAAAGAGGCACATTTTATCCAATCATAAAAATCTTGCAATTCCTTAAGTACCACCCCCCCCTCCAAAAAAAAAAAAAAAAAAAGACCTGACACCCAAACACCCAGGCTTTCAGTCCAAATTAGTCCTTCCACAAACAGCTGTCAATTTCTCCACCTTTGCAACCGTCAGAAGCAGCAACAGTAAGTAAGGTCCAGCTTCTCAATTCTTCCCTAGAACCAGCAAAGGAGCACATGCCTGAACACACACACCACTCCCACTCCTTCCTAGTCCCATGGAGAGGTTTGGGGGAAGTAAAGTTTGTCCCCGCTCCACACAGGAGTCCTGCTAAGGAGACAGCTTGATCCCAACCAAACAGAAGAAACTATACTACTGGTAAGCACCCTCTTGCAGGGCCTGGAGAATATCATGCACACAAACCCCCTCCACCCCAATGCAGTTTATTAGGCCATATTATTGCATGTGACAGGAAGGGCAGTTTCCCATAAACAAAAAACCCACTACAAAAAACTGATAAATTGAAGAGAATGTTCCCTGGCTAGCTAACGGCTGTAGTTACTGTACGTGCACCACCTGCCTCCTGACCGTCCCCTTGTGACTGGCATGGCTCTGAGACACCCTGCCTCAGTTTCCCCTCTTTCAGGTTCCACAATGAACTCCAAACACAAAAGGCTTTCATGAACCCACACATCAGCCACCCTTTTTGGGGTCTGATTTCATTAACATGACGTTCAAAATTAACAGAAAATCTCCCACATCATCCTTAAACTGGACACAGCCCTTCCTCCCTGAAGTACAGTCTCCTCCTGCTCTCAGAGCAGCTGAAGAAGATACAAGGCCTGACCTGCCTTCTTTGTCTTCTCCCTAGCAATAAAACAACTTCCAGCCAGGGCTTCATACCCAGCCACAACCCCCTGGGCTTCCCGCCTAGAGTCTCTCTTCCTCAGGGACCATGGCAGCAGACTCCTTTCCTGCAGCAACACTCTGCAATCCACAGGCCCCCTTTTTCTACACCACCTCAACCTGGTTTAATCACATGACTTAATCCATCCTCCCCCCACCTGGGGAAGCATATCAGTTTTGTCACAGGTGGACCAAGACCTATCTCCCTTTAAAGGGGCCAGCCACCCTCTGACAGTGACAGTTACTGTTCTAAGCAACAGTAGGTACAGTTTTCAGACAGACAGTCGTCATTTCCAAGTTAGAGGCTCTCTAAATTTGTTTAGAATTTCAAAGAAAACTCCATCGGAAACAAGAAGTGAGGAAAAATCAAGACAGTAAGCATTTTAGTTCATGACATATAAAATATTAGCTCTGTTTTATAAAAAAAATATCTACAATTTATCAGCTTTGAGTTGCCTATGCTGAGAAAATTGATGACTTAAAGTAATAAAAGGAAACTAGAATCTCTCTCCAGTTTAATAGTTGAAACTCATCCCAACTGGACAGTTACTAACAGTCACAGTATATAAACCCGGCAAGTTCCTGGTGAACTTGTCCCCATCACAAGATATAACATAATTGAAACCAAGTATCACCATCCTTGTGGGCAGTTAAAGCTATAAGGCCAAGGAAAAGGTCAGCAAGGGGTCAGAATTACAAATTCAGCCCTACAGATTGTTAACCCAGAAGAGAAAGCAACACACTGGTTGAGTGTAGAGCCTGCACCCTGTCACATGTGGCTGTCCTGTTGATAACAATGTCTCTGAATGTCAATCCTACTTTTTAAAAGTAGGATTTATTTTAAACTGATAAGAGACAAAGTCTCAGTATGCATTTATGAGATTCAAGTAACTACAATACCCAGATACCTTGCCAAATACTTAATGCAAGTCAGCTAAAGTCTGTATCATAACTTTGTATAGTAATGGTTAGGAGTACATAATTTATAAAGTTCTGTACTAATAAGTAAAGGCTAAAACAATCAGGGATGAAGGTTAACGTATCCCAGTCCCACCTCAAATCTCCTCATTTAAGATTCCAGTTTTTGCTCTATTTTCTTGGTATTTTAGAAGGCAAGGTGTTTATAATTGAATAATAAATGGGCAAGACAAAAAGGGTATTTTTACACGTGGAAAAAATACTAGTGTCAAAGAGTGTCAATTTTTTTTTTTGATACTAAAACAATTAAGTGTTTGCAAGAATTCTATTTTTTTCTGCTTCTTGAAGTCATATTTCCAAATTCCATTGCTATCCAACTCTTTTATAGCTTGTCTAGTTGAGTAACTGCTGTAGAAAACCTGCATGTCCGATTAAGGATATAAAAACAAACCAAAAAACAGACTACCAAAAAAGTCACATCATATCTTTTATTTGGCGAGAGTATTTAAAGTTGCCTCAGAGAAACTTAATTTCTACTTAAATCTACTACTTTACAATAAAATTTCATCAGCCTACTTACCTAGTAAGTTAATAACTCCATCATTGTAACATGCAAAAAGCTTGATAAGATCTTTAAAGAGAAGCATAAATGCAGCATTTATGACGCCATTTGTCAATTCATTTGGATGAACCTACACACAAATAGAACTCCATTCAGGTACATTTAATTGATCTGTAAAATGCTTAACATTTTGGCTTTCAGCAGCAGATACATATTAAGTTAAAAGAACAGGAGTACTTGTGGCACCTTAGAGACTAACAAATTTATTAGAGCATACGCTTTCGTGGGCTACAGCCCACTTCATCGGATGCACAGAATGGAACATATAGAAAGAAGATTTTTACATACATACACACACACACACACACACACGTTGGAAGTTGCCATACAAATTGTGAGGCTAAGGCTAATTAGTTAAGATGAGCTATCATCAGCAGGAGAAAAAAAAACTTTTGTAGTGATAATCAAGATGGCCCATTTAGACAGTTGACAAGAAAGTGTGAGGATACTTAACTTAGGGAAATAGATTCAATATTCAATATTAAGTTAATGCAGTATTCAATTATATAGATTTAGATGTATTTGAATTCTGAGGATACTCTGCTAAGTCAATTTTATTCAAGTGAAGGGAAAGGGGTCAGTTCTGTTCCATCATTTGGTGCTCAAGTGGCACATGCTTGCTATCACTTAACAATCCTGCGGAAGATTCCTACAAAGGTGATCTGGAAGACCCATATTACGAATGAAAAATCCAATTGATTATTCATTCTGGCTTCACACGGACAGAAAGTGCCAGTTTTTTCAAGGATCATGCTAGATTTTTCCATATTCTGATACCAATATGCACCAAACTACACATTTGATATTGTAATATTCTTGAGAATCATGAAGTTTTTAAACCGACCAAGAGAGCTAATGTATTAATAAAAAATATACAAGCCTGCGTTACTGCTACAGTAAGAACCCTGGTACATTTAGGTTGAGAAACAACAGCTGCCATCTTCTCCTCTGCTCTGCTTCCTCTATCACTGCCGCTCCTAATGGGGAAACACTACATATCCCCACCCACTGCTACATGCAGTCAGAAAGAACTCCAGAGTTCCTTCTCCTTTCTTCCTTTTATTGTTCCCGTTTTCCCCTTCCTGCCCTCCCCACCAGTGTCAACCAGAGTGGATAAAAAACCAAAAACATGGTTTTTTTTAAATGAAGAGTTGTTTACTTTTTTAAAAGTTGACTTCATTATTTTATATCATTAAGATGCTAAAGTAGATTTTTTTGCTTATTCTTTAATGTCCTAATTTTAGTAGAATTTCAGATTTTTCATAAGTTTATTCTAAGGAGTTTCATACATACTTAAAGTGCTCATCTATGGAGAGAGAGACCAGTCCAGAGTCTCATTAACACCCTTCTTGTGAGAAGATCACAAAGTTCAATAAATAGCCCATACTATACAATGTTTGCAACCACTGCCCTTCCTATATAATGCATTTCCACAAGTCAAAACTGAAATGCTTTGACCTGGCAAATAGTCCATCACTATTTGCAGTTAAAAGCAGAAGTCTCACTGGTTTCAAAGTGCATGTCGACACTGAAGCTGGAGGTGTAATTTCCAGTTCAGACAGATGTACCTGAGCTAGCTTTGATTAAGCTAGTGCACTAAAACCTTGCAGGCAGCTGGCCCATCCCACCATTAGTGCAGCTCTGGACATGCTGCTATTCTGAGCACACTAGCTTGATCAAAGCTAGCACTGGTATGTCTACCTGAGCTGGAAATTACACATCCAACTCCTGTGTAGATATCGACACCTACGCGATTTAGGTGCCCAAGAGGTTTAGAAGCTTAATTTTAGATTTCCACTTTTGAAAACTTTGGCCTATGTTGTATATAGAAGTTCACAATACTGCGTCAATGCACTGAAAGTGTGAATAAACTTTTCAGTGTTAACATGGAAACCATTTTATTTTAAGGTTTCAGAGTAGCAGCCGTGTTAGTCTGTATTTGCAAAAAGAAAAGGAGTACTTGTGGCACCTTAGAGACTAACCAATTTATTTGAGCATAAGCTTTTGTGAGCTACTGCTCACTTCATTGGATGCATTCAGTGGAAAATACAGTGGGGAGATTTATATACATAGAGAATGTGAAACAATGGGTGTTACCATACACACTGTAATGAGAGTGATCACTTAAGGTGAGCTATTACCAGCAGGAGAGCGGTGGGGGGGGGGAGGGAGGACTTTTATAAAAAAAAAAAATTTATTTTAAGTGACAAAGATTTCATGCCACTAAGAAAAGTTTTCAACAAAAACATTTTAGCCACTGATGTTATAAACACTTATGCACATGCCTAACTAAGTGCGCAAGCAGTCACACTGAAGACAATGGGGCTATTCTGGTGAGTGAAGTTATTTACCTGCTTAAGAAACCCTACCAGCAGTGGCATGTAAAAAAGCTAGCATTTATAATTTAGTTCATTAGAAAGTTTTAAATCTGAAATTACAATAGCATAAGTTTCCAGTTTAGTTTTACAAAGCCTCCATGTGATTTAAAAAAATAAACAGACAAAAATCTTATGATTTATGTTTGCTCCACCCTGGTCTTAACTGTGATTTGCAGCAATGTTTTCCCCTCTTATTGTTTCATCTTTCTTCTGCTGCTCTCAATCACTCTCCTTCCCATTCTTTCCTTATGTCCTCTCCTTTATATGTAAAAGGAAATTCCCAAGCTCAAGTTTAAAAACAAAACAAAAAAGAAACTTGAGCATCAACTCTTCTACTCCCAATCTCTCCTCCTGCCTACTCCTTCATTCCCCGGTCCACAGCCCACTTTCATTATATCCTCTTTTCTATTATCTACTTTGCATTGTCCACAAAACCTATATTCATTTACTCTGAAAACAAAAAAACATTAAAAAGGAACGCTGTACTTCACCCACCCCTTGAAATGCAACAAATTGGAGGAAAAGTAAGCTGTGCCGTATTACAGTAAAAAGTGTTAAGTCCCATTAATCTCAGCTGCTACTAGGGTAAAGCAATAAGTTTAGGTAACTTTAAAAAAAAAATGTATGAAGTAATGTTTATACTTTTGTTTTGAATTTAAAATTCTGAATACATACATCAAATTCAAGTAGTGCATCAATTTGTTCTTGTAATATTGGCATGCTCTTCAACAGCTTTTCTGGAATCATTGTTCTCATTACACCATCAGCTCTGCAAGACAGAAGAACCTAAGTTAAGAAACAAGTTTGATTAAGATCAGTTACTCATTAACTAGAGGGTCTGAAGTACAATAGGGTGGTGGTTTAGAAAGTTTCAAACAACACAGCATCTCAAATACATTTTTGTTGCCATCTAGGTCACCTGTTTATTTCAGTGAATCATATAAAATGTAAAATTGAAGTTAAATCTTAGTAAGTGTTGGAGAGGTCCACTTTTTTCATAGGTTCCATTGTTTGCTAAGTATCTAATTTGTAGTCTATTACTACTAAAAAAAGTGACAGGTAGTCAAAGTATTCATGGAAAAATACAGTGCAGCGTATCGTGTCAGACACAAAGGTACAATGTTGTACTTAAATGTTCTCCCACTATAGCATCCACAAGGGCAGTTAGCTACCTGTAATTCTGCTTATCTTCAAATATCTTTTGAATCGATTCCATCATTCCTACTTTTCGGTCACCACACTCTGGCACAGAGACTGGAATTCCCCTAGTTTGTACGGTGCCTACCACAGTAGGGTCCTGTTGCTTGGCACTATGGGTACTACAAATAGTTCTCAAAGATTTTACCCTTTGAGACAACACTAGTTCAGTCTGATAGTGAGACCAATTTCTAGAGCCTCAGCAATCCTGTAGAGAAAATGCAGTTTCACTTTCTTGATAAAAAGGAAGCTCTTTGCTTTCTATGTTTTGAGTCCCCATGGAAACAGTCACTTGAAAAAAAAGAAAAGGAGTACTTGTGGCACCTTAGAGACCAGGAAGACTGTATTCACATCAGAGGGAAGTTCTGACAAACAAGCAGGGACATGTACTCGTCAAGAAGAAAATATTTTTTACAAAAAAACTTGAGTGGATGAGAGTTTATCTAACTTGTTCCATCCATAGTGGATAAAAACCAATTCCAGTACCCAGTAAGTACTTCCTGTCTGTCTTTCTGCCTGTATTTCTCTATTTGTTTCTATGAATTTGTAATACCTAGAGAAACCCATCCTATGCTCCTGGTGACTGTCAAACTGAACACAAACGCACCTCCAAAGATGGCTGACCATAAATACAGCATATCTCCCTCAAACCATGGGCCACTTCTTCAACCTAAGGAAGATTAGTGGTCTAGTTTTTGAGACAGTAAGGCCCACTCTGTAAATACTGGAATCAAGACTGGAAGTCTTTGTTATAAATGGACAGAGGGTTTTGGAGGTCTGGCTCAGGGAACTGTATATTACCCTTAAAAGAAGATTAGCACAGACTTCTGGGTCTGTGAGTTGATGATCTGATACACATTATCCAATCATCCCCTTTAGCTGCAATCAAGTAAGGAGTCTGGAGTCTCTATAGTTAGATATAACATAGTAAGAGATAATGTGTTGTACCTTAAAAGGGATCTCTGAAATGCAAATCAGACCTTAAACCAGTAGATTAGTCATAAAAGAGTTTCAAAGTCTTAAGATAGGCCTCAAGACTACTAAATGTAGCCTAGAGAATAATGTGTGCAGCTCTTGTGCATTACTAACTTATTCACAAGCATAATAGGGTGCCATTAAATGACAATGTATTGTGAATGAGAATTCTGAGAGTGGAAAGAGTAAGGAGAAATTCATTTACGGTACTAATATGACTAACTTCCAGAAGATTTCCATGTTAATATTCTTGTCACTTCATAGGGATTTCAAACACCATAAATAAAAAAGGACTGATGGGGGAAGATCACCTCCTTGCTGGAGAAGAGAAACTCTTACACCAGGGAGCATCCCAAATGGTTCTGAAGCAAGCCTGTAAGATTCCTATATGGTGTCTCCAGGACACAAGATCCCCAGCCCAAGGAACAGAGCAAATAAATAAAACCATAAAGTATTCATTTCCCAGTAAGAGGATATCAATCATCCAGTCATAACTTCTGCTGTAGCACTATCAGGGTATAGCTGCACCTTCATAATATGAACCAGGAATTACAAACCATTACTAAGCAAGTCAGAACAGATATGAAGAAGGTGAAACTAGGCATAAGGGTTCATAGAAATGAAGGCACCTCAGCAAGTTAGATGTTACAGCCTTGGAGTGTTTGGAGTCAGAAATCTCACAGAAATTAGTGAGGTATATGCAGCACATCAGATGCTGGGCTAAGCATCCAGTTTCAGGTGAATGCTTTTGAAGTTCTGGGATGAGAATCAGGCTTACAGAAGTTATTCAGGTTTTAGACTAGCAGCCATGTTAGTCAGTATTCGCAAAAAGAAAATGAGTACTAGTGGCACCTTAGAGACTAACCAATTTATTTGAGCATAAGCTTTCGTGAGCTACAGCTCACTTCATCTGATGCATCCGATGAAGTGAGCTGTAGCTCACGAAAGCTTATGCTCAAATAAATTGGTTAGTCTCTAAGGTGCCACTAGTACTCCTTTTCTTTTTTTAGAAATTATTCAGAGACTTCAGGAAACCAGGGATGCTCTATTTTCTGGGCAGATTAGGGAATATTCGCAGAACAGATGTATCCCAATTCACCCTTACCCGATAGTGGATCTTCCCCTCTGAATGTCTCTTCGGTCAACTCTAGAGGAGACCAAAACCCAATAGCCACGTGCTGAGAAGGTGTCAATAACTTAGGAGTACACAACATTTCAATATAAGATCAGACCACTGAATCAGGTGGCTGAGAAATCAACGCCAACAGCAAACCATTAAGGCTACTGATACTCCGTGCACTGAACGAACACAAGAGGAAAACTACGCTAATTACCCGAAGTCAAACACACAAAATAGTGGCTTAATGCATGGTGGGTTTTTTGTTTGTTTTTTGTTTAAGGTGCTAGCAACTCCAAGATGCCTTCACTTACACAGTGAAGTAGTTGAAGCAGATACTGGTGCTATGAACAGCTCTGAGGAAAAGGCAAGTCAACGAAGGGATCCATAAGCATTCCCCTAATCAGCTGCTCATGTCTAGGAGTGCAGCCGAGGTTGTAACCAACCAGGCTGGTAGGAATGTTAATTGGCAACTAGCTATAAGCAGTCGGCAAAGGAACTGAAACAAGATTATAGAGGGCACTGAGCCACTACCTGTTTATCTTGGAATGTAGCTGAACTACTGGTGCCCTAAAGAGACCAAAAAAAAAAAAAATAAATCCCAAGTTAGAAGAATCCCAGCCTGTTTCACACTAAAGAATAGAGACCTAAGAGTATTCATTCTCATACTACAGAGACCAACTTGCTGTTTATTCCACGTGAACACACATTTACAACCACTTAGCAGTCCTTATGTACTGAAAATGGATTCTAAAAAATGCATTGTGCAGTTATGTTCATGGCCTCGAGTTTCTGTATCAATATGCTCAGTTCACCAGTAAATGTTTCTCTCACTACTAGTGCTACACACTCAATTGGGCTCTGAAATGCCTGTGGAGGTTTCCTTCTCACACATTCTTGAGCTGTAATAAGCCCTGTAATGATTCTAC
This sequence comes from Natator depressus, assembly GCF_965152275.1. Lineage (NCBI taxonomy): Eukaryota > Metazoa > Chordata > Testudines > Cheloniidae > Natator > Natator depressus. The sequence goes on from NC_134236.1 coordinate 66,164,132, forward strand.
AGGCTAATTTAGCAAATCAGCAACATCTGTGCAAATCCACTGCCTACAAGTTTAATATTCTGTAAAACTGACAGATGAAAACAGGTAATGTTTGCATGCTGATGGAAAGCCACAGGAAATGGTGAGGATGAAATATTTAGCCCAACTTGAAGGGATGGCTGTAACTTATGATGTTCTTAATGCTGACTGGGAAGGGTGCGCAGTGGGGTTACAGGAATTCCTGATTCTGGTATGCACATTCTGGTTCAAGCAAGAATGTTATTGTGAGGTCTCAAATGAAAGCTGATGTCACACTGGTGATCAATATCACTGTGAAAGGTACGTACATGTACCATGCAAGGAGTTATGTATGTGTATCAGAAAATTATGTTCTTAAGCATATAAGATAAAAGCAGGTCACCAAAAGGTAATCTGTCTTAGACCGGTTTCTCCAGACAGGAGGTAAGAAAGCTTTCTATCTCTCTGTTGGGATATAAATTAAACTTTGTATATTTACACATGTAGTCAAATGTTGACATGTGAAAACAGGAAAGCACACACGGGAAAAAACAAGCCCTGGGAGGGTTATTCTGTCTGTGTGAGTAAAGACAATGAACTTTGTGGGTATTTCTAGAAGGCAAAAAAGATACCTTGGTATCCTGCACCTAGGAAGTAAACTGACAGCATGTCTGCATTCATGAAAGCAGGGTCTTAGACAGCCATGGTTGAAAATGTGGCATAGGACTTTGGGCGAGAGAAAACTTTCTTAGTTAAGTTTAGTCTGTAGAAAGCATGTTATGTGTTTCGAATAGTTTTACTCACTACTACACTACTTGTAATAAGTTTATTACTGCTTTCACTATAAATATATTAAGCACTGTGATATTAAGCAAAGTGATGGTCCTGAGCTGAATCTTACAAGCTGGTGTGTACTGTTCCTTTGGGAACATGAGACCTGGTAATTTTGAGCATGTCTCGGGGATAAGGGGCAAGACACTGAAGGAAACATTCCAAGGACTCAGGGGTTGGTATGTACCTATCGCTACCTACACACAGAGAGAAAGGTCTGGAAGATGGTGCTTGTGCTGCCAGAGGCTGTTGGTTTCAGGTAACTGATCCATAGCAAGCACAAATGAGATTCCTTGATGCTATGGGCAGGTAGTGGAGAGGTGCCTCACTGTGGGTATTTTGGGGGAGTATCAGTGAACACTTGCCTGTTTGTTACCAAACTTGCTAATTCCAGTTGGTTTGAGAGAAGTTCAAGATGATGTTTTTGGATCTAGTAAGCCCTCTAGTTTGGGTCCTGGGTACCTCTGCCATCCTGTTAGGTTTTCCAACTCAGCAGTTGAGATCAGCTAGAGACTGTTAGCAGGAACATCCTATGTTAACAGATGGAGTGGGGAGAGAGGGCACTCAGTGGACAGCCTCAGCTCCAGAATTTACTTCTGTCCTTTGCCCAGAGCCAGATAAGCTGCAAGGCCCCTCCTTATCTTTTTTTTTTTTTTTTTTTTTTTAAAGAAAAAAAGAGGGGATAGGTTGAGTAGAGATAGCCTACAAACTAAAACTAAAAACAGGTTTTTTTAAAAAAAGTTTTTGAAGGTTAAGACCATCTTTTTCTTGGTTAAAAATATTTTGTTCAAGTACAATTAAGAAAAAACACGCAAGACAAAGCAGTGTACATAGTAAAATGCCAACTACCACAATGCAATTCAAACATTTAGTAGGGCCTGAAAAGACCAGCTGGCTCATTTGATCCGATCCCATATGTTTTGAAAGACTAATTATTACATTATTCTCACCCATTTCTCATCAAGCTGGTCTAACAATCTCTCTTAGTAATCTATTCAACTGCTCATTTGCTTTAAGTTTTGAGAACATTTTTAAAACCCTAAAAATATTTATTTCAGGGCACTGCTGTCTCCCATAGCCATCATCTGCAATGGAACTATGACAATACGGCCCATCGTCCCCTCCATTTAAAAAAAAAAATTAAGTATAGAAGTTTAGCTTCTTTACTCTGTCTAGTCTTCCAGTTCTTGTGGCGCTTGAACTCTTACTATAACCTTCTATAAGAACAGTGTACAGCCTTCCAAATATGGTAGCTTCAGGACTCAGAGCAATAGCACTCTCTCCAGTTTCTACATGCAATATGCCTGCAGAAAAAACATGTAATAGCAGATTTAAACAAAAAAATAATGCACTGCACTGAAAGCTCCTGTATACAGATTTTCTACTCAGTTTGGTCATCCTGACTTATCATTGGGACACCTGGCTCAGTGACTTACAGTTCTCAGTGTCCTATGTTACAGTCTAATCTACATAAAGCTCTCTTGCGCCGAGATAGAAGGGTATGTCAGCTTCCTACCATGCCAGTCAGTCAGTCTGCCTCACCAGCAGACTCTGACACTGTCTTTACCCTGCCTTGCAAGTTTAAAAACCACCAACCTGTGAACCCCCATTTCCTGAGTTCCCAGACACATGTCTCTGTAGTGTCCACAGAGAGACTGGACACACAGAGATTCATTTTACTGCCTCCAAAAAGACAATGTACACACAAGCCTGTTAGGTTACCTGAGGACTCACTCGATACTTCATTAGAACAGCACAGATATGATTTGTAGTAAAGCTAAGAATAAGTTTACCAACAAAGAATAGAGATTTAAGTGATACTAAGATAAAATTGTTACTAGGTATGATTACAAAATCAAACACTTTCTAGTGACTAAAACTTAATTTTAGCAAGTTACAATCTTTGCTTAAGCAGTTCTCAAACCAAGTTACCAGAATCTCTAGCCTGCCAGGCCAGGGGATCCAACTTTCTCAGGCTCAGAGGGTGCGCTTTCCTTTGTCACTTAAGTGACAGATAACTAGAATGTCTTTTTGTTTCCCTTATATTTTCCAGCAGCCATTATTTCTGTCTAAAGAGCAAAGAAAACAAACCCCCAGTATGTTCACTAAGCTGCAGCTTGTTAGCTTGGATTGTTTTATTTACCTTACATATAAGTGTACTTTCATTGACCTCTGTCTGTAATCCGGCCAGGCAGACAGATAATACTACGTTCCTTTGTGTAAGGATCCACTGGATCCATTCAGTGCCTCCAATCATATACCCAGCACACATACATAACTTTATACCCAACCCACACATACACATAATGATATTCCTGAGCAGACATCACCAGTTTACATAGGATGTAATAATTGGATACATATTGTTACAACTGTGTTGGAGGCAGTGAGCGTGTCAGGCCTGATAAGGGTTACAGTATGGTGTGCCCTCTACCCGTTGGCATGGAGGGGTTTTCACACATCTCAGCTCAACACATTATTTAAGACTGCACTGAGGGAGTATCACTACTTGACAAACTAAATTATTTCTTAATATTTAGATTTAGTTGTATCTTTCGTTTGCTGTTCAACTAATACTTAAACCATGCCCTTTCATTAAAGCATTAGATAATTATTTATTTTAGTGACAGAAGAGTCAGGTTTCACTCAAGTCCCATCGTAATTAAGTTTAAATATGTAAATAAACAGCTTACCCTTTCTTCACTCTTGCAAAATCAAATGCCATTTGTCTGTAGGAGAATGCTTTTTCATTCAAGTATCTACTGTAACGCCTTATGAAGGTAGACATATCATATCCTGCAATAAAACAAAGTTCCATATTTTGTTAAACTGGACCAGTGTAATTGTTTATAAAGACACTTACCCATTTGCTAAAACTGAAAAACGGCACATTGCAAAATCTACTGAGGACTAGACATAGCCTTACATATGAAAAAGTGACACTTCAAAAATAGGAAGAATTCTCAGTTTTGAAAATTTCATTGAACCCCATCAAATAGAAGTAAAACAAAACAAAAAACAGTTTGTATAAGAATCACTGCTCACTAGCTAAGCAACAGCACAAGCCAGACTAAATGTGGAAGTCGCTCTATTGCTTATACTATATATTAAAAAAAATATGTTCTGAATCAATAGATTTAGATGCTTTTGTTACTTGATCTTGTGACCATAACTGAAAACCATTAGCAAGTGTCAGTTTTTGACCTATGCGAAAGGCTCAAAAGCATACCCAAGTTACTATACTTTTGTCCAAACAGTCATCTTGTTAAATTCAAGAGAGTCTGTTCTGACATCTATTACATGCTGCATATTTGTAGCCTGCAGTACTGTCTTAGGTAACAGAATTTATCAGATGAATAGCGCCTTCTGTTCCCGCAATTATTTCAGTCTATGGCAGTCTTTGGTTATACTTTGGATGATACCTTAGAGAAGCTTTGTAACTGAACATATCTAAAGTAATGAATGTTTAGACGAAAGCCACCTGCATTTCTCATTTCATAGTTTACTCATTTGAAGTCTTGTGGATATTCTAACTTGCTCCTCTGACAAGCTAAGCAAAATAATTCACGAAAGATAAATAATTAGCACTCTAAAAGTGACTAAAGACTGAGTCCTGTATTTAGCCTTTATAAGTTAGAGGATGACTTACTGCTAACTCTGTAGATATGTAAAAAATGAAAAGTTAGAAATACTGTGCTTTGTGTAATCTACTTTATACCCCTTTAATACTCAGACAGTTCTCCTTTGAGGACCTGTAGCACAACAGAAACTATAACACTTTGTATCACTCAGCGTGTGAGCCAGACTTTCCATTTTCATATAAATCCCCCATGCTAACACTTATAAATTAATTTATATTTGTAATTTCTGAAGTTTCAGTAAAGCTTAGTTAATGGAATTGTAACATCATGAGGAGGGTAAACCAAGTCAGAATGGTGTGTGTGGTTTTTGTGGGAGGGCAGAATAACTGAGGGAACGCTTCGGTTGCAACTCTTCTACCAATCCCTTGTAACCCATTTTTGTAGGAAAGGTGCAGGAAGAACATGGAGCTGTAGCAGCTACTATATATAACCAATAAGAAGGATGCAGCCACAAAACAGTTATGGCATACAGCTACAAGTGTGTATGGGAATAGAGGTTACAGCAAGAAACAGCTAGTTTTGGGGTTATAGTCCCAGGTGACTTCTGTTCTAGTTACCCCTTGCCTCAACTACAGCAAGTTCTTCCACCTCTCTGAGTCATCCAATTCAGATTAGGCACCCAATATCACAGTATCTGAATGCCTTCCAAGACAGGGTTCATCAAGTGAACTCTTGCACTCCTTCCTTGGCAGCAGCTAGAAGTATTCCTTTTTCACTGTGTGCATGGGTGCACCGTTTGTTATTGTTGTGGGAAGCTATGTTAGAACTGCAATCTTACTTGCAAGTCTTCCACAAGCACCTGTGTCCTCAGCCTACCCGCCCCCAGGGTTCAGAAAGGGCATCTACTGTCGGCTCCTAGCTCCTCAGCCATCATCTCCCTTGATTGGAGGAGACCTGCCTCTCTCCCCTAGCTGACTGAGGTTTTTCCAGTCTGCACTGTTCCCTGCTTACACTGATACCCATAGCAAGCCAGACTGCCTAAGCAGGCTGCCTTTCCTGCTTTCTCGTCATAGGGCACAGACAGCGTAAATTTTCCACAATCAGAAGTTACCACAACACCCTTTCTTATCAAACCCATTTATTCTTAAATTGAAAGCATCACAGAGAAAACATTTAAAAACAATAATACAATCTACACACATGCTAATACGAACTCCAACAACGGCTCTGGTAGGTGTTCAGTCCTTCAAACCCCAACAAGGAATTTTTCTGTGGTTATGAATTCATAACAGCTGTTAGCTCAGAACAACCACCCCAATGAATATGTAAATCCCTGCTTTATATAGTTCAGGTCTCTGAACTTGGGACCCTGAGAACAGGTAATCAGACAGACAATTGCCCTCTCCCCAGTGCTTAAGCTTCAAAGGCCTGTGTTTCTGCATAAGCAGAGATGGGAAAGTCAGGGGGAAAATGTTTCCCCATAGATGTTTCCCAGGAAATCCACTTCACACATTGTCCCCAAAGATCATCCTTGTCTGCTACAACGTTCAATGTAGTCCTTTGATCATACAGGCCCACAATAATCTGGAATCTTTACATTTAATACAATGAACTCCAAAGATACTGAACCCTAATTCAATAAGGTTATACAAGGGTATTGCATGCACAGTCTGTTCCTGGGGAAGTAAAAATGAGGTTGCAGGTCAGTTGCGGAAAGAGCTCCATCCCCCTGCTTGCATGGAGTTTCACTCCTGAAGTTGACAATATCATTGTTCCAGTAGATTATCGTTCTAAAGGAGCAAGAACTCACAACAAAAAGGTGTTTATTGATTGCACTCCCTTTGCATTGGACCAAAATTTATCTGAAGTTTTACCTGTTTTTATATGGAAGAAGCAGTATAATGAATGGAAGACTAAGATGATGTGCTCTAAGCAGCCAGTTCTGCTTAGGAAGCAAACTGCAGTGTTCTGGACTGGCTGGAACTTGGAAATTCAGTGCACTCATTTCCAAGTATTGCACACACATTGAGCTGCCATCCCAACTAGGTATCATGGAAGTGTGGGCAACTGTGGACAGGCCATTAACAGACCGTATGGGGCACTGCCTTCTGGGCAACAACAGAAGAATGAGAGCATTTCAGGTAGCTCTGGCTGAGTGTCCAGAAACAGTGAATCTAGAACAATTCCCAGGCCACGTACCAGCTTGACTATTTGAGGATAGACACACATGATGGTTCCTTGCTCTAAATGTTTCCATCTTTCCTTGAGCATCAACTCTGTCTTGTTTGAGTTTGACAATTGCTGTACATCCACTTGCTGATCCTAGATAGCTACTAAAATAGTTGAACAACAGCATTATGTGTATCTGATGAGAGGTATAGATCTGGGTGTCTATGTAGTGTCATGGCTTATGATTTCTTACAGTAAACTCTGTTAAACAAACAGGATGGAGGGATACTACAAAAGCCACAAGAAACTCCACAGGTGAATAGTCTGGTAGAATAGTGGGTGATGCCCTTTCACCTACATACTACCCCAGGTGGAGGGGGTCACATCCAAGTCACTACTTCCACATTAACCCTGGTCCTACCTTGCAGTAACAGAGTAGTATACTCTAGTCATTGACACTGAATGCCATATAGGCGAACGGCAGACACCAATGTGGTCAACTTAAATGTACCCTTCTACACAGCTTACTTTGTCTACTTTAAGATGATGCACATGTGGAGCTGCCAAATGGTGCTGTTACTATAGCAACAGGGATAAAGGAGGACACCAACACATTAAAATGAACACTGAAATATTTGCATCTGTTTGTTAAAATGATTATTTCAAGACAAAGAACATTGGATTTCTTTGACCTCAAAAGCATCACAATCTAAAGGGTAACAAAATCTAGTAACAAGTTTTTACAGTTATCATTGAAATGTGATAGCACTAATGATATGTAATAGTCATCAATCATCATCATCATGAGCTCTGTCAAGAGTGTGTGGTTACCCCAGTCTTCATTGCCTTTGTATGTACATAGTTCTGTGCAGGAAAGATTGTTTTGACTATAGACAGTTGATTGCACAGCAACTGGTACAGGCACTAAGAAGGTCTTGTAGAAACTCAGATGCCATTGAGCCCTTTAAGAATACAGGAAGTAGTTCACCACCCATATTTTTCAATTGATGATGCAGTGGCAATCCAGTATCTGGTTTATCTATGTGTGATGTCCCAAATCTTTTTTTTCCCCCCCAAGATGCACTTGTCATGCTCTTCAAAACGGTCCTCACACGGTGGGAGTTTGGCCAGGGACTTGTTCTTTTTGATAGCTAGACTGAGAAGCAACAATTCATGTCTGTGGGTTTCCTTTTCTTTTTTTGCTCTGGTCATACAGTACTGCTACTAACTTCCTTGCTGCAGAAATTGCAGCTTGTGCATCACTCTCCTCCAATTTGGCAAGATCTCTGAAGTGGTAAGCTCCCTTTATTATGACATTAAACACACATTTCCTTCTCCCTACCAATATTAAGTAGTGATGACACAGTCACATCCTGTAAATGCACGTACAGGAGGAAGCGTGTTGCAGAAGTCAGGAGTGTGTCACAAATTGCATGCACAGGTATACAGCTACACTTGACAGTTGTGCTAGTAATGGTGCCATTTCAATCCACACAATATCTGTGTTCCATTTTGGAAAGTAGTGAACATCAAGGACCAAAACATGTGTCTCAGATTACCTAAATTACTATAGTTCCTTTGACACCAAGAGACCCAAAAGCCATACTGGAACATACAGCTTGCAGAAGTAGCCTTGTGACAGCTTCCTCTTGAGTACTAAACAAAAGTCTTGGGCTTCAAAACGCCTCTACTGGTGATGGACTTTGCTACTTCACCATTAGAAAAACCTCCACTAAGAAAATGTCTTTACTGGATATGCTCCTGCACCTGTGGGCATTTTGAACCATAGTCACTTGTAAAACTCCTCTAAGATATCCTTGTTGGATGACGTGTTTAGAAGGTTTTCCATGGAGGCACACGAAAATCGCCTTGTATTTCTTCCATCAGACATTACATCCTGTCCTGCTCTGTCTTTTTGCAGATCTTATTTATTGTTGTCAAAGCTGTCAGAGACTTTGAATACAGAATTAGTTTTGTCACATCCTCTGAGGACCTGCCTTAAGTATATAGCCAATTCATCAAATGTGTGGAATTTGTCTCCACCCATGGCCTCTCTGATGTATACTGTGGTTTCTTTGTTGAATGCTCTTAGCTCATGGATTCTTTCACTTTGAGCTTCCAGCTGATGTCCTAATTCAGCTTTGTCTGTTCTTCTCATTGTTCCATCAGGATGGGAGAGAGACAGTCCCACAATAGGACTTGTGCCTAAGAACAGTTGCCATTGAAAAATCATCTTCGCATCTCACCAGTGACAGGGCTCTTCAGAAAAGTTGCTGAACTAATAGCTGCTATGATTGTCCCTTTCCTTGCCAGACTTAAAAATTGTTTTCTTGGCTATGTCAGCAAGGTTCTGATACCAAACTTCTTGACTGGAATGAAGAAACTATGGATCCAATCAGGATCAACTGCACCTCTCAAATTGCTTTATTTGTTTTCTACAGAATCTGCTATTTTGAGTAGAAACTCTTGTACATCTGATATTACATGCTGTCAGTAGGTAACATTGATAGGAACCTCTAGATGTGATTCAGGGTCAAATGGGTTTGCAATATTCCTGATGGCATAGCTAGTAAGAGCTGTAACATGCTCTTCATACCTCTTCAGTTTAGTGGCAAGGACTTGTTTGTGGACTCTGTCTTCACTACTTCTTGTTCTTATAGCTTTTTCATATTTAAAGTTCTTTTATGAGAGAGTCCACCTGACAAGGGCTAGTTTCTTTGTCAGTCCTACATTCCCACTCTGCCCTTTGAGTCTTTGACAGTTCTGTTCACATGGCACTCCAAATTCCATTGAAAGATCCAGGAAGCTGATGCACAGAAAATTTCATACATTCAGAGGCACTGTACTTCTTCAGGGATATCAAGAATGTAGACTGATATCTACCTGACATAGTTGGGCCAGTTTGCTGTTAAGAACTATTGAAGCATGGCATGTTGGGTGTGTAACTGAAGTTTCCAAATCACCGTCTTGCTCCACACAGACATTTAGTAGTACGACTTGGAGAAAATGATTCCATAATTGAATGTAGGAGACAGGGCATACCATGACCACCCTGCCTGACATTCCTCCAACAGCAGCATATGCAGAGTTATAGCATCATCAAGCTCTTTAATAGACATGTTACAAGAAATCAAATACCTTTTGAGTATCAGCCAACATTTGCCAAAGTGCTGGAGCTACATGAGAATCTTTTCCCTGCTCACATCCTTTAACAATGAATAAAGTTTCAGAGCCCTCAGGGTCCCAAATGCTAGAATCAAGCCAAGTAGAGAATGTTTAAGTGCTTACCATCAAGCGTTTGATCTGCAGTACAAGCTGCATACACATCAGAATCAATAAGAAAGTCTAGCAATGTTGTGTCTCCCCCAGAATATCCCAATATATTAATAGTCTGTCTCTGGAGGAGATATTTCTATTATCTCCTTCATGAATGAGATTTCCATCAGCATGAAGTGGTACAATTCCATTTGGAATGAACACCTCTCCCTGGGACTCTTCCTAGTTTGGTTTTTGCAGCACTAGTGAGGAACCACCATTTTTGCCACATGTTAAACAGTTCCATCATTTCGGGGGATGGGGGGGGGGGAAGACTTTCCCATGCAAAGCAAATTAAAAAATATTTTAATACATTGCCGTTTGGTAGCTTTGACCAATATTTAAATTTCAACACCTTAGTGTTAACAGTAAAAACTCTAGTCATAGCCATGTTGCACTGTTTCTGGAACTGTGCAAAAAGTGACATTTTGGGTACCATTGTTTTACCTAGCCTGCAGGCTTATGGCAGTATTTGACAGCTCCACATCATACCTCAATTAAACATATATAAAAAAAGCTTTCAAATGATGTGATGTAAGCATTTGTAGGATGGATACATTAAACTCCAAAAATATGGCCCATCCATTGGTGAACTTAATATGTTTATTTCATATCCTGGCCTGAAACTTCACTGGTTGGATAGATGTAGTTCAAAACTGAGAATTTTGAAAAAAAGCTATTACTTCTCAATTAGTTAGGAAAGGAAGGTTGATCCCAGGTGATAATTTGCTGCATGTGAAGGCCCTTGTGTATTGGGAGAACTATTGCTGGCTTTAAGGGGGTGGTAGTTCATGCTGCCTTACAGCAAAATCTATGTCAAGAGGGAACTCAAGTGATCCCAGTCATCTTACCAACCACAGGGGTATGGATCATGTTACATGCAATTGCTCCAATTTCCAATGGAGCTTCAAGTATATACTGTGTGTGCAAATTAGCCAAAGACTGGAAAAGAGAAGGAAAATGTATGGTACTGCAATCCGTTTATAGTTCCTTTGGTCTGAAGAGGTCACCACAGATTCAGATGGTCTATTCCATTAGATAGTTTACATGTTGTGAAGAAATATCCATGCTAGTTTCCTGGTTATTATGACCATAAAATCAGGGTTTATGACTATGTCATCCTAACAATTTCTGCTGACTACAATTTATTGACTGCAGACGACAGTCGAGGAAAAAAATCTAGCTAGCAACTAAGATACCTCTTGCCATTCTAACCAACTCATACCCTTCCCTTTCTGAATCCCTGCACTGGATACTGAATATTTCTCCTGCCACTACCACCATTTTCAAATTAAGAATATTCAAGGCAGTATTTGTGTTCACCAAATTGTTCATGTAGATAAAAGATATCCACCTTCAAGAACTTTCACCATCACTCCCCTATTCATGCATGCGCGCACACACACAAAGTATTTGATTCTTTGAATTCTGCTGCACACACCACCTCTTCCAGGAACTAGAAGCAAGGTCCATAAAACTAAATAGCAAAGCTTTCCGCAAAAATGTCCAGAAATATTTTTGGATCCCTAAAAAGACTCAGCAAGGCCTGACCAGAACAGTATGAGCAGTGGTAAACAGAAATGTTACTTTATACAGCTATGGAAAGCACATCACCCGCTTCCAAAAAGCAAGTGCTGTGTGCATGCCAACTATTAACCATGTGGGCATCCAACACGTAGTGTTCATACCCAAGAACAAATTTTCACATGCAGAAATCAAAACAAAAAGGAAGGGTCTTTACTCTCAATATGGCAGACATGAGACAAGACTGTGTGTGTATGATAGTTCAATTAAAGGAGTAACACTAAAACAGTAACATTAGGGAAAAAAATTCTAACATTATGCTCTGTTATTCCATTGTTTAGACCTCCTCTGGCAGGAGAGCATCCTTTGTACTGGGTAGATGTCTTCACTTTGGACTTTGTCCTTTTAACTCTTTAGGCTGAGCCTCCTGGAGATCTGGTTCCAGCTTGAAGGGGAGAAACTTAGAAGTCTACTGTAGTCCCTCGGCCAGTGCTTCCCTCTTTGGTCCAAGTCTTTGTGTGTCCTAAGGCCTACTGTAAATAATAGGCCTTGAAGTTGGAGGCCTATATTCATAAAAGTTTGCTTTCTAAGGAACTGGATTAATATAAAGTACTGTTAAGAATGTGGGAGATAGGCATTCTACAGATTCTGTGTACACCTCTATTACTGTTATGCTGTCTGCTACATAGGACTTAGTTAACCCTCTGCACCTATGTGATTTTGCTGCCCCGCCAGGAAGGCGGACAATGGGCTAACTCAGTCACTAATACTTAAAACAAGTATCAACTTCCACTAGCATGGATCAGGATTCTGATTGGAGGTGGAAGGTCCCAGCTTGAGGCCTCAGTGGCACTTCAGGTGGAAAAATGAAAGAGCTTGGGGGGTGGGGGGGGTCAGAAGGAGTCAGTGACTGCTTGAGGTCTGCTGCCCCTTCACTCTTGGATGTGGGGGCAATAGGGAGGTAAGTTAGATCTACCTAAGCAGTTAGGTAAGACAACATGCAAATTAGGGTTGCCAAAGGTCTAATCACGCAAACCCAAACACCCTTGCCCTTCCCCACCCCTTCTCAGAGGTCCCCCCTCCCTCTGTTGCTTGCTCTCCCCCACCCTCACTGGGCTGGGGCTGAGGGGTTCAGCGTGTGGGAGGGGGTTTGGGGTCCAGCTCCAGGAGGGGGCTCAGGGCTGGGGCAGGGTGTTGGTGCTGGCTCCACCTGAACTTACCTTGAGCAGCTCTCTGCTGGCTGTGCAGTGGGGTTAAGGCAGGGTCCCCTGCCTGCCCTGGCCCCGTGCTGCTCCCAGAAGCAGCCAGCAAGTCCTTGCTGTGCTTGGGGGGTGGGGAGCAGGGGTTTCTGCACACTGCCTGTGCCCCGAGCACTGACTCCACAGCTCCAAGTGGCCGGGAACAGTGGCCAATAGGAGCTGCGGGAGCGGAGCCTGCCTTAGTCCTGCTGCACCGCCAACCAGGAGCCAGCTGAAGTAAGAGGGGACGGGGGACCCAGTGCGCTGCCCCCTTCGCGTGCTGCTCCTGGAAGTGGCCAGCACATCCCTGCACCCCTGGGGGGCGGTGGGGCGCCACGGCCTGCAGCTCACATTGGCCTCCAGGGGCCGTAGGGACGTGCAGATTGCTTCCAGGAGCGATGCAGGGCCAGGGCAGGCAGGAAGACTGCCTTAGCCCTGCTGCACTTCCAGCAGCTTAAAATCTCCTGGTTTGGCTTCAGTAGCCTCCAGGAGAGAGTGCGATTCTGGGAGATTCCCAGCAAAACTGGGAGGGTTGGCAACCCTAACGCAAATAGGCCTTGTCGTTGTTGTAATCCCTTCTCTCTGTTATGTTCATTTAAAATAAAGGATGTATTCAAAGAAACTGTTTTGAGTTACAGCATTTACCTACTGTTCACAAGTCCGAAAGGGAAGTCTATAGTCTGGCCCAGTCAAGTCATGGCAGGATGGGACCAGGAAAAAAGAGCAAGGCAGACAAACACAGACTCCCACACTGGCATGTGGGCAGCCATCAACTCTGGACAGATCTCTGCCAGTACAAAGATCTCAGTGGTATACATCAGTGAAGCATAAGACAGCAGAGGTTTGCTCTTAACTGAAAGATGGATTTTGCAAGTATTTGATATTGTGCTATTGTAACACTTTGAAGTATATGTTTCTACTTCAATCTAGTAGAGAAATATAATCTACCGTATTAAAGCAAAAACTGGCAGTCTAATGTTAGAACAAGGCTATTATAAATCAGGACTGGCCTCACTGGAAATGGAGGATTGTATAAAACTGGCAAGAGCATCAGTTGCAAAATGGGGAGGGGCATGCAAAGAATCATTACTCCAGACTTCTCCTCCTTCTTACTCCTACAACTCAAAAATATATACAAAAGTGGTGCCTCAAGCCTATCCACAGACATGGACCGCAGGCAAAGAAAGGGCGTAGGTTGCTCCTCAGTTTTGATTTTCTAATTTTCATTTGATGAGAGGTGTATATTAAGAGTTACACAAACCCAGACTAAACTCCATGTACTTGTTCATTACTTAAGATGGTTTTATTTAATGCCAGATTTCAGCAGAACTTAGTTTAAGTTTCCTGAACAAACAGATTAGTTTACTAAAATAGTCTTTTGTAGAAAAAATTTAAGTAAGCTTGTGCCATTGCAGTGTTATTGAGATTCTGTAAAACACTACATAAAAGGAGTCAAAATTAATTAGATAAGGACACATCCCCTAGAGCATTAATAAATACTCTGAATAAAAGCAGGAGAAATGTGTTCATTTTTAATAACCTAATGGATGATGGAAAGAGTTAGAAGCACAGAAGTCTGCAATTATTGCTAGCATGACTGTCAAAGGGAACAGTGGAGACAGTAAAATAGACAGATTGACAAAAGAGAAAAGGTAGACAACACGTGTACAGATCACTAAGGTAAAAATAAGTCACTCAAAATACCTTTATGAACACTTTGGGCATATAACAACATATTGGTATCTGTTATTTGTATTTTTAGGAGTCTGACTGGGATTAGTTTAATTCTAACTCCAACTAAATATATTAGTTTTCCCTTACAATTGTTAGTGCATTTTATACTGACAACTTCATATGAAAATCAATAGTATTTAACGCAGAGAGCGCGTCTTCACTGGCAACGTTAAAGGGCTTTTTATATAAGGGCAATACCTCTGTGCTATCAATGACCCCCTGTGATGCCACTGTTTATGCAGCCCCAAACAGCACTGGCCTTCTGTTGCTACATCTCCATGCTTATCAGGTGTAATTAGCATCCCGCATCACCCATAAATCTTTCCACATTTCCCTCTGAGGTACAGAATCTGTGTTTTGGATTTTCTCCAAGCTGAACATTTATTTTCTGCCCATATTTCCATCTTCAGTAGGATTTGCCTCTCCTTCCAATTCATTAATGAAACTGGCAGTTGATATTGATCTTGAAATAGCAGGTTTCATATCTTTACTAAGGTCAGGCCCATCACTACAGTATTCCCTGGACAGCTCCCCAAACTTTATATATTACCCTATGATTATGGGTCTCTGTATATAGTGGTAAATATTTATAAATGGTAAGTTTAAGATATCTCTAAACAAGTAGGACAGTGGTGGGGGCGGGGAAGAACAGAATTTGTCAACATAGAAAGCAGAATTACTCCAAACCAGGCATCAGCAGGAATTCAAACAAATGGAGCTCAAGCATTTAAATGTTATTCTGTAGTTTTATTCCTTCTCCTGTGTGTGAACCTATAACAAAACTCAAAATACTATTTTTTTTTCCTCCTGTATGATGTGTCCTTTTGGTAAGAGCTGAAACATCTTTTTGATGCTAGCAACCACTCCAGCATGTGTGTTTCCTGCACATACTCCTAAAGCCATTCATATAATTCTTTAACAGCTTCCTACTCTTAAAAAAAAAAAAAAAGGAGGGAATTTATTCTACTCAGAGAAAACTTTTCGGTTAAAAAACACAACACATTAAGGAAGCCTCACTACAAAGTTCAGCAATCAATGCAGAATTAGAGTTCCACCACTTTCTCATGCCAACTTGCCATCCCCGCCCCTCGATTGGCCCCTCTGGCCTCCTCAACTTCCTCTTGCCCCCCTCTTCCCTTTCTTGATGTGTAACGATAAGAAAACAAAAGCCTATCTTGAAAGGTACAGAACATCTCCTACCAGTGATGGAGTCCTCCTTATTAGGAATGTTTTAGACTAAACATTAGGCATTAGGGAACAATTTCTCATTTCGAGTACTTCCCAGGATGGATAAAATATATATTTATATATAAATAAAACCAGTTGCCACTTTCATCTTTAACTTCCATTACATCCAGTCATAATAAAGAGATAAATTAATAGGATAAGATACCCTGCCTTATTCCCATTTGAAAGGTTCTGTTTTGAATCATGAGGTATGGGAACTTCAATTATTCTCCCCCATGAAAATTTTAAGTTCTACAGAAACTGACCAGCCAGCTGGGAAGTTTTAGGATAGTGCCCCATCTCACTTAGCCTTACAGCTTCATTACATTTACAAAGTATTGTACCTGTAAAGAAAATGTAAGTTTGTCAAATGAAATACGTTTTAGAATGGATTATTCCCATTTTGGCTTCATATGCTCCCTAATTCATACCTTTCAATGTGTCTCTCTACTAATATAGGTTAGCAAGGCCTATGAGATATTAGCAGTATCTTACTGCTAAAGTTTAATACAGACAGGCCACCACATTCTTACCATGTGATCCACTTTTGTCCAAAAAATTGCTGAGATTGAATAGTGTGTTTCTAGATGCCAAATACTGAATAAATCTCTGCAAGACACAAAAATGAAAGTCAATTTCCTCTCCATTCCAGTTCAGATCTGCAAGCAGGTAAAAATCAGAGTTGATCAGATGTACATATAAAGGGAAGATTCAGCTGATCTCCTGCTAACTGACCCAAGTCACTCTGACTCAAGTGGATATAGATGGTCAAAGCCACAAAGCCTGGATCCAGATTAGAACTTCCTCAAAACTCAGGACCACGGAGGGAGTTAGAACCTATGTTTTGGCTTAAGCCTTTGGTTGTTCTCCTTAACAGTTTTAATAGCATTCATAAAATGAGACTGAGGCTAATCTACTGTCCTGCCCTTCCTCTAACTGGCCTCCACAAAAAGTAGAAGACAATTAAGGAGCAGCAAGATCTATTAGTTTGCAAGAGGACAGAACAGAGAATAACGCTATTAAACTGATTATCTGTACTAGAGTAGCACCTGTGCAAGCCCCGGCTGAGGGGGATCAGGGTTCTATTGTATTAGGCATTGCCTATATGCCGAGTGCTTCATTTACAGCAAGACAGCAAAAATGGGGAAAGCACATTAGTAACCAACTAAAAAAATTCTGGAATGATAGACAAATGGAGTTGGACTAGGAATTGTAATGCAGCTACATAAGAGACAAGTGCATGGTGCATGCATGTGCGCACACACAGTGGAAGGAGCGAGTGGAATTACTTCTTTCCATATGCAAAGTACAATTGTAAAGAGGCTGAATTCACTCAAGAAAGTTTTATATTTAAAGAGCCACTAATCTAAAGTCAACACAAACAAGGATTAGGAAAATATGAGCTGAGAAATGCTATTAAATTTGCATACAGTGGAGAAAGAATAATCATTTGTATAGCAGACATTCACTAGGACAATGGTCTGAAGAGCTGTGGCTATATAATAAATAAAAATGAAATGGGTAATGCCTTGTTAGTATAAAATTCAAGTTTTTAAGTAAAAAAAGAGAACACATTAACAGAGGTCAGACAGACCTAAATCAGAGAACCAGTCACAGGAGGCATGTAAAAGTGAGGATTCCACAACATTTAGAGTTTTTCCCCCTACATATTTTTTTTTCCTGAACTTCAGTCATTATGGTCTTAAACAAGCATATTAGAAAGTTACAACTTAAATATTCTTTGTAACTTTAACTTTACTTTCTAATTAAGATGAGGCAGAAGTTAAAGAATGAATGATTACCTGATCTATTATGTTGACAAATTACAATTGCTGGAAGGAAAGCCGAACTGCTAGTTCTGTACTTGCTCTTAATATCTCCAGCTTCAATTTAAGTTTGGAAAATAGCAACTGACAAGTGTAGTCCTTTGTTTTCATGGAACATCAAGAGATCAAAACAATTTAAAAAGGTACTTTTAAATTTTCAGTGACCTATCCAGGAATTTCTTCAGGGTAAACGCGGTCTTGTGAGAGAATTCCATTTGCTTACCTCATTGCCATGAACCATTAGATGATGTGTTGTAACTAAGGCTTTGAAAACCACCACCCAGCTACTATTTGTTGCTCGCTCAAAAAGAGTATCAGCCATTTGAGGAATATTAACATTGGTCTCATTGGTTGCCTGGATCAAATCTATTTAAAAAAAAAGGAAAACAGTTACAGTAAGTACAGAAAAGACAAACAGCATCTGGTAGACTAGATTAGAGTAAGAGTTTCAATGAGACTGTGATAACAGATAATATATTGAAACACAAGACTCCAAAGACATTTATCATAGTATCTACCCTCAAGGCTGTGAGAGAGTGTACTGGCCATCCCAACCCAACATTTATTCTTAAAGAAGTTACACAATTCAATTTGACGTTATCAAAAGCTCCCTTTGGAGTTAAAGACACGTTTTGGTCTTATATGAAGTAGGTGAGAGGATAGGACCAACTATTATTGGTTATCTAGTAATGCAGACTTTAAGGATAAGTCTACGCTGCAAGTAAAAACCTGTAGTTGGCCCATACCAGCTGACTCACACATAGGGTGCTGACTTTTATTGGTACCAATGGGTGCTCAACCCCCGCTCCTCTGCCCCTCCCATTCCAATCCCTTCCCCAAAGTCCCTGCCTCAACTCCCGCCCCGTCTCTGCCCCTATTCCAACTCCTTCCCCAAATCCCCGCCCCAGCCCCACCTTTTCCCCTGAGTGCGCCACATTCCCACTCCTCCCCCATCCCTCCCGGAGCTTGCTAGAACTGTTTGGCAACAGCGAGTGCTGGGAGGTAGGTGGAGGAGCGGGGACGCAGCGTGCTCAGGGGAGGAGGTGGAGGCTGAGGAGGAGGTGGTGAGGTGAGGCGGGGCGGGGAGCTTGGCTGCCGGTGGGTGCAGAGCACCCACTAATTTTTCCCTGTGGGTGCTTCAGCCCTGGAGCACCCACGAAGTCAGCGCATATGGACACACAGGGCTCAGGCTAAGGGGTTGTTTAATTGTATTGTAGATGTTCGGGCTCAGGCTGGCGGGAGAGTGACAGAGCCCAGACTCCCGCCTGAGCCTGAATGTCTACATCACAATTAGCCCGAGTCCTGTGAGCCTGAGTCAGCTAGCACGGGCCAGCCATGGGTGTCTAACTGCAGTGTAGCCCAACCCTAAGAGTCATGCCAGCATGCCTTTGCAGATCTCATCAGTATACCAAAGGCGTATCAGCCACAACATTTTAATCGTCACGTTCTCTGTAATAGACTTATAATACCATGTCACTTGAGAATCATAAGTGAACCCATGCACTCTGCTTACATAGGCCAGAGAAAGCTTGATATCTTGATATCTGTTATTGAAGAATTTAACTTATTTTCAACAGAGGAGTTTCTAGTTCTTGTTGTAAAGCTATCCTTCAAAATGTTCACTGCTGCAGTTACGTCTTCCAGTGTCTCCATAGCTTTTGACAGCAACAAAAGTGATAAGGATCTCAATTTTTTGTAAGCCCGTTTCTTAACTTATGAAAGCTTTGACCAGCAGGTACATACATTGAGTTAATTATGGATGCAAAGCCAACCCTCAAAACCCAGAGGCTTTGGGGTGGAGTGAGGGTGGGGGAAGAGAAGAGAGGGAAGTAGACTATTGTGACAGGGTCGGGCCAGATGGCTATAGGAGAGTAATAGAAGGCAGATATTAGCCCCAGGCTAAGTAGGTCCCTTTTCCCTGGGTAAGGTAACAGGGAAGGTTCCAGAACAATCAGGAACCTTCTGGAGACAATTAAGACAGGCTGATTAGAACACCTGCAGCCAATCAACAAGCTGCTAGAATCAATTAAGGCAGGCTAATCAGGGCCCCTGGGTTTTAAAAAGGAGCTCACTTCAGTTTGTGGTGTGCGTGTGAGGAGCTGGGAGCAAGAGGCACTAGGAGCTGAGAGTGAGAATGCGGACTGTTGGAGGACTGAGGTGTAGAAGCATTATCAGACACCAGGAGGAAGGTCCTATGGTGAGGATAAAGAAGGTGTTGGGAGGAGGCCATGGGGAAGTAGCCCAGAGAGTTGTAGCTGTCGCACAGCTGTTCCAGGAGGCACTGTAGACAGCTGCATTCCACAGGGCCCTGGGCTGGAACCCGGAGTAGAGGGCGGGCCCGGGTTCCCCCCAAATCCTCCCAACTCCTGGTCAGACAGGAAGACCTGCACTGTGAATTCAGAAAAAAACGGCCAAGCTGAGGGCTAACGTGAAGCTCCAAGGTGAGCAAATTCACTAATAAGCGCAAGACCCACCAAGGTACAGCAGGAACTTTGTCACACTATATAGAAATGTCTGGGTCTGGGGAAGAGAAGGAAAAAAAATATGCTTGTGAGATTCTATGTCAGATACCAAAGTTAGTCTGGTCCAAGGAGAACACGTACAAGGAATTCGAGAACTCTTCCCAGCCACAAGAGATGGGATAGGTTTATTTTCCACTAGGGCATTACTGGTAGACCTAGCCCTCCCCATATCCATCTGTTGCATTAAGGCAGATATCTGACAATGTTTTGAAAATCTTAAATGAAAAAAAGAAAAAAGATTACAAAAAGTTCAACCAACCAGTCTCAGAAATAGGTTTAGCACTACAGCCATAATAAGAACACAAATGGGGCAAACAGTCAATTCTAAAATACCCTCAGTATTAGTAGAACCTTGCCTTGGATGCAGCTGATGGTTACAACAGCAGTCTTTATCTGATTGGGTCAGTAGGCCCAAGAAACTAAACCTTCGAACACCAGAAGCAGGACCAGGAAGACCTGTACTGAAGTAATGTGACCAAAAATTCAGTACTGTCAGTTGCTTTGAATTTGGAAGCAACACTTGTGCCCATGCAGAGGTCCACTGACGTGAGTGAAAAGCCACACAGCACTTAAAGAGTTCAAGCATGCAGATCTTAATGGGCCTAAGTTTAGTCCTAACTAGTGACAGGAAAAGGGATGATAGAGCAGAATACGAGAGTTGACAGATCATGATTACTTAGGTTTATCATGTACACAAAAAACTCGCAGTTTCAGAACTAGAAACATTAAAGAGATTTTGATTTATTACTCTAGATGGCAACACCACTGTTTAGAACCTTACATACCTGGTTTTATTTCTTCTTCGAGATGTATCCAAACATTCTACATGTTAACTGCTCTCAGTGTGAGCCCAGCATTTTTTTGACCCATAGTCCAGGACCCTGCCACCCTCTACAGAGGATCAGCTTACAGCAGAAGTGAAGACTTACCCTCCCATCTTCTCTCAGAACTGTCAGTGTGGGTAATAAGAGTTACAGTGCTCTGCACCTCAGGATCAGACCCTATATCCTGCAGCTATTCCTCACCCACAGTTTGTGAGGAGCACCAATACATTGCATCAATGATTGGAGTAGTTCAGTCTTCATATCCATTAAACCCCAATTATGTTTGATTAGCTGACATGGCTATTTAGGTCACATCACAATTGATTTCTAAAGTGATACAGTACTAATGACCTTCAGTATGTGTTAAAAGAACACAGCATTCCAAAATTTAGACTGCTATTGAATCTAGTTCTGCATGGAACACAGTTTTAATTTACACAAGAGAGAGTGACATTTGAGGCATTAGCACAACCACTAAAGAGCACACTTACATGTTAATAAATACATATACTACTGTGCCTGATGTAATACAGGCATTGTTTAATTGTAATGAAAGAGGTGCTGGGGCTCAAGCAAATTTTTTACATTTATAACTGATGTGGAAACCCTAGAGGTGCCAGGGCTCAGCCCTGGCACAAATTAAGCCCTGACTACAGGAAGTGAGAGACTTTTGAACGTCAGTACAACACATAAGGCCAATTTCCCAGTAATCTGAGAGCAACTGTGAGCCCTGGATTATACCAGCCTTCCCTGGTTGATATTGGAATTATGAACATTAAGGATGTTTGAACCTGAATGTTACCCATATTTAAATGGATTTGTTAAAGGAAACCTAGGACCCAAATTCAGAGGAGGGTTTACGATTGTGCTAAATGAAGGGGGAGGTAAGCTACCTTTTCTGGACACCCAGCCAGCCAGCTATAAAATCCCTGTTAGTAGCTGTTCTTTACTTGCTTTATCTGGAAAGGGTTAAAAAGCCTATAGGTAAAAGGAAGGGAGTGGGCACCTGACCAAAAGAGCCAATGGAAAGGCTAGAACTTTTTAAAATTGAAACAAAAAACTCTCCTTTTGTCTGTCTGGGCTGTTCTCCCGGAGATCAGGGACAGGGGAGGAACTATACTGTAAGAGCTTGTGCCAGGTATGAAAAAAATCAAATCATACCTAGAAACTACTCATTTGAAACCCCAAATATGTAGGGGATCAGGAAATATCTAGGAAGATACGATTAGGTTTATCTCTTATTTCTGTAAGGCTTGTGGACTCCTCTGTGCTAACCCCCAAATGCTTTTGTTTTGCTTGTAACTATTAAGCTGGACCTGAAAAAAAAAACCCAACCATTCTTGATGCTTATTATATTTTCTCTTTTAAAATCTAGCAATAGCCTAAGTTCCAGATGTATTTTCTTTTTGTTTTTAATAAAATTATCTTTTTTTAAAAAACAGAATTGGGTTTGTGTGTGTCTTAAGAGGTTTGTGCACATGTTGTTGAATTAGCTGGGGGCAACAGCTGATTTCCTTTGTTTTTCTCTCTCAGCTCTTCCCTGAAGGGGGTGGTGAAAGGGCTTGAGAGTACCCCAAGTGTGCCTTCCTGGGTTCCAAAAGGGATTTTTTGCACTTGGATGGGCAGATGCTGCCACCACCCAAGGTCAGAGAAAATCTGTAACCTTGGGAGTTTAATACAAGCTTGGAGTGGCCAGTATTAATTTTTAGAATCCTTGCAAGAATCCTTTTAGAATCCTGCACTCAAAGTGCCAGAGTGGGGAATCAGCCTTGACAGCCATCTTCTAAGAAATACAGTACACAAGAGTGATCTGGAAGATGGTATCCAAAAGCAAATGAAACCACAAGAAACTTGCCTATAAAGGTTTATGAATAATGTGCTCATATAAGTCACTAGCAGGGCCGGCTCTACCATTTTTGCCGCCCCAAGCGGTGGAAAAACAAAAACAAAAACAAAAATCACCCCAAAACTGTCGCCACCGAATTGCCGCCCGGGACGGCAAAAGGGAGAAGCCGCCGCCGAACTGCCACCACAGATGGCAAAAGGGAGAAGCTGTCGAATTGCAGAAACACTGCCGCCCCTTTCTGACTGCCATCCCAAGCACCTGCTTGGAACGCTGGTGCCTGGAGCCGGCCCTGGTCACTAGGAGAGAGAAACCAAAATAACCTATAGCTCAGCTATTACCAGAACATGTGGGTCATGTTTACAACTGTTTCACCTCCAAAGAAAGCAAGAACTGGGAAGTGTGGAACTAGTGGTTTATGGTGTGATAAATACTCTTATCCTGCTGCTACCTCCCAAAGAGCATCTTTATGTCCAGGCTTAAAAGAGGTTCAGTGGACAATAATGACTTAAAATACTTTCTAAATTTACAGTATATTAAAATGTAGTGTTTTAGTATCACCTCTTTAATTGATCTTTGCTAAAAGTGGTGCGCCTAAAGGGCAAAATACACACTAGTAATTAGATAATACGGCAACATCAGTGCTACAGCCCAATTAGCCTCAGGAAAACCTCCACAAAGATGCTGCCATTTCACCCACTCCTACACATTACACCAAGGTAGTGTGGCAGCAGTTTATGCTCTCAGAAAGCTCTAATACATACTTTCCACTTGACGTATTTTTGCTGTTCAATCAGGTTGACATTTGTCTATTCACAACACTATAGTAATACATTAAGGGTGGAGTTTATTCACTTAGTGAAAACCCTAAAAGCAAAAAAAGTCTGGAGCAGCTTTGTTTACACACTACCCAATTCAGCTAATTTTTCCATCAGCCTAACACACTTATGACCATCCTTAAGCATAAGTATAGCAAGCAAACACTTGGTAGCCTGTGCCACATGCAAGGTCTACAACTCAGAACCAACCCTACCTCAGCAGTGAAACTGAAAAGCATGAGGGATGGGGGAAAAAGGAAAACAATTCAGGACCTGATTCATCCGCTTCATCCCCACAAATCATAAAGCAAGGCATCAGGAGTCAGTGCAACAGATATCAGCAGGATAGAGGGCAGAGAGAGCATGTAAAAGATGGACATCATGTAAGTTTGTAAACACCTAGGGAAAAAAAGCCTATATAAGTAACCCAGAGAATAATAATTGAAGACGAAGACAATGACATGATGCCATGACACAGGGAAGGTGGCTAAAAGGCAATTGTTTTTGCCTGTCAGATTTTCTAGTTCCTGTGTTTACTCCTCAGTATGTACATTTTAATCTGAAACTCCCTTCAAGTGAGGGGAATGAAAGACAGAAGCATTCAACTGATTCAACAACACTCTACAGTTTGTCCTACATGACATCTTTCGTCTGCTGAAAGGGCAAAGCCAAGTAGAGTAATAAGGCTAAGTTTTGAATTGAATTTATGAAGTCTCAGTGGTTTAAATACAGGCAGGCACATAAATAAGAAATTAAGCCTGGGACAAGAAATAGACCTGAAGAAGTACACGAATGCAAGTAAGTTGTTAAAGACGCAATACTAGAGAAAATTTTACCACTCATCAAGAACCAATACATATGGGAATAAAAAGAAACCTGCCATTTGGGAGTAGCTGAAGAATATGATCAAGACAGAAAGACAGCCTTATTGGGGGTCTGGAATTATCTACATGGGGAAGAGATTTCTGATGTATGAATCCTCTAATCTAGTGGGCAAAAGGGTTAAGATCAATGACTGGAAACTTGAAGATGGATAAATTCAGACCAGAAATAAGGTGAAAATTAAGAGTCAGGATAATTAGCCATAGCTTACCTAGTGATGTGGCAGTGAACCATCACAAAAAAAAAATCTCTAATCTTAATATGAAGACTTCAAGACTATATGGTCTGCTCAACTGGAAGTTATGCCTGGTTTCAACACAGGATGAAGAAAAATCAATTAAATGAAGAAACAGTAAGCGATTAAGGAACACCAGAAGATAATGACAGGTTTCAGAGTAGCAGCCATGTTAGTCTGTATGCGCAAAAGAAAAGGAGTACTTGTGGCACCTTAGAGACTAACAAATTTATTTGAAGCATAAGCTTTCGTGAGCTACAGCTCACTTCATCGGATGCATTCAGTGGAAAATACAGTGGGGAGATTTATATACATAGAGAACATGAAACAATGGGTGTTACCATGCACACTGTAACGAGAGTGATCACTTAAGATGAGCTATTACCAGCAGGAGTGCGGGGGGGGGGGGGGAGGGACCTTTTGCAGTGATAATCAAGGTGGGCCATTTCCAGCAGTTGACAAGAATGTCTGAGGAACAATGGGGGGGGGGGGAGGGAGAGAAAACAAACAAGGGGAAATAGTTTTAGTTTTACTTTGTGTAATGACCCATCCACTCCCAGTCTCTATTCAAGCCTAAGTTAATTGTATCCAGTTTGCAAATTAATTCCAATTCAGCAGTCTCTCATTAGAGTCTGTTTTTGAAGTTTTTTGTTGAAGTATTGCCAACTTTTAGGTCTGTAATCGAGTGACCAGAGAGACTGAAGTGAAGTGTTCTCCAACTGGTTTTTGAATGTTATTCCTGACGTCTGATTTGTGTCCCTTTATTTTTTTACGTAGAAACTGTCCAGTTTGACCAATGTACATGGCAGAGGGCCATTGCTGGCACATGATGGAAGAAGGAGGATCCTGGGAACTACAGGCCAGTCAGCCTCACCTCAGTCCCCGGAAAAATCATGGAGCAGGTCCTCAAGGAATCAATCCTGAAGCACTTACACGAGAGGAAAGTGATCAGGAACAGTCAGCATGGATTCACCAAGGGAAGGTCATGCCTGACTAATCTAATCGCCTTCTATGATGAGATTACTGATTCTGTGGATGAAGGGAAAGCAGTGGATGTATTGTTTCTTGACTTTAGCAAAGCTTTTGACACGGTCTCCCACAGTATTCTTGTCAGCAAGTTAAAGACGTATGGGCTGGATGAATGTACTATAAGGTGGGTAGAAAGTTGGCTAGATTGTCGGGCTCAATGGGTAGTGATCAATGGCTCCATGTCTAGTTGGCAGCCGGTGTCAAGTGGAGTGCCCCAGGGGTCGGTCCTGGGGCCGGTTTTGTTCGATATCTTCATAAATGATCTGGAGGATGGCGTGGATTGCACTCTCAGCAAATTTGCGGATGATACTAAACTGGGAGGAGTGGTAGATACGCTGGAGGGGAGGGATAGGATACAGAAGGACCTAGACAAATTGGAGGATTGGGCCAAAAGAAACCTGATGAGGTTCAATAAGGATAAGTGCAGGACCCTGCACTTAGGACGGAAGAACCCAATGCACAGCTACAGACTAGGGACCGAATGGCTAGGCAGCAGTTCTGCGGAAAAGGACCTAGGGGTTACAGTGGACGAGAAGCTGCATATGAGTCAGCAGTGTGCCCTTGTTGCCAAGAAGGCCAATGGCATTTTGGGATGTATAAGTAGGGGCATAGCCAGCAGATCGAGGGACGTGATCGTTCCCCTCTATTCGACATTGGTGAGGCCTCATCTGGAGTACTGTGTCCAGTTTTGGGCCCCACACTACAAGAAGGATGTGGATAAATTGGAGAGAGTCCAGCGAAGGGCAACAAAAATGATTAGGGGTCTGGAACACATGACTTATGAGGAGAGGCTGAGGGAACTGGGATTGTTTAGTCTGCAGAAGAGAAGAATGAGGGGGGATTTGATAGCTGCTTTCAACTACCTGAGAGGTGGTTCCAAAGAGGATGGTTCTAGACTATTCTCAGTGGTAGAAGAGGACAGGACAAGGAGTAATGGTCTCAAGTTGCAGTGGGGGAGGTTTAGGTTGGATATTAGGAAAAACTTTTTCACTAGGAGGGTGGTGAAACACTGGAATGCGTTACCTAGGGGGGTGGTAGAATCTCCTTCCTTGGAAGTTTTTAAGGTCAGGCTTGACAAAGCCTTGGCTGGGATGATTTGATTGGGGATTGGTCCTGCTTTGAGCAGGGGGTTGGACTAGATGACCTCCTGAGGTCCCTTCCAACCCTGATATTCTATGATTCTATGTATCACATTGGTAGATGTGCAGGTGAACGAGCCTCTGATATTGTGGCTGATGTGATTAGGCCCTACGATGGTGTCCCCTGAATAGATATGTGGACACAGTTGGCAACGGGCTTTGTTGCAAGGATAGGCTCCTGGGTTAGTGGTTCTGTTGTGGGTGCGTGGTTGCTTGTGGGTATTTGCTTCAGGTTGGGGGGCTGTCTGTAAGCAAGGGCTAGCCTGTCGCCCAAGATCTGTGAGAGTGGTGGCTGAACTTTGTGACTCACCCATAACTATTTCACATTTGGCGACAATGTATACCTTCAAATCAGCGGCACTGCTATGGGTACCCGCATGGTCCCACAGTATGCCAACATTTTTATGGCCGACTTAGAAAAACACTTCCTCAGCTCTCGCCCCCTAATGCCCCTACTCTACTTGTGCTATATTGATGACATCTTCATCATCTGGACCCATGGAAAAGAAGCCCTTGAGGAATTCCACCAGGATTTCAACAATTTCCATCCCACCATCAACCTCAACCAGGACCAATCCACACAAGAAATCCACTTCCTGGATACTATGGTGCTAATAAGCGATAGTCACATAAACACCACCCTATACCGGAAACCTACTGACTGCTATTCCTACCTACATGCCTCCAGCTTTCACCCAGACCAAACCACACGATCCATTGTCAACAGCCAAGCTCTACAATACAACCCCATTTGCTCCAACACCTCAGACGGAGGCGAACACCTACAAGATCTCTATCAAGCATTTACAACTACAATACCCACCTGCTGAAGTGAAGAAACAGAGTGACAGAGCCAGAAGAGTTCCCAGAAGTCACCTACTACAGGACAGGCCCAACAAAGAAAACAGAACGCGACTAGCCATCACCTTCAGCCCTCAACTAAAACCCCTCCAACTCATCAAGGATCTACAACCTATCCTGAAGGACGACCCATCACTCTCAGATCTTGGGAGACAGGCCAGTCTTTGCTTTCAGACAGTCCCCCAACCTGAAGCAAATACTCAAATTTAAATTGGATTTTTTCGATAAAATGGTTTTTGAGGGAAAAAAGCCAATTAAGATACATCTTTGAGCTATAATGTCTCATAATAGAATAGGGATTATAAATTCTAGTTCTATAGTAGACAGTATATTCATGTAATGTTTAAAAAAAGTTTTGTAAAGGAGTTCCAATAGTTCATGGATTAGGGACCCAATCTTATGGGGTTCCAAGGGCTTCTGTATAGATTAATCTTTTTTCCTACCCAATGTGACTCAGTGCTCAGTCTAGAAGATACCACCAGAGATGCTTAGTTTTGAAGTTCTCAAACTGTGGATTTGGGTCTCCAGAGATAACATGCTTGTTGACAGCAAAAATGTTTTTAAATAAATAAAAAATAAATAAATAGAGGTGAGAAATAACAGACCTCAACCCTATTATCCCTCTGCAAATTTGTGTACACAGAGTCAATCCCTTACCTCTCTCTAAAAGTGCAAAGTTTCAAAAAGTTAAATATACAGAAGATGGTTGGGGGAGGAATAGCTCTGGACAAGGAGAAGTCTGGAGATAAATGTGAAAAGGGAGGGACAGGCAGTAGAAACCAAAGTGAAACTGTTTGAGCAGCATATTCCAGAAGTCTTGAGGTCTTTCTGAGTGTAGCCTCCATTGATTTGAGATCTACCATACCATTCTCTCACTAGAAGGGAAAATGTATAATGGCAGCAGGCCGTAAAAAAGACCCCATTTGGGAATATTTTAATGAAGTTCCTCTACCTGTGGGTAAGACAGGCATGTGTGCAAAATGCAAAAAACAGTGCAACGAAGAAATGCAAGGCCTGGTTGCCAGCATAAAACAACATCATGAGAAGTGTTCTTCTCGGAAGAAGCTGCATTGAAGAGGATAAAAGGAACATGCAGGATCTTCAGGTTAGTAAACTTTTTTTTTTATTTCATACTTCTTTCTTAAGGACTGCCTGTCTTCCTTCTGGACTACTCTTGAATTCTCATGTTGGAGCAAAAAAAAAAAATATATAGTTGTTACTCTATGGTACTAGCATTTTAAATGTAGGATTCTGAAGACTATTCACCTTCAAGATCACCATAATTTTCTATAGTTTCAGTTATCTACCAAGGATAGTGTTTCAGTCACATAATGTATGTCACCTATAGCAAAAAGAAAGAAAGCTCCATCATCCAGAACCAACCATAGATACGTTTGTGATAAGAACCAGCAGATTACAAAAAGAGGTAATTGATGAAAAAATTGCCCAGATTGTTTATGCAACAAATGCTCCTTTCGGTATGACTGAGAACCCACACTTCATTAACATGGTTCAGTCATTCAGACCAGGATACAGTCCATCCAACAGAGCAGATGTTGCAGGCAAATTGCTGGATAAAGTCTATGAAAGAGAAATTGAGCAGTGTGCAAAAGGTCTAGAGGGTAAAATTGTTAATCTGATTCTTGATGCGTGGAACAATGTCCACAATGATCCTGTTATATGTGCTTGTGTGACAGACAAAGGGAATATCTTCCTTACAGAAACAATTGATACATCAAGAAATGCACACACATTTACTTGAATAATTACAAGTAGCAGCAGTAACAGCTATAACTGAAAAAAAAAAATTAAATTGTCTAGTACGCAGCTTGGTCACAGACAATGCTGCAAATGGATCCAAGATGAAACCAAATTTAGAAGAGAGTCCCAAGTTAACATACGGTTGCAGTGCTCATTTGATGCACCTCCTAGCCAGACATCAATGTTTTTGAAATTGCAAAATACTTCCGTAACAACCACTTTGCAGCAGCTGCTCTGAAAAAAGTGGGAGGAACCAAGCTAACTCTCCCACCAGACATGCGATGGAACTCAGGAGTGGATTATTTTGAGCACTATATCAAGAACTGGCCTAATCTGATGACAGTGTGAACAAAATCATGAAAAAAAATAGATGGTCCTGCCACAGCCAAAGTTCTCAACATTGGGCTCGAGACATCTTGTACACATGCTGAGTACCCTGAAGCCTATTTCTGTAGCCTTGAACAAAATGCAGGGAAATAGCTGTTTTATTGCTGATGTTTAAATTTGAAAGGAACCGAGTGAGATCTTAAAAAGAGAAATATGCAATGACAGAGTTAAATTACAAGCATTAAAAAAACCAAATGGGACAAGCACTATCTCCAGCTCATTTTCTTGCAAATATTCTCAATACTAGGGTCAAACCTTAACTGCTGAAGGAGTTGGCTAGGACATGGACACCCAGCAATCATCCCTCCATAATGCCAACTATAATAAACTTCAGAGCTAAGGGTGAACCATTCAAGAAATATATGCTTGCTGATGTTTTAAATAAAGTCACACCAGTGAACTGGTGGAAGTCACTTAAGCACTTGGATTCAGAGACTGTTGAAATGATAATCTCACTTTTAACAGCAGTAGCTTCGTCTGCTGGTATAGAAAGACTATTTTCTTCCTTTGTACTAATTCATTCCAAATTGAGAAATCGTTTGGGACCTGAAAAAGCAGGAAAGCTTGTTTTTCTTTTCCAGATTATTAACAAACAGAAAAAAGGGGAAAACTACTGAGTTAGCTGCAGAAGCCAATATTTTAAGTTTCTCATGTTGGCCTGGCTGACAGTCGATTTAAGGTGGTGGTGGTGGTTTTTTTAACTATTTTTTTAAAAAACTGAATTTTAAGCATATTAATTTAGTTAGTATTATTAAAATATTATATGTTTGCTGTTGAAGAAAAAATCCAGAATACATAATGTTGTTGTTTTAGTTAAATAAAACAATTTACGTGTCTGTCTGGTGATCTTCTCCTCCTAATACAGCCTGGCAAGAAAATCTTCCAAATATTAATGATTAACCTGTTGAATGGGAGATAGATATTTATGAAGTCATCGGGAGGTGAACTGCTTCAATTACCTTTGGTAAATGAAATAACCAATCATTCATTTTCTGATATAGCTGTAAAACTAATCTGAAAAGTTTTCAGAATAAATCACTTAAAAATGTATAGTGTGTACCTTCTAAAAATGAAACCTACATCTATCTCTGAGTTGTGAAGAATATGTATTACGGTTATAACAACCAACAAAAATGCACTTTTATGTAGAAATCCATGATTAAATCGAGTCTTCCTGACTGGTGATTTAAAATCAAATAGATTTAAATCAAATCCACCCTGATCAAAACCAGGATGTCTACTAAATTTTTTTTATTTAAAAAAAATGGCTGACTAAGTGAATTAGTTCAAGTCAAACTGGAGGTTTGGAATTTCTTTAAATCAGCTATGCAATTATCTACAATTTGCATCCTAACAAACAAAGCAGGGGAGAGGGGAAATGTATAGGGAAAAGGCTTCAGTCCTAGTTGGATGAATAATTATTCCTAACCTTTTTTTGAGGTGAACAGATATCCTACAGGGAATGGAAAAAGGGATTGCTTAAAGAAAGCTACATTTTGGAGGTTAGAAAATGTAGAAATAAGTCAGAATTGCCAAAAATCAAACTGAATTAGTTCTTGCTAAGGAAATTAAAACAAGAGATGTTTTAGTTTTATAAATAAAGAAGAAGATTGGATTACTCTGCAGTGTGGATGGGAGGAGATTCAAGATGATCAAGGTATGGCTCAATTAAATTCTTTGCATATTTTCCCCCAAATAAGGATTATAATATGGAACATGTGCATGAAAGCAGAGAAGAGCTACTAGAATGCTCAAGGGAATGGAGCGCTTATCTTATGCGAGGAGACTGGATGAACTTGGCTTGTTAAAGTCACAAAAAGAAGACAGAGGGGATAGGATTACCTCCCTGATGTACAGAGAAGAAACACCACATAGGATGAAGAGCTAATAAAAGCTAAAGGACAATGTTGGCACAAGAACAAATGAGTATAAACATGCCATGACCAAATTAGAAGGTTTAGAAGAGTGATGTTATGGAACAGCCTCCCAATAGAAGTTGAGGGGGCAAACAATTTAATTAGTTTCAAGAGGTAGACAAGTTTTATGAGTGTGATTGTATGACAGGGTTGCTTATGATGGTTGGATCCCTTTTGGTTTATGTCTTATGCTCCTAAAGCTTATGTTTCAGGACTTCAGCTAGTCACCTGGAGGTGTCAGGAAAGAATTCTACAAACCGCCCACCCCATTCCTCCTGCATCTCACCGATGTATTCAGGGTTTTTGGTCTCCTTCCTCTGACACATCTCAGATGTCCTCTGTATTAATGCCTCTAGCTGTGGCCTGGAATATTATACAGAAGTTCTGGATAACCGTGAAGACTGGAGTGACAGAAACTGGATGTAATTGTATAGTATAGAGTGGAAGATCATCCACTTAGAATCTAATAATGAGAATTTCTGTTACAAGCTAGGGGGCTCATCACTTGCAAGTGACTGAAGAGAAGAAAGGCCTGGGTGCATGGACTGATCATAGGATGACTGAACCACCAATGTAACATAGCTGTGAAAGAGGCAAATATGATCTGAGGCTGAATCAGGCAAGTATTAATGCCATTGTGCAAGGCACTGGTAAGATTTCCATTTGGAATACTGTGTACAGTTATTGTCACCCATGTTCAAGGAAGATCAATTCAAAGTTGCTCACATGCTCAGGGTCTAGCTGATCACCATATATGGGATCAGGAAGGAATTCCCCCCCCCCCCGATCAGATTGGCAGTGACCTGGGGTATTTTTCCACTTTCCTCTGCAGCATGGAGTGGGGTTGCTTGCCAGGATTATCTGGATCTCTCTGCACTTAGTCAACTGGTGCACTTTGATTCCTCCTATTCTCTGCCTGGGGCCAAGAAGTCTAGTCTCCTGTAGGCTGTGTTACTTAGTTTAATTTTGGCTATTGCATTTAGTGTGAAGATGCTGGGCGATGTTGGTGGCCCACGATATATAGGTCAGGTTAGATGGTGTAGTGGTCCCTTCTAGCCTTAAACTCTGAGTAATTTAAGCTTGCCTACCAGCATGAGTACAGTCATTTGTAACACTGAACCTCTTTAAATCAAAATGATATTTTTAAAAGCCACCAAGAACTCAATCTTCCTCAACTTTAGAGGCAGAGTTGGCAGAGCCATCTCTAGTAGAAGATGCTGAACTTTCCATTTTAAGATCCCATTTTCAGTTGCTTTGCTGAGCCATGTGTCAACTATTTAAGCTATTTTCTATGCCTGGTGTCCAGCTTAGTCTGAGGTTTGGGTTTTTGTTAAGAACTTTTCTGCAAAACAACTCATATGTTTCCTACAAGGTTTGGTAAAAACTAGGGCTGTCAGCGATTAAAAAAAAATTAAATTGTAATTACCTGCATGATTAATTGCACTGTTTAAAAATGTAGAAAAAATCCAAAAATATTTGAATATATGGTATTCTACTGTTTAATATATTGATTTCAATTACACCACAGAATATAAAGTGAGCTCTGTACACTTTGTATTATTTTTATTTCAAATATTTGCACTGTAAAAATAATATTTTTCAATTCACCTCATAAAACTACTGTAGTGCAATCTCTTTATAATGAAAGTTGAACTTACAAATGTAGAATTATGTACAAAAAAATAATTGCATTCAAAAATAAAACAATGAAAAACTTCGGAACCTACAAGTCCACTCAGTCCTACTTCAGCCCATTGCTCAGACATACAAGTTTGGTTACAATTTGGAGGAGTTAATGCTGCCCACGTCTTGTTTACAATGTCACCTGAAAGTGAGAACAGGTGTTTGCTGGCTACAACAGTGCCATGTGTCAGAAGATATTTACATGCCAGATGCGCTAAAGATTCGTATGTCCCTTCATGCTTCAACCACCGTTCCAGAAGACAGGTCCATGCTGATGACAGGTTCGGCTTGATAATGATCCAAAGCAGAGCGGACCGACACATGCTCATTTTAATCATCTGAGTCAGATGCCACCAGCAGAAGGTTGATTTTCTTTTTTGGAGGTTCGGATTCCGTAGTTACCACATCGAAGTGTTGCTCTTTTAAGACTTCTGAAAGTATGTTCCACACTGCCTCCTGGTCAGATTTTGTAAGGCCCTTCAGATTCTTAGATCTTGGATTGAGTGCTGAAGCTATCTTTAAAAATCTCACTTTGGTATCAGTACCTTCTTTACGTTTTGTCAAATCTGCAGTGAAACAACATGCTGGGTCATCATCTGAGACCGTTATAACATGAAATATATGGCAGAATGCGGGTAAGACACAGAGCAGGAGACATACATTTATCCCCCAAGAAGTTCAGTCACAAACTTAATTAACACTTTTTTTTAAAATGAGCATCATCAGCATGGAAGCATGTCCCCTGGAATGGTGGCCAAAGCATGAAGGGGCATACGAATATTTAGCATATCTGACAAGTAAATACCTTGCAACTCCAGCTACAAATGTGCCATGTGAACATGTTCTCACTCTCTGGTGACATTGTAAATAAGCAGCAGCCAGCAGCATCTCCCGTAAATGTAAACAAACTTATCTGTCTAAGCAATTGGCTGAAAAAGAAGTAGGACTGAGTGGACTTGTAGGTTCCAAAGCTTTACAATGTTTTGTTTTTGAGTAAAGTTATTTAACAAAAACTCTACAATACTTGTATGAGGTGAATTGAAAGATACTATTTCTTTTATCATTTTACAGTGCAAATATTTGTAATATAAAGTGAGTACTGTACACTTCGTATTCTGTGTTGTAATTGAAATCAATATATTTGAAAATGTAGAAACACATCCAAAAATATTAATACATTTCAATTGGTATTCTATTTAACAGTGCGATTAATCACAATTAATTTTTTTAATCGCAGTTAATTTTTTTGAATTAATTGCGTGAGTTAACTGCGATTAATCGACAGCCTTAGTAAAAACAGATCTTTCTGAATGCTGAAAAATTCTTAGTGTTTTGTTGAAGAGCTCTAGCATGTCCATGTTCTAGACTACAGCCTTGAAAAAGTTGGCAAAGGGGTCCCCTTTTGCTGCATGGTGAAAATCTCCCCAAATTTGGCCAAGTTAGAAGACTCGGGGGGGGGGGGGAAGAAGAGGGGAGAGACTCCCAACAGTTGCATATGTTAGATATAGACTTCTTAAAGATTCTCTGAAGATTCCATCTTCACTGAGGATGCTGTAGCCCAGGGCTGCATGGGTTGAGCAAAAAAAAACTTTCCCTGCAATTGCTCCTCTGGGCTGTTAGGCTGGCCAACCCTGCAGGATTGGCCTGGAGTCTCCAAGAATTAAAAAAAGATTACTCTCTTAATTAAAATATTGTCATGTGATGAAATCTCCAGGAATACATCTAACCAAAATTGGCAACCCTAGCTGTTGTGGTGCCAGGCTCTAGAACAGAAAGCAACCAGACTTCTCTCCTGAAATTTCAATGTTCCTCCTACTAGCACCCTGGCAGAGTGAAGGAGGGGGGAAAAAAACCCCAAAACTGTCATTCTCAAGACTGAATCCCAACATATCCTGTTTGCCTGCTCTGAAACAATATAATTTTGGGGAAGGAAGGAAGAGAACACAAACCTGAGTCTTTACAAATCAGCTTAATCTAATCTGGGACCACATACTTTAAAATGCTGTAATTTTAGAATTATAAGCAACATGTAAACACCACACTGTGCAATTATTAGATTTGGGAGCACTGGCTGTTGGGAGTGTGAAAGGACAGGAACCAGGAAGGAGGGGGAGGAGTTGAAGAGGCTGAGGGAGAGCTACTGAGGGTGCAGCAGCAGCTTGGAAAAAAGACGTTTCAACTTTATTTTTTAAAGTCCTGTTGAAGTTTGTTAGTACCTTGCCTGGCTATGACAACATTTTGGTGACGAGGATGGATCTTCTGCCTCTGAACCCACCTGCACCCTTTCTACAAAGCCCAGGTGAGCCTCAAATTGCTTTTGCTTCCTGGATCCATGTGTTTGAGACTTATCTGCTTGCAATCAGTGCTACAGAGATTTCTGAAGTAAGAAAGTGTGCTCTGCTAATCCACTGCCTTGGAACAGAAGGGCAGCGCATATTTTACACTCTTCCCCTTGCAGATGATAAATATGAGACTGCACTCACTGCATTAAAGAGCTACAGATTTCGTCAGTGTGAGCAGAAACCAGGGGAGACTATAATGCAGTATATTGCTTCTCTGAGGAGTCTGATTGTAACTTGTGACTTTGGGAATATGGCAGATGATCAGAGACCAGCTCATTGAGAAAACCATCCTGCTTCATGTAAGAGAACCTTGACTTCTAGAATCACAACTTACACTAGAAAAAGCAATAACCATTGCTACCTAGATTGAGTCAGCTACAGCTGAAGCCAAAATACTGAGCATGGATACAGGAGGCACAGTCCAGGCTGTGACTCCTTTGCAGAAAAATTCACTACCGCTGCAGACAATTACAAGAGGAAAACTAATGAAAAACCACCAAATCAGCAAATTCAAAATACAGTAAAAGCATGCTTTTGCTGTGGATCCCCACAACACCTTGCAAGCTACACAGGATGTCTGGCAAAAGTAGCTCAGTGTAATCATTGCAAAAAGATCGGGCATTTTGCTAAAGTATGTCGCAGCAGCCAGTTCAATCAACAGGTGCATGCAGTTACAATACCAGATGTAACTGTGCTGAGCGTGGACAAAATCACTACTGTATATATTCCAGAACAAATAAAGTGCACAGTTAACGTTTCCACCATACCCTCAGGCAATTCACACTCTATTCAGCTAATGTTGGACACTGGCTCAGCAGTATCTATACTACCCGATTCCATCTATTTGGATTACTTTAAAGATGTGCCTCTTACTGAACTCAAGCTTCACTTGGTGTGCTATTTGAAAAACCATATTCCAGTACGTGGCTGCCTGCCAGCATTAGTTACTTTTGGTGATTGCTGTGTAACTGCAGAGTTCTACATTGTCCACAAAGGCACTCCTAATCTTGGCAGAGATTTATTGGCTGCTTTAAATCTCAGGGTAGCTAATGGACAAACTGATCTTCCTCAGCAAAGCACTCTTGCGGTACACACACCAGTTTCAGCTGGAACCCAAACACCAGGTTGAGGAGAAACTCGGCTGTGCTTATGAGTTTCTGCATAAAGTTATAATGCAGAATAATGTGATGCCTGTATGACAGAAATTACGGCGCTTACCATTTTCAGTCAGGAAAGCTGTTTCAGAGAAAAAAAACAACTTAGAAAACTTGTTCAACAGGACATTATTGAAGAGATTAACTCCTCAGAATGGGTTTCACCTATAGTAGTGATGCAGAAGTGTGGAGGCATTCACCTTTGTGAGGACTTAAGGGAGCCAAATAAAGCTCTTGTGATTGACAGCCATCCTCTTCCTCACACAGAAGAAGTATTTGCAGAACTCCGTGGAGCAAAGATGTTTTCTACTCTTGATTTGCAGAGCGCATAACACCAGGTTACGTTGAATGAAGACAGCAGAGACCTCACAGCATTTAGGACACGAGGGACTATTCCGTTTCAATAGTGTTCCATACAGTCTCACATCAGCCCCAAGTGCCTTCCAAAAAATGTCATTTATTTTGAAGAATCAACATGGAGTTCAGTGCTATTTGGATGATATTATCTTGTTTAGAAATACTTCGGAGGAGCATGACAATAACCTGCAGTCTGTACTAAACTGCATCAGCAAAGCAGGCCTCAAGCTCAATAGGTCCAAATGCAAATTTAGACAAACTGATCTCTTTCTGGGGCATACAATTTCACAGGCTGGACTAAAACCTGATCCAGCTCATATCCTGGCAATTTCAAATGCTCCAACAGATTTGCAAACCTTACGTTTCTTCTTGGGTCTTACCTCCTGGTATGCAAAATTCATTCCCAATTATGCTTCTGTAATTGAACCGTTATGAGAATTACCATGGGGAAGTTCAACCTTAGTGTGGACAACGGATGCACAAGCTAGTTTTGAAACGGTGAAAACTTGATTGTACATAGTCCAGTACTTGCACAATTCACTCCTGCATTGCCCACAATTGTAGCTACTGATACTTCTGATTATGGACTTGGGGCTGTCCTCACACAACTTCATGAGGACAGAGGACTGTTGCATTTGCTTCAAGGACATGAAGTAATACGGAGAGAAAATATTCTACAGTCAAAAAAGAAGCACTTGCTTGTGTCTGGGCTACTGAAAAATAGAGAACTTACCTGTTGGGCCTCACGTTCAAGTTGTGCACAGACCGCAGCCCTTTGACAACGAAAGGACTGAGAAGAGCAGGATATTGTATTGCTAGATGGTCTACAAGACTACTCTCTTTCAATTATGAACTGGAATATAAGCCTGGAAACCAAAGTGTGGTAGCTGATTGCCTCTCTCACCTGCCTTTGCCTTCACCAGATGGTCCACCAGAGGATGAGGATGCAGTAGTTGCTCTTATCACAAGCACTCTTACTGCAGTTACAAGAGAACAATTTCAAGCTGCTTGTTCAGTGTGTCCAATTCAACAGAAACTACAGGAATTTCTGACAAAGATGGCCCAGTAACCCTAAAAACCTTGACCCAGTTTTGCTGCCTTATTTTAGGGTTTGGGATGAACTTTCTTTGCTCGATGGCTGTGTGCCACGAGGTACACACCAGCTACTTGTGCCACAAGAATTACAGTCAAAATTCATACACCTGGCACACAGTACTCATCAAGGAATTGTCAGAACCAAAACAATGACTACGGGATCTGTATTGGTGGCCAGGGATGGACTTTCAAACTAAA
This sequence comes from Natator depressus, assembly GCF_965152275.1. Classification (NCBI taxonomy): domain Eukaryota; kingdom Metazoa; phylum Chordata; order Testudines; family Cheloniidae; genus Natator; species Natator depressus. Next base: position 66,202,620 of record NC_134236.1, read on the forward strand.
GCATCATAAAATCCTGTGTCACTTGCCAAATGCATGGTAAGACAGCAGTGACATGTACCCCTCCATTACAGACTGTTCCTCTTCCTGAATCTGCATGGGAGAAAGTAGCGATTGACATTGTAGGACCCTTTGATACTGCTCCAATTGACTGTCATTATGCCATCACCTTAATAGACTATTTCAGTAAATGGCCTGAGGTAGCGTTTACATCACAAATCTCTTCTGCTACAGTAATTAAGTACTCTCTTCAGTTTTTAGCAGGGAAGGTAACGCCAAAGAACTGGTTTCAGATAATGGTAGTCAAATTACTTCCCTGGAGTTTGAAACTCTTCTAGCAGAGAGGAGCATTTTCCCCAGAAGGTCATCCCTATACTACCCTCAAGCTAATGGGGAAATCGAACGGTTTAACAGAAGTTTGAAAGAGTTTGCAAACAGCTAAACTGGAAGGGGCGATTGTGGATAACCTTCACTACTGATTTCTTGCAAGAATACTGGGCTACACGACACGCCACAATGCAAAGATCACCTGCAAAGTTACTACATGGGAAACAGAGGAATACTAAACTGAACATTGCTGGATTGTTAAAGGCGTGACCTGAGGCCCCAACCAAGGATGATGTGAGAAAAATAGCTGAACAGAACCAAGCAAAGTATAAGGCTTTCACAGACAAGCCGTGGGGTACTAAGGAACCAAAGTTTCAGTGTGGTTCCTTTGTTAGGATACGAAAACCTGGAATTTTACACAAAGGGGACCATAAATTCACAGCTCCTCTTGAAATCAGAGGATATTACACCTATCGACTGTCTGATGGGTGGGTAGGGAATGCTTATCTTGCACCTGCCTATGCACCAAGAGGAGATTATGCCAGCACCCAGTCTGCATTGGATGACTTCACCGTAACATCAACACAAGACATTGCACTGGAACCGGGGCTTGAGAGACGGCCTGTCAGACCCAGACGACCACCTGTCTGGACTAGAGACTATGTTATGTAGTATCTATAGTGTTTTTAGTGTAATATTTCTGCCAACAGTATAGTGCCTTGTTTCCTACTTGTTCCTGTGGTTAGAACAACGTTTGTTGTAATTGGGAGAGTTTCTTAAGAGAAGAGGGAATGTGGTGTTTAGATGTTGCTTGTAATTATTAGAATTGGAAGCACTGGCTGCTGGGAGTTTGAAAGGAGTGGGGAGGAGTTGAAGAGGCTGAGGGAGAGCTACTGAGGGTGCAGCAGCAGCTTGGAAAAAAAAAAGAGGTTTCCACTTTCTTTTTTAAAGTCCTGTTGAAGTTTGTTAGTACCTTGCCTGGCTACTACAACACACAGTAATGTCAGGACATCAATACCAGGAAGATGTAAAGTGGTTCAGATGCCTTAGCTTAACGCATTTGGATTTAATTTTAGAGAAACTTTAGCAGAGTTCCCCCAATTTTTAATGCTTGATTTTGAGAGGATTACAAAACCTCTGTAAAATCTTTTTAGCCTTAGTTTATAGATACTCTCAACCTTCACTACATTTTCTGGGAATATATGATGTAACCTCTTCAATGTACCATTAAAATGTCTATGAACTGGGGGGGAGAAGAGGGAGAGGGAAAGAGAAATCCGTAGTTCTCACTTGAATCTTAATGGAAGAGCCTCAAACTTTTCAAATAATTCGTTTAAAAAAAAATCATGCATAGGTTACATTTAGCAAAGTTAAAAACTGTTTTATCAAAATGAATAGTCATACTCCCATCAGCTGAAGTTATTTCTAAATGGTGTCACTGTGACAGAAGGAGCTCAACCAAACACCCTTTCACAGCTAAATTTGTACGTTGCAGTTCTATTGGTTTTAGTGAGTCAGATTGAAGGCAACTCTACACATGACCAAAATTGTTAAGAGATCATTTGTACTCAGATGGAAGATTGATTGGCTCCAACCATCACTGGCTGGCATTATTAGAGAGCCAGGCGGTCTGCAAAGGGCGATCTGGAATGGGGAGAGGCTAGCACCACAGATTCTTGTCTTGGTACCTTGCGACAGTGCTGGAGGAATTTTTAAACACACAGATAGCCCTGGCCTCCTGAACGAGCCCCCCCACTCCTCCTGAACGAGCCCCCCCACTCCTCACCAACAGCCTTCTTCCCCCTAATCCCCTCTCAAATCATATCTATGGCCTGCCCCCTCTCTGAAACACTTTCAGCTCATCACCCTGGGCCCTCCCTACCACAGGACCCTCCCACTGTTCTCTCCTCCCATTCACCATGCCTAATAATATCCCACCCCCAAAATATCTGCCCAATCCCTACCCCACTAAATGGGCTAGTAGGCTATGAAGTTTTACATTGTTTTGTTTCTGAATGCAGTTAAGTAACAAAAAAAAAAAAAAAAAAAAAATCTACATCTGTAAGTTGCACTTTCAGGATAAAGATATTACACTATGGTACTTAGTATTTTTAAATTCACCACATAAATTTCTTTTGTTTATATTATTTTTATTACAAATATATACACTATGCACTTTATATTCTGTGTTGTAATTGATAAAAATATTTGAAAAATGTAGAAAAACATCCAAAACTGTTCAATTACCATTGGTATTCTATTGCTTTTAATAGTGGGATTAAAACTGATCAATCATGATTAATTGTTTTGAGTTAATCATGTGAGTTAACTGTGATTAAAATTAACAGCCCTACTAAAAAGCTGATTAATTGCTCTGTGTTAGAAGAACCAGTGTTATGGTAAGTCTAGATTCAGCTACAGTGTAACAGCTAGAAGCAGATACCAACTCTGAGCTCTACCAGTTTCCTTGAAAAAACCTTTTTAAAAAAAAAAAGTAGTTTTAAGCATGCGGTTCCCAATTCTTAGGCTACACAGAGATGCAATCCAACTGAAATGCTCAAAGCAGACCACATGAGGAGAGATTTTCCAAGGGCAGAAGGAAATTTGTGTTGGCCAAATAACAGAGTAGTATACTGTCAGAACAAACTTGAGGTATCCACTGAAGAAACACTGTGGTACTGTACTGAATATATAAAGCAATAATCAGTCAAAAGTGATAAGCCAAAAGAGATACACAACAAAGACAAAACGGGCTGGAAAAAAAGATACTGATCTCGTCCAAAAGTAACTTCATCTATGGCTGATATTAACTGAAACAGTAACATTGACAAGAGCTATTGTTTTTGTGCTTATTAATATTGTGATAGGACATTGAAAGAATACTGAAAGGGAAGTGCAAGATTGTTATTTTGAGGCTGGTCTCAGACACAGAATTGGAATGAATGTAGATGTGTTTTGAAGCAGAGTTAAGTCTGAAACGTCTCAACTAAAAAAAGCTAAAGGGGGGTGGGGGTCCACACACACACACAAAACCCCCTAAAAACACTTCATTACCCCCCCCCCAACTTCATCTTGCAACAAAAAAGCTTACTTATGTCCCATCACGCTGCCAATGCAGGAGCTGGATTTCAATTTCTGTGTAATCAAAGACATTCGATAGAGAGGACTTAGCACTGGACAGCAGAAGGACATTTTCCACACTGATGTGTATTGGAAGTAACAGAGGAGATTGAATACTGCATGGTTAACCGGGGTATTAAATGAGAGTCAATAAGCAAGAAGTTTCATTGTATGAACTTAATTTTATGCATCACTAATTAGCCATTTGTGAAATAGAGCCAGCAAATCCACTTAAATCATGTTAACTGTAGAAGGGTTAACCAAAACAAACATTGTTTCCAGTTCAGTTTAACATGGGTCTTGCTGTTTCATGAGAAGATACGGTTTGGGTTTTCCTCTTTGATATTAAATGAGACTGAACTTGGGATTTTGCTTTTTCTGGACCTTTATATATTAAAAAGGGTCCTGAATAGTTTTCTTCCAAAGAGTCTACTTGCTGCCTCATTACTCTTTTTTCAGAGGGTGGGGCTAACCTCGTCTAACCTTTCCTAGTTTTGCTAGAAGACGCCTAGAGGTATGTGCTCTCACACATTAAACAAAGTGTCTTGTCTTTAAAGTCTTTATTAGTCACTGAAGTCTACTACTGTTAAAAATGTTTAACCAAAAAAAAAAAAGGTTAAAAAAAATCTCCCCTCGATAGCATAACTCAGTTTTCCCTCAAATGTTGTGATGACAGCATTGTTTTTGAAAGTTTACTCCAAATACTGTCTGTCCTGAAAGATTATTCCTATACACTTTGGGAAGACTTAATGCTCCTACGATCCCAAGGCCTCCTCTACATGGGAAAGTTATCCCAACATTAGTATATCTGCTTACATTCACACCGTAGCTAATGTAAATCCTTGTTTGGACACTTATTCCAGAATAAGTGGCTCTTGCAGTTTCGCTTAAAACTCCTCCTGACAAATTGAACTGAAAAAAGCCTCTTATTCTCGGAATAGGAGCGTCCATATAGGGAGTTATACTAGTATGACCCAAATCTGTTTAGCTACACCAATACAGTTATACCAGGATAAATTATAAGACTTTCCCATGCAGCCTAGTTTTTAAGCAAATAGGACATGATACTTTTGAAAAATTTTATCCCAAGACTTCTGATGTATAAAGGCCATCTGACAACTTCTTCTCTTTCTTAATACAAGAAAAGGGAGGTGGGAGCACTTCCTTTGCAGGTTACATTTAACATAAATTTCTCTTATTAAGATATCCACAGAACATTTTCTTACACATGAAAATTGATGCAGCTGAGCTAGAATTGAGGGTAAAGGGAAAAAAGCCAACACGTTAATAGTCTAAGAAATAAAGACAGTTCTTTTCCAGTCTTACACTCTGCCTAGCCAACTCATCTTTGCCATCTTGAGCAATGCTAAACTTTTAGCAATTTGAAGAGAGAGAGAGAGAGAGTGTCCGTGTCCGTCCGTCCAGGGGTCAGAGAGGTGCCTTTTGATATCCCCATGAGAATCCATCCAGATTTGGCATCACACAAGAAATTGCCATCTGCACATATGGATTAGAACTTGAACAAGTCTGGTACCCTCATTCTCTGGGAATTTTATCTACAACATACATACCCTTTGCCAAACTTCTTGCCTGCCCTCCTGTCAGGTTTTCCTCCCCACTCTGAACTCTAGGGTACAGACGTGGGGACCTGCATGAAAGACCCCCTAAGCTTATTTCTACCAGCTTAGGTTAAAAACTCCTTAAGGCACAAATTCTCCCTTGTACCTTGGATTAGGTAATGCTGCCACCACCACCAAGTGATTTAGACAAACTCAGTGAAAGGACCACTTGGAGTTCCTGCTCCTTTCTAATATCCTCCCAAGCGCCACACCCCCTTTCCTGGGGAGGCTTGAGAACAAACAAGATGAACACAGACCAACCTTGGGGTTCTTTTTAGGACACTTAAAAAAAACACACTCGAATCAGATTCTAAAAGAAACAGAACTTTATTAGAAAGAAAAAAGGTAAAAAGCACCTCTGTAAAATTAGAAGGGAAGATAATCTTACAGGGCAATCAGATTCAAAAACAGAGGATTTCCCTCTGGGCCAAACTTTAAAGTTACAAAAAGAAAACCAGGAATACACCTTCCTCTCAGCACAGAGAAAAATCACAAGCTAAAACAAAAATAAGCTAATGCATTCCCTTGCTAGTACTTACTAATTCTAATGGAGTTGGATTGCTTGCTTCCTTGATCTGTGTCCAGCAAGCACACAGAACAGACTAACCAAAACCTTCCTCCCCTCCCGCCCCCGGCCCACCAGATTTGCAAGTATCTTGTCCCCTTATTGGTCAGATACCAGCCAGGTTACCTGGGCTTCTTAACCCTTTACAGGTAAAAGGATATTGTGCCTCTAGCCAGGAGGGATTCTATAGTACTGTATACAGGAAGGTTGTTACCCTTCCCTTTATATTTATGACACCTCCCCTAACAGAACACCCATTAGCCCAAAAGGAGATGCACCAAGTGGGAGCCAGGGAACCATGAGTAATGAGATTGATTTTGGAATAGAAGCTCCTGGAAATAACCCCTTCTCTCTCAGGCAAACATTGCCACAGTTTCACTAGAATTCCATTAGTATCATTTCCTTCCTTCCTTCCCGCTGTGTAGTTATGATGCACACAGAGGTGTTCCTTCTGTTTAATTCACCGATGCTATACTTCAAAGTTTGCAGCATCAAAATGGCTTCCCTGGTAGGATAATGATTCTATAAACAATGGATTGTCCATCACTAAATAAATCAATGCAGAGGAAACAGTTAAAGAGGAAGCTTCAGTTTTACACATGTATGCTTTTCTTCCCCAGCAAGGAAGCACCACCTCAGCTACTCTTTGACCTGCACAGGTCTAGATATCTACACAGCAATTAAACACCTGCAGATGGCCCGTGCCTGCTGACTTTGGCTAAGGTGAGGTTTAACTGCAGTATAGACATTTGGGCTCAGGCCCAAGCTCTGGGACCCTCCTCCTGTATGGAGATCCCAGAGCCCGGGCTCAAGCTCAAAATGTCTACACTGCAGTTAAACAGCACCTTAGGCCGAGCCCAAGTCAGCTGATGTGGGCCAGCTGCAGGTGTTAATTGCAGTGTAGACATACTGCATGGGGTCAGACAGACTTCACAGGTTGCAAAGACTGTGCTCTGAACTGTTAAGGCAGCATTTCCAGTGAGCAAGAACACTGAAATTGGACAATTGCTAGAATAGTTACAACTGTGCAATTACTTTAGTCTGCACTGACAAGTGGCAATGGTTGGTGATGTGGCGGCTTCACCTGGCTCACAGCAGGGGCAATATTCAGGCAAATGCCTGTGGGATGTTGATAGCAACTGTATGGTATGATACACATGTGCTGAAGAATTGCAGTGCCAAAGTTCTACCATGTAAACACATCAAAACAAACACTTATCATATACATAAGTGATGTAAACAAACATTTTGCATGAGAAACCTTCTAGAAAGTTGGCATTTTGGATAACACCACAAACAAATCTTATGGTGGGGGTGTTCTGCTAAATTTAGTGAAGGGTTATTTTGGCACTGAAACATGAATTTTTGTTCTGCAGCTCTCTCACTCAAGTATATCTGAGCAAAAGCATGAATAAGCTATTTTTGATTACTAAAGAACAAAGTGAGACACTCCATTCTCTTTATACTCTTAAAGAATCTGCTTGTCCAATCTTTAAAGACAGGCTGAAAGAATGGCAGAGTACAGAGATAAAAGTGTTAAATAATGTTGCTTCTCTCAATAGTATCCAATTCCTAGGCTTGCAGATCTGTCAATGTGTAAAATGATAAAGCGTTTGACAATTTGAAAGCCCAAGCTTTGCACTTATATAGTCTCACAACAAAATGTCTTAACAGTTTAAAAGTAGGGTTTTCCCTTACAGATTTAGTTTTGCAAGTGAGTGAAGTGCAGTACTGTGAATAGTTTACTGATGGTAAAATGCACCAAACAAGATCTCTGCATTTCTCCAAGAAACGCTACTGTCCAATCACGTTTTACACTAGTACGCTAACTTATTAAGCACTAATAACAAGAGTCCATTAACTGCTACTATGCAACCAATGGAGAAAAATATGGTGCAAATCCCAAAAAAACCCCATGAACAAAACGGTAATTCAACATCAAGTTTAATCTATCCATCCTATAACTTTAATATTCGCTATTGCCAACTCCAAGCATTCAAAAATTGTAAGACAGACACACACACATAGACCCCGCGCAAATCTTGACTTATGTCAAAGACCTGGGGGGAGTTTTTGTCTCTCTTTCATTTATGGTTCATATTCATGTTTCCCCATGAAGGCTAGAAACTAACTTTTTTTAAGATGAGAACTGACATTCTCTCAGAGTCCTACAGCTGTAAGTAGCTCAGGCTTTAAGACCACCAAGTATTGCAAGACTCAGAGCTGGCAGCCCTGATCATTCTATAGTTTATTTGTTTTATACCAATAATTTTAATATCTACTGTTACGCTGGGGGTTGGGTGAAACCTCCTTGAAGTTGGTGGGAGTAACAGCTGTCCTTCATTCAAGGTAATTGAGATGCAGTTAAGCTCCTTTTTATTTTTTTTTTTGGGGGGGGGGGGGAAGGGGGAGGAAGATAGCTGAAACAATAGTAGCCACTGCCCAAGCCACAGGCTACATGCAAGAAGCTGAGCTATGAAGGTGGAGAGATTTCACTGGGAGCTGAATGTGATCGAACCCATCATACGGTTCACAGAGATGCCCTTGGGACAGTCACCTGATGTGCTGAAATTATCTGAGCCCATTTTCCCTGCCAGCTTGGGACTCCAGAACCCTGCCTTGTTGAGCCAGACACGCTAGCTTTGGCACAAGGCGGGAATCTTTTGTCTCTCTGGGTCCCCACCTCTTCTTCTAAATGGAAAAGTACCAGATTTAAGATGGATTTCATCAGGTGACATGGTCACATGTTCCTGAGAGACCTTATTCTTCATTAACCAAGGGCTGGCCACAGGTACACAGGAAGGCTTGCAGGTAAATAAACCCATTCACAACCAATTGTCCTAGTCAATGGGAGCCATCAAGATTATAAGCCACCATTAATGGCCCACACTTTGCATAACTGCAATAGGACCTCAGAGTTATACTTCATATTTCTAGCTTCAGATACAAGGATGATACATCCATACAAACAGGATGAACACACTCAGTAGATTATAAGTGGAATATGCTTTAAGCAAAAGGTCTCTTGTGAGGTATCATTAGAAAGCTTATAAATGTGAATATAATGTAAGCAAGCATATTTTCATAAATCATATGGAGTGCAACATCGTAAACAGAAGGCTGGGGTTTTTTTTTTGGCGGGGGAGTACACTTTTGAGAAGCTGCAGCTGAAAACAGAGGCAGGCAGAAGGCCACAGACAGCCAGAGATGCACTGATAATGTGATCAGAGAGAAAGCGAAGAGGTTTTTGGGTGGAATGCTAGCTGGACAAAGAGGCTTGAAAAACTGAGCAAATAAACGGTCTCCTGCTTGATTCCTACTGTGTTCAGGGAAACAAAACTTTGTGCATTGTTTTGTAAACAAACAGGATTACATCAAAGAAGTCTCTGCCTCCATCAATTTCTCCTATGGAAACAATCTGCAAGACCCAGAATATTGGATAACCACTTGGTCAAAAAAGGGGGTAACAATCCATACTTTATTAATTTAGAGGATGACTTGCAGTCTGGCCTCACAGGAGAGTGATGGGACTGTGAATGTGCCAAATCTGCTTTATTCATTTTCAGCTTTGTGACTAATGGAAGTGGGGAAAAAAAAAAATCTAGAAATTTCCCTGAATTACTGCCAGGTGAAAAAGAGTACTTCAAAGACTTCATAGAGTACATTAATTTCAGTACACCTGAAAACTGAAGTGAGAGGAGGAAAGTATTTTACATGAGTGTTTGGGATAATCCAGTCCATGCCAAATGTGTCAGATTTACTCTGAGGTGTTATGGGTCCCAGAGATAAGTATCTGCATTTGTAAAATGAGTACAGAGCACTTATGTTCTAGGTACTTAATGTTATATTTAAAGTAACAATAACTCTCTGGCTGAGGTTATTTAGCACTCCATTTGGTAGAGAACTGTAACAAGGGAATCCATGTCCCTGCTACTCCAGAAGTTCCTTATTCGATGTAAGAGGTGTCCCTATTAATATATAGGGTCAGTCACTTTCGATTTGGTTTTATTCTACACAACCCTCCTGTAGTTAAGTTTCTTCTATAACAAGCCCCCCTTCTTACTTCAGCATAGTCCTGCACCCCCAGTCTCCTCTATCTTTGATCATCCGCTTATTTTTGCATTGCTATGGGTTCATCTGTCACTATGAAGAGTCACTTTGCTGCCTCAATACATAACAGCCAATACTGCTGCAGGTGAAAACAGGCAGTGAGCGTATCTTGAGTTTTACTCAAAACACATGACAGGCACCATCTTGTCTGATATAAGAGGGCCTGAACCAGAGACCTCCAATGCTGAAAACATAAATCACTACTGCTTGAACTAGAAGAGCCAGGTTCTACTGCTACCGGCTGTAGCCAGCTTGCACTTTGTGAATTGAAACCAGACAGGGAGGCATGTGCGCGCATGCAGTCTTTCCCATAATCAAATGTGGGCCAAAGTTAGACATTTGGACAGGTCAGGTTTTTTGTTGTTTTTTTTTTAAAAAAAAAACAACACAAAGTAGATCAGCGTTAATTTGGTCTCTAGTCTCACAACCTAAGGAACTATGGGAAATTGAATTATTTCAGCCCACAATTCATTCTTTTTAAAACTAAAAGTTTGATTTTGTCACACTTCTTTACGTAAGACTAGTGTCACCGCTTAGATTATAAAAATCAAGGACACTGGCAAAGTAAGTATTTGGGCCAAAACACCTTCAGAAAAGTACTAGTAAACTGAAGTCTGAGATTTCAGGTAAAATTCTGAAGGTCTACAGCAAGTATTTGGATTACCTATGGAACTTGGTTTCAGCTCCCTTTTCAGACAACTGTCTGAAGTTCTTTAGCTGCAAAGTAATTTTTCTGACAATCTCGAGGTCCATTCACAGGATACAAGAGGTTAACAGCATCCCCAACTTTCTGTAGTTCAGCATCAGGCCATTTTGTTTCTGAACCATTGGTGTGACTCTTATCTACAACTTAGTCTCAAATTCTACTCTAACACCTACTGCTGACAGTTCTAAAATATTGATTTCTGGTGTTTGTGAACATCTTTGATAAAGCCTGAGCCAGTTTACGGGTATATGAGAGTATTTTGCCATAAGCAACAGTCGCTGATACCATACTCACACTTTGATAAAAGCCACCCCCACACCCAAACAAATATTACCTGCATTACATGCACAATCTGGAAGAGTTTACACCTATTCTATGGAAAGCTTAAATATTCTGATAACTAAGAGATAAAGGATAGTATTCCTTCCAAATGGATCAACACTTCTCTGTTAGGGGGCAAAAAGCCTCATGTGAAATGTAGCATTAAGGAGCTCAGTCAGTCTGACAGTATTAAGTACAAAAGCCAACAACAGGTATTAGTCAAGTATGGCAAGTCTCAGACTTTATGCTACAGACTAGTCCCTTTTGGATAAGACTTCCAGGTTTTCTGACCTAACCAAAAGGTACTTTGCGGGGGCGGGAGGAGGGTGTTGCGCTCACCTCTTGATGACGGTGCATTACAGCTTCACTGTTCGACACCCTGTTCATGCAGAAGCAGCCCAGATGGTCTGTTTAGAAAACAGTTCAGTTGACAAAGTTCCTTTAAGTTTCATGCCCCTGCTGTAGTCACACTAACTTTAAATATAGGAAGACATCTCTGTACCCATTGCCTCCTACCATAACAACAAACCAACCCCACAACTGAATCTAGACTCCAGAGGATCCTAATTCTTTTTAAGGCAGGAAAAGAGGCAACAAGATATCCCAGTGCAATTCTACACTCTTCAATGAGCTGCAACACATGCTGTCTTCTTACAGTATATGAATTACACAAAAGAAATAGTTGCCACAGTGGGCTGTCTACTGTAACCTGGTATCAGACTTCAGGCAGTGGCTATGCTGATCTTTCAGAGGAAAGTTTACCATTCCAGACTGCATATGGCTAAACAGATAATACTTATTACAGTAGAAGTTCTTCCTGATTCCATCTGACTTGGCTTCTTTAATCAAACACCAGAACCAACACCCTTGGAAGTTTTTACTCTAGCTAACAGAGCTACAGATACTATGAACCCAAGTTTTGTTTGTTTAGTCTTCAGCTATAGTATTTATCCAAATATCTTGCTGCAAAGCACTCTTCAGGTTGCACTGCACTGACAATTTTTGTGTTAGCTTTTAAGTTCATGGCTTTTACATGTCATTACATATCTGCCTTTTTTGTTATTGTATGATGGCATAGAGCAGGGGTTCTCAAACTGTGGGTCACGATCCAGTTTTAATGGGGTTGCCATGACTGGCGTTAGATTTGCTGGTGCTTGGGGCTGAAGCAAAAGCCTGAGCCCCACTGACTGGGGCCAAAGCAAAACACTTGAGAGATTATTCTACAATTGCAGTCCCATTAGCTACTGTTTAAACTATTTCAATACTGATCACATTCAGTAGAGAAAGAGTTTAAACTGTCACTTTAAATGGTCATTTGGTTTGAATTACCCTGTTGTGTGAACTTCTCCATTCATCTCCTTGCAGCTGAGTCAAGAAGATCTCTGTTTGCACGCTGTTCAGGGGTAGAAGCTTCTTTTAAGAGAGAAAGTTCTATATTAAGGAACGTATTGTGCAGCCAACAGAAGATGTTGAATGCATGGGGCCTGTGTTAACAAGTGATAATTTGAATGAAAAAAATTAAACGCATGCATTTCAATACTTTTTAAGTGTCACATTCCATCAACACAATTTTCAGCTTGGTGTTTTCCAGTGTGTAAACAGATATACAATGCTTTGCATAAACTGGAAGCCTGCACTATATTATTTAAAGAGGGTCATTTTTAAATTGTTTGAAGCAAGATCTTCCAAAGTGACAAAGATCATATGAATATCTGAAGCTTGTAAAGAGACAGTAAGAGTACTTTTTTCCATCCACGCCCTGTCATAACAAATGAACAATTCACTCAAAAAGCCCCCTCCTCCCCCCCCAAAGTCAGTAAGTTGTAAGCAAGGCTCAAATTGGAAGAGTAGTAGTATTCTTCTACCTGAGATGCCACTCATGGTAGATTGTGCAGATGGTGTTCAAAATATTACACTTGCTATGCTAAACTCCTTTGGTTGCCTCCCCAGATGGGGTCTGAATATACCTACGAACTGAGCCAGATCAAGGTATAGGCACAACAGACATATAGCTTTCCAACTTCACGAGTCATGATCAGGTTGGGATCTAAGCTTGCATTTGGGGCTAAAACAATCTTGAACTAGAAGCTGAAGACATAATTCAGGTATAACCAATGCAGTAGCTTCTAAATCCAGCCTCCAACAGAGGGAGAAGCAGCAGCCATTGGAGCCAGAGAATAAACCGTCTAGCTTCACATCCACCACTAGAGCAAAAAGGACCTCCACTACTATCGGGGGGAAAATGGGGGGATAGAGAGTTACCACATTATGTTTGTCATAAATATAAAGGGAAGGGTAAACACCTTTAAAATCCCTCCTGGCCAGAGGAAAAATCCTCTCACCTGTAAAGTGTTAAGAAGCTAAAGGTAACCTCGCTGGCACCTGACCAAAATGACCAATGAGGAGACAAGATACTTTCAAAAGCTGGGAGGAGGGAGAACAACAAAGGGTCTGTGTCTGTGTGATGCTTTTGCCGGCGACAGAACAGGAATGGAGTTTTAGAACTTAGTAAGTAATCTAGCTAGATATGCATTAGATTATGATTTCTTTAAATGGCTGAGAAATTAAGCTGTGCTGAATAAGAATGGATATTCCTGTCTGTGTGTCTTTTTGTAACTTAAGGTTTTGCCTAGAGGGATTCTCTATGTTTTGAATCTAATTACCCTGTAAGGTATTTACCATCCTGATTTTACAGGGGGGATTTTTTTTTACTTTACTTCTATTAAAATCCTTCTTTTCAGAAACTGAATGCTTTTTCATTGTTCTTAAGATCCCAGGGTTTGAGTCTGTGGTCACCTATGCAAATTGGTGAGGATTTTTAACCAAACCTTCCCCTGGAAGTGGGGTGCAAGGGTTGGAAGGATTTTTGGGGGGAAAGATGTTTCCAAACAACGCTTTCCTAATAAATAAACCCAGATAAACGTTTGGTGGTGGCAGTGGAAGTCCAAGGGAAAAGGGTAAAATAGTTTGTACCTCGGGAAAGTTTTAACCTAAGCTGGTAAAAGTAAGCTTAGGAGGTTTTCATGCAGGTCACCACATCTGTACCCTAGAGTTCAGAGTGGGGAAGGAACCTTGACAATGTTAAATTCAGTTTAAGCAGGATTTAAATCTGTTTAAGTACATCTATATTAGGGTTTTCCCACTGGTGACTAGAACTGATGCATATTTTTGAACAGACAAACTCTTGGGTTCTGTTGGACCAAAGGATGGGGAACAAATCCCCAAAGTGAAGATCCAGCACTAAGAGCTCTTCCCTCAAACATACAAATCATGGAACTTTTAGCTCAAGGGTCCCAGCTGAAACCTAGAGTGATAAAGCATGGAGAAAGGCAGCCTCCAAGTTATGAGACTCAAATCATGAAGGGCTGGGTTACATTAAACCCACTGGCTTGAAGTTAGTCTTTCACTGGTCTTCTCCACTTGTCCTGTAACATCCACCACCTGCTCCCTAGCACTGGGGCAACATTCCTCTTGCTGGGTACCCGGTGTCCCCACTCTTTTCATATCCTTCCTCAAGATCTACTTTGCTTTGCTTGCCGCTGTATTTCAGATGCCCATCATAAATTGATTGGTCTGTTATCTGCTTAACCCACATACTTCCATGCCCTAATTTACCTCTACTATTGTCTAACTTCATACTCTTATTTATATTTAATCTTTTCAAGAGAGGGGTTATACCCTCTTGTCTCTGAAGTGCCATGTATATATGGTACTCAAAAAAAAAAAAATTAATAGACTACTACAGCCATCTTCTGGGCTCTTACAGAGTAACACTGGAGCTACTCCAATGTAGTGATAGCCTGCAGGCTATCACCTTACTATATGGGATTAACCAGCGCATATATTGCCAACTATATCTACAAAAAACAATACCAGCGTGTACTAGCCACAAACGATACCAGCACAGTATCAGTGCCAAACCAAGACTTGCAAGTAGTCAAGGAAACTTGAAAACTCTACATACTGCCACAGTTTCCTGGCCACAACTGTCTCAATCTTTCCTAAAAAGAAAGAGGAGACGAATTTGGCAACATACACTACCGACCCACCCTAGAGCTACCCTTAAGCTATTCTCAGGAGAGGCTAGCATTGCTCTTCTGAAAGGAGACACACACAGTTTCTCCCCACTCTAGTTTTACTTGCCATAAGTGATCATGGTTGATGTTTTAAGCACCTCCAGAACTTTGAGAAAAAACTTGCCAAAAAAAAAAAAAATCCAACCAAAGCTGACTTTGCATTTGTTCCTCTCCTAATCACACCAGCCTACAATCCACAAACTTTATCCATAATGTAAATTAAGGACTCATTGCAAGAAACTCTTCACTCTGTAGCAGAGTTGAGACACCTTGATTTCCTGCCAGACTGTTTATCACCTAAAACAGTTCCATGAATCATGATTTCAGACTAAGGGGGGAAAAAAGTCCCTAGCCTCCAGTACAATCCCAGCATAAGACTGAATTCTATGATTAAAACACGCTTTTAAGTCACCCTTACATATTACTTTAGAGCTATGTGAAACCACTAAAAGGAAATTGTGAGAAGTGACATCTATCCCCTTTACATCAAAGAAAGATACCATTGCTCAGTTATCCCAGCGCTTAAAATATCAGCTCCCAGGAAAAGAAGCTTAAAGAAAACCTGTTCTGGTTTTCAGTTTGAGCAATGTTTAGTGTGTATGTCACAGTAGAAAAGGCCTGTGCTGGTCCCCCCAGCAGCACCAGGCAATTCAGGTGCGCCCACAATGATTCACTAGAGGCATATGGTGGTTTCAACACATTACGAATGAGGATGTCAGGCTTCAGACCAACCAGCCTCCACTGTCTTCCCAGTGTTAGGCTTCAATGTCAGCTCAAGCAGCTTGGCCACCTGCTCTGTATGCCAGAGTCCATGCCAGTCCGCTAGCTTTATAAGTTTGATCAAGCAGATGGTCTCACAAGTTGGAGATATGTCACGGCTTCCAACTTCACCTGCCTCAATGTAGTGCAGGCTGTAATACTGGCAGGAAACCAGGCTCTCTGGAAATGGGTGATCTGAAGTTTGCACTCTATGCTCCACAAGCAGGAGAATTAATGAAATGAATGAAGCTTAACCTCAGCAAGACCAGTGATGGTGATGTGGAGGATTCCCAGGAACTCACAATACCAGCCTGAAGTCAAGACAGTGTTCACCCTCAAATTCCTTTTGGACTTCAGATGGTAAAATAAGCATCCTCTTAGGTGCAGTTGGCCAAGAGACTGAGATTGTGGGATATGGACTTAGCCACACATTTGCAATTCCCAGGCTTGATTGTTGCCGTTCACCACACATATGAAGATGCCAACCCTAAAAAGCCTTTTATGTATGTGTTTAGCTTACTGAATTAGTAGTATTTCACAAAGCATGCCATACTGCTGCTCCATCTTCATCTACTGGCTACCTGTCGAGTACTCAGTCAAGTTGGATATTTCAATCCCATTCTTCAATGCCATAAATGACATTACCTCCAGCTACAAGGGAAAGAAAATCTCCCAATGTCTATAACCCCCTACAACAGCTACATTCCTCTAACAGTGAATTTGTCAGCCTTGAGAATAAGACTTGTGAGCACAAGAGATTGGGAATGAGTTAACAATTCCTCGTCAGCTGCCAAGAACCCTAAGAGTACAGAATGACCACAGAACTCACCATCTTCAAAACAAGATGCAAAACACAAATGGAAAAAAACTAACAAAAATCCAAGCAGCAAGTGTAACTATCATTGTGGTATGAGTACAACACAACATCTAAAATATGCCAGAAAAATAGTGCTAAAGCTAATTTGTTGTTGATCCAACAGGACCATGAGTTTGCAGGCTTTCAAATGAAGGAGGCGTAGCCCCTCAATATAAGGAGCAGATAAGAGTTGGCAGAGGCAGTGTTTGCTATCTAACAATTGCCAGCATCTTCTGTGTCTTTGACTGGTTTAACTTCAGCCATCAAGCCCTCATCCAAGCCCATATATCACCTGAACCTGTTGGAAAAGGAAAACAAACCAAGTTTCATCAGCATGCTGATGTTACTATGACCCTTAATGCCTCAATCTCCCCAGCGCCCTAATATACAGGTTGAGCAGGAGAAGCAACGGAACCCTGTTTGACACAATGAGGAGTCTCTAGTGAATATGCAGCTCCCAAGATATCTTTCAAAGAAAGGAATGCAGACTCACTGAGCAGCCACACATGTAGAATCTAGGAGGTATCCACAACATCTTGCGGTCCACTGTATCTATGCTGCAGAGAGATATTTGAACCGTCTCCAGATTTCAGAAGGCAGGGCCTTCTCAGTGGAGGAACCTCAAATTATTGCTTCCCAAAGAGCCCACAATTGTTGGCCTCAGAACAGCATAAAGCCTTTGTTTGAGGGAGTTTTGTTTAATTTCTGTGGAATTAGTTAATTGACTTATGTTAATGGACCATATTCAAACCAAATATTTAGAACATTTACACATGTTAATATATTAAGGATATACTTAAACAGGAAAGGAAAAAGCAATGTTATTTTACACTTGACCCTTGTCCACCAGTGTCCTTGAGGTAAGCAAAGAAGCCAGCACTGCAACGTTCCCTTTAAGCTGCATGCACAGGTGGCCATGCAGCCATCTCATGTGGCTAGAAGTGTGTTGGCACCCCGCCCCATGATCTGCCAGAGCCCACAGCAGCTCCTCTCTACACCAGGGACAGAAGGGGTACGAAAGCAGGGCGAGGTAGGCAGGTGCTCTGAAGGGAGCACAGCCAGCCTCCAGGTCCCAATCCACCTGTCCGGACCTACTGCCGGAACCCGCAGCATTTCCTCTTGGTGTTGTGGGGAGCCTCAAGCCAACAGGAAGGAGGCGCAGGGTCTAAGGACTCATTTATGTGGAATGGGAAAACTGTACACGGTCCAGGATGCACAGAGCTTGCTGTGGAGAGGCTGATCCACCGGCTGGCAGCAGCATCCAAGAACTGGAGGTGCTGAAGTGAGCCTCTCCTCCCCAATAGCTGCTGCAGCTCCCTGCTGGGCCAGGAAAGCCTGTGCCATCACTAGGTCAGGAGTACCCAGTCCATGTGCTTCTGCCTACTCTGGGCTGGCAACTCCCTCTCCAGGGACCCCCAGGGGGGAAGCAGGGCTGGCTGTGGGGCAGAGAGGGGAAGACCCTGAGATCCCTTCCCCCAAGGAAACCTCAAACCCAGCAGGCAGGGGACAAGTGCTCAGTAGAGTTTGTAGCTGGCTTAGAACAAAAAAAGTTTAGAAGGAACACTGATACTCTGTACCATAACCAGGTCTTAATCTGGGGTTTGGGGTGGTTTTTTTTTTTAAAATATGGGTGCAGTAAGTCACTAGATCATTAAGCTGGTCTGTTATTACCTTCAATCATCTTTTAAATAAGGAATTATTGAGACTCAGCAGTTAAGTTCCATATCAAGTTATGTATCAGAGGGATAGCTGTGCTAGTCTGGATCTAGCGAAGTGGCAAAGAGTCCTGTGGCACCTTATAGACTAACAGACGTATTGGAGCATAAGCTTTCGTGGGTGAATACCCACTTCGTTGGACGCATATAGTGGAAATTTCCAGAGGCAGGTATAAATATGCAAGCAAGAATCAGGCTAGGGATAACGAGGTTAGTTCAATCAGGGAGGATGAGGCCCTCTTCTAGCAGTTGAGGTATGAACATCAAGGGAGGAGAAACTGCTTTTGTAGTTGGCTAGCCATTCACAGTCTTTTTTTAATCCTGAGCTGATGGTGTCAAATTTGCAAATGAACTGAAACTCAGCAGTTTCTCTTTGAAGTCTGGTCCTGAAGCTTTTTTGCTGCAGGATGGCTACCTTTAAACCTGCTATTGTGTGCCCAGGGAGGTTGAAGTGTTCTCCTACAGGTTTTTGTATATTGCCATTCCTAATATCTGATATTTTTCCCTTTATCCTTTTACGTAGGGACTGTCCAGTCTGGCCGATGTACATAGCAGAGGGGCACTGCTGGCACATGATGGCGTAGATTACATTGGTGGACATGCAGGTGAATGAACCGGTGATGGTGTGGCTGATCTGGTTAGGTCCTGTGATGGTGTCACTAGTATAAATATTTGGGCAGAGTTAGCATCAAGGTTTGTTGCATGGATTGGTTCCTGAGTTAGAGTTACTATGGTGCGGTGTGTAGTTGCTGGTGAGAACATGCTTCAGGTTGGTGGGTTGTCTATGGGAGAGGACTGGCCTGCCTCCCAAAGTCTGTGAAAGTGAGGGATCGTTGTCCAGGATGGGCTGTAGATAACTGATGACGCGTTGGAGAGGTTTTAGCTGAGGACCGTATGTGGTGGCCAGTGCAATTCTGTTGGTTTCTTTCTTGGGCTTGTCAAAAACCTGTAGGAGAACACTTCAACCTCCCTGGACACACAATAGCAGGTTTAAAGGTAGCCATCCTGCAGCAAAAAAACTTCAGGACCAGACTTCAAAGAGAAACTGCTGAGTTTCAGTTCATTTGCAAATAAACACTAGAAGGTGAAATACCATCAGACATTATTCTTCCTTTGTAATAGCAAGAATGTAATACAATTCTATTAAAAAGTATTTAAACACACTGGACTAATGTTAGCATTAATATATAAACATTGCTTTAAAGAGAGACAGTTATGAGCTAATATTTCCTGATACAGATTAGCAAGATGTTTCTCACTGTTTAGTAATAGTTCCCAAAATTAAAAAAGCTCATTTTTAGGATGCATAAAAAAAAAAAAAAGAAAAAGAAGACGTGTCAAGACATTGGGATACAAACACACTTTTCTGTCCAAACAATCCACAGCTTCTAAGAAAAACCTGGCTCAACACCACATGATTAAATTCTGCCCACCTCTCAAAGTCAGAAGTGAAACCACACTGGATCAGAAAGAACTGAAGTGAGATTGCCAAAACAAGCAGAACATTACAGAGATGTTATTGTTTTTCAGTGACCTCATTCACTAGTCTTGGTTTCACACTAAATAATTTCTAGATGTCTAAGACAGATTTTAAGTCTTTAATATGTGCAATACAAAGCCACCAGTCTTCTTCCTCAAAACAGTGTGGGAGCCATCAGATATGCAGATAAGACAATTGCTTTCCTCAGGCAATTGGGTTCCTCAACACAAGAGCCTTAGACTCCCTTATTCAAGAATCATCTTGACTTAACATGATCACCTTTGAGTCCACCTTTGTCTTATGACCACATACATCAATACTCCAGCCCCAGGTTCAGTATCCGTGTCAAAATCTAACCTAATCATGACTAACGTGACAGGCAGCGAGGGGTACCAGACCCACCTTTCACAGGCTCTAGTCTTTAATATACATATTAAGTTGCCTTTCTGGAACTGAGGCTAGAGATCAAAAGGAGAGAAAATGGCTGAGGGGACAATATTATGGGAGCACAGAAGATATTCAATGACACAACCCATCCCCCTTCAGGATTTCTCATAAGCCTTATGACTTAAAGGGTAGATAATAGCAAGTACTGTTGTCAGAGAGTTTAAGGGCCACATAGACTGCCTTCTTAGCCCTGAGCATGTAATGCTTATATAAAGAGATGCTTACAGTCCAGGTGTTTTTTCTTGGGCCCCATCACTTCATGTGTGGTTGCTTTGCAGACGGCTCTGGCTACAGCTGATCCTGTAACGCTGTACTGAGCAGCTGCGATGCGATCTGTCAGCGTCTGACCCGACATCTTCGACTAATGTTAGTGCTGCTGCCTCTTCTGCAAGCGGGGAAACACAGGGGAGGAAGGGGATGTTCCGGGTTTAATGACAGAGCGAGGGAGACCCTGTCCTTCCAGCACTCAGGCCCTTTCCAGCAGGGACAATCCTTCCTCCCTCACCCCGTTGTGTAAGCGTTACAAGAGCAGTCAAGAGAAGCTGCCCAGTGTATTTTAGACACTGCAGAAGAAAAGCCAGCACACCCATAGCGCATCATCCCCTCCCCACCCCACCTCTAACCTGCGCCCTTAGCGCAACACCATCGCGGCGAACAGCTGCTGCCGCCGAGCGGGGCCCACCTTCCCCTCCGCCGCCAGCCCCACCGACGTGGGGAAGGGGGGAACCTGCACCCCGCACCCCCGAGACGGGGTCCCCCCTCTGCACTCCTGACAGCCCCAAGAGTCCCAGCAAGCTCCAGGGAATGAATTAGATACCAAGTGGGAGCCGCTGCTCGCTGCTACTGCAGTAAACGGGAGCTTTTCCATCGCCTGCTTCCCCGCGTCTCTCTGCTGGGAGATTATCACATCATTGCGCCATGTTATGCCCTCCCTGCGCCTCTCCCCACCCAGCTCCTCCTTTACCGCTCCGGGAGGCAAGGGTAGGCCGCCCATCGGAAATAGACACCGGCTCCCCTCCCCGCGCCCCCCCGGCCCAGCCTCCCAGACACTCATCCCCCTTCTCGCCAATGCGCCCCACCGGGCCCCTGCGCCGGCCCTAGCTCACACGCCGCCCCCAGGCCCACTGCAGCTCAGGGGGCCCCACGCGGGGATGCTGCGGCTGCAGCGCGCTGCCCCGGCCGCGGGCAGTAGCCCGCGCTGGGCTGGGCGGCGGCAGCAGACCTGTCACCGCGTCCTTCTGGCTGCCGCCCCCGAGGAGGGCGCCCCCTCCTCCGCAGGGCCGGGAGAGCCCCAGGTGCTGGGCAGCCCCGCCCGCCCGCAGCGCACGGCCAGGGGGAGGCCGGAGCTCCCGCGCCCAGGGGCCGCCGCTATGTCTAGCCTAATCCCCCAGCGCTGCCGCCGCAGGGATGGATGGATGGATGGATGTACCCGCCCGGCGCGCCGCCCTCGCTGTCTCCGCCGCGCTCACCCTCCTGCTCCTGCCGGCCCCTCCTCAGGTTTGTGGCTCGGCGGAGTCAGGTGACCCGGCGCGGACAAACCGGGACGTGCGGTCCGCTAGGTGCCGTAGGGGGAGCGCCCCCGCGCCGCGCTCTTAAAGGGGACACCCCGCAGCCCGCAGCGCCAGCGCCCAGCCAGCCAGCCCCCGCCCCCAAGGTGAGCTCCGAGGCCGGCACAGCCCCTCCGCCCGCTCCCGGGGCGGCTCACTTTCAATTCCCCTTGGCTGTATGCTTTTCTCTCCGGTTGCTTCCCCTCGTTTCTTGCACCATTTTCTCTCATTTCCCTCCGCTCCCTCCTTGCCCGATTTGCCGCTTTCATCTTCTCTCTGGCTCTCTTGCCCTTTAAATGGGGGTGGGATATTTTTCAATTTGGAGCGTTTCATTGTTAGTTTGCAAAAGAATTAGTATTTGAAAATAACTTTTTAATGTGGAAATATATTTGAATTCCAGGCCCCTTTGAGGATGGTCATGTTATATTTGGTTCTCTGACTTCCTCCCCCCACATAAGAGTTTTTAAACTACCAATATTTAGACTGCCAATCTAAGCCCCTTACAGCTGCTCTACAATTACCATAAGAATGGCCTTACTGGGTATGTCTACACTATGAAATTAGGTCAAATTTATAGAAGTCGTTTTTTTAGAAATCGTTTTTATACAGAGCATTTTGTGTGGGGACACACACAATCGACTAAGTGCATTAACTCGGCGGAGTGCTTCCACAGTGCCGAGGCTAGCGTCCACTTCCGGAGCATTGCACTGTGGGTAGCTATCCCACAGTTCCCACAGTCTCCGCTGCCCACTGGAATTCTGGGTTGAGATCCCAATGCCTGATGGGGCAAAAAATATTGTTGTGTGTGGTTCTGGGTACATGTCATCAGGCCCTCCCTCCCTCTGTGAAAGCAACGTCGTGCCTTTTTTCTTGAGTTACCTGTGCAGACGCCATACCACGGCAAGCATGGAGCCCGCTCAGCTCACTGTCACCGTATGTCTCCGGGGTGCTGGCAGACGTGGTACTGCATTGCTACATAGCAGCAGCAACCCATTGCCTTGTGGCAGCAGATGGTACAATAGGCCTGAAAACCATCCTCATCATGTCCGAGGTGCTCCTGGCCGCCTCGATAAGGTCGGTCAGGAGCATCTGGGCAGATATGGGTGCAGGGACTAAATTAGGAGTGATTCGACCAAGTCACTCTCTTTAGTCCTGCAGGCAGTCCTATTGTACCATCTTCTGCCGAGCAGCCAGGAGATGTGGATGGCTTGCAGTCCTTCTGCACCGTCTGCTGCCAGCCAAAGATGTAAAAGATAGATGGAGTGGATCAAAACAAGAAATAGACCAGATTTGTTTTGTATTCATTTGCTCTCCCCTTCCTCCCTCCATGAAGTCCTACCTGAAATACAAGAGGGAGAGATAGCTTAGTGGGTTGAGCATTGGCCTGCTAAACCCAGGGGTTTGAGTTCAATCCTTGAGGGGGCCATTCTGTGTGACAGTTGTTTTTGTTTCTCCTTGATGTAAAGCCACCCCCTTTGTTGATTTTAATTCCCTGTAAGCCAACCCTGTAAGCCATGTCGTCAGTCGCCCTTCCCTCCGTCAGAGCAACGGCAGACAATCGTTCCGCGCCTTTTTTCTGTGCAGACGCCATACCACGGCAAGCATGGAGCCCGCTCAGATCACTTTGGCAATTAGGAGCACATTAAACACCACGCGCATTATCCAGCAGTATATGCAGCACCAGAACCTGGCAAAGCGAAACCGGGCAAGTAGGTGACGTCAGCGCGGTGACGAGAGTGATGAGGACATGGACACAGACTTCTCTCAAAACATGGGCCCTGGCAATGCAGGCATCATGGTGCTAATGGGGCAGGTTCCATGCCGTGGAACGCTGATTCTGGGCCTGGGAAACAAGCACAGACTGGTGGGACCACATAGTGTTGCAGGTCTGGGACGATTCCCAGTGGCTGCGAAACTTTCGCATGCGTAAGGGCACTTCCATGGAACTTTGTGCCTTGCTTTCCCCTGCCCTGAGGTGCATGAATACCAAGAAGAAAGCAGCCCTCACAGTTGAGAAGCGAGTGGCAATAGCCCTGTGGAAGCTCGCAACGACAGACAGCTACTGGTCAGCTGGGAATCAATTTGGAGTGGGCAAATCTACTGTGCGGGCTGCTGTGATGCAAGTAGCTAACGCAATCAAAGATCTGCTGATATCAAGGGTAGTGACCCTGGGAAATGTGCAGGTCATAGTGGATGGCTTTGCTGCAATGGGATTCCCTAACTGTGGTGGGGCCATAGACGGAACCCATATCCCTATCTTGGCACCGGAGCACCAAGCCGGCAAGTACATAAACTGCAAGGGGTACTTTTCAATAGTGCTGCAAGCACTGGTGGATCACAAGGGACGTTTCACCAACATCAATGTGGGATGGCCGGGAAAGGTATATGACGCTCGCATCTTCAGGAACTCTGCTCTGTTTCAAAAGCTGCAGGAAGGGACTTTATTCCCAGACCAGAAAATAACCATTGGGGATGTTGAAATGCCTATAGTTATCCTTGGGGACCCAGCCTACCCTTTAATGCCCTGGCTCATGAACCGTACACAGGCAGCCTGGACAGTAGTCAGGAGCTGTTCAACTACAGGCTGAGCAAGTGCAGAATGGTGGTAGAACGTGCATTTGGATGTTTAAAAGCACGCTGGCGTGGTTTACTGACTCGGTTAGACCTCAGCGAAACCAATATTCCCACTGTTATTACTGCTTGCTGTGCGCTCCACAATATCTGTGAGAGTAAGAGGGAGACGTTTATGGTGGGGTGGGAGGTTGAGGCAAATCGCCTGGCTGCTGGTTACGTGCAGCCAGACACCAGGGCGGTTAGAAGAGCACAGGAGGGCGCGGTGCGCAACAGAGAAGCTTTGAAAACCAGTTTCATGACTGGTCAGGCTACGGTGTGAAAGTTCTGTTTGTTTCTCCTTGATGAAACCCTCCGCCCACTCTACTTCCCTGTAAGCTAACCACCCTCCTCTCCTCCCTTCGATCACCGCTTGCAGAGGCAATAAAGTCATTGTTGCTTCACATTCATGCATTCTTTATTAATTCATCACACAAATAGGGGGATAACTGCCAAGGTAGCCCAGGAGGGGTGGTGGAGGAGAGAAGCACCGGGAGGGGTGGTGGAGGAGGGAAGGACAAGGCCATACAGCACTTTAAAAGTTTAAAACTTTAAAACTTATTGAATGCCAGCCTTCTGTTGCTTGGACAATCCTCTGGGGTGGAGTGGTCGGAGGCCCCCCCACCGCATTCTTGGGTGTCTGGGTGAGGAGGCTATGGAACTTGGGGAGGAGGGCGGTTGGTTACACAGGGGCTGTAGCAGCAGTCTGTGCTCCTGCTGCCTTTCCTGTAGCTCAGCCATACGCTGGAGCGTATTAGTTTGATCCTCCAGCAGCCTCAGCATTGAATCCTGCCTCCTCTCATCACGCTGCCACCACCTTTCAGCTTCAGCCCTCTCTTCAGTCCGCCACTTACTCTCTTCAGCCCGCCACCTCTCCTCCCGGTCATTTTGTGCCTTCCTGCACTCTGATATTGTCTGCCTCCACACATTCGTCCTGTGCTCTGTCAGTGTGGGAAGACAGCATGAGCTCAGAGAATATTTCATCATGAGTGCATTTTTTTCACCTTCTAATCTTCAGTAGCCTCTGGGAAGGAGAAGATCCTGTGATCCTTGAAACACATGCAGGTGGTGGAGAAAAAAAAAGGGACAGTGGTATTTAAAAAGATACATTTTATAGAACAATGGGTACACTCTTTCACGGTAAACCTTGCTGTTAACATTACATACATAGCACATGTGCTTTCGTTCCAAGGTCGCATTTTGCCTCCCCCCACCACATGGCTAGCCCCTCACCCCTCCTTCCTCCCCCTGGCTAACAGCAGGGAACATTTCTGTTCAGCCACAGGCAAACAGCCCAGCAGGAACGGGCACCTCTGAATGTCCCCTTAAGAAAAGCACCCTATTTCAACCAGGTGACCATGAATGATATCACTCTCCTGAGGATAACACAGAGAGATAAAGAATGGATGTTGTTTGAATGCCAGCAAACATACACTGCAATGCCTTGTTCTACAATGATTCCCGAGTACGTGCTACTGGCCTGTGTGGTAAAGTGTCCTACCATGGTGGACGGAATAAGGCTGCCCTCCCCAGAAACCTTTTGCAAAGGCTTTGGGAGTATATCCAGGAGAGCCGCAAATGCCAGTGCAAATTAATCATTAAACATGCTTGCTTTTAAACCATGTATAGTATTTTAAAAGGTACACTCACCAGAGGTCCCTTCTCCACCTGGTGGATCCGGGAGGCAGCCTTGGGTGGGTTCGGGGGGTACTGGCTCCAGGTCCAGGGTGAGAAACAGTTCCTTGCTGTCGGGAAAACCGGTTTCTCCGCTTGCTTGCTGTGAGCTATCTACAACTTCATCATCATCATCTTCCTCGTCCCCAAAACCTGATTCTGTGTTGCCTCCATCTCCATTGAAGGAGTCTAACAACACGGCTGGGGTAGTGGTGGCTGAACCCTCTAAAATGGCATGCAGCTCGTCATAAAAGCAGCATGTTTGGGGCTCTGACCTGGAGCGGCCATTTTCCTCTCTGGTTTTCTGGTAGGCTTGCCTCAGCTCCTTAAGTTTCATGCGGCACTGCTTCGGGTCCCTGTTATGGCCTCTGTCCTTCATGCCCTGGGAGATTTTGACAAATGTTTTGGCATTTTGAAAACTGGAACGGAGTTCTGATAGCACGGATTCCTCTTCCCATACAGCGATCAGATCCCGTACCTCCCGTTCGGTCCATGCTGGAGCTCTTTTGCGATTCTGGGACTCCATCATGGTCACCTCTGCTGATGAGCTCTGCACTCACCTGCAGCTTGCCACGCTGGCCAAACAGGAAATTGAAATTCAAAAGTTTGCGGGCCTTTTCCTGTCTACCTGGCCAGTGCATCTGAGTTGAGAGTGCTGTCCAGAGCGGTCACAATGGAGAACTCTGGGATAGCTCCCGGAGGCCAATACCGTCTAATTGTGTCCACAATACCCCAAATTTGACCCAGCAAGGCCGATTTCAGCACTAATCCCCTTGTCAGGGGCGGAGTAAGGAAATCGATTTTAAGAGCCCTTTAAGTAAAAAAAAAGGGCTTCGTCATGTGGACGGGTACAGGGTTAAATTGATTTAAAGCTGCTAAATTCGACCTCAACTCCTAGTGTAGACCGGGTTTAGTATCCTGTCTTCCGATAGTGGCCAGTGCCAGATGCTTCAGAGAGAGTGAACAGAACAGGGCAATTTTGAATCATGTACCCCTTGTCCTCCAGTCCCAGCTTCTGGAAGTCAGAGGGGGTTGCATGGCCTTGCATCCCTGATCATCTTAGCTAATAGCCGTTGATGGACCTGTCCTCCATGAACTTATCTAATTTTTTTTAACCCAGTTATACTCTTGGCCTTCACAACATCCCCTGGCAATGAGTTCCACAGGTTGACTGTGTGTTGTGTGATGAAGTACTTCCTTATGTTTGTTTTAAACCTGCTGCCTATTTTTCATCAGGTGACCCCTGGTTCTTGTGTTATGTGAAGGGGTACATAACACTTCCGTATTCAGTTTCTCCATACTATTCGTGATTTTATAGACTTCTATCATATCCAACCTTCTTCGTCCCTTTTCTAAAATGAGCAGTTCCAATCTTTTTAATCTCTCCTTTTATGGAAGCTGTTCCATCCCCCAGTCATTTTCATGGCCCTGTGTACTTTTTCTGATTCTATTATATCTTTTTTGAGATGAGACAAACAGAACTGCATGCAGTATTCAAGGTGTAGCATACCTTGGGTTTATACAGTGATGTTATGATATCTTCTATTTTATTATCTATCCTTTAATGGTTCCTAACGTTCTGTTAGCTGCTTTTTTTTTTTTTTTGGACTGCTGATGCACATTGAGCGAACGTTTTCAGAGAACTATTCACAATGACTCCAAGATCTCTTTCTTGAGTGATAACAGCTAATTTAGACCCCATCATTTTGTATGTATAGTTGGGATTATTTTTTCCAATGTTTACTACTTTGCACTTATCAACATTGCAGTTACAGTACAGAGGATCCTCTTTTCAGGTGCAATTAAAATGTCTTTCCAGAGCAGCTTCCTGATGTCTTTTTATCTTATATTTGGCACGAATGGATGCCACATTATCCACAGATTTTGGAGATTAAGATTTGTGCTAAAGCACAGGAATTGAGCAAATTATTCCGAATTTATCCCTCACAACTTTAGTAGTGTAGTGCTTTAAAAAAAATTAAAAGCCTTTTTAAAGAGACTTTAATTCAGTCAAATGTATGTGACTATGAGATTCCACTATTAACATTTTTGGCTCATTGATTATACAACTGAGTAAGAAATATGAATTCCAGATTAATATACTAAATGTAATGCAAGTTTGGAAAAATATCATATTGGCTAGGGTAGAATTAGAATTCTTTCTAGGACAACTATTCCAAACAAGTAAGAGAAGATGACAAATAGAATTAAAGGTGAGAGCAGTTAGCAAATGGAACAAGATAATGAAATCCCAGCAAAAGGCGAATTGAAAACAAAATGAAAAACATCTTATAGTTCTAAAGAAACTAAAACAGCAATGGACTGGACATCAATGCTATGGTGACAAAAACTGTACAATACTACAGGGTAGAGAAAACCTTTGCCACAAGGGGGCCAAAGGGACTTTTAACATAGTGGAGACAAACAAGAGTTACCAGAGATTAAAACAGAAGGGCAAAGTGGTCTTTTCAGAATTAAGGTGGTGATATTTGGCTCTGAACTTCATTTCACCATGATGAGACTTTCATCCTCTAGTGGATTAAATGAACCTATACAGACATTATAAGGGTTATATTGGTGTAAATTTATTGTTTGGAAATTCTATGTGCTTACCTCATTTGTGTGGAATCAGAACATTTTTAAGCAACCATTTTCTCCATGTTGTGACTATTGCACAGGCTTAAAGCAGAAGATGATCACTGGCTAAGACTGAAGCTGAACCTGACGGTTTAAGCAAACACAATATAGATAAAAACATTAAAGGGCTTCTATTATTTGTAACTGATTTTAATTTTAATTTTAATTTCATTGATGATGTACCATGTCTACAGTGCACTACTGTTTCTGATATCAGTTGAAGGTTTAAAATAATTTGTTGTGGATTTTAAAACTGCACATAAATCAAATTGCTATTAGGTGTCATTATGAAGAAAATTGAAATCCTGAAAGCGAGGTAGCAACACATATGTTACCATAAATAATATAAATTATTGTTCTAAGTTTCAAGTAACAAACAAAATTCTGCCTTCAAGTGGAAAATTTCATTGCATCATTGAAACACACTGAAGTGTGGGTCTTCATAGATCAGAAATATATAAGTGAAGGTAGCTGTAAAAATTAAAAAATAATATACAACAAATGGAAAAAGGGAAAGTTGATAGTAATGAATATAAATCAGAAGTTAGGAATTGTAGAAAAATGATAAGGGAAGCCAAGGGGCACAAGGAGAAATCTATCACCAGCGGAGTGAAGGACAATAAGGAGGAGTTTTTAAAATATATTAGGAACAAAAAGAATATTGATAATGGTATTGGTCCATTACTAGATGGAAAAGGTAGAATTATCATTAATGCAGGAAATGCAGACATGTTCAATAAATATTTCTATTCTGTATTTGGAGAAAAAAACAGATGATACAGTCTCATCATATAATGAGAATAACACTTTTCCCATTTCACTGGTATCACTGAAAGATGTTAAACAGAAGCTACTAAAGTTAGTCATTTTTAAATCGTCAGGTCCAGATAACATACATTTAAGAGTTTTGAAAGAGCACTTGGGAAGTTCCAGAAGACTGGAACAAAGATAATGTGCCAATTTTAATTTGGGTAAAGCGGATGATCTGGGTAATTACAGGCCTGTCAGCCTGACATCGATCTCGGTCAAGGTAATGGAGTGGGACACAATTAATAAAAAACCAAAAAAGTGTAATGTAATTAATGCAAATTAAGATGGGTTTGTGGACAATAGATCCTGTCAAACTAATTTGATATCTTTTTTTGATGTGATTACAAGTTTGGTTGATAAAGGTAATAATGTTGATGTAACACACTTAGACTTCTGTAAGGCATTTAACTTGATACAGCACACCATTTTGATTAAACAACTAGAATGATATAAAATCAACATGGCATACATTAAATGTATTAAAATCTGACTAACTGATAGGTCTTAACATGTTACTGTAAATGGTGAATCATCATCAAGTGAGTGTGTTTCCATTGGGGTCTCACAGGGATCGGTTTTTGGCCCTACTCTATTTAACATTTTTATCAGTGATCTGGAAGGAAACATAACATCATCATTGATAAACTTGGAAGATGACACAAAAATTGGGGTAAATAACAAAGAGGACAGGTCACTGATACAGAGCGTTGTAGATTGCTTGGTAAACTGGGTGCAAGCAAACAATATGTGTTTTAATAAGAGTAAATGTATATATTTAGGAACAAAGAATGTAGGCGATATTTACAGGCTGGGGACTCTATCGTGGGAAGCAGTGACTCTGAAAAAGATTTGGTGGTCATGGTGGATAATCAGCTGCACACGAGTTCCCAGCGTGATGCTATGGCCACAAGGGCTAATGCATTCTCTGGATACATAAACAGGGGAATCTTGAGTAGGAGTGGAGAGGTTACTTTATCTCTGTGTTTGGTACTAGTGTGACTGCTGCTGTAATACTGTGTTCCATTCTGGTGCCCACAATTCACGAAGGATGTTGATAAATTGGAGAAGGTTCAGGGAAGAGCCACAAGAACAGACTCAAGGGGCTCAATATATTTATCTTAACAAAGAGAAGTATAAGGGATGGCTTGATCATGGTCATTAAGTAATTAAATGGGGAACAAATATTTAATAATGAGCACTTCAATCTAGCAGAGAAAGGTATAAAATGATCCAATGGCTGGAAGTTGAAGTGAGACAAATACAGACAGGAAATACGGTGTAAATTTTTAACAGTGAAACTAATTAACCATTGGAACAATTTACCAAGGGTTGAGGTGGATTCTCCATCACTGATAATTTTTAAATCCAGATTGGATGTTTTTCTAAAAGATATGCTATAGGAATTATTTTAGGGAAGTTCTGTGGCCTGTGTTATACAGTAGGTCAGACTAGATAATCACAATGGTCCCTTCTGTCCTTAGAATCTATGAAATTTTCAACTATGAAATTTTCTGAATTTAATTTTGTATTAAAATAATCTCCTTGGGTGGGGTCTGACTAGAGTGGTACTGGAAACAATGATATTGTGTTGCTATTACAATAAACTATAAAAAACAAATTCTGCTCTTTTGAGGATGTGTTAATTATCACTTAAGGAAAACAAAAATGCATTATCAGGATTGAATCATTCACATAAGAAGAGACAAAATTAGCACTCTGAAATATGCCATACCACAACCTTTTCATCTATTCTACAAAGAGCTCTCTGTTGGCATTTAGTATTGTCCATGAAAATACAAAACAAAATCTCAAACACAAAACTTACATCTTTTTAGAAGAGCCATAGATGTTTAAAGTCATAGAAAGCTAGACAGCTGTGAAATGTTAATATATTATTTTTAACTGGAATATTATTATTTAAATACTGATAAAAAAGAACACCACACCAAGTGTTAAAGGGCTATTTTAAGGCCATTCTAAGTCCTTACCAATTTCACCTAAATGGGACTTGGTGCAGTGCTAACTGCCACTAAGGAAAACAGGTTTTAACTTTAAAGGAATGACAAAGTATTTAAATAGTGATACAGTTTTCTACTAAAATCTGACATTAGGTAGCCTGTGTGAACTGTAGTGTGAAATTCTGGCTACTTTGTGACGATGGTCAATCTTGACATTGTTAATTTCTGTCAGTACAACATCCAGTTACATCACCAACAAATACTTCAGCACTTAACAGGACTGGGCTTTATGTTGAAAAATTGTCAAGATAGTTATATTGAAAGGAGGAAGAAATCAGATGCCTCTGCTCTTACCAAAATATCTGAGGAGAAAATAAATGAGAAAATACTTAATGCTGCGTTCAATGTATGTATTACAGATTGGAATTAAAAGAATGCAATAAAGAGATCCACAGGTATTTCCAGTTATATTTAGTCAGTTCAGAACCTGAATTTTGAGTTAGATTTTGGAGTCCAAAGCATCCATGAGATTTGTGAAGTCATGAATGATATTATCCTTTATTATTTATTTATTTATATTATGGCATTTAATTTCAGAAAGGGGAACTATGCAAAAATGAGGAGGTTAGTTAAACAGAAATTAAAAGGTACAGTGACTAGAGTGAAATCCCTGCAAGCTGCATGGACACTTTTCAAAGACACCATAATAGAGGCCCAACTTAAAGGTATACCCCAAATTAAAAAACATAGTAAAAGAACTAAAAGAGAGTGACTGTGGCTTAACAACCATGTAAAAGAAGCAGTGAGAGATAAAAAGGCATTTTTTAAAATGTGGAAGTCAAATCCTAGTGAGGTAAATAGAAAGGAGCATAAACACTGCCAAATTAAGTGTAAAAATGTAATAAGAAAAGCCAAAAAGGAGTTTGAAGAACAGCGAGCCAAAAACTCAGAAGATAATAACAAAATGTTTTTTAAGTACATCAGAAGCAGGAAGCCTGCTAAACAACCAGTGGGTCCCCTGTATGATCGAGATACAAAAGGAGCACTTAAAGATGACAAAGTCATTGCAGAGAAATTAAATAAATTCTTTGCTTCAGTCTTCACGGCTGAGGATGGTAGGGAGATTCTCATACCTGAGCCATCCTTTGTAGATGACAAATCTGAGGAATTGTCACAGATTGAAGTGTCATTAGAGGAGGTTTTGGAATTAATTGATAAACTTAACAGTAACAAGTCACTGGGACCAGATGGCATTCACCCAAGAGTTCTGAAAGAACTCAAATGTGAAATTGCGGAACTATTACTATGATTTGTAACCTGTCCTTTAAATGAGCTTCTGTAGCCGATGACCGGAAAATAGCGAATATAATACCAATATTTAAGAAGGGCTCTAGAGGTGATCCCGGCAATTACAGACCAGTAAGTGTAATGTTAGTACTGGGCAAATTAGTTGAAACAATAGTAAAGAATAAAATTGTCAGATACGTAGAAGAACATAAATTGTTGGGCAAATGTTAACATGGTTTCTGTAAAGGGAAATCATGTCTTACTAATCTATTAGAGTCCTTTGACGGAGTCAACAAACATGTGGACAAGGGGGATCCAGTGGACATAGTGTACTTAGATTTCCAGAAAGCCTTTGACAAGGTCCCTCATCAAAGGCTCTTACGTAAATTAAGTTGTCATGGGATAAGAGGGAAGATCCTTTCATGGATTGAGAACTGGTTAAAAGACAGGGAACCTAGGGTAGGAATAAATGGTAAATTTTCAGAATGGAGAGGGGTAACTAGTGGTGTTCCCCAAGGGTCAGTCCTAGGACCAATCCTATTCAACTTATTCATAAATGATCTGGAGAAAGGGGTAAACAGTGAGGTGGCAAAGTTTGCGGACAATACTAAATTGTTCAAGATAGTTAAAACCAAAGCAGACTGTGAAGAACTTCAAAAAGATCTCACAAAACTAAGTGATTGGGCAACAAAATGGCAAATGAAATTTAATGTGGATAAATGTAAAGTAATGCACACTGGAAAAAATAACCCCAACTATACATACAATATGACCGGGGCTAATTCAGCTACAGCTAATCAGGAAAGAGATCTTGGAGTCATCGTGGATAGTTCTCTGAAGACATCCATGCAGTGTGCAGCGGCAGTCAAAAAAGCAACCGGGATGTTAGGAATCATTTAAAAAGGGATAGAGAATAAGACGGAGAATATCTTATTGCCCTTATATAAATCCGTGGTACGCCCACATCTTGAATACTGCCTACAGATGTGGTCCCCTCATCTCAAAAAAGATATACTGGCATTAGAAAAGGTTCAGAGAAGGGCAACCTAAATGATTAGGGTTTGGAACGGGTCCTATATGAGGAGAAATTAAAGAGGCTAGGACTTTTCAACTTGGAAAAGAGGAGACTAAGGGGGGATATGATAGAGGTATATAAAATCATCAGTGGTGTAGAGAAAGTGAATAAGGAAAAGTTATTTACTTGTTCCCATAATATAAGGAAAAGTTATTTACTTGTTCCCATAATATAAGAAGTAGGGGCCACCAAATGAAATTAATGGGCAGCAGGTTTAAAACAAATGAAAGGATGTTCTTCTTCACACAGCGCACAGTCAACCTGTGGAACTCCTTGCCTGAGGAGGTTGGGAAGGCTAGGATTATAACAGGGTTTAAAAGAGAACTGGATAAATTCAAAAACTGGATAAGTCCATTAATGGCTATTAGCCAGGAAGTGTAAGGAATGGTGTCCCTAGCCTGTGTTTGTCAGAGGGTGGAGATGGATGGCAGGAGAGAGATCACTTGATCATTACCTGTTAGGTTCACTCCCTCTGGGGCACCTGGCATTGGCCGCTGTTGGCAGACAGGATACTGGGCTGGATGGACCTTTGGTCTGACCCAGTATGGCCATTCTTATGTATCCTGAGCTACACTAAGGTTGATATGCAAGGATGAAATCAAGATATACAGTATGTTGAATGCAGAAGTAGAGAGACATTTTTAAAGTGGTAAAATTATTTAATTTCTGTTGTTGTCCAGTTCAGGAATGAGTAACCAGTGTCATGAGAATAAACAAAAAAACACTATGAAAAGTTATTACATATGATTCTATATTGTGTTTGGTAGGTACTTAGAAAATTAAAAACAGCACAGAAAAGCGAGGAAATGGACATGTGAGGAAGTTGTATCAAAGGGCTAATAGATTCTACGTTGGTCAGCTGATTCACATCCATCCTTGAACACATTTTATAATATTGGATTATGAGTGGATGGCATATTGTATATTTTATATGAAAGTGATGACCCCCTTGAAGACAGGGTATCTAAATTCTAGTTTGTATGCAGTTCTGTAAAGAGTTCTCAGATACACTCATCCATCTTATCCAGTGTGTTAGCTCTCACAAAGACAAATTTTAAAATCTTTCTAATTCCATAAGGGTGTTAAGCCACTGATTGATGCTGGTATGGCCTTGGTCTTCCACATTATTATTAAGAGCTACTTCTAGCCCCAAAGTTGAGAGGTGATGCCCAGAACTCAAGTGGAAATGTAAGTTCTTACACAAAACTGAGATCTATAGTATCTGATTGTCTGGGGAATTATGTCAGAGTTGAGAGTGAAGTTAATTCTCTGGAAAATGTGATTTGTTTTACACTGCCCAGATCATGTGTGTGATGTATTTGAAGCTGCTCTGTATTATTTTATGAACATTGTATGTTGGCCTACATATTGAGATTAGGCTGACCTGACAGCAAGTGTGAAAAATCGGGATGGGGGTGGGGGGTAATAGGAGCCTAAAGTGATTTAACACAACAGGAGACTGTCTGGGGGGAAAAACAAGCAGGAAGGGAAAGAATGGCTCAAGATAAACCACTTATATGCAATTACTTAAGAGTTGTTAAGGGACAATGCCAGGACTATTAGCTTTGAAGATTTTGCCTCAAAATTTGGTTTGAACCAGGACAGAAAAGGCCCCCAAACACAGGAGACGAAAAGAATTCTGGCAGGTTTAAAAAGGAACACTCAAAAAAAGGGGAGAGTTGTTTTGGGGAACCCTGACACACAGGCACTTGGAGAGCTGTGGGGGGAGGGTCTCAGTTTGAAAAAGTTAAAGCCTGCCTAGATTACCATCTGGGAATAGAATCATAGAACTGGAAGGGACCTTGAGAGGTCATCTAGTCCAGTCCCCTGCACTCGTGGCAGGACAAAGTATTATCTAGACTATTCCTGACAGGTGTTTGTCTAACCTGCTCTTAAAAATCTCCAGTGATGGCGATTCCACAACTTCCCTAGGCAATTTATTCCAGTACTTAACCACCCTGACAGTTAGATTCCTAATGTCCAACCTAAACCTCCCTTGCTGTCATTTAAACCCATTGCTTCTTGTCCTATCCTCAGAGGTTAAGAAAAACAATGTTTTCTCCCTCCTCTTTGTAACAATTTTTTACGTACTTGAAAACTGTTATGTCCCCTCTCAGTCTTCTCTTTTCTAGACTAAACAAACCCAGTTTTTTCAATCTTCCCTCACAGGACATGTTTTCTAGACCTTTAGTCATTTTTGTCGCACTTCTCTGAACTCTCTCCAGTTTGTCCACATCTTTCCTGAAATGTGGTACCCAGGACTGGACACAATAGTCCAGTTGAGGCCTAATCAGTATGGAGTAGAGCAGAAGAATTACTTCTCATGTCTTCCTTACAACACTGCTGTTAAACATCCCAGAATGATGTTCGCTTTTTTTGCAACAGCGTTACACTGTTGATTCAATTTTAGCTTGTAGTCTACTATGACCCCCAGATCCCTTTCTGCAGTACTCCTTCCTAGGCAGTCATTTCATTTTGTATGTGTGCAACTGATTGTTCTTTCTTAAATGGAGTACTTTGCATTTGTCCTTATTGAATTTCATCCTATTTACTTCAGACCATTTCTCCAGTTTGTCCAGATCATTTTGAATTTTAATCCTATCCTCCATAGCACTCGCAAGCCCTCCCAGGTTGGTATTGTCCACAAACATTGTAAGTGTACTCTCTATGCCATTATCTAAATCATTGATGAAGATATTGAACAGAACTGGACCCAGAACTGATCCCTGCAGGACCCCATTTGTTATGTCCTTCCAGCATGACTGTGAACCACTCATAGCTACTCTGGGAACGGTTTTTCAACCAGTTTTGCACCCACCTTACAGTAGCTCCATGTAGGTTTCATTTCCCTAGTTTGTTTATGAGAAGGTCATGCGAGACAGTATCAAAAGCTTTATTAAAGTCAAGATATACCACATCTACCACTTCCCCCCATCCACAAGGCTTGTTACCCTGTCAAAGAAAGGTATCAGGTTGGTTTGACACAATTTGTTCTTGACAAATCCATGCTGACTGTTACTTATCACCTTATTATCTTCTAGATGTTTGCAAATTGATTGCTTAAATATTTGCTCCGTTATTTTTCTGGGTACAGAAGTTAAGCTGACTGCTCTGTAATTCCCTGGGTTGTCCCTATTTCCTTTTCCATAGATGGGCACTATATTTGGCCTTTTCCAGTCTTCTGGAATCTCTGCCGTCTTCCAGGATTTTTCAAAGATAATTGCTAAAGGCTCAGATATCTCCTCAGTCAGCTCCTTGAGTATTCTAGGATGCATTTCATCAGGCCCTGGTGACTTGAAGACATCTAACTTGTCTGAGTAATTTTTTAATTTGTTCTTTCCCTATTTTAGCCTCTTCTGATCCTACCTCATTTTCACTGACATTCACTATGTTAGACATCCAATCACCTCCAAACTTCTTGGTGAAAACTGAAACACAGAAGTCATTAAGCACCTCTGCCATTTCCACATTTTCTGTGATTGTTTTTCCCCCTTCATTGAGTAATGGTCCTACCTTCCCCTTGGCCTTCCTCTTGCTTCTAATGGATTTGTAGAATGTTTTCTTGTTTCTCTTTATGTCTCTAGCTAGTTTGATCTCATTTTGTGCCTTGGCCTTTCTAATTTTGTCCCTACATACTTGTATTATTTGTTTATATAAATTCTTTGTAATTTGACCTAGTTTCCACTTTTTGTAGGACTCTTTTTTTATTTTTAGATCATTGAAAATCTGGTTAAGCCCGGGTGGTCTCTTTCCTATGCAGTGGGATAGTTTGCTGTGGGCCCTTAATAACGTCTCTTTGAAAAACTGCCAACTATCTTCAGTTGTTTTTCCCCTTAGACTTGCTTCCCATGGGATCTTACCTACCAACTCCCTGAGTTTGCTAAAGTCTGTCTTCTTGAAATCCATTTTCTTTATTTTGCTGTTCTCCCTCCTACCATTCCTTAGAATCATGAACTCTATCATTTCATGATCACTTTCACCCAAGCTGCCTTCCACTTTCAAATTCTCAACCAGTTCTTCCCTATTTGTCAAAATCAAATCTAGAACAGCTTCTCCGCTAGTAGCTTTCTCCACCTTCTGAAATAAAAAATTGTCTCCAATGCATTCCAAGAACTTGTTGGATAATCTTTGCCCTGCTGTGTTGTTTTCCCAACAGATGTCTGAGTAGCTGAAGTCCCCCATCACCACCAAGTCCTGTGCTTTGGATGATTTTGTTAGTTGTTTAAAAAAAAGCCTCATGCACCTCTTCTTCCTGGTTAGGTGTTCAGTAGTAGACCCCTGCCATGACATCACCCTTGGTTTTTTTTTTACCCCTTTTATACTTACCCAGAGACTTTCAACAAGTCTGTCTCCTATTTCCATCTCAACTTCAGTCCAAGTGTACACATTTTTAATATAGAAGGCAACACCACCTCCGTTTTTTCTCTGCCTGTCCTTCCTGAGCAAGCTGTACCCTTCCATACCAATATTCCAGTCATGCATATTATCCCAGCAGGTCTCTGTGATGCCAACTGTGTCATAGTTGTGTTTATTTACTAGCATTTTGAGTTCTTCCTGCTTATTCCCCATACTTCTCGCATGAGTATACAGACATCTAAGGTACTGATTTGATTCCCCGCCCCACCACAATTCTGTCTGGTTTCTCCCTTATCCCTGCTATAACAGCCCATGCTCCCCCCAGATTCCGACCCTTCTCCCAGGTCTCCATGTTCTTGACTTACCTGTGGGCTTTGCTCACCTGCCCCCTTCAAACCTAGTTGAAAGCCTCCTCACTAGATTAGGCTGTCTGTATCCAAATATGCTCTTCCCCTTCCTTGATAGGTGGATCCCATCTCTGCTTAGCAGTCCTTCTTCCT
Organism: Natator depressus; assembly: GCF_965152275.1. Taxonomy (NCBI): domain Eukaryota; kingdom Metazoa; phylum Chordata; order Testudines; family Cheloniidae; genus Natator; species Natator depressus. The sequence goes on from NC_134236.1 coordinate 66,241,172, forward strand.
GGAACAGCATCCCATGGTCAAGGAAGCTGAAGCCCTCCTGGCAACACCATCTTCGCAGCCAGGCATTCACCTCCGGGATGTATCTGTCTCTGCCTGGGCCCCTACCCTGGACTGGAAGGATTGAAGGGAACACCACCTGTGGTCTCAACTCCTTCACCCTTACTCCCAGAGCCCTGTGGTCACTTCTAATCCGCTGAGGGTCATGCCTCGCAGTATCATTAGTGCCCATATGCATGAGTAGTATGGGGTAGTAGTCAGAGGTCCGGATGATCCTCGACATTCCCTCTGTAACGTCTCAGATACGAGCCCCTGGCAGGCAGCATACCTCCCGAGATGTCATGTCAGGGCAACAGATGGGTGCCTCAGAAGAGAGTCACCAACCACCACTACCCTATGTTTCCTCCTGAGAGTGGTGGCTCTGATCCTTCCAGCCTTGGGAGTACATGGCTTCTCCTCCTTCACCCTTGGGGGTGATTCCTTATCGCTTGTTGCCAGGGCAGCATATCAGTTTTCCATCACCATGGTGGGTGGGGTTGAGAGTAGGGGGGAGCACTGCCTGCTGCCAGAAGTAACCAGCTGCTAGTGTCCTTCCTGTGACACATCCATACCTTCCTCAGCCTTGGATGTCTCCATATGAATACTCTCGAGGAATTCCTCATGGACATGGATGCTCCTCAGCCTAGCCACCTCGTCCTGTAGCTCTCCCACCTGCTTCCTGAGAGATTCCACCAGCAGCTTTATAAGCTTTACGGTAGGATAGGCAGACACATAGACTGTTTTTGTATTAAAATGTTTTCTCTCTAAATGCTTTCTTCCTACTGTTAAAATAAACAATACTCTTGTTTTAAGAAGGCTGTCTGATCACTGTGCTCCACTGGTGACAGACTCAGGCAGACCTGCTGGGTGAGCATGGAGATACAGAGTACTGTAGCCCAGAGCCTGGTCTAAGAGTGGGACAACTGCAGAATTCTGTCCCACGATAGGTAAAGGTCTGAGACCTTAGGGGTAAACTAAGAAAGGGGACAGAGATGCAGCTAGCCCTGTAACTGTGACAATGTATTTTGGGTTCCATGGTTCCTGGAACAGAAAACTTTTAAAATACAAACCTCAAATAAATATAAGCACCAGCTGGGGTCCTGGGCCGTGTGCCACTGCCCGCCTCCCCCCAGCACTAGGAGGGGTCCCAGGCCATGGGCCACCACCCCTCCCAAGCACCAGCGGGGGTCCCGGGCTGTGCACCTCTGCCCGACCCCTGCCCAGCACCAGCAGGGGTCCTGGGCCGCTTGCCTCCTCCCAAACACCAGTGGGCCTGGGCCACGCCCCTCAGCACCCGTGGCACCCCCAGGTCCCCCCCCCAGAGCATCCGCAGCCCCCTACCCAAGTTTTAGTTAGGGATATATAGTAAAAATCATGGACAGGTCATGGGCCATGAATTTTTGTTTACTGCTTGTGACTTGTCCATGACTTTTACTAAAAATATCTATGACTAAAACGTAGCCTTAACTATGAGTAGTCTCAAGGAAGTTGGAGTCTGGAGTTAGAAACTGAATGGCATAGAACTTAAACAGATGTGGCATAACAAAACTAGTCTTTTACTCTTTCCCATTTAAAATGTATTATTCAGCACTGATCTTATTTTTCAGTTTTATTAAAGCAGGTTCCATGGACCAAACACATTACATACCTTACTTCTGCTGCAGATACTTTGCGGCTGCATTTGAGTTTATGCAGCTAGGTTTTATCATAAGTGTCAAAAAATGGAAGGATAGAAAACTTAACATTCAAATGTAAAAATCCATGAAAGGGCTCCTTGATTTTAGGCGGTAAACTTCAAAATTAATAAAGCCAGACATCAGCTCAAACACAAATGTTTAATGTGCATATGGAGGCTGTTGGTGAATATAATCTTCTTTCAAGCACTTTTGAAGCAGACTTACTGGGCTTCATAAGGACTAGCACTATAGGGTTATGAAATGACACATGATTTTGAATAGAGGTAATTTTTTACCATTTGACTTAACTACAAAACACAAATGTGTTTTAGAATACAAAACCTTGGCTACAGCCAAACTGTACAGCAGTCACATTAGGGAACTGTGCTGGCTTTGCACGGCCCTGATCTCCCTTTACTGGGTTAGTGCAAGCTTCAGGCTGCTATAATTTATGCCAGGCTGCAATAGCCACAGAGGGCTGGCAACACAGCAAAAATCAGAGTGACATAGGGGCATCCTGCCCAATACCTCCTTTTTACTTTGACCATGCCCCTTCTCCCTAACTACGATGGCAACACAAGGTGTGTGACATAAGAGCCCCTACATCTTCTCTATGACACCAGAGGCCACTCTTATATTCAGGTGGTCCTTCCTTGGGTAATTAATATGGTTTTGTAGCAAGATTATGTTGTGAGGCAGCATAAAGCAGCCACATCACATTAGAGGATTTGGCCCATCATCCACAGTCAAGTAAGAACAAAGACTGTCGGCCATACTTACAGGATGGGGGACTCTATGCTGGGAATCAGTGATTCTGAACTAGACTTCTGGTGGATAATCAGAAGAACATGAGCTCCTACTATGATGCTGTGGCCAAAAGCCTAGTGTAATCCTTGGATGCATAAAAAGGGGAAACTTGACTAGGAGTAGAGAGGTTATATTAGCTCTTGGCAGTGGTGCAACTGCCCCTGGAATACTCTGTTTATGCCTGGTTTGAGCCAGACCCACTAACCTGCTGCAAATCCAGACTGAGGTCTGAACCATGTCCCCTAACAGCTGTAGGCTTAATTGAAAGCAACTTAGGAAGTGTTCCTGTCCTTAACACTCAGATGCCCAACTCCCAATGTGGTCCAAACCCTAAATAAATCCATTTTACCCTGTATAAAGCTTACACAGGGTAAACTCACATATAGTTTGCCCTCTATAACACTGACAGAGAGATATGCACAGCTGTTTGCCCCCTCCCCCCGGTATTAATATATACTCTGTGTTAATTAATAAGTAAAAAGTGATTTTATTAAATACAGAAAGTAGGATTTAAGTGGTTCCAAGTAGTAACAGGCAGAACAGAGTGAATTACCAAGCAAAATAAAATAAAACATAAAGTCTATGTCTAGTACAGTAATAAAACTGAATACAGATAAAAACCTCACCAGTTCCAGTAAGCTTTCTTTTACAGAGTAGTCTCCTTCTAGTCTGGGTCCAGCAATCACTCACATCCTCTGTAGTTACTGTCCTTTGTTCCAGTTTCTTTCAGGTATCTTTGGGGGTGGAGAGGCTCTCTCTTTAGCCAGCTGAAGACAAAATGGAGGGATCTGCCAGGGGTTTAAATAGACGTTCTCTTGTGGGTGGAGACCCCCTTCTCTCTCCTATGCAAAGCCCAGCTACAAAATGGAGTTTTGGAGTCACCTGGGCAAGTCACATGTCCATGCATGACTGAGTTCCTTACCAGCCAAGCCACATTCCTGGGAAAGCTCAAATGTGGATTGGCATCTCCAAGTTCATTGTTGGCTTAAGGGCTTCTTGGTTGGGCACTTACTGAGAATAGTCTTTTCTTAGGAAGCTGACCAATTGCTTCACTAAAACCTACTTAGAATCAGACAAGCATACAGCCAATATTCATAACTTCAAATACAAACATGATATATGTATACAAATAGGATCAATAGATTTGGTAGACCGTAAGCTTTACAGAGATATGTTACATGGCACATGTAGCATAAAACATATTCCAGTTATGTCAAATTCCCATAAAGCATTATGGGGTACAATGTAACGCATGCCTTATAGCGATAGACTCAAGGAGTTCAATCTGTTTAGTTTAAAGGGATGGTTAAGGGGCAACTTGATTAGTTTATAAATACCACAATGGAGAACAAATATTTGATAATGGCTCTTCAATCTATCAGATAAAAGCTTAACAAGATGCAATGGCTGGAAGTTGAAGCGATACAAATAAAGACTGGAAATAAGGTGTACATTTTTAACAGTGAGCACAAAATAACCATTGGAACAATTTGTCAAGGGCAGTGGTGCATTCTCCATCACTGGCAATTGTTAAATCAAGATTGGATATTTTTCTAAAATATGTGCTCTAGTTTAAACAGGAATTATTTTGGGAAGTTCTATGACCAGTGTAATGCAGGAGGCTATCACAGTGGTCCTTTCTGGCCTTAGAATCTATGAAGAAATCCCTTAAATAATCTAAGGGAAACTGAAGTTCTCAAGTGAATTTTCATGAACAAGACTATAGTGCAGTAAGCTTTTCTGTTGATTCAAGAACACTTATGACGAAGGAAACTCCCTCTTTGTTGCTGTAAAAATATTGAGCCAGTCACCAGAAGCCAGTTTAATTTCTTTAAAGGCTGTTTAAATCAATTGATTATAGCAGCAGAAACTCGTGAGTTTTAAACCCAGCTCTGAGACTTCTTTGTCCAAGTCTTGACAGCAAGTCACTTTATTCTCTTCTTGAGAGTTTCTGGGAATGGAGATTATCTATTGTTTGTTACCTGAATATACTAAGTACTTATTTGTAAATATATATTGGGCATGAAATGTCTCAGCCTTTTCTTTATTAGTTTTCAAATAACAGTAGCACGAAGACTGGCAGAGAGCAAATTGTTCAGAAACCAGTTAAACACTGGACTGTCAAACCAAGCTGAGGGACAAAACCACTACTGTGCAAGTTGTCAATCTCTGCCAATTAAAGTGAACTGTTTATTTAAACTTTCTTGTGTCCTGCCAGTGCTTCTTAACCAAGTAATAACCAATTGGAGTGCAGAAATTAGCCGATTACAGGGGAAAGTTCCTAAAGAGCAACACCACACAAAACAAGGGTAAGACGACATTGCAAGGGATACACTTTTTTCCTTTACACTTTCCCCATACAATGAGTGGCAGAGTGCAGCAGCAGTAAACCCCAAACCTTGCTGGCTCAGGCTTTTTTACATCTAATGTTCTGGTATATCCCACCTGCTGCTGTATGTTTAAAAAATAAATATAGTAGTAAAGTGAAATGACAGCACAGCATTGTCAAAGTCTGTTAATAAATTTCTGAAGTTGTAATTTCACTGACAGATTTGTTGTTCAGCAGATAATCAATAGATGTCAGAAATATGTCAAGAATAAAATCAAATTCTCAACCCAGTGAGTAGAAAAAGCTTTTAAGCAACACATATAAGCAGAGAACACATATAAAAAGCTTTTAAGCAACACATATAAAAGAGAAGTGAAATAATTAGTTTTAATAACTTGGGGCCAAAATGCTGTCCCTATTGACTTCAAAGGAAGTGGGATTGGGACATTAAATAGACAAGTGAATATCTACTAAAATATGTATACACACATGTGTATATTAAACTCAATTTTTCAAGCCTTTTTAACAATATTTATTTTAATAGCTGCATCTTTGAGTAGTTCTTGTATCTTCAGTCAGTTCAGTCATTTTGCTGCTACTTCTCAGCAGGAAACCGCATTTACTTGGCCCAGATCCTCAACTAAACTCAAGAAGTGTTTAGTGCAGCTGATGGGAGCAGGGTGCAAACATGACTTCAAGCTAGAGTTCCACCCCTCTTATCCTGGGGTCACTCTTCTCCAGATGAGTCCAGCACCATAAATTTTAGCAACTTGAGGGCTGCTTTAGATTGTGCTGGCTGTTGAAAGGCCCATCGTGGCAGCTGGTGATTGCTGAATTTCAGGCATGCCAGCCACACTCCTGTGGTATCCTGTTGAACAGTCAGATCCCCTGCTTTTGAAAGATTTTGACCACATCCCAACCAACCCACAAAATAAGCCACTTCTGATTTTGAATCTGATCTGTATTCAAAATGGTAGTGATACATTTAGGTACAGGAATTCAAATCTAAACCCTCCTCCCTCAAAATTCATGATCCAAGATTCTGTTTTTGTCTCTCCACAAACCCTTACCATTTCAAATTCCACAGGCTTAGGGTTACCATATGTCTGAGTTTTCCCAGACACGACCTCTTTTTTGGTTCTCCGATCTCCATCCAGGCGGATTTTTCAAATATGAACTCATGATTTGGTATTGCCACCCTTACTTCTGCACTGCCTTCAGACCTGGGCAGCCAGAGAGCGGTGGTTGCTGGCTAGTCACCCAGTTCTGAAGGCAATGCTGCAGCCAGCAGCAGTGCAGAAGCATGGGTGGTATGGTAGGACCCAGAACCGTTGCTGGCCCACTGGGGACCCTAAGCAGGAATATTTGGGGGGCTCCTCTCACACAATACTAAAACAGGCAAGTGTTTATAATAAAAAGACTCCTTGGGCCCCTAAGTAATTGCTTAGTCTGCTTATGCCTAACACCGGCTCTGCTATTGCGACCCTTACTTCTGCACTGCTGCTGGCAGCAGCACTGCCGTGAGAGCTGGGTGGCCAGAGACTGGCAGCTGCTGTACGCCCCCTGCTCCAGCTTCCCCTCCCCCCAGCCGTGTTCTCTATTTGGGAACTTGAAATAAGGTAACCCTAACAGGACATAAGTTCACTAACACATTTTTTTTTTTACCCAATACTGCACTGTATTAGCAGGAGTGTTGTAAGCAAGACACGAGAAGTAATTCTTCCGCTCTATTCTGCACTGATTAGGCCTCAACTGGAGTATTGTGTCCAGTTCTGGGCACCACATTTTAGGAAGGGTGTGGACAAATTGGAGCGAGTCCAGAGAAGACCAACAAAAACGATTAAAGGTCTAGGAAACATGACCTATGAGGGAAGCTTGAAAGAATTGGGTTTGTTTAGTCTGGAAAAGAGAAGACTGAGAGGGGACATGATAACAGTTTTCAAGTATGTAAAAGGTTGTTACAAGGAGGGAGAAAAATTGTCCTTCTTAACCTCTGAGGATAGGACAAGAAGCAGTGGGCTTAAATTGCAGCAAGGGAGGTTTAGGTTGGACATTAGGAAAAACTTCATAACTGTCAGGGTGGTTAAGCACTGACATAAATTGCCTAGGGAGGTTGTGGAATCTCCATCATTGAAGATTTTTAAGAGCAGGTTAGACAAACACCTGTCAGGGATGGTCTAGATAATACTAAGTCCTGCCATGAGTGCAGGGGACTGGACTAGATGACCTCTCGAGGGCCCTTCCAGTCCTATAATTCTATGTGATTTATTCTACTGAAGGATTTTAATTAAATAATTTCTCAAACTAACATTATGAATAGATGTATATGTCTTGCCCCAAGCTGAGCTCAAGTGATAAATAATGACGACAAGGCAGTCATACAAAGTGACCTGGATCACTGGGTAAGTTGGGCCCACTGAAACAAAATGTGTTCTCATACAGCCAAATACAACTTCAAATATAACCCACTTGCTTGTACTGCAGCAAATTTTTTCCATAAAAAGGGAGAGAAGCACTTAGAGAAAACATGTTTTTTTGTTGAATTCTCTTTGTCTCTGCACAAATGCAGAGAGCAGGGCACAGTACTTATATGGGTCCAGAGGCACCTACAGGAGAGGTGTGGAAGTTACAGGGCATACTCAGTAGCTGTGTCTGAAATTCTGTAGAGGAATTCCATTAAGGGCAAGCAGTCCAGCAGGTTCCACACATTCACCATCTGAGAGCTGAGCCAGTTAGAGCTCAGTGGCTGAAAAGTTATAGAGGGCATTTGAGACAACACTGTGGACTCAGGTGCTGAACAGGGCAGGAGTGAGATTTTGTATGTGGGGTGGGAGAGTGAGCTGTGTCTCAGAGCCTGTTCTACTTTGGATCTAGACCAGGGATGAGCAACCTTTGACACATCCCTCGCCCCACGCCGCTTTCCGCAGCCCCCATTGGCGTGGAATGGCGAACCGTGGCCAGTGGGAGCTGTGATTGGCGCAACCTGCGGACGCAGCTGGTACAAACTGGCCCGGCCCACCAGGGGACTTACCCTCTCGGTCTGCGGGCCGAAGGTTGCTGATCCCTGATTTAGACTGCAGACTCCATGTCTTGCTGGAAGCTGAGGAGATGGCCAAGTACTATTGCTGCTGACCATGAGGCTCTTTGATCTGCATTTTCCTAAAGACAAAGACATTCTGAGGAGTTTGGAGGGGAACTGTGGGACTATCATCCACCTCTGGCTCTGAGCTCAAGGGTATGTCTGCACTGCAGTTAAACATGCTGAAGCCTGAAGGTCTACACCAGAATTTTATAGCCTAAGACCAAATCAGCTGACACGGGCCAGATGTGCGTGTTTAAGTGCAATATAGATATATGCAAAATGACACACATGCACTGTTGATGCCACATGCAGAGACTGAGAGATCATCTCTGTGAAAAGGTTGCAGGACAGAGTGTGAAAAAACAAGAGTGTTCATGTGTGTTTTTTATATATTTATATATATATAAAAAATGACACACACACACCAAGGTATACCTTGCACTGAAACTTATATAATAGCAATAAAGTGGGGAAATCTGTGAAAACACAACAGTGTTAACGCAAAATACTTGTTTAATAAAAATTTTCAGAAGTATTCCAAATGTTGTTTGCAAATGTGTGTGTGTGTTTAATATTATTCTTTAAAAAATTGTATAGTACTCTCTCTTAGCTAGTTTAACACTGTATAACAGTGGTCCCCAAACTGTGGGGCGCTCCCCCCCAGAGGAACATTTGGGGGTGTGAGGTGGGGCCTCACAGGGTGCAGGGAGGGAGTGCCACCCAGTCCCACTCTGCCCCCAGCTCTGCTCTGGCCCCAGCCCCAACCATGCTCCAGCTGCAACTCCAGTTGCCAGCCTCCACTGCAGCCCGACCGCAGCCCTGCCCCCGACAATGCTCCAGCTGCAACTCCAGTTGCCAGCCCCCACTGCAGCCCGACCTCAGCCCTGCCCCCCACCCCGGCCCCAGTTTCATCCCCTGGCCAGGGCACTGCTCCCACTCCCACCCCCAGCCGCAGCCCCTAGCCGTGGCTCTGTTCCTGGTCCCGGTGCCCACCCCCAGCTGCAGCCCCAGCCTCAGCCCCCTTACCCCTGTTTGTGTTCCCATCCCCAGGAGCCACGGCCCCACTCCTGATGGGGTAAAGGGGGCGCAACCCTGAAAAGTTTGGAGCCCACTGCTGTATAAAACTATTTATTTTTAAAAGTCCTGAAAGACTGCTTCAGCAGAGAAGTAGGCTGACGTGCAGGAGAGGGGGAGTTCATTAATTATACACAATATTACCTCAGCACCCTTCCAACCTGGAGCAAGAACATCTAAGAACTAGGAAGCAGGCTGTATCTACAGAATGGGGGACTGTATTCTGGAATGCTGTGAGTCTGAAAAGGACGTAGGGCTTCATAGACCAAACAACAGGAGTTCCCATTGCAATGAAGGAGGCAAAAAGGCTAATATGATCCCTGGATGTATAAACAAGGGAGTAGTGAGTAGGAGGTGGGAGGTGATTTTTACCTCTGTCTATAGCATGGTCAGACTGATACTGGAATAAATCATCCAGATCTGGTGCGTTTTAAGAAGGATGCTGAAAAATTGAAGAGGGCACAGCAATGTTCCCTCTAATTTTTTATATCCATGTGCAGAGGGGTTCGGAGTGTGGGAGGGGCTGGGGGCAGAGATACTGGGTGCCAGGGTGAGGGCTCCAGGGTGGGAACAGGGATGAGGGGTTCAGGAAAGGGCTCAAGGGCTGGGGCAGAGCAGTGGGGTTTGGGGGGTGAGAGCTCCAGTGGCCTTAATTGGAAGTAAATAATTGCCCGTAGTGTGGCAGAAGTGCGAGAGTGGGAGGGCCAGGGCCTACACAGTATCCCATATTTCATGGATACAAACTGTTGCACCAGAAGTGTGGGAGAGGCTAATGTAGTGGGGGAGGGAGGGGGTGTGTTACTGAAGGAAAAAAGGCATTGCAGGTGTTGTACCTTCTGGGATTCTACCCTGCAAGCCTTTCTCCATGGAAGTCAGCGGAGGCAGGATTTCACCTACACTGTCTGCAAACAGAACAGATACAGGGAACCATAGCCAACAGTAATACCTGCAACCCCACTTGCATATTTCCTAGACAAGTGCATGGTATGAGAGTACTCACTTGGGAAAGCCCTATCTCCCTCTCCCACCTGTGAGAGTCCTGAAGAGCCCCGAGGTCAATGAAGAAAATTGGGCTACCTAGCCGCTGAAACTCATGTCCCAGCATGATCACTGCCTCCTGAAGGCCTGCTGCTGTCTGCAGACAATCTCTGAGCCATTTCACACAGTGTGGGCAGGGGACATTATGTTTGCTGGTCTATGGAACTCTTCCCATTTCTTTGCAGGTCCATTTATGGCTGTCAGACTCTGTCACTACCCACACTTATCAAAGCTGCTTTCACCTCAATAAAAGATCACAAAAATATGGAAAACAATCAAAACCCTTGAAAACTGAGCCAAGGGAATAAATATCAGAACAGTAGACCTGCCACATAGCATGAAGACAAATTACCTCATGCTGTGATCAAGATGAGTGCAATAGCTCCTGAAGATAGATAATACTGGGGATGATCCATTACAGGATATGCTTCTTTACCTTTAGTGGAAGGAAGCCTGATTGTCACAGCAAAGTGCAGGTACTGGCTGTAGCCAGAAAATGAAAATGTTACTTAAAAGTAAATACATAAAATATTTACCTGGAGACTAGTCCCAGTATCTAGGCAAAATGGTTATCAAAATACCATTGAACAAGGAGGTCATTTAAACACCATGCTTTTCTCAACCAAACTATATGTTTATAATACTGGTATCAAATACACATCCTGGGAGGAAAAACGCACTGCTAATTATTTTGTATTCGAAAAAGAATCAGACACTTAATGGTGCCCTATTGAGCTCAGTCTCTGTTCATCTTTGTTAAATCAATGGCTAACGTTTTTAGATTTGGATACTTATATTCACATTTAGGCATCTAAATATACCACATGATTTTTCAGTGATCCTGAGCATGATCATCTCCTTTTGAATGCACTGTGAGTGGTGGGTGCTTAGCTCCTCTAAAAATTAATTATTATTTTTAACATCTGGAGATGAACTAAGTGCTTCACCGCCAGGGTACCCTCCCTACTCTGAACTCTAGGTTACAGATATGGGGACCCACATGAAAGACCCCCTAAGCTTATTTCTACCAGCTTCGGGTAAAACTTCCCCAAGGCACAAACTCTTTGCCCTTGGAGGGTACTCTGCCACCATCAAGTGATTTAACAAAGAATCAGGGAAAGGACCACTTGGAGTTCCTATTCCCCCAAAATGTCCCCCCAAGCCCTTATACCCCCTTTCCTGGCGAGGCTTGAGAATAATATCCTAACCAATTGGTTACAAAGTGATCACAGACCCAAACCCCTGGGTCTTAGGACAATAGAGAAATCAGTCAGGCTCTTAAAAGAAACAGAACTTTATTAGAAAGAAAAAAGGTAAAAGAAGCACCTCTGTAAAATTAGAAGGAAAGCTAATCTCACAGGGCAATCAGATTTAAAACACAGAGGATTTCCCTCTGGGCAAAAACTTTAAAGCTACAAAAAGAAAACCAGGAATACACTTTCCTCCCAGCACAGAGAAAATCACAAGTCAAAACAAAAGTAAACTAACACATTTCCTTGCTAGTACTTACTAATTCTAATGGAGTTGGATTGCTTTCTTTCTTGATCTGTCTCTGACAAGCACACAGAACAGACAGACAAAAGCCTTTCTCCCTGCACCCTAGATTTGAAAGTATCTTGTGCCCTTATTGGTCCTTTTGGTCAGGTGCCAGCCAGGTTACCTGAGCTTCTTAACCCTTTCCAGGTAAAAGAATATTGTGCCTCTGGCCAAGAGGGATTTTATAGTACTGTATACAGGAAGGTTGTTACCCTTCCCTTTATATTTATGACAGCCTGCTTAACTGGCAAATAAATCAGGCCACTTGTTGATGTGCCTAAATATGGATTGAAGTGCCTAGCTTTAGGCACCCAAATTTGAAGATTTTCACTGAAGATAATAGCTGATCCCAAATCTACTTCCTCTCTCAGTTACCCATATTGCTAATAGAATAATTGCTATTGAATTGTATTTATTATGTTTTATAATATACTTTGCTTTATCCTATATATCTCTGGTGATTTCCATTCAGAGAACTCAAAAGTGCTTTACAAATGTTAATTTAGCCTCATAACGCCTCTGTATGGAAGGTAAATATTATCCTCAAGGACTTTCTTTCTTTTATATTTGGAATACGCCTACTATTTTTGTAGGCACTGCAGAAACAATAAATAGGTTGTTTATGATTATAAATACTTCTCTCAAGGAACATATCAAGAACAATCCTTGCTTCACACAGTGTAAAAATCCCCTCAAATTAAACTCTAGATTGTAAATGTAAAAGTGAAGGGGGGGATGGGGGACGACACACGTCCTGCTCGAGGAAGAATAAAAATCAATAAAAAATTATGCCTGTGGCAATGATGAATGCATAAGATTTTAGTTAAATATTATATTATAATTAATTATGTTAAGTGAGTCCATGGGGATTTATTTAGATATATTAATTGTACCACTAGTTATTTCTCTTGTACTAAACAATGTAAAATATGCACATTTGCCCAGTTTAATATGTTAAAACTTCACAGTTTTTCACAATGCAGATAAGTGCAGAGCACTCAGCACTTGTTCTTTCATTTTGATGATTTTGAGTCTGACTAAAATGAGTAATATCTAACACGTTGCATAAGGAACGGCCTAACATTACTTTAATGATACTACAATTGATGTACATAAAATGCACACATTCCAGGTTTAACAAGATTAATTTCATGGCAGGGAAGAGCTGTTCTTTCCATGCATGGTAAATGACATTGAAAAATTCATTGAACCTACTAACAGAATAGGAGAACTAGAATACTGCATTTTTTCTGCTTTCTAGTAATGGCTTTAGGTTAGGCATAGTTAGATTGTATAACTTTTCAATTGTTATTTCTACCTAAGTATTAACTTAAACTGAAGTTTATTAAGGGTGAACATTAGCTGGGTACAACTTACACCTAGTGAAACATATTCAACATGTACAAAAGCAGACCCAGGCATGATGATGGAATGTGAGCTTTTTAGTTTAGTATGACACACTAAATGAAAGAATCTGCATCCTCTAAAAGCTGGCCACAGACTAAGGGGCAGATTAATCCAGTAAGATATGGCTCCCTTCTTGCCATCCTGGTAGCGTAAAAGATCCAGAAACACATTGGAAACATCCCTCAGGAACTACCTAGTACTCGGGTGTCACCATGCCTCAGTGGGTCACAACTGAGAATACCAAATTAAGGACAAGTTGCTGAGAAATAGGGCAGACACACCCCAAAACTGGTGGTTATTCTTCCATAGGATATACCAATCCAGCAACAAAAGTAAACTTCTGTCTCACCACACCGGATAACAAGAAGTCAGAAATGCAACCAACTTAGGTATTCCAGTCCTGGATTCAACACCCAGACACTAGACTTAATGATGAGTGGTTATTTAAAACTAATTTAATCAATCAAAGGGTTCTTCTCATCCCAAAGGACCAGCCACATACCCAGGTCAATATATAACTTGGATCTTATCCAATAGAATCATAGAATATCGGGGTTGGAAGGGACCTCAGGAGGTCATCTAGTCCAACCCCCTGCTCAAAGCAGGACCAATCCCCAACTAAATCATCCCAGCCAGGGCTTTGTCAAGCCTGACCTTAAAAACTTCTAGAGAAGGAGATTCCATCACCTCCCTAGGTAATGCATTCCAGTGTTTCACCACCCTCCTAGTGAAAAAGTTTTTCCTAATATCCAACCTAAACCTCCCCCACTGCAACTTGAGACCATTACTCCTTGTTCTGTCATCTACTACCACTGAGAACAGTCTAGATCCATCCTCTTTGGAACCCCATTCAGGTAGTTGAAAGCAGCTATCAAATCCCCCCTCATTCTTCTCTTCCGCAGACTAAACAATCCCAGTTCCCTCAGCCTCTCCTCATAAGTCATGTGTTCCAGTCCCCTAATCATTTTTGTTGCCCTCCGCTGGACGCTTTCCAATTTTTCCACATCCTTCTTGTAGTGTGGGGCCCAAAACTGGACACAGTACTCCAGATGAGGCCTCACCAATGTCGAATAGAGGGGAACGATCATGTCCCTCGATCTGCTGGCAATGCCCCTACTTATACATCCCAAAATGCCATTGGCCTTCTTGGCAACAAGGGCACACTGTTGACTCATATCCAGCTTCTCGTCCACTGTAACACCTAGGTCCTTTTCTGCAGAACTACTGCCTAGCCATTCGGTCCCTTGTCTGTAGCGGTTGCCAATCCTTTAATATCTAATATCTAAATGTTTATTTATAAAAAGAAGGAAAGAAAGGTGAGAGTTAAAATTGCTAAAGGAATCAAATACATACAATAATTGCAAGGTTCTTGGATCAGGTTTGAAGCAGTGATGGCATAAACTTCTAACTGGTTAAGTCTCTGGTTGCTCCCAAATAATTGTGAGGTCCTCCCTCAGCCCCTTGGCTAAAATGCTCCCATTAATATAAGTCCATAGTCCAGATATCAAAGAAGGAAAGAAGCAAAACTGAGATGTTTCCAGGGCCTTATAGCTTCTGCCATGTGGAGGGAAACTTCATTATCCCAAACAAAGCCCTCAGTCCAGTTTGTGGAAAAATACAGGTAACAAGATGGCATTTAGGGTCACATGATTTTATTCACATGCCCTTGCATGCTTTGTTGAGTCATAGCAGAGGCCATTACCCACAGTCTAGCTTGAACGTCCACAGGAAGGTCCATCAGATAGGGATAAAGCTTCTTCTATGGTCCATTGTCAGTTAAGTGTTCTTTGATGGGCCATTCAACTTGAATAGTGCTTCACAATGTGCTGGCCAGACTAGAAGTAAACTGCCTTGTGGGTGTGACCACAGGAGCAAACACATTTGAAATACACATATACAGTCAATATTCATAACTTCAGAAATAAAAATGATACATGCATACAAATTGGATAATCACATTCAGCAAACCATAACTTTTTCATATGCACCTTACATGACACACTTTGTACAAGATTTGTTGCAATTATATAACAGTGGTACCAACAATGATCTACATGATCATACTGTATTTTAATCAGATAACATCACAATGCCTGTAGCATAAAAGGTCCAGAAACACATTGGAAACATCCCCCACAAACTACCTACTACTAGGGTAAAGAGATTCTCTGGGCAGTACACTGCCTCCTCACAACCCCTGACTAGGAGAGATGGCTATTCTTGGCTGCCGAATGATACCTATGGGGTCACTGTAGCCAAGAGTAAATTAGAACAGCCTCAGGGTTGCTCTAGATTATTCCAGGGACCAAAGAGACTCCTCGCTGGCACCAGAATACACTAAGCACAACTCAGCTACAATGATGAATCTGGTCCAAAGTCTTCTGGCAACTTTTATTTAAAAAATGATGTAATCATGCACAGTAATTGTTCAAAACACTGCAGGTTACAGTAGCATTTCTCCGGTGTTTTAGTTCCACAGAATACTTTAGAAAGTATTTTATAGATACAGGTCAATTAATACGTGCAGCAATTAATTGTTTTCTTGTATGCACTCTCCTTAGTCTAGTGGCTCTCCAGTGTCCTGAAGACATTAGGAAAATTATTAAATTGCCCCAGAAGGACTTAGGAAAAACAGAAGTGCGCTCCTAAGTAGCTGCTTCATGAAGAATTGTTACCTGTTCAGTTTATGGTTTAGGAATTAGAAACCAAAATTAAAGTGTTTCTTGAGAGCAAGGGGAGTGCAAGGAGCACTTCCAGCACCAAAGCTCAGGAGGGAGGCATTATATCTCTGCAAAACATAATATCTCCTGTGCTTTGGAGAAGTTTTCTGGGGAGCAGCATGTTTCATATTTTTAAAAGTATAGCCAGAACTCCCCCAGCATGCTTTGCCAGTGTGTATGGGGCAAGCACAGATTATGGGCAGATTCCATCCAGGTGTACTGGCAGAGCTGGCCTGCCTCATCTGTTTGTTTTTGGGAGTTTGTTTACAGTCTTCTGCATTGGTTCACTCGGATGGAGAAGGTTATCCCTTTGCCTTTTCACTTTTCTAGTACACAGACCAGCCATAATCTGACCCTGATGTCTCTGCCTCTGTAGGAACTTTCTGTATGGAAGTTTTGGAGAGGAGGGGAAAGGAGGAGGAGGGGATGGTTGCATTTAACAACATTTAACCAAAGTGTGAAAATCTTGCTGGTTTCTGCAAATCTATTTGATACAGAGTGGCCAGAGGAAAGACGAGAGGTTGGATCCTGCATACTTACGATGGGAGTTTTGGATGATTAAGGAGTGTAGGACCTAGCTCAAACGCTCTTAAAAAATTGCTGTGATTCTTCAAAGACAGAGATCGGTTAACTAAGACTTAACTGTAACTAAAGGCCAAATGCACTCTTTAGGAAGAAAAACCCCATACAGATGCAGGCAGGGCCGGCTCTAGGCACCAGCTAAGCAAGCTGGTGCCTGGGGCAGCGCTGCTAAAGGAGCAGCACTCTGGCTGTTCTTGGGGCGGCACTCCGGCAGCAGCCCCGGCGGCAATTCGGCAGCAACTCCCTCCAATGTCCCTGTTCTCTCCGCCGGCAGCGTATTCAAGAGGGGTTTTTTTGTTGTTTTTTTTTGCTGCTTGGGGTAGCAAAAAACGTAGAGCCGGCCCTGAATGCAGGAATCCTAGCAATTCTGAACTTTTTCATTACACTAATGTTGTTCGGGTTGTTATAAAGTTATGTCAAAACTTCCATAATAGCTTCCTTTTTTCACAGCTCTGTTAAGTCGGGTGTAATTATGCACTTCTTTGTGAAACCTGACATACAGAAGCGTAGACAGATAATTTTCTCTCTGAAATACACTGAGCCAATTTAAAGTTTCATGTGTAAACTTAATGTAAGTTTGCTGACACTGGAAAATTCCGGTCATGTGAGGTGAGCTCTCTAACTGGAAACCAACTTGGATTCATAAGCTGAAATCTGGCTAGTAATGAATCCACAGCATGAAGTAATTTATTTTGGTATTTTAGGGGTAAAAACATTGAAATGGCTGAGGTCTGGTTTTCAGGTACAGGCGTGTCTTCTGATAGCATGTGCCTGATAAACTGGACTACAAGCCAAATTATTATTTTTAAAAGATCCAAATATAGAAGTAATGGGATAAAATTAAGAAAGGGACTATTTAGACAGGTTAAAAGGAAAACATCCTGACAATGAGCTCTGTTTGCCAGTGGAATAGTCTCTCAGTTGATGTGGTAGAAGCCCTGTCACTTGAGACAGGACTAGAAGATATACTGTAGGAAACAGTCCTTCAGACTCTGATACTCATATCATGCACCTTCTACCTGTATACACCACCGCTAATTATCTTCATTCTCTGAACATACCAGTCCTTCTTTGAATCCATCCATTGGAACTCCCTTTTCTGCCATAACAGATTTGGGCTCTTTGACATCATTTTCAAGGCCTATCACAGCTCTGTCGCCCCCTACCAATTTACTCTGGTCTCTTACATCCTCCCCTCCATCTCTTCAGCTCCACCAACAATGCCAGCCTCAATTGCCCCATGTCAGCTTCTTACAACCATCACTGCTCCTTCTAAGCTGTCCCTTATGTATGGAATGCTCTCCTGGAAGCAAGTTGAAAGGCAACTACTCTCTCCTTTAAATTCCTCCTCAAGACATCCTCTGCAGTGATGTATACAATAAATCTGCACATAAATAATTCTAGGTTAAGGGGCTTGGGGGCCATAGTCCAAGAGAGAAATGAAAAGCATAGATTACTTCATCTATTGACTCTTGCAGGCAAGGAACAGACCGCTTGGATCACTTAAATCCTTAGAGAGAATATTAAAGGGGTAAGGAATGAGGAAACAGGGTGATACTGCCCAATCCTGCAGTCTTTTCTCATTCCTTGACTTGAATGGAAATTTTGCTTAAGTAAGGAACTCAGGCCCTGAGTTTATACAAAGCATACTCCAAGGAGAATTTTGTAACTGAGATGTCGGATAAATCTTAATTCTTAAATCTTAATTGTTGGATAAATCAGTTTCTGAGATTCAAATTAGTTAATTCGTGATTGCAGAAGAATTGATTTTACTAGACTTGTACATGCTCTAAAAAACCTTCCTTTGCAAGAGTGTAGATTTCATTAATTTGTTTAGGTGATAAGCAACAAGAAAGTAACTAAGGGAGCAGATAGTAGTTCCTTTATGCACACTGAGGAGTTACTCATTTCATGAGTAGCCCCATTGATTTCAATACGACTACTCCATGGAATAAGGCACTCTTTGATGTGAGTAAGGGTACCAGAACCTGGCCCTAAGGGAATATCTTGGCTCTCTTTAGCTCTCTCCCCCACAGTCCCTGACTATAAGGGATACTGATGTCAATGACCAAAACTTACATTATTCAAGCATTCTTACCATGAGTTAAAGATAATTAATGTACAATCCTGTAGAGCTGAGAATACTCTCTATTGTTTATTTCATATGGTTTGGGTTTTTTTATGGTTCTGTTCTAAGTGTTCGAGTATTAAATATAATCATTAAATTTATTAAGTTTTTTTAAGTTTAAAAATGGCAATGTTCTCAGCTATTTTATTTACAAATATTTGATTAATATTATTCTATCTTGTGACTAATCTTTTTCTGTCTTTGAGGAAGATGGTCCGTACAAAATTTACTTCATTTCAGGTTTATTAGGATAGGTCTTTCATGTAATAACATGATATTTGATCAGCAGCCATATACCATTTTGTGGCAATTCTTGAAACTCAGTTACACTCTATTGTTTAACTATATTATTAAAAGTAATGAGCCAGATTCAGCTGGGTTTACAGTGCTTAAGACATGCCAAGTGATGTTAGGTTAACATGAGCTACATAGTAATTCACATTTAAATATTTCTCCGTAAAACCCAACGTGAAAGTCATAGCCTTTTATACACACACCTACCTAGACACTGAAAATTGTGATCACTGCAGTTGATCAGGTAAGTTTAGGGAAAAATAATTAAAATAAATCCAGTCAACAAAGCTCATATCCAATAGAGACTTATGAAACAGCAATAAAGGCCAAATTCTGCTTTTGTTACTCATTTGAGTTGGTTTGTTGAAGTCAGTGTCCCAGTAGTCAATGGAATTAGTCCCATCAGGCAAGCAGGATTTGGTCCTAAGAGAAAATTTTTGGACAAGGAAATTCGGAGTTAATATTGAAAATCCATTTTTGGCTATTTCTCATTGTGTCTCCTTAATATTGCAGAGGTCTCCTAATAATGACAGTTTTAACCTTGGATCCTTTGCTTTTGGGGAGTTGAAATGAGAACTTTATCTGAATGGAATGTTTTGTGCTTTAATACTCCGGTACGTTGTGTTTGGAATTGAATCTATGTAAGAAAATGAATAATAAGTTTAATGAGGCCTAGTTAAAGAAAGCATTACATTGCATTTGGATTGCTCCCAGCAATCTTAATTGAACAAAGGGAAGGTTTCCAATATACCTTTAATGTTGGCTGACTCCCTGAAAACTTTTCTCTGAAGCTAGGAGAAAATACTGTTCCATTCCAATTCCAGACGCATACTGTAAAAAAACCACTCAAATTTTTATTATATAAAATTAGATCAGTAAGTATATTATGAGTTTTTATGGAGTGTTTTTAATCACAAGTTGATGTCATAATTAAACTATGTTGTAGTCCTATGTTTGCAGTTACTCCATAGTAAAAATGGAATAAATCCTTAGTAACGGAGAGCAAAATTTGGTCCAAAATTTGATCCAAAATTAAAATGTAGGCTGCTGACAACTGGAATCAACTCATTACAGTCAGGTGGTGGTATCAGAGAGCAGTTGGAGCTTGTGCTGTTTTACTGGCTAGAGACACAAAAAACAGTTTCAAAGCAATATTCCATTGAGCCAATTTGTCACTTGAAAATGTTATCCCATTCTGACACAGTTCTATGTATTCTGCCTCTTACGGATCAGATCAGTGATGAAGCAATGTTTGGATTAATGACTCGCAATTGAAAAGTTCTAGCCTTGTTTATATTATATCTGATTTTTTCCTTGTCAATAGCCCTGCTTTATGCTTACAATTTTGCTAACAGCTGCTGTGAGAAACAAGAGCTGGAACAGTGACAGTTCATTCCGTGGCCATACCTTGTCTATGCCTTCACCGGATTCAGCACTTGGTTGAACGTTCACGTTATTCTATTTAAAGACACTTGCTTCACCTATCATCAATGAGAAATAAATTTATGGGGGTTTGTAGTAAGGAAAGATAGGTTTGTTTAATTATATTTTGAGGATGTGGATTAAAAATTTAGAGCGAATGGGCTTGGGAAGGGAGTGGAAAAATGGCACATAGTAAAATTAAAACAGGAGACATTTACATGTATTCCACACAACACAAAGTTACTCATTCACACTACCTACCACTTACTTGGGAAATCTGCCTAATTGAGACTTTGCCGAGGAATTAGTTTAAGATTAATGACACAATAGCACAGACTGCTTCTTAATGGGCACAGTAATTGTTCTTAATGGGGATGCTTCTTGGGACTTCAGTGAGCAATATTGATTTACAATAGCTTAGGATCTGGTGCTATGACTTTTGTTCTTCAGTTTCACAATAGTTCCTACTGCTTAACTCTCTAATAGCAGCTTTCAGTCCTTTAACTATGATATGTGTGGCAATCTTATGAATTGCCTCACTTATCCTCTTTGTGTAAGGGACAAGAAATGTCATGAGTTTGTGCTCACAGACCTTTGAGTTCTTCTGTGGTGGGGATTGGGTTTTGTCCCTGCAGAAATAACATGGATTTGAGCCCCCAAAACCAGGGGATCCCTTGAATTCACAAAAGCACAGGACCACCCAATTGACGGCCTTGTGCTTTCCTAGTGGCTCCCAGCTACCCAGAGCCACTTCTGCAGGAGCTATACTGGCAGTGACATCCTCACTGGCTACTGCTTCCAGAACCTAAGGAGAGGGAAATGCCTAGGTTAGTGTGACAGAACCCTCATTATTTTAAGTGCTACAACCATTCACGCTTTGGTTTGTGGGAATGTCTCTTCCCCAGCCCTCACTTTCCCATTATGTGGAGCCAGTTCTCCAAAGAGACTTCACAGTGGGGCTTCTGCTGGGTCAGAGGAGAGTGGAAGGACTCTGCTGCAGAAGTGTCAGTCCTCACTTTTACACCTGCCTACCCAGATACATCTTTTTATTCCCTCCACTTAGTGAGGTCCTTTTAATCAACCTAAAGCATCAAGGAAGCACTTTGCTTGCAGGTATTAGCAATAGTTGTTCTACATCACAACGTTCAGGGAGATTACATCTGTATATCAGTCAGTAAAAATCCCTTTCAGATGATCCTTAAGCACTTTATTAATGGATACATCCAAAGGCCTGGGCAAGTTGGTATACAAAGAAGAGACAAAAACCATAAGAAGTTTTGTCTATTTTTTCTAGTAGAACACCCATGTGTGGTGTAGAATGGTTCATAATTAGGATGGCACAGAATTCATGCAATCTATTTTTTAATGTTCATAGCATAGACCTTCTGTAATGTAAGGCAATATTTTTATGTCCTATACAATGCTGTGTGCTATCACAGTTAGGCCAAAGATTTCCCATATGGAAATTATCCCAGCTTCTCAGAAACAAAATTTGTAAGTGACCCTCTGGTAAATGACCCAGAGAGGCAGGAAGCCAACAGAAAAAGTGAAAGTTTAAAGCCATGGAGACTTGTTGCTTATAATCCATCCTTGATGTTTCAAGATATAAATTGTTTATAACAATTTGAATTCATCCATTTAAAATAACAAATTCACTGCACTCCATTCTATAGTAATTACATGTTTGTGAGAACAGCTTGCTATTGTTACCTCTGCAAATCAACTAAATATATATCACACACACAAATGACATTAAAAGATCATGTAATACATAATACATATGCACAATCACATATTTTTTTCAGTGGGACCCCTGTCTCATTGGGTGCACAGCATGGACTGTGCTCATCTACTGAGCAGCTAGTCTATATTTCTTTTATTCTGATCATTCAGTGTTTATTATTTATTGCACTAGATACAAAATTATTAACTTCCTTCTGGGCTTTTTAAAGATGCTTTCTTCATAGTGTCTGGGGCCTGGATCCACAAAGGGACTTAAGCATTGCAACTCCTAATGTTTAGGCACCTAGAAAAATCACTGGAACAACAAGAACCACAAAGGCAGAGTGGCACCTAGACTCCCGATACAATGTAAGTGAACCGATAGGTAGCTTAGAATGGGATCCACAAGACCCAGCATACTAGGTAGGGAGCCACCAAAGATAGCCAACAGGAGATGTTGAGGGTGGGGTATGTCCTAAATCCTGCCCCTCCCATGGAGTTAGGTGTCTATATCTGTCCTTGAGTCAGACAGTTTAGGTGCCTGTGCTGTTTCCTCAAAGAAATGGCAGACAAATGTAACCACTTCAGATAAATAATTAGTCATTGGGTTAGAGAGAAAAAAAGTGAGAGGACTCTAGAGCTTGGTGAAGGCCTTTAGAGGAGGTGGAAGACCCAGGGCCCAGTCGCCCTGCTCCAATTAATATCTAATTATTTAACCAAAGTGAAACAGCTTCAACAGAAGAGATTGAGGGAGCCCCACAGCAGAATATCCCCTAACCCAGTGGTTAAGACACTCTCCTGAGAGAATTTGAACCCAGGTCTCCAGTCTTTCTCCCCAACGGGTAGAGGGGGAAACTAAGCCCAGGTCGTTGACATCTCAGCTGAATGTTCTGCCTACTGGGCTAAAAAGTTGTAAGGGAGGCACCTCCTCCTCTGGCTGGATTTTGAATGGGACCCAATCTGGTGGCTTGCTCTGAGCAGGCCTACCAGATTGGGCCCTGCAGGTAACATAGGTAGGGGAACACCTATCTTTCCCTGCCTTGAGGGTTTTGATGTGATATAGGTGTCCAGACACCTAGAGGGAGGCAGCAGTGTGCATGCCCAGAGGCAGAAACTTTGGCACCTAGGGAACTTTCGGGGGCGAGGGGGTAGGAGTAGTTTAAGCTCCATGTGAGTTTAAGCACCGACAGGGTTAGGTGGCACCTGAGTAGGGTTTTGTGTGTCTGTGTATTGCAGTGGTGCCTAAATCTGGGGTTTATGTGCCTAAGTAGCTTTGTGTACTTGGGCATTGGTTGTTACAAAAAATACATGTATCTGCATAATGCCTCCATGAGGTGAGGTGGTATTAGTACCATTTGATAGATGGGAAATGAGGTGCAGTGATTAAAGTCAAAATTGTCAAGTGTCAGCTAGTTTTGGGTACTCAATTTGTGAAGTTCAGAGACTGATTTTTCAGAGTACATTTTATAGCACTTTATATATAAGAAGCAGAACTCCCCTTGTCCTCAGTTGCAGTTTTGAGTGCTTAGTACTCGTGCAAGTCAGACCCCACCTGCCTCATCTTGGGCACCCAACGAACGAGGCACACACAATTAGGAACACACCTGTGAAAAGTTTGGACTAAATGATTTGCACAACTCTGACAGACACAGGGATAAAATATAGTTCTCGAGGACAGTGGTCAACTGCCTAACCCATAAGATGATCCTTTCTCTTCCTACAATCCCCTGCCTTATTCACCACATACCTTCCAACTTGTTCAACAAATGAGGTAGGGGGTCTTGCTGACAACAGCCTCATGAACTACAGAATCCTGATGCATTTCCTGAAAGCCATCCATCCTGTACGCTGAATGAGGATACTGTGATAAAAATACTATATGATCATGTAATTTAATGACTGACTATCAAAATGCATATGCACAAGGGGGCTGAATTAAGGTTGCACAGGCAACCTTAATGTTGTCATTTCCTAACTTTTGAGTGCTTGCCTTTGCACCTTAACATTCTTTTAATGTATGCTACCTACACCGCCTATAATCTATGTATAAGTTAACATCTGGGCACCTCTGAGGATACTTTCCTATTCAAAAATAAAGCAAATTCTCTTTTATCAGACTCTAAGAATGATATTTTTGCAGATAGATGCTCAAGTAAATTTCTGACATGTTATCCTAGAAATCCAACTGTATTAGAAGAATGTAGAACTTAGCATGATAAAAGAAATCTGAGTTTTCCAGGTTTCACAACAGAATTCAATATTAATAGCTCAATTCCTTCTCTGAAAGAACTTAACATATTAAGAAAGCAAAATTCTCAGTGCTGCAAAAGGTGGGCCAAGTTAAAGGTCATCTGATCTCAATGAAGAAAAACAGCACTAACAAAAGTGGATAATTCTAAGCTTCAGATATGACTACAGTTCTGTCAAAGAGCCAAGAGAAATGACAGATTCTCCTGCTTCGCCAGAGTTGACTGTTGCTTAAAATTCAGAAACTGGCATGTTTGTAAAGCTGCATTTAGATGCCTTGCCAGAAGTGAAGTTGCTGGCTATATACTAGTTTATTTTAATAAATTCATGTTCACATGTTGCAGATCTTCAGCTATATCATTTCTTCTATTTGTACTACATGTCTGCGTGCTTCCATTTAACCCCTTCTATGGGAAGGGTACTTACAACACTTGCTGTTGCAGAAATTATGAGTTTACAGCTAAAATACATCAAGATTCAATATACTGTCCCTTTGGGATATCTCAGGTAGACGCTGTTTAGTTTCTCTGCATATATTTTATTTTATTTTATTTTATATGACTATTCACATTTTGGGGCACTTTCTCATGAAATCGGAAGAGGTCCATCTAAGATGTAAACAAAATTCAACTTAAATATTCAGTAGATTTATTCCAAAGTGGCCATTGAAAGTGTATTGTTCTGTACAACACCAAAATCTATGCGTGATCAGAATTATCATGGAACAAGATATTTCTAAAAAGACTTTTCAAATCTCAAATTCTTGCAGTGAACCTCTCAGAATAATTATTCACAAATTTACCATCAATTTTGCTAAACTACTACATTCAAGTTTCAGAGTAACAGCCGTGTTAGTCTGTATTCGCAAAAAGAAAAGGAGTACTTGTGGCACTTTAGAGGCTAACCAATTTATTTGAGCATAAGCTTTCGTGAGCTACAGCTCACTTCATCGGATGCATTTGAGCTGTAGCTCACGAAAGCTTATGCTCAAATAAATTGGTTAGTCTCTAAGGTGCCACAAGTACTCCTTTTCTTTTTACTACATTCAAGAATATCATGACCTTGTGTGCACGTCACAAACACAAAACAGGCATAATTGCTGAATAAGTTACTTGTTACAAATTATTCATCCAGGGTGGTAAATATCAATCATCCTTCTATCTGTGAACTCACTGATTTCCAATCAAAGAATTCAGATCTATAGTCACATGAAAATGGAATACATAGTTCTTTTGTAATAAAGAAGGCAGATCGGAGGCTAGGCTAGCTTAAACAAGGTATTGTGAACAAGACATGGGAATTTGTTATAGCATTGTACAACTCTGTGAGGCAGGTGGAATACAGTGTCAGATTTTGGCCCCTTACTTCAATAAAGCCAAATTGTAAGCCCCTTATTGCCACAGCTGTCTAGCACGACTAAGGGTTTCACCCTGTGGCCCATAAGGACGTACAAATCATAAGGTAGGTCCACAGAAGAGCTACTAATTTGACTCAGTGAATTTGCCTTGGATTTACCTGCTGTAAAAGACAATACAGTCTGACCCTATGTTCACATGTGAATTCATTTTTCTCCTTAAAATGCAACTGGTGAGGACATTACAGACTTTCAAGAGAACAATAACAACAACAACAACTGTTTACTGATTCAAAAAGGGAAAGTAATCTTTTGTGAAACCAGGATAAACTCTTCCTTAACATCACTCAGAATTTGCTAGAATACTTTAAAATTACTTCAGAAAGAAGATTTGTGATTAGCTTTACTAGAAATGGTTAATATTTTTTGGAGATCCCAGACATGGGTAACTTTTATTGGACACTATAAATTGTGAGAGACAAGGTGAGTGAGGAAATATCTTTTACTGGACCAATTTCTGTTAGTGAAAGAGACAAGAGTTTGAAAGCTTGTCTCTTTCACCAACAGAAGTTAATCCAATAAAAGATATTACCTCACTGACCTTGTCTCTCATAACCTTGGACCAGCACACAGCGACAACAACACTGCAAACAACTATAAATTATGACAGGAATACAGAAAGGAAGACATTTCATTCTTTAACTTTTATTGTTTATTTTACACAAAGCTGCTGCTTGCTGTGCCAGTCTACAAGCTTTTTCATGAAAAATGGAGTTAGGAAATTTGGGCTCTGTATTCCTGTCTCTGCCACTACTTGCTCTGTCTCCATGGGAAAGTCATCTAACATCTCTGCCTCAGTTTCCCCATCTGTAAAAGTGGGGATTATACTTAGTTTTCAAAAGCGAATCAAGATCTACAAATGAAAAGGGCTATTTTAGACCCAAGTATTATTATTTAAGAGCGTCAATCTTAATATGTCAAAAATCATTGTGTGACACAGCAGGTAAGCAGAGATCAGGTGAAGGGGGAGAAGATGAACACATGGATTTGTGTTTCAAACATACAAAGGAGAAATAAAATTGGAACTCTGGCTGAAAGAACTCTAACTGTTGAAAAGGTTTGTTACAGGGTCAAGCATCTAGCTTAGAATGAGTGACTTTCACAATATCATTCCTCTCAGAGCACCCAATTATAAAATCTTCAGGCTCATCTCAGAAATCAGTGGAAGGTTTGCTGGAGTAAGAATTTCCAGTTCAACCTCAATCCTTTAGGACTCCCTTGTTCTGTCCCCTCCCACATGAGCAGAACCACATTCTGCTCATGGTGAGATCCTCTGGCTGTCTCTGCCCTGAAGACAGACAGGCGTGGTAGTTTCTCTCTTCAAGGAGACCGTTTCTCTCTCCCTGGTAACCCCAGGACTGGGTCTGTACACCCATTCACACAGAGTCAGTAAGAATCTTAATGAATAAATTGCAATGAATTTTTCGATTACTTTATTATAAGTGCCTTGAAATTGGATTGCTATTCTAATCCATCTATATGCAATTTAGATGCCAGCTCATGCTGTTGAACAATTAGCTGACCATACTTGAAATTTGCACTGAGAGTGCCATTGCATTCTCAATTTGGCTGAGACAGGGT
This sequence comes from Natator depressus, assembly GCF_965152275.1. Classification (NCBI taxonomy): domain Eukaryota; kingdom Metazoa; phylum Chordata; order Testudines; family Cheloniidae; genus Natator; species Natator depressus. The sequence continues at coordinate 66,268,267 of NC_134236.1, forward strand.
CTCTTAGTTTGGACTCATTATCTTTCTCATCTTGCACAAACTGTTCTTAGGGACTATATTTTAAGGGCTGATGTAAATTGGCACAGCTCTATTGAAGCCACTGGAGCATCTGGCCTGGTAAATTAAAGGAGATATAACTAGGTACGAGAATACATGCAGTGGTGAGCTGGAGCCGGTTCACACCGGTTCGCGTGAACCGGTTGTTAAATTTTGAAGCTGGTTTAGAACCGGTTGTTAAAGGGGTGAGCAAACTCCGGCCAACGGGCCACATGCGGCCTGCGGGACCATCCTGTCCATCCCACCTGAGTTCTTGGCTAGGGAGGCCCCCCTGTGAATTTTTACTCACCTGGTGGCACTCTGAGCCTTTGGTGGCACTTTGGCGGCGGGTCCTTCACTCATTCCGGGCCTTTGGCGGCGGGTCCTTCAGTGCCGCCGAAGACCCGGAGCGACTGAAGGACGTGCTGCCGAAGTGCCGCCGAAGGCTCGGAGCGACTGAAGGAACCGGTTCTTCAGCTTCTGACAGCTCATCACTGAATACATGTATATAAGTTTGACCATCCCGAAAGTCATCGACTCACTTTTAAAAAAAAGTCTTTATTTCAAAGATGCCTAATTGGTTAGGATGTATATTTCCTGTAGTTTTATTATACCAAAGGCCATTAAGATTCTTAATAAGCACAGGTGTAATATATAATCTGCACACCATAAAAAGTGTACTGGATGTACAATGTTTCTCTCCTTTGACTGCTTAAGCACATTAAAATTACTTCCTCAGTGATCTCTCAGAATCACTATGTTTATGGTTTACCATTTGGAATTTTATATGAAAAGGCTATACATACTCCTTTTTCTTTTCTTTTTTTTTAAGTTTTATATTGTTGTATTTCTTGGATAATTATCTTTAATCTACAATACCCAGACTGCAGTTAATACTGGAATACTTCATAGTATTATCTTACTTACATAATTATTTTCTGTAATTGAACAGAGTAAATCCACACACCCATGTGACCCATTTTCAAAGTAAGCATCCCAAACTATTGGACTGGCTGTGTGGAATAGGGTTATAAGTCTTTTTAAAAAAAAATATAAAGGTAGTATGAAATTCTGGCTCCACTGAAGTCAATGACAAAACTCCCATTGACTTTAAGGGGGCTAGGATTTCATATATACAGTCAAAATGTATGGACAAATATAGGATCTGATCTTTTAACTCTTATACAAACACATGTAGCCCTTACTCATGCAACTAGTACCACATAAATCACACTGAAACCGTTGGGCTGACTGTATGAGTTATGATTTTGGGACTGGGTCCATAGGAGTTAATTTGCCTGCAAAGCTACATACATGTCCAAACTGATAGAAAAATCAAAGTAGCGGTATTAAAAATATATCAATGCGCTTGCAAATTTAATTACATTTTTTTAAAGTATACATAAATCTATGTTGCGTCACCACCTTTGTAAATAGATAGTAATTGTGTAACCCCTACTCCCCCAACTCAGTTTGCCAGAGCCTGGGGTGTCACTCTGAACCTCAGCAGAGTCCTACCTACAACTGAAACGACTACCAGAGCCTGCTGACACCATTTTCCATTATGCTTGTTGTCAACGGTGTGAACAACAATGGACTAGAAATGCCTGCTGAGACCACTAGGGAGGCTTCTGCATTGCGTAATATGGACAAGCAATTTGCTGGGCCAATGATGAGCCAGGACTGCTCAGTCCCGCAGTGGGAGGAGACAGCCTGACTCAGAGACAAGGTTTTGTTTTAGGTTTGAGCTTGGGTTGGGAGCTGTGTCAGCGAGAAGCAGAACGCCTCAGGGAGTCTGATGAACTCCTGCCCACTCCCTGTAAAGGGAGTCTTTGAACTGCCGGGGGAAAGTTGTATGGCCAGGCAGTTCCACCCCTGCAGAGTGGTGGAGATCTGAACTGACCCTGGCAACTGACAGCCTCCACAGGACTCTGGATCAGGGAGCCAGGTGAGGACCCTGCCTCACTTGGGACAAAGACACAGTTAAGGGGACTAGTTTTGTTTAAGTCAGCCAATGTTCACAATGCAGCAGCACTAATTTTTGGACTCGCTCTCAGCCAGGGAAGGTGTTGGAGGGAATCGGGGTGTTGGGAAGGATTGTGAGCATTGGGAAGTGAGGAATTTGTCAATTTGTTAGTGTTGGGTACTTTAACCCTAATACTTTCCTTCCCCGCATCCTTTCTCCTATTCCCAGTAAAGTCTCCTTTGTTATAGTTATTTTCAGGTGTGTCATTTCTTTGCTGGGATTTGTGTTGATGCACTTTGTTTCCTGTGTATTGGGTTTTACAGTCCTTGCCAGATAGTAGTATTATTCAGGGACATTGTCCTGGGCACAGTGAGAAGTCACCTTGGGTGGAGGCACCAGGTATCATAAAAAGAGCCTGGGACCCAACCCATGTGAGGAGAGGGGAGAAATCACTCCAAGTAACAAGCACCAGGGAGGAGGCATGAGGCAAACCTTGGGGGAGGGGCTACAGTTGACTAGGACAACACAAATTACTGGGCTCAACAAAAGGAGAAGCTGGATGAAATTCAATGACCTGTATTATACAGGAGTCATGCTGGATAATCCAGTGGTCTCTTCTGGCCCCAGAAAAAAAAAATCTATGAAAAGATCCTAAATACTATATGCTGTAGTAGGAGGAGTTCTTATCTCTGATAAAATCTTTTAAACATCAATATGTCAGTTCCCTTTTTTGGTATGGTAGGTACATTATTCCCAACATACACATCCTCATTCCACAAAAGGATACATTTCATAACCTTAATGCTTTATCAACTTAAAATTCCTGTAATATTCTTCCTTCTCAAAACACCGAAGGTAATACATATAAAAACTAGCCAGGACCAGACAAGAGCACTAGGACACTTAAATGCTCAGTAAAATGTATATTAAAAACTTATATTTGATATTCAGAACATCTTCACTGTGTATAGAAGGCAAAAAACCAAAGACAACAAACAAACTTCTGCCTGTTTTGTCCCTCCATTCCCAGCAATAGGATTGGACTTTAATTTTATACCTACTCTGTTGCTTTTATCAGATTCAGTACAAGTGCATATCATGAATCTGGGAGCAATTTATAGATCCTTTAAATTTTGTCTTTGATTTTAAACCTTTCTAGCTGAACAATTTCCTGTACCCATTTGTTCCTGTGCTTGCCAATTGTCAATGCAATCGTTTGACTTCTGATGGTCCCTTTTGATGTTTTCCAAATTAAATGACCAGATAGTGGAGATGCCTTTATTCATTTTCAAGGAAGCTATTTCATCTTTTAAATAAAATTATGCAATGTGGGGCTTTTAAAATTATTAAATATTTAGCTTACATTAGATTTACTTGGCTTTGTAGAACCCAGTTCACCATTGCTATGCATCTTTGAGAGCAAAGCGGTGCAAAATGCTACCATTCTGATTTGGCAGAGTTTTACACCCATTTTGTATTACTTTGCACTTGTGTAAATGATGACATGAAGTACAGATTCGTAGTGAATCAAGTATGTGTAAGTCCTGTGGCCCAAAGTTGATGAACAGGGGAAAGAAAGGCTACAGAGTTGCTTCATCTGTTACTAGAGACGGTCAGAAAGTTTCCAGCAGAACATTTTTCCATCTGAAAATTCCAATTCATCACAATTAAAATACCCTGCAGAGAAGTGTGGATTTTGACAAGAAGGGACCACTGTGATCATCTGTTCTGACGTCCTGTTCACCACAGGCCAAAGAACTTCCCTAAAATAGTTTCAGTTTGAGCTAGAGAACATTAGAAGAAAAATCCAAACAATCTTGATTTAAAAAAAAAAATGCAATGGAGAATTCACTACAACCTTTGGTGAGTTGTTCCAGTGGTTAATTACGTTCACTGTTTAAAAAATGTGTGCTTTATTACTAATCTGAATTTGTCTAGCTTCAGTTTCTAACCTTTGATTCTTGTTATGCCTTGGCCTGCCAGATTGACAAGCCTATTATCAAATATTTGTTCCTCAGGTAGGTACTTATACACTGATCAAGTCAGCCCTTAACCTTCTGTTTGTTAAGCTAACTAGATAGACTCAAGGAGCTCAGTGACTCCGTAAGACATGTTTTCCAATCCTTTAATCATTATGGCTTTTCCCTGATCTCTAATTTGTCAGTGCCCTTGAATTGTGGACACCAGACCTGGACAACTGCTGGAATACTGTACCCAATGGAAAGCTGCCTGGTTACCTTGCAGCTCACCTACCTCCTCCTCATGCCTCACAGGGAGCTGGCTGCCTGTGGACTTGGGCAACCCAGGTATTTGGGCAACCTGGGGAGCAAACTGAAAAAAAAGTCCATTTTGGTTCTTCTGAAACAGATTTTCCTGTCTTTCTCTGCGCCCCCCCCCAAATTAAAATTGTTCTTTCATCCCAAATTGGGATGAACCGTTAAAAAAAAATATACATATATCAGAATTTGACATGGGGAAAAGTCTATTTTCCAGTCACATGTTCTATGATATACTCAGGTTTCAGAGTAGCAGCCGTGTTAGTCTGTATCGGTAAAAAGAAAAGGAGTACTTGTGGCACCTTAGAGACTAACCAATTTATTTGAGCATAAGCTTTCGTGAGCTACAGCTCACTTCATCGGATGCATAGAGTGGAAAATATAGTCCACTGTATATATTTTTTTTCCACTGTATGCATCCGATGAAGTGAGCGGTAGCTCATGAAAGCTTATGCTCTAATATATTTGTTAGTCTCTAAGGTGCCACAAGTCCTCCTGTTCTTTTTATGATATACTCAGAACTCTAGATGGAAAAACGTAAGGGGAGAAAGAGCTCTCTGCTCCCATCTAGTGGCAAATAGGGGGAATTATGGCTAGAGAGAGTTTTATTTCCTCAAGCTTTCTACACAAATTCCTGTAGTGGCACTTTGGGAGTTACTATAACTGTACAGAACTCAGAATTGGTTGGGTAGTGGAACTGAATGGAAAGGTCTTCTGTCTTGAGGCAAGAAGGACAATCTTGGTGGGAAAGATTTTACCCAAAGCTACTTTTTGCTACTGGTTCCCCCACTACTGAAGAGGGTGGGCTGTGCAGCAGATGAAGGGGGAAGATGTGATAAAGGGATTGTTGCCTAATGGATGTTGACACTGGCAGGTGGGGAACCAGATTAGCAGACTCCTGCCAGAGTTATCATGGGGAGTGTTTAATATAGATTTTTGCTGTGTTCTCCCACATTCGTGTTGTGTCCCCTGTGCCCTTAATAGTTTTCCTTGTTTCACATGCAGGCTCAGTGCTTGGGAGTGGGGAAGGATTGCCTACTAAGGGAGTCCAGGGAAGGTATTTAGTAGGCCCAGGAATTCTGGGTGAGTAGCCCCTGGTGTTTATTTTTAAGAGGGACCCTTCGCTGTTTGAACCCAGCCTTTGTTGTTGCCAACACCTGGCAGAAGGGCAACAGATTAAATACACTGATTTCATAGTACAGAGTACTGATCCCCACTCTCAGCTGCAGGCTTGCTTTCCTGCTATTAAAATATTTTGTACTTTGGCAGAATTCACAGGAAGAAGATGGTTTTATTATCCAGCTGTAGACAGTGCCAAATATCCATTAGTTTAGAGTTATTCGTGAGTTTGTTTAGAGCATTTCTATGGAGCTAGAGAGCTGAGATCCAATTTTTGGTAATCTTCTGCATCACAGTTTAGATCTCAGGCTGTTACATCTGTCATAAAAAAAATATAAATTTCATGCAATAATTTCTCCTAAATATCTGAGGCTCAAATATAAAATAAATTAAATTCACCATATTTTAGGTGATTCATTTTATATGTATTTGTACTACAGTAGCACCCAAAGTCCCTTTCAAGATCATGGCCCCATTGTGCTAGACACAGTATAAAGATGTTATCAGAATACCTGCCTGGAAGATCTTAGTCTAAAAAGGCACAAGTACCATTATTCCCATTTTACAGATGGGAAATGGAGGTAAAGTGACCTGTGGCCAGGGTCACACAAACTTCTGTAGCAGAGCTGAAAATTGAGGTGCAGTCCAGTGACCATCTTTCTTCTCAGTCCAATTCAATATCCTTAGCTTCCAGACTAGATTATAATAATCCTTTCTGGCTTTAAAAATCTTTAAACATGACTAGGAAATGCTGTAATATTATTAATCAGTGCAGTCTGAGTCTCTTGCTGGCTTCATTAAATTGATAAGTCTTTGTCAGAGACTTATACTTGAGGTTTGCTGCCAAAGATGTGGCAAAAGCCTTTCTCTGTTATGGACTCAGTATATTTATACAGTTGTATAAAGATAAATGAAATATCAATAGTACTTTTCAGTAACTGTTTATTATTTCATGTTAAATTACAACAATTCCATAGAACAGCTACATCTTTTCCAGAAGGAATACAGGATGATTTGTTCAATGCACGTACCAGTGACTGGACTTTGTATAAAAAAAATTTGGCTTAATCCACAAAGAGAACTCCTAAATTTATATTTAAACATTTTGGTTCTAATAATGTAAAAGTTGGACATTAGTATTTTCAGCCTCAAATGAAACACAAATATGTACCTTAAAAATCTGTGGTAAAATCTAATATTTTCTTCACACGTTTAAATGCATTCTCTGCAGACGCAGACCATAAAGATTTGGGTCCATCTGAATGGAAAACCTGCACTTAGGCTAGGTCATCTGAATGTTTGACTCATTTCCGAATCAATGGCTACCATCATCTATGGTTCACAAAGGTATAGTGCTATCTCTGAAAGTGGTTCCTGGAAATATATTACAGGTCTAGCCAAGTTATAGACTGATGCTAGGACATTGCTCCTGGAACTATTGCCTCAACGAGACATTTCTACCAGAAATTAGACTCTTGAAGATGGTAATGGAGTGACTTTAGAAAAACAAGGGGTCAAATCATTCAGTTCTTACTTGGGCAAAACTCCTGTGGAGATCAGATTATAAACTCCTCGGGGCAGGTTTGTCTTGGGCAAGATTAAGCACACTGTGGGCAGTTAAATCAAATAATTTTAGAGGGAGTTTTGCCAGTGTCAAATAGCCAGGCTGCCTGGAAAGCCATCCAGCTGCAGAACTCACCACAACAGGTGCACCTACTTCAGTTTCCCTCCTTCAAAGTCCCCAGTAATTCTATACCAGGTTCTTTTGGCTAATACCATGCCTTCTTGGGGCCAATCTATTACAAAAACATAGTGCAAGTAGTCCATAACAAGAGTCCCAAAATATAATCCATTTATCCCAAGATATCTGGTCCCTCTACCTCCACACTCCAGCATCTTCCACCAATTCTGGGTTCTTCTTCAGTCCCCTCCTGTCCTTCTACAAGGACAGCCACCCTAGCTTTCCAGCTGAAGTGCAACCCTGCTGTTTCCAGAGGGAATGTCTCCCCCACTCCTCAACCAGGTCTTTTCTGAAGGGAGTTAATCTTCATCAGGGAAGCAGCCATCACTCCCCCAGCTCTTAGCCTTCTCTGGCCCTCTAGCTTCATCAGATAAGCCCCATTGCTATTCCCCTGCCTTTAGCCCTCTCTGGCTCATAAATCAGAAGGCAACACGCTCTGCTTCTCTCTAGCCTTCAGCCCTCTCCAGCCCTGGCTCTCTGGTTTGTTGAAGTTAGCTAGCAAACCCCTCTCGCTGCTCTTCTGCCTTCAACCTTCCCCCAAAACTGCTTATAGGTTCCTTCAGGGACTTCCTATTGTTTCCTGGTCTCTGGTAGCTCTTTCCTACTAATCTCTCACTCCTAGGCAACTTCTGCCCTTTCCTGACTGAACTCTGCTTCCTCCATCTCTCCCCATTTATATGGCTCAGATGATAGTACCATCTTTTAACCCAACTGGGGTCAGCGGTCAACTGACCAGTCACAGGTCAATTATCCTTTTCCCTCTTAAAAGGCAAGGGTTGACTACAGATTGCAGAATTTGGCCTATGTTCTGATTACTCACAGATCATCTGAACATTAGTAGCATGTACTCATAGGCATTTAGGTGTGATAATTAAATATATCTTATTCCTTAGACATTCTGATGTCTTCTGCATCTTTTTCTTTCCTCTTTGACTGCATGGTTGTATGTAATGCTAATGTAGCCTCAAGACCTCTAATTAACACTAAAGTTTACTGAAGCAGATGCATAAACTGTATGGCAGATACATAAGCTAATACCAGGCTTAGGTGTCACAACTTCTCTCAGTTACCAGAAAGCAAAATGCTCTGGAAGTCCTCTTGTCTAGTAGCAATATGATTACTGCATGCTGTACTAAATACTAGTATTCACTGACAGCAAGTCCTTCAGTAATATACACAGTACATTATTTTTCTCTCTGCCCTCTAGTTCTCCCTCACTGATCAACAGGGCTGCTCACTGAGCAAGTGTCAGCACAGCACAGAATACAGAAAGGAGAGAAGGAAACAAAATGGCCACTATCCTTACTGTTACCTGAATTGCAGGAATAAACAGTCCTCTTCAGACCTTCTTTCGGCACTTTGTTCTAGCAAAAAGAAGCCAGAAAACGTTGATCATCAGCTTGAAGTTCTCGTCTAGTTATTGTATGTTTCTCACACACAGAGCAAGCTGAGCCTGAAGGCTTGTCCCTCCCCATCTGCTGATGCCCTAAGATCCCTGGAGAAATTCTGTGGACCTTAGGGCACCCACAGATGGCCTTTTCAGTGGAGGCTTCTGGGCCTCACTTTCCCTATCGCAGCAAGTTTTAGGAGCGATATTGAGTCACACGAGTGTGCAATTGGAGGAATAACTTGCAGAATCAGGCCCCAGTTTACATCTCTATGAAGTGTCTGACACTTTGCTCAGTCCTGGGTGACTATTTTGTCTTTATCTTCCTCTGGGGATACAGCCATAATCCAGTTCCTCTTGACTACATGATTCTCAGCCCTTTGATTTACATCCTGGTTAGAATCTGATTCACCAGATGAATTACCCTTGCATAGAGAGAGGCCTGGTGCTTTTTAGCAGTCTAAGCGCTGTTTGTTTTAACATAATGTCCTTACTCCTTGCCCGTTCTACAGGCTTTTTTCTCTGTAACACTTAATCCTGATCTTTTAAATATTTAAACCTTATACAGTTTACAAGGATGCAATGCATTTACTTAATGCTAGCACCATTACCAGTCCTGGTTTCTCTCCAAAGTCATTACTCATGATCCTTGTAGTGTCAGCTGAGCTAGGCGTCTCATTTTCTCTCTTCTTGCCCTGGAGAGCCATGCCAGTATTCAGGTTATCAATTAAGATGGTCTTGGGAACTCAATGCTATAGCTAGCTTTCAGTACTCCAGCAATTAATTATCTGTTTCTTATTTATATATGTGACATTAAATGACAAATCAGTATCTCACTTAAATTGTTCTGTCTCTGATGGCCTGAATTTGTAAGCCATCTCTAGTCAGTCTCTATATCACTAGAATGTTTTCCTGGAAGAAATGGTCCTTTGATTAGAACTGTCTGTTTGAGATGTACAGAGCTGATTTGATTCTGTATCATGTAGTGCACTCTAGTGGTTTCTGCTTGTAGTTCAAGCAGATCAGCTTTGTATTCTTTCTATACAGAGAGAATTAGCAGTCTATACGTTCCCTTTGACTCTTGAAAATGATGAATAAACTGAAAAAACAGGGCAATCTGCCCCTTCAATAGCTAAGGGTGGGAGGGGACACAGGTGCTGGGAATCAGCTGAACGGTACCTCATGATTGGCCCACACACTCAGCTGGATGATATAAAGGAGAGCCCAGCCCTGTAAGAGGGTATGGGAAATCAGCACACAGCATGTTATCCTGCAGATGGTCTGGGTCAGGTGACTTCCCAGTAGCTGCTGGAGGTCAGAGGGCCCCAGTCTGAATCCGTCACCAGATAGAGGTTTGTGTTGCTTTTTGCACTTTGTTTGTTTGTGAAGATAAAGAAGAGAGCCCTGAAGAAAGACAGCAATACCCAGTTTAGTCTATTTGTCCCCAGCTGGTGATTAGGACCGCCCATGTACACTGTCCCGTTTCACAAAGCTTTTCTACCTTAATCTGAACAGTACTACCACCACCTCTGTGCTAAAAAGAAACCCAGATGAGTTTTCTATAACCTGAGAAAGCATGAGGGGATGGAGGAGACTCCATGAACTGTACTAGGGACTTTGACTATAGTCAGTCTCTGTGTGGAAGGGGCTCAGATTCTCTAGTGATGGGTGGCAGTGCAACCCCCTAAATAGACAGACGCACTGTAGTTGCCAGTCATCTTGACCAGCGTATTTAAATTCTATTGGGAGAATAGAAGCCAGCTGCCTCAATGCTCCTCTGTTTCCATCAGGGGCAGCAGAGCCTTCCCAAAAGTGGGGGGAGGGCTGGGGCCCCCACCCCTCTGCGGCCCAAGGCCCTGTTCCTGGCCAAACTGGAGTGGTCCCCCACCCATCTCTCTGCCCCTTGAAGCCCGCATCCAGGACAGGTGGAGGGACCCAAGCTCCCCCACAGCTGCCCATGCAGCTCTTACCCCAACCCAGCCGGCGGCTGGGGCCAGGCCTCGAAGCCAAAGCCCAGCCATGGTAAGAGCCAAGCAGGCAGCTGTGGGGATCCATGGCGCAGACCCTCCACCGGCCCTGGGCAGGGGATCCAGTGGGCAGGGACACAGGGTAGGGGGCTGCTCTCGGGCCCCCTGCACCATGAGCAGGTGGAGGGTCTGCACAGTTCCCACAACTGCCTGGGCTCCACCAGCTCCTGGCTTGGCTGGGGGAATGGGGCTGGGGGGGAGGGGAGGAAGAGGAGGTGAAGGGAGCAGGGTCCGCTATGGTGAAGAAGAGACCAGGACAGGCCTGTCCACTTCTAAGAAATGGAAGGGCCATGGACCCCCAGCCCTGTTCCAGTGCCACTGGTTTCCATAAGAGGAGTGGAATACAGATGCACAAACCCGTCCCCAAAAGTGAAGACTGGGTGTGGTGGGGACTGGCTCCACAACACATACTCCTTCCCCTAACTACCTGCTTCTGACCCTGCAGAAGTTCTCCTGTGGGTGATTCTGGAGTTCTGGTCCTGTAATTGTACAGAGGACTGGGTGACTTGGAATCATAACTAGAGAGACCAGCAGACTTCATGGCATCATGATGCCCTGTGAAACTTTGGGGACACACTTCAAATAAATGAGGATACCCTTAATTTGCATGAATACCTTCTCTATGGTGTGAGAGTCCCATTGAAGGGGTTTCAAGGGAAGTAGCTGGGGTGTGTGAATGGGGAGGCAGTGTTGATGGCAGCACAGAGATTGGAACAATGCTTTCTGGGGATTTCTGTGCAATGGCCCTTGGCTCTGATGGAACAACTAGTTGTTCCCACTGACCTCAACAGAAGCAGTTGGGTACTCAGTATTTTTGAAAATCAAGACACTGATTTGGGTGCCTGTTTATAGATATAGGAGCCTAACTTTAGGCTCCAATTTTGAAAATCAGGTGTTCACTATTCATGCTGTTTGCTTCTTGCATTTGACCAGTAAAGACTGAATAGTTCTGTTCAGTTCCATGTCTGTTTCTAGTCAGTTTTATGCACTATGAAAGCCTGTGAGGGTTATGTTGCAAACACTTCAGAAAAAACATATAAAAAGCCCCCAAACTGAAATTTTACAATAAAAGTCATGAACATATTTCTGTTAATAATAGGTTTTGTATAACCTTTGTGGCCCACTTGCTACTTTCTTATAATAGTAGCTAAGCAGGTAATAGTAGTTGTCATCTATTGCCCAGCCATGAGGAGACATGAGCAGATAAACCGCCATTGTGTTACATTAACAAAATCTACACTTTGGGACTAATGTAGCTGACAGTGTCTTTTTAAGTTAATATCCTTTAAACTGCATAACTATGTGAGGCTAACCCATTTTCACTATGTTAGAGCATTCATGTATAATTTTTCACTCCCATTAAGTAGTCTCACATTCTCCAGGATGTTATCTAATACTAATGGGAAATACTAAACACGAACCCGTTCTGTATAATTAATAGCTGTGTCCCCAATACAGATGAGGAAAATTTCTAAAAGGTTTTAATTAAACGCTGACTTTACTTGGACAAATATAATTTAAGGGTGAGGGAGACTTTAATTACCTTCTTAATTTAAAAAGTAGATTAGTCAACAGAAAGACCAGGAACCAACTCTGAACCATTTGAAGAACTGAGGAACTATAAAGCATTTTGTGTACACTCAGAATTCTCCTCAGCCTACTATCATTGTTCCTCAGTGCATGATTGCTTCTCAGCTGAACTATTTCTTTGTTAGAGTAACGAATGCATAAAATCAAAACAGCTATGGAGGGCATCAGAGCCCTCTCAGATCACTCCCCTTTATATATGACAATTACAGGCTCCCTAGAATAAGCAATGACTAGTTGGAGACAACATAAATGCAAGTTACTTGTGTGTACAGAGCATAATAAAGCTTTCTGGACAGCAGGGAAATTCATTTTTATAAGCAAATCTATTAGTATGTGTTTGCTCTGTATTAGAGCCCCTCCATTTATGAGACATTGTGAAAAAAGTCAGTTGAACCTTACTGCAGTTTTCTGAAAATGTATATTTTCCCTAGCTTCTCATAATAAAGGTGGTTTGCTTTCTAATCATTGTAGCTTGAGGAAGGCTCTAAATGTTCCAGTTACGATTCAGGGAATTACAGAATCCATATACAAATATGAAAGATGCCAGGTGATCGCAATTTCCAGTTGCAAGTGTTCATGGTATGTCCCTTGATCTTTTTAACGATGCATGTGAATACTATGTTCAGTGTGTATCTCAACCTGAAAAGACAAGAATCCCCAGGAATGCCTTAAAGGTCAGTGAGGTTTGAGACTAAAGAAACATATGACAATTGCTCTAAGAATAATACTTTTTTTATGAGGCTTCTCTAAATGGATTAGCATATGGTAGTTGTGTCGAAACTGCAGCAGATTTTATTTGAACAAAAGTCGTATGTTCATGGTAATAACTCATTACTTTTCTCCAGTGTGACAGTGCACTCATCTCCTGTGAGCACATCCTGTCAGGTAGGGTTGCCAACTTTCTAATCACACAAAACTGAACATCCCTGCCCCGCCCCTTCTCCTAGGCCCTGCCCCGAAATCCCCCTTCTCTCCATTGCTCACTCTTCCCCACCTTCATTTTCACTGGGCTGGGGCAGTGGGTTGGAGTGCAGGAGGGGGTATAGGCTCTGGGGTGGGGCCAGGGATGAGGCATTTGGGGGGTGGGAGGGGGCTCCAGCTGGGGGTGTGGGCTTTGGGGCACAGGAGGGGACTCCAGGCTGGGGCAGGTGGTTGGGGTGCAGGAGGGGGTACGGGGTCCTGGCAGCACTTACCTCAGCTCCAAGGAAGTGGCCGCCAGGTCCCTGTGGCCTCTAGGTGCATGGGTAGCCAAGTGGCTCTGAACTGTGTGTAAAAAGAAAAGGAGTACTTGTGGCACCTTAGAGACTAACCAATTTATTTGAGCATAAGCTTTCGTGAGCTACAGCTCACTGTGTGTGCGTCCTTTGCACTTGCAGGCGCTGCCCCCGCCATCCCCGCAGATTCCACTGGTCACAGTTCCTGGCCAATGGGAGCTGCAGAGCCAGAACTGGGGGCTGCATGCAGAGCCTCCCAGTCCCTGGCCACCCCAGCACCCAGGGGCTGCAGGGACCTGACGGCTGCTTCAGGGAGCTGCATGGAGCCAGGGCAGATAGGGAGCCTGCTTTAGCCCTGAGCCCCACTGTGCTGCTGACTGGACTTTTGACGGTCCAGTCAGCAGTACCAACTGGAACCACCAGGGTCTTTTCAACCAGGCTTTCTGGTCAAAAACCAGATGCCTGGCAATCCGACTGCCAGGTGAGTGCAAATCTGCATGTTCCCTCTCTTTTGGTGATGCCACCATCAGCTATTACCCTCGTCAGGTGGGTCTTCAGTGGCTCAGCCCTCCAGCCAAGTCACACAGTCAACATGTGACTGAACAAACCCATTTCAGGGTAAGACATCCAACTGGGCCTGTCCCCGTGCCCTCAGTAATGTCTTAAGCCTGGTCTCTAGGCTCAGTCCTCAGCCCCTCTGGGCTAGCTTTAAGTCCATGTCTGCTTAGGTATAGAGCAGTGCCCCTACACTTTTCTCCCGGGAGACTCTAAGTCCTGCCCTTCACTTGGGCCTCTAAACAAGCCTTATCACCTTCTTGGGGCTTCAGCCATCCTGCCAGTGGCAGGACTCAGGCCCACCCACTACTGTGGGTCACAACCCAGGGAACCTATAAATAGCAGTTAATGCTGCTTCCTATAGTAAGTGCTGCTGCTATTCCCTGGGCCACTTCCCACATAACCCCTTTCTCTTCACCCTTACCAAGCAGCGTTCTCAGTCTGTTCCCTGCTTGAGCACAGTCACTCCAAATCATTCTCACCTGGAGCATTTCACAGCCTTCCAGCCCTTCCTCACCCTTCTGATCACAGTTAAAAACTATACCTAAAAGACTTTAAAGTAAAGTCTATTGTTAATAAATCTGTATTGACGTATGGATTTATACATTGATGGGGGGGAGGGTTGTGATGATATTACAGCACCAACTCCCAACAGTGCACAACTGAGACCTAATCATCATCTTCATTTTTTTTTTTAAAAATAAAGCAATATCGAGGAGACAGTAATTCTCTAGGGGCCAAATCCTGGTCCCATTGTAGTCAATAGCATCATTTCATTTAACTTCAATAGGGCCCAGAACTGGCCCAAGATGAACAGGAAGGTGATTTTACTTTTGCAAGTTTCCTCTCTTTCTCTCCTTCCAAGAAAATAAAAGTAAAACATAAAATAGGACAGACTTCTGTTCAGTATTTCTGAGATTTTTCCTAGTTGAAACCCAGCAATGACATGCAGCCTGCATGGAAAGGCTATTTAGGAAGGCTAGGGTCACATTACATCACTAGCCTTTTAAAGCTATATGTTCTTGATTCTAAGTAGCCACATATTCACTTTAAAATCCAGAAGCAACCCCTCTTCCTCCTTCTCAAAAGGGAGCCCAGCCACTCCAACAAGGTTTTCCTATGCCCTCTCCTGACAGGTATGTTATTATATCAGCTCTTACTAGGAAATGGGGTTGGTCCTGCTTTGAGCAGGGGGTTGGACTAGATGAACAAGGTCAGCTCCCAGACTATTGCTCTGGGCAGCACAGCATGGGGAGGAGGTGACCAGCCCTCTGTGGAGAACGAAGTGGTTCGGGACTATTTAGAAAAGCTGGACAAACACAAGTCCATGGGGTCAGATGTGCTGCATCCGAGAGTGCTAAAGGAGTTGGCGGATGTGATTGCAGAGCTATTGGCCATTATCTTTGAAAACTCATGTCGATCAGGGGAGGTCCCGGATGAATGGAAAAAGGCTAATGACGTGCCCATCTTTAAAAAAGGGAAGAAGGAGGATCCTGGGAACTACAGGCCAGTCAGCCTCACCTCAGTCCCTGGAAAAATATTGGAGCAGGTCCTCAAGGAATCAATTCTGAAGCACTTAGAGGAGAGGAAAGTGATCCGGAACAGTCAGCATGGATTCACCAAGGGCAAGTCATGCCTGACTAATCTAATTGCCTTCTATGACGAGATAACTGGCTCTGTGGATGAGGGGAAAGCAGTGGATGTGTTGTTCCTTGACTTTAGCAAACCTTTTGACACGGTCTCCCGGAGTATTCTTGCCAGCAAGTTAAAGAAGTATGGGCTGGATGAATGGACTATAAGGTGGATAGAAAGCTGGCTAGATTGTCGGGCTCAGCGGGTAGTGATCAATGGCTCCATGACTAGTTGGCAGCCGGTATAAAGGGGAGTGCCCCAAGGGTCGGTCCTCGGGCCAGTTTTGTTCAATATCTTCATTAATGATCGGGAGGATGGTGTGGATTGCACCCTCAGCAAGTTGCAGATGACACTAAACTGGGAGGAGAGGTAGATACGCTGGAGGGTAGGGATAGGATAGAGAGGGCCCTAGACAAATTAGAGGATTGGGCCAAAAGAAATCTGATGAGGTTCAACAAGGACAAGTGCAGATCCTGCACTTAGGACGGAAGAATCCCACGCACCGCTACAGACTAGGGACCGAGTGGCTAGGCAGCAGTTCTGCAGAAAAGGACCTAGGGGTTACAGTGGACGAGAAGCTGGATATGAGTCAACAGTATGCCCTTGTTGACAAGAAGGCCAATGGCATTTTGGCATGTATAAGTAGGGGCATTGGCAGCAGATCAAGGGACGTGATCGTTCCCTTCTATTCGACATTGGTGAGGCCTCATCTGGAGTACTGTGTCCAGTTTTGGCCCCACACTACAAGAAGGATGTGGAAAAATTGGAAAACGTCCAGCAGAGGGCAACAAAAATGATTAGAGGACTGGAACACATGACTTATGAGGAGAGGCTGAGGGAACTGGGATTGTTTAGTCTGCGGAAGAGAAGAATGAGGGGGGATTTGATAGCTGCTTTCAACTACCTGAAAGGGGGTTCCAAAGAGGATGGCTCTAGCCTGTTCTCAGTGGTAGCAGATGACAGAACGAGGAGTAATGGTCTCAAGTTGCAGTGGGGGAGGTTTAGGTTGGATATTAGGAAAAACTTTTTCACTAGGAGGGTGGTAAAACACTGGAATGCGTTACCTAGGGAGGTTTCAGAGTAGCAGCCGTGTTAGTCTGTATTCGCAAAAAGAAAAGGAGTACTTTTGGCACCTTAGAGACTAACCAATTTATTTGAGCATAAGCTTTCGTGAGCTACAGCTCACCTCATCCCCATGTTTGAGAAGCTGAAGGCGCACAGTGCCCAGACGGGAGCACGAGCCCTCATCCTCTCGCCAACCCGTGAGCTTGCCTTGCAGACTATGAAATTCACAAAGGAGCTGGGCAAGTTCACAGGCCTGAAGACTGCATTGATTCTGGGAGGAGAGAGGATGGAAGACCAATTTGCAGCTCTGCATGAGAACCCTGATATAATTATTGATATAATTATCTCCTTCCTTAGAAGTTTTTAAGGTCAGGTTTGACAAAGCCCTGGCTGGGATGATTTAGTTGGGGATTGGTCCTGCTTTGAGCAAGGGGTTGGACTAGATTACCTCCTGAGGTCCCTTCCACCCCTGATATTCTATGATTCTGTGATTCTATGACCTCCTGAGGTCTCTTCCAACCCTAATATTCTATGATTCTGTGAAATGCTGAAGGAAAGTCTCAGCACTAAAGATTTCTCGGTTTTCACAATGGGCTAAATCCTGCTTGTGTTACTTATTTGAATTCTTCCATGAGGCACCATTAAGATGCAATCAAAAACTATCTACTGTATAGATCAGATTGGACACTCATCTTCATTCTCGAAGTTCCCCCTTTTAATTACATTTGTAGATTCCAAGGCCACAGGGGACCATTGTGATCATCCAGTCTGACCTCCTGTATAACACAGGCCATAGAACTTCCCTAAAATAATTCCTAGAGCAGACCTTTTAGAAAAAACATCCAACCTTGGTTTAAAAATTGCTAGTGATGGAGACTCCACCACGACCCTTGATAAATTGTTCCCATTGTTAATAACACTAATTGTTTAAAATGTACACCTTATTTCCAGTCTGAATTTATCTAGCTTCTGCTTCCAGCTATTGGATCTTGTTACACGTTTGTCTGATAGCTTGAAGACCCTATTATCAAATATTTGTTCCCCAGGTAAGTACTTATAAACTGTAATCAAGTCACCTCTTGACCTTCTTTTTGTTAAACTAAATAGATTGAGCTCCTTGAGTCTCTTATTAGAAGGCATGTTTTCCAATCCTTTAATCATTCTTGTGGTTCTTCTCTGAATCCTCTCCAATTTCTCAGCATCCATCTTGAAACAATGACACCAGAACTGGACACAGTATTCCAGCGGCAGTCACACCAGTGCCAAGAGGTTATATAATCTCTCTACCCCTACTCAAGATTCCCCTGTTTATCCTCCAAGGATTGCATTAGCCCTTTTGGTCACAGCGTCAAACTGGGAGCTCATGTCTCCATTTGGTCTTCAGCTGTTCTAAGCCAATTTCACTGTTGAAGGCATCTCATGGAAATTCGAGGAGGTGAAAGAAAGGTCTAGTGGTTAAGGCACTGAAGTAGAACTCAGTGGCACAGCAGGCCACTCATACACATCACATTGCAGGGTTCAGACCAGAGTGAAATATAAAAAATTAGTGACCTTAGATATGATTTACAAAGACCCCAATATTTCATTTGGCTCTGTGTAGAGCCCCACTGAAGTCAACCAACAGCAGATCTAGTTGCAGGATTGGGACTTCTGTTTCTTCTTTGATCTTAAATTCAGTTAATAGGTTTCCAGTACTCAAGGGTACTTTATTTCTTCTACTTTGTGATATGTATTGTACTTGGTTACATAATCTATTTAAACTTCAGGCAAATGAGAACTTTATTGTTTCAGTCTTCAGTGTGACAGTGTCAAACAATGAAAAGCCTTGGGCAAAATGCTTGTCAGGCAGCCCAAGTTCTTGTTTTGGTGCTGGAGCCTGGGAAATCTCTCTCTATATTCTTAGATCATTAGAGTTCAAAGCCTTAGATTTCATAGTATTTTCAGCAGAACTGCATTACCCAGGACATTGCCTCATTCTATATTTCTAAAGCTGTTTTATGAAAACAGGATATTTGTTTCTTAAAACTTCATTACCTTCTGCTGTTTCTTCCCTACCTTAAACCACAGATCATAATCCTGTTTGTCATCACAATCTGTTGTGGAAATTATGGGCTGATGGTGCTCCTATTGAAGGTCAATGGCAAACTCCTTTTGGCTTAGGCCCTGTGACATCACAAAAAAGGCCATGATGTTGAATGGGGTTAAGTTTTAGAAAGAGAAATCCACTTTTCAGGTAAATAGCCTTACAGAAGAGAGAGAGAGAAGGGAATTAGAAAAATTACAATCTATCCTTTAAAGGAATAAGTCTCAAAATTACATTTTTCAAAGTTTTCCACAAAGTGTCAGAGTCCCTTATTTACTAAAGTATGGTTTTCTCATCAGGACCTAATTTTTCAGGTGTCTTGCATAAGGCACCCAAAACTGAGGCACCCAAAATCAATGGCTACTCATGAATATTTTGACCCAGGACTTTAAGTTTGCTGTATGATCTTGGAGATCACACAGCTTTCCAAAGAACCGGCTGCTCTAAAATCTTGCTCTTCTGAAGTAGGAAAATCTTGCCCAGGATGAAAGGGACAAGAATCCTTCAGAGAAAGGGCTCTGGCAGTGTTCATGGAGGCTTAGACCATAGCAATGTGAAGTGGCATTTGAGGGGTTGCATAGTAAATGCTGAGAGTTTGGCCAGCTCCACCATTATACAAATTCTTCTCTTGGTGGGGCACAGCTATAGTTCTGTGATGCCACTCTGCAGCTAGGAAGAGAAGGGGGCAGAATTCCTAAACTCAAGGAGCCCCACCCAGCCATACCAACTCCATTTAATTCAGCAATGGTCTAGGAGACAAGATATGGCTGTATATGGATGTGAATTGTCACAATTCCTCTATCAATTTAAAAAAAATCAAGAGTAATATCAAATGTATGATATTAAAATACATGAAAATCATAAAACACCCCTAATGATAGAAAGAATTTGTTTTATGAGCAAAAAGTAAACTGTGCTGCATTGATTGTGATACAATGTTCTGCAGGTTTTTTGTAATGCTTTCCCCATGCAAGGAGCAAAACATGTACTTTCAAACTAGAATATTTTTATTTTTGATTAAGGAAAACTACACCCAAATTCAGAACAGATATAAAATCTCCATGAGCGAGAGAAAGTAGAGCATAACTCTCACTCTGAAAGATCGTGCATCTTGAATCCTCTCCCATACATGCCCCTGAGCAAATAGGAACAGAGCCTCCTTACTTATAAAGAAGCTGCATACACCATGCTTTCCTCACCTACTTTTGAATGCTGTTTCAGAGGATGGTATACAAGAGCAGCTCATAAAACTGGAGAGGTTTCCAAATGTACTGCCCTTGGGCATACTAGAAACTAACTCTTCAGTTTTACAGTGGGGAGAGAAAAGATGAAAGATTTGTATGATAGGCAGCGAGAACGAGAAAAGTGATTCACATAGTGTATTTCTCCTCTAGGGGAATCTTTGGGGAAAACGCAGGTTATTCTGACAACACTGGAGAAATACCAGAATGTGCAGTCATGTGGAATTAAAAAATATAACTCTAAAAAATTGTGCAGTCAGGAGTTAACAGATAGAAGATGTGTGAGCAGGGAAAGTAAGGTAATATAAAGAGCAGAGAGCTATTCTGATAGTGATATTGTTGTGAGTGAAGGCGGGCTAATCTGAAATACATTTTAATTTTTTTTTTAAACTTACTTCACCTAAGGGAATTTCTGAAGGGAAGTGAGATAGACTTATGAGATATTTGATTTATACTGAATAATTCCCTAAACTATTAATAAGGACATTTAGACTTATCTACCTTTCCTCCTGAAAAGACAAAGATGCAGGTAAATGTGAGGTACATATTACAAATGGATATTAATCTGATGAATTGGAATTGCAGATGGGTGCAATTCAATTCATTTTACATTGATTTGTATTGATTTAGATCAAGACTGGGCAACTCATGGAAACAATGAAAATGGCAATGGTGACGTAGAAGGAGATTTTGTCAGCACATGTTGCAAAGATTCATAGATTCATAGATACTAAGGTCAGAAGGGACCATTATGATCATCTAGTCTGACCTCCTGCACAACGCAGGCCATAGAATCTCACCCACCCACTCCTGCGAAAAACCTCACCTATGCCTGAGCTATTGAAGTCCTCAAATCGTGGTTTAAAGACTTGAAGGAGCAGAGAATCCTCCAGCAAGTGACCTGTGCCCCATGCTACAGAGGAAGGCGAAAAACTTCCAGGGCCTCTTCCAATCTGCCCTGGAGGAAAATTCCTTCCCGACCCCAAATATGGCGATCAGCTAAACCCTGAGCATATGGGCAAGATTCACCAGCCAGATGCTACAGAAAATTCTTTCCTGGGTAACTCAATCCCACCCCATCTAACATCCCATCACAGGCCATTAGGCCTATTTACCATGAATATTTAAAGATCAGTTGTAACACACTTAGTAATGAGTGAATGCTTTTACAAGATATGTAAAGAAGACCAAAGAAAAAGGTGATAGACTACTGAGTGAATAATCTGAGAAAGAATATATATACTGTTTGTGGAGTGATGAGTTTCCTTGGATCCTTCAGGAAAATCCTTTTAAGGTATTAAGTATTAATACTAATTAAGAAAGTCATTGATTGAAACTAGTCTATGTTCTGACTGAGTCATATTCTGATTTCATTTGATTTGTTATATTCAGAATTGAATTATGTTTTATTGTAAAAGTTTATGTCCTTAATATTCTTGCAGCTTTTTCTGATCCTGAGCAAAATGCACCCCGGTATAACTGTCTTCAGGCGAGTTACATTGGGAATACATTTTGCCCCAAAATTGTTTGTGTTTCTGTATATACCCTCATGTTCTTTTAAAGACATCATCCTTCAAAATAACTGGGGGGAAAGAAGGAACTGCTAATATATATGGGTGTATCTGTAAATAAAGATATTAAGCTTATTATAGCATATAATGAAGATTTTTATGAAATAGAAAATATTAGACTTGGACCCTGAAGTATGGGACATGAAAACATCGTCAGCAGGGACTGGAATAATTGATGTAACATGAATGAAGAAATTCTCCTAGGAAAACATTAATATCAAAAAGGTTGTGCTACTTAGTAAAGTATAGAAGGTGTTGTTGTTTACAAACCAATAAGGCTTAATGAAGACAGAGCTGAAATGATGGCATTTCTTGTAAAATTAATTTAAAGAAATCCTAAAAAAATATAGCAGGAAAGTTTCAACAGCACAAATGACAGGTGCCTAACTTCCATTTACGTTCAATGTGCATTAGGTGCCTGTCATCTGTGCCTTTGAGACACTCTCTCCCCTACAGCCTAATTCTCCGTGTATTTATACCAATTTTATACTGGTGTAATGCCATTAGCTCTGACGGCCTTATTTCTGATCTACATCAGTGTTAACAAATGGAGAATCTGGCCCATAAATGTAAACAAAATTTTCTTCTGCCAATTGGCAAAGTGCTTTTGCTTATTTTGATGCAAAATGCCAACAGCATGTTGGACTGCAAAGTACAAATTTAAAGAAATTTCATATAGAAGACAAGACTGTTTAGGTTGTGGCATCTCCTGCCCTTATAATATAGAGTACTTTTATGTTCATACAAAATGGTCTTGGTCATAAATACTAGTTTTCAAAAACAAGGGGGAAGATAAAGAATTAATTAAATAATTGCTGTAAGTGAAGAAAATATCTGAGAATACTGTTACTCCTTTTTGACCTGAGCGGCTAGTCAAAGTTTGGAGCCCTGGGGATGTTCCATTTGGAAATTGATGGAGTCTTTGATGGAATCTTGTTTGTTTACAAATCATGCTCCTCCGAATACAGGGCAAAGAACCAAGAACAAAAGAAGGTGTTTTAGTTTACAGCTCCATGCCTCGTTAGCCAACACCAGCCCCCAAAACTCTCTAACTTTTCTAGGGTCATACCATGCTCAGAGGCTTTCTTGCCTTTTGTCTTTGTGTCTCTGTTCTCTGATACTAGTTTGTGTGTTATGCCTACACGCATGTGCGCGCACGCAGACACACACACACACACACACACACTACTCAGCAAAAGCCCTCTGCCCACTCAGTCCAAACTCCTGGACAAGTTCACCACCGGTGTTTGTCTTAGGTGGGGGGGCTAATATACTCATCCTGGCCAGTATGTTAATTGAAGGATGTGTTCACACCCGTCTCAGAGGGGTTTGTGATCTAAGCAGTAACAGTACCTTTCAGCAACTCCAAATGGATTTGATCTGTATACTCTGAATATATGTCAGGCCGGTTCTACACTACAGACCTATATCACTATAACTATGTGGCTCAAAGGTGTGAAAAATCCACACCCCTGAGCAACGTAGTTATACTGACCTAACCCCCGGTATACACAGCGCTATGTCGATGGGAGGGCACCATATATGTAGCTAAGCCCTCAGACAGTTTACTTACTCACTCATAGTCCTCTTATCAAGCTATCTTTAACTTCAGCTCCTGTCTTATAAGATGTGGTCTCAAAGGGTCACATGCTTAGTGAGACACTTAGTCCCATTTTCCCAGTGACACAGCTACAGACTGATGTACAAAATAAAGTTAGGATGATTTTGTGGTTAAGCCCTTACACTAGAAGGCTGGAGATCTGGGTTCCATTCTTAGCTCTGGCACAAACTTTTGGCAGGTCGCTTAGGGTATGTCTACAGAGCAAAAAACAACAGCAGTGAGTCTAAGGCTATGTCTACAAAGCATTTAAACACCTTTGGCTGGCTTGGGTCAGCTGACCTGGGTTCACAGGGCTCGGGCCATGAGGCTGTAAAATGAACATAAGAACAGCCATACTGGATCAGACCAATGGTCCATCTAGCCTAGTATCCTGTCTTCCAACAGCAGCCAATGCCAGGTGCTTCAGGGCACCAAAACAGGACAAATAGCAAGTGGCAGTCAGAGGCTTTGGGACACCCAGAACATGGGGTTGCATCCCTGACCATCCTGACCAATAGCAATTGATGGACCTATCCTCCATGAATTTATGAAATCCTTTTTTAAAACAGTTATACTTTCGGCCTTCACAACAGCCCATGGGAATGAGTTCTACAGGTTGACTGTGCATTGTATGAGGAAGTTCTTCCTTATGTTTGTTTTAAACCTGCTGCCTATTAATTTCACCCGGTGACCCTGATTCTTATGTTATGTGAAGGGGTAAATAACACTTCCCTATTCACTTTCTCCACACCATTCATGATTTTATAGACCTTTATCATTACCTCAGTTGTTTCTTTTCTAAGCTGACCAGTCCAAGTCTTTTTTTTATTTCTCCTTCTTTGGAAGCTGTTCCATACCCCTAATAATTGTTGTTGCCCTTCTCTGTACTCTTTTCCAGTTCTAATATATAGTTTTTTTAGATGGGGTGACCAGAAGTGCACGCAGTATTGAAGGTGGTGAATCCAGTTTCTTTGGCTTGAGTAGAGCTGCATCACATTACATAAACAGAAAATTTGGCCCTCCATTTTAAAATCCCTTCAGCTTTAATGTAAGTGTAAAATGTAATTAGTAACATGAGAAAGAAATATGTTGTTTTTAAAAAGATTTTTAAAAGATCTGACATTGGTCTTTCATCTCTGACTTCGAATCTGGCTCAGGACAAAAATGAACTGAGTTTTAGACCTTGTCTACACTGCCAAGTTTTTTCGCCAAAAGGCAGCTTTTGATGATGAAACAGTGGAGGTGTACACCCTGCAATGCCACTTTCAGTGACAAAGTGCCTCAGTTTCATCGACCAAATAAAACCACTTCAATGAGAGACATAGGGCTTTTTACGCAAAAGTTTCATCCACAAATTGCCAGTGTAGACACCACGCTTCATTTTATCACTTTAACTGGCACCTAAAGGTGGCACCTAAAGGTGCCCATCCTGACTGTTCTGGTCAGCAATTTCAACTCTGCTGCCCTGCAGTCACGTAAATAACCTTCCACCCCTCTCCCATTAAAGCCCTGGGAATTTTTGAAATTCCCCTTCCTGTTTGCTCAGCATGGAGAGCTCACATCACATCTTCCCAGGTGACCACGGTGGCTCCATGCAGCAAACGCTCTCCTGCTTAGACCAGTGGAGAGCTGCTCAATCTGCTGAGTATTAGGAGAGAGGAAGCAGTGCAGTCCCAGCTGTGCTCCAGCTGTGGGAATTTTGATGCCTGGGGCAGATTCCTTGAGGGTTGTGCAAAAAGGGCTATGATCAGGACATGCTTCAGTGCAGAGCGAAGATCAAGGGGCTGAGGCACACGTACCAGAAGGCAAGGGAGGCCAACCATCGCTCCAGTGCTGTGCCTCAGACCAGCCATTTTTATAAGCAGTTGGCTGCTATCCTCAGCAGGGACTCCAACTTCACCGCGAAGGGCCCTGTGGATACTTAGGTGGGTGTGGAGGCGGCGAAAAGTGGACCTCCCTGTGACAACAAAGTCATTGATGAAGAGGTGGAGGCAGAGGATGATGTGGAGCCCACGGCATGGACGCCCTGTGGTGCATCCAGTCAGGAGCTGTTCTCCACTCCAGAGGTATCTAGCCAGTCTCGGCAGTCTCAATCCAGCGAGGCAGAAGCAGGAGAGGGGACCCCATATAAGTGTTTTTCTTTGTGAAGTGAGTAGGTTGGTTGAGGTCACAGCAACGTACAAGGCTGGCTGTGCTTCTGTGTGCTGGACATTTCCCCGTGCAGCTGGGCAGTGTGGTGGAACAGACCCCGGTCGTCGGTGGGTGGGATCGAACCTGGGACCTCTGGAGCTAAATGCATGAGCTAAAAGCCATATCGCCATTAGCTAAGACTGTAGAGCAGACTCATTAATTTCTCTCTCTCTAAGTGGTCTTGGTGCCATTAGCTGGGACAGAACACCACACCCAGAAGGTGTGTGGGTTACATACTTCCCCTAGCTGAGGAAGTGCGTCCCGTGCTTCAGAGACTTACCAGTTGAAATCCTGGAAGAGCCTCCGCTTATAATGCTGACAGACCCCGGTTGTCGGCAGGTGGGATTGAACCTGGGGCCTCTGGAGCTTAGTGCATGAGCCTCTACTGCATGAGCTAAAAGCCATAGGCCTGTTAGCTAAGGCTGTAGAGCAGACTCATTAATCTTTCTCTTACTCTCTAAGTGGTCTTGGTACCACTAGATGGGACAGAACACCACACCCAAGAGGTGTGTGGGTTACAGATGCACACCAAGATTTCATGGGAATCCTCCAGAGAGATCTCTAGGAAATGTTCCTGGAGGTACTGGGCAATCCTCTGCCAAAGAAACAAAGAGCTGCTTTGTTCCTTCCCCCATTGAAGGAAACTTTCCTGCAATCACTTGTGCAGAGACCAAACCAGCACACCGGTGAGCAGCATAGGCGCCAGGGTGGAAGCTGCAAGAGTGTAGTAGATGCTCCCTTTCCTCCCTGATTACCCTCAGGAGTGAGATGTCTGGCACAACGAACCCTGCCTGTTGAAAAGGGTGGGAAAATTTAGAATATTGTCCGTAGCCCACTACACCGCAATCCTGTTATATTGATTTTCTCCCCACGTACAATGACCCCCAACCTAGGGGAAACTCACCATGCCTGGGGTACTTGCCAGCATGTGGGCTTCTCAAGGTTCAGTGTGGAAATGACTGGTATGTTAGTAGAAGTGTATTTTACTCTCCTGTTTCAATGATGTGTGTGCGCTTAACAATCATGAGTCTGTATATTGTTCTTTGTGCTTCTGCAGATGTGCCCTTGACAGGCACCCCCTACACACCAGCAAAGCGCCTGTGCTGGCTAAGGAAGCACCAAAGATGAAGCAAAGAAGACATGTTCCTGGCAGTGATGGACTGCTCGAAGACCCAAACACAGAGAATGCGGGCAGCGGAGGGAAAAAGAGAGTCGGGAAAGAGCAGACAATCTGGCCTACTCTAGGGCCGCAACGGAGAGGATGATCAAAGTGATGGAAAAACAAACAAACATGCCACAGACCCTCATAATGCTCCAGGCTGAGCAGATGTGTGCCCAACCTCACCTTCAGCACATTCAGAACTCTCTCCCATGCCCTCCCCAAACTCCACCTGCCATTTCCTATCAGCTATCTGGCATTTCTCAGTATCCCACTCACTCCACCCCCATGGAAACATTTTTAAATGAGAGCTGGACTTAAGCACAGCTGTGAAAGTGAGCCCTCCCTCTCCCCACAAGCATTTGTGTGTGTGTGTGTATGTGTGTGTACACTGTGAAGTATTTTTTGTGCACTAAACACTTTTTTTAATTATAAGAACAAATTTCTTTCAAGCAAATTGTGATAGCATATACCAGCAACAAATAAACAAGCAATGAAATCAGTTGCTTACATTAAATCCTAGGCCACAAACATCACAAGTGCTGCCTTGCAAATACCAATTTCATTAAGTATTGTAGTACATGCATAGCAACATTCATTACTGGTTATCATCTTCCAAGTGTTGCCTCAAAGTGTCCCTGATTCAAATCGCCCCCAATTGTGCCCTTCAAATAGCCCTAGTATCTGGCTGCTTGAAAGCAGCTGCCAGGAGTTCTGCCTCAGCAGTCCACCCCTGAGCAAACTTTCGCCCTTACCTTCACAAATATTGTTCAATGTGCAATACGCGGCTATGACCATGGGAATATTGTCCTCACGGAGGTCTAACCTGCCATAAAGGCATCACCAGCACACCTTTAATTTGCCAAACACACATTCTATGGTCATCCTGCACCTGCTCAGCCTATTGTTGAACTGCTCCTTACTGCTATCTAGGTTTCTGGTGTAAGGCTTCATCAGCCATGGCATTAAGGGGTAGGCCAGGTCTCCCAGGATCACTGTGGGCATTTCAACATCCTCTAATGTAATCTTCTGGTCTGGAAAGAAAGCCCCTGCTTGCAGCTTTCTGTATAGGCCTGTGTTCCTAAAGATACGAGCATCATGCATCTTTCCTGACCACCCCATGTTGATGTCAGTAAAACACCCGCGGTGATCCACAAGTGCCTGCAACATCATGGAGAACCTTCATATTGATGTACTCTGTCGCAAAGTGGTCCAGTGAGAACATTGGAATATCTGTGCCATCTATCGCCCCTCCGCAGTTAGGAAAATGCATTGATGCAAAGCCATCCACTATTTCACACACATTGCCAAGAGTCACAGAATCATAGAATATCAGGGTTGGAAGGGACCTCAGGAGGTCATCTAGTCCAACCCCCTGCTCAAAGCAGGACCAATCCCCAACTAAATCATCCCAGCCAGGGCTTTGTCAAGCCTGACCTTAAGAACCTCTAAGGAAGGAGATTCCACCACCCCCCTAGGTAACCCATATGCCTGTTAGCTAAGGCTGTAGAGCAGACTCATTAATCTTTCTCTTACTCTCTAAGTGGTCTTGGTGCCAGCAAGTGCTTCACCACCCTCCTAGTGAAATTTTTTTCCCCTAATATCCAACCTAAACCTCCCCCACTGCAACTTGAGACCATTCTGTCATCTGGTACCACTGAGAACAGTCTAGATCCACCCTCTTTGGAACCCCCTTTTAGGTAGTTGAAAGCAGCTATCAAATCCCCCCTCATTCTTCTCTTCTGCAGACTAAATAATCCCAGTTCCCTCAGCCTCTCCTCATAAATCATGTGCTCCAGAACCCCTAATCATTTTTGTTGCCCTTCACTGTACTCTTTCCAATTTTTCCACATCCTACTTGTAGTGTGGGGCCCAAAACTGGACACAGTACTCCAGACGAGGCCTCACCAATGCCGAATAGAGGGGAATGATCACATCCCTCGATCTGCTGGCAGTGCTCCTACTTATACAGCCCAAAATGCTGTTAGGCTTCTTGGCAACAAGGGCACACTGTTGACTCATATCCAGCTTCTCGTCCACTGTAACCCCTAGGTCCTTTTCTGCAGAACTGCTGCCGAGCCATTCGGTCCCTAGTCTGTAGCAGTGCATGGGATTCTTCTGTCCTAAGTGCAGCACTCTGCACTTGTCCTTGTTGAACCTCATCAGATTTCTTTTGGCCCAATCCTCTAATTTGTCTAGGTCCCTCTCTATCCTATCCCTACCCTCCAGCGTATCTACCTCTCCTCCCAGTTTAGTGTCATCTGCAAACTTGCTGAGGCTGCAATCCACGCCATCCTCCAGATCGCTAATGAAGATATTGAACAAAACCGGCCCCAGGATCAACCCTTGGGGCACTCCGCTTGACATTGGCTGCCATTGATCACTACCCGTTGAGCCCAGCCAGCTTTCTATCCACCTTATAGCCCTTATAGAGTCATGGTCCTTCACAGCAGGATGCGATTAATGGCCCTGCATACTTTTGTTAATGCAGCCCCAAGAGTTGACTTTCCCACTCCAAGCTGATTTGTGACTGAGTGGTAGCAGTCTGGAGTTGCCAGCTTCCACACAGCAATCACTATGCGCTTCTCTACCGACAGGGCAGCTCTCATTCTTCAGGGACAAGCTCAGCACATAGTTCCAGGGAAGTGGCTTTCCTCATCCGAAAGTTCGTCAGCCACTGCTAGTCATCCCAGACCTGCATAAGTATTCAATCCGCTCATTCAGTGCATGTTTCATGAACCTAAAAGTGATGGTCCACCATGTGCAGCTGCTCCATGAATGTCAAAAGCAATCTCATGTTGATCCTATCAGTGTCGGACAGCACATCAGGCAACTGTGACTCCCGTTGACTTCGGAACTTCAAGATTAACTGCACTGCCATTCGCAATGTGCTACTGACGGCTAGCAGAGCATGGGAGAGCAGCGCAGGATCCCTGACGGGGCGGGCAGAAATCAAGGAACGTTGAAAAATGCTGTGAACCAAAGATGGAAGCACATGGAATGCTGGGATGGAAAGCAATGCATCATGGGACAGCAAGCCCAGACCCATGATGCACTGCAATCCACTCCGCCTTCCACCAAGACTTAGCGGCAGAAGGTGAAGAGCTGAATTGTGGAATAGCTTCCCACAGTGCATTGCGCTCACTGTCGATGCTACTGACCCAAGTGTGGACACGCTATGACAACAGAGCAAGACAGTTTGAACGTGTAACAATGATTTTCTTTTAGCGCTTTTGGATCGTCAGTACAATTTTCAGTGAAAAAACTCTGACAATGTAGACGTAGCCTGAGATTACTGAGACTAATCTACTCATGGAGATTTATCTGCATCTGACACAATTCTACTGAATGGTACACTCAGCACTGGAAAAACAGTGATGCTGCAGATAAACACTGAAATACACAGGCAGAGCTGAGCGATAAAATGTATTTTCTCTCTAGCTATAGCTAGTATGATTGTATTGGTTTCATTGACCCTGGAAATCACAGTTATAGGAAAACTATGGGCTACATCATGCTGTTTCATAGAAAAACCATAAGAAAGGGCCAATTTAAGATGGAAATTCAAAGTTTCCAAAAAGTCAAATGTGTATCATGATAATGGGGGTTTAATGCTGCAAATGTACAGCTGCCCCACGATCCATAGGCAAATGTCATCTTAGTGCCAGAGCATCTGTCCAGAGTTCACCACTCTTCACTACTCACCTACCAGCACTGTTCCCTTGGAGTCACGATGGGAGTTATGCTCTCCTTACCACATCTGGGCCCCAAATCCTCTCTCTTGAAATGGGTTTGAAAATTGAGAGCATTAATGCTGGCAGCCAGTGTTATTTCACTGCAGGTTTGTTGGGGAGACGATGCCATGTAGGGGGTCTCCTTATGTTATGATCCTTCCCTCACACACTGGTTATCAGTGCTCCTTTATACAAATGTGTTATATTTATACAAATATTTTATATAAATACATAGCATATTTATTTAAAGGGACACTGATACTTTGTTAGGGCTAAAAATTTGCCATTCAGAATCAATGGAAAATATTTTATATGTTTGATTTATAGTTCATAGGTGTTTATAAGTATAAAAAAAGTGGAATTTTTTTTTATTCCTCAGCATAGCTTTTTTTTTTTTTAATTCAAGCAGGGGATGCTTAACTTGTAGAAACAATAAAGATTCCATTAATAAAATACAGCGCAACAGAGTAAAATGATTTTCCCAAGTAAGAAGTGTGATTAGCACTTCCTTGTTAGAAGCCCTCTCAGGACCATTTGCAAAAAAGGTCTAAGCTCTGTTGTTTATATTAGCACTCTGAAACTTGTCTCTGAGCTGAAACCAGTCCTTTAAGTTTGCTCAGACATACCAGGGAAGTGTTAATGTTTACTGAATTCAGATGCTGCTGCTTAAGAACCTTAATTAAATGGATCGTTCCTGAGTAGCAGAATAATGTGTAAAATGGAGAGATGTGAACTGTGCACTGACAAGAAACCCACTGTGTACTGTGGGTTAAAAAAGTTTATTTTCAATCAAATAATCAACGTCAGAGGGTTTTTTTGCGGCGGGGGGAGGAAGGGGCAGCGTTCTTCATGCACCTAGCAAATCCGATGAAGTGAGCTGTAGCTCACGAAAGTTTATGCTCAAATAAATTTGTTGGTCTCTAAGGTGCCACAAGCACTCCTTTTCTTTTTGCGAATACAGACAAACACGGCTGCTACTCTGAAACTTATGTTCTCAGGTTGTTGTTTTTTAATATATATTGTTAAATGAGACAGTGGTTGGCACAGAGCTGTTCACCTTTAGTTTAGCACTTTGAATCCTGCCTAAGGGCTGGTCTACTCTGAAAAGTTCTATCAACTTAGCTATGTCCCTCAGGAATGTGAAACAGTGGTGTAAACAGCACTAGGTCAATTAAGAATTCTTCTGTTGACCTAGATACCACCTCTCCAGGAGGTGGATTTACTAGGACGGGAGAACCTCTCCTGTTGCTCTAGTGATTGTCTACGCTGAAGTGCAACTGCAGTGCTGCAGCTGTGCTGCTGTTGCATTGTTGGTAGTGACCAGGAACTGTTCTATGATGGCTGTTAGGTAGCGATGAGCAGAATGCCGCATTAAAAAAAAAATCCCAAACCAAAACCCCAATATTCTCCGTAAGTTTAAAATACATTTTCTTTACTTGTGTTCAGACTCATTCTCCATTTTCTTTGAGAGTATTCTAGCAAATGTGTTTATTGGCATGAATGCTCATGAAAACAATGAATGTTAAGCAAATATTGGAGAATACTCATGGAAAATACATTTTTAATTAATATGTATGAATATTTGCACTGGAAACCTGATTGGATGAATGTTGCTTTTACAAACAGGGAACACAGATATATACTATGTGTCCAAACAAAGCTAACTATGCACCAATCTTTTGTATGATAATTCTTGGTCAGCTCATTGCCGTTAAATGTAAGTGAAATCTGAGACGTGTTAATTTCAAATAACAAAGAATTTCAGAATCTGTTCATGGACAATTTTCAGAGAAAAAAAAGAGGTGACGTTCTCAAATACATTATTTGTTGGGAATTATTTTCTCAGCTCTACTTTCACTGGCTTGTTAATTGTAAATTGATTTCAGCTAATTCCTAGTGTTTTCATCATCAAGCCATCATCCCAACTGGTGCCATGGTTTGCAGCCTCAGCAGCAAGGCCAAGGACTGAATAGGCAATGGAAACTGAACTACAATCTCACGCCTAGGTCCCTCCAGGCAGGGTTGGGAGGAAGCTTTCACTGCCAGTGCTTTTGCTACCTCAACTATTGATAGAAGAAAAGACAGTGGGCCAGAGTCTTATTTTCCCTTTGCCCACGGCAGTGGAATTCTACACTGTTGTAAAGCTGGTGAAGGCAGTGAAACTGGTTGCTGTGCCTGCTATGCCACTCCTCCCCAGCATAAAGGATGTGCTGGCAGAAAAATAGAGTGTGACAGGCTGGGCCGGGGCCATAATGGTGCAGCAGCACTCTGTTACACCAATTTTCCACTGGAATAATCTAGAGCAGCCCCTGGAATTCTTTAAATATCTCTGGGGCTGAAACAGGGCGCCATAACTAGCTCTTTAATGTCTCCTCCCCCATTCCTCTGAACTAAGTGGTGCTTGGATGCAGAGGAGAATTCAGCCCTGTTAGTCCAATACTTTTCATGAGCAGTATATTCAATAAAACATGTTTAAACTATGCAGTTAATATGAACTGTCAGTGATTAGAAATAATGACTATGAAGAGGGAAATTGAAAGCTCTGTGTAAAATTTCCCATATGTGTTAGGCATCCAGAAGCCTTTGGGTGTTTTACAAAGAAATGTTGATTATAATTATAGTACTAAAGCATCTTCATCTGCCAAAGAGTCTGCCATGCACCTGCTCTTCTACCTTGGAGAGATGGTGATGAGGGAGAGTAGAGGGTGTGGAAAGGCAGGGACTATTCAGAGAAAATGGAAACAGCAGTCTTTTCCTTTAGAAAAGCACAGCTGGCCAGATCCTACAATCTTTCTGCATACAATATTCCCACTGAGTTCCATGTGGGGGATCAACTGTAACCCCTCCATTGTTACCTCTTGTTCATGCCCATAGACAATCCTTTCAAAAGGCACCTAAATGGTAAAATTATTTTTGAAACATAACTAAAGGGACATTTAGTGGTAGCCTTGGAGCCTGATATTTTATATTTGTGCATAAAGCAGGTAAGGAACGAGCAGTGCCAATCTGAGCTTCATCACAACAGTGATCTATAAGGACAGGTGAGGTGGCAGTTTAGACCTGATTCAGATCCCATTAAAATCAAAAGAAAGACTCTCTGACGTCAGTGGGAGTTGAGTCAGGCTCTACATCTCCATCCACCTTCCATCCTTGGACTCCCTTGTACGTTGCCAAGATGGTGCCAAGTATGACGACTTTTCTGACCAAGATAGGCTGCCCACTAGGAAACGGACTGAAGCACCAACCCACTTCAGATGAGCCGCTCCACAGCTATTAAATGATACTACCTTTCAGTCATTACAAATCTGGGCCAAATTCAAAGTGATAAAGTGAGAGAGAGGCCCCAGTTCATCCATGTCTAACTTGAAGCAGATGAGCAGTCCTACTGAAACCAATGGAATTTCTGACATGCTTAACATTAGACACTTGCTTAAATACCTTGCTGAATTAAGATCTAAATGTCCACGTTCCATGCCCAAGTCCTCTAAATCCTAACACTCTAAATGTCGCATGCATAAAAAATAAATGAATTAAGGCAACCTTAAATATACATATGTAAATTGGTTTTAATGTTATTCAAATCACTTGTTTTAAACAAACAGGCATTTTAAACAATACTATATCTTCTAGTATCAATCTAATGCTGATGATATGTACAGTAAGAGTGATCTCTTCCATTGCTGATCTAATGATCACCCCAGATAATCACTTTTGTGATGACATAGAAAATATGCTGAAAATATCTTGTACTTAAAAATTATTGCTTCATAATTGCTCCAAAATGAAAATGTCAAAAACCTGCTGGAGTCGGGGGTGGGGGATCCAAGCTCCCCTACCAACCCCCTTCTACATTAAGAAGGGACTGACTCCCCACAACCACTAGGTGACACTTCCAACAAACACCAACTATCACATGAGGAACACACAATTAGTGACCACCTGTGAAATGTTTGGTTTAAGCAACTTGTCTAGCGTCACATAGAAACTCTGTGGCACAGGCAGGGATAGCATCCAATTTTCCAGGGTCGCACTCAACTGCCTTAACCATGAGTCTGTCCTTTCGTTTACTGCAGTTTTCTGCTTTCTTCACTATATACTTTCCAATTTCTTCAACAAATGAGAGAGGGGGGTCCCACAGAGAACATATGTCTTCTCTACACATTCCCAATTCGTCCCCAAAGCAGGACCATCCTGTGCACAGGCAGCCTTAATTCTGGCATTTCCTAACGTTTGAGTGTTTGACTTTGCAACCTTACTACTGTTCTTTAAACAGTTGTTTTGTGAGTAACTTCCTAGGTTTTGAAGAAAAAAAAACAACCTTTCCCTCCCCTCTTCCCCCCCCCCACCAGAAATGTCATTTTATGACATCATATTGACACCCAGATGGTTCATCAGCAGGGTTGGGCCTTTAGATCCACTTCATAGATTTCTGTTACTTGAACTAACAGAATAAGTGATAGCAATAGTAGTTGTTATCCTTTATGTGCACGAGCACTAGAGGGGGAAAAAAGGTACACTCTGCCAGTGGGTTACACAGATATTTGCTGACTGTCGAGGAATAGTGAGACTCAGGGATCTCTGATTCCATTCCAGGCTCTGGAGTGTGCTCTAGTGAGCACAGACTCTTCTGCCTGTTCCCCCAAAATTTGAACCTTTCTTCCCCATCTTCTCCAGCCTGCCTCTGTTCCACTCTTGTCTCTTCCTCTCCCCACCCCGGTTCCTCAATCCTAATCCCATTCTATTCACCTAGCTGGAGTCAGTCTCCAATCTTCAGGCTTCTCATCCCAATCCTCAGCAAGTCCTAGTCTGACTCCTCCAGACTCAAAGTCCCAGTCTCCCCCTTGTTGCCCAATTCTTTAGTGGTTATTGATTATTAGTGATTTCCAAATAATTCTGATTTAAAGAGCTGGGGAATTGTAGACTTCTAGTCCCAGAATCAGGCACAACAGAATCAAGGTTATCCTGTTCAATATCTGGTTGTGAACCTTGGTGGGCACAATGTAAACATTCACAGTCAGGGCAAAGCAAAGCTTTAACAACGTTTATTAGCACAAAGTAAAGACATAAACACTCCAAGCCACAAGTAAAAAAAAAAATAGCACAAATACAGAATGAATGCAGTATCTTATACCCTTCTTCACATATATACTTACACGCTTTCTGATGGTGAGAGACAAAAGTCCCACTCCGTCTCTGGCATTCCAAACAGGCCTGAATGATCCAGATCAAGATTGACCGAGTGATCAACCGACAACCCTTCTTAAATGGTGGTTTGATCTAGTATAGGGCTTCGGGCCCATCATGAATATTCATTCAAATACATTCAGTCTCCATGCCCAGCCAGTCCCATTCTTTATCCCTGGATCCTAGTCTCAGTCTCTGCCATAGCTCCGAATCTCCTTGTCCAGCCAGTCCCATTGTCCCCAACTCCCAGTCCCAGTTTCCCTCTCCTTATCCCTGCCAGCCTCCAGATCCATTTTCCACCTGCTTCCCAATCCAGGCTCCTTTTCCCAATCTATTCCTCTGACCCTTTCCCTGATTATTCCTGTCCCCTTTACATTTGAATCAGCTTCCTCCTCCACACTGCCTGGACCCAGTAGTGGGGGGCGGGGAGATGAGAACACATGAGACAGGCCTCGTGTTCTCAGTTAAGTTGCCCAGACCTGAACCCAGCAAAGTCTGCAGCAGCCCAGAGCTGCAATTGCAGGGAAAGTCTTGCTCAGCGCTGAGTTGGAGCATGCCCAGTATGGATCAACTGTTAGGGGAAGTCTCTACTAAATATGTGCGAACTGTGATTTTTCAAAGGCTTATAACTTAGCTAAATTTGGGTGGATTTTTAAGGGAATAGCAAAACAAACACCACCCTTTGCCAAATTTTAAGTCCCTGCTCTAAAGCATGGGGTCAATAGAACTTATTGAAGAAAAGGTTACCAGAATTTTTTAACATGGGCTAAACAATGTATTTTCCCTTAGCCTCATTCTTGGAAATGGCTGAAATTTTCCAAAAATATTCAGTGTGAGGCAGACACCTAGCATGGAAAATTTCAGACCAAAGGGTCAAAGTTTGGCAAAATTATAAGCTACTAAAAGCAGGACCTTATAATGGGAATTACTGGGCAACCTTAATAATAGGCAGTGCAACCAGCTGTGTCTATAATTATTTCAGATACACTGGCCATACACAGTTGTCTTAACTAGGACAGGGAGGCTACTACTAAACTGTTCTACTAGTTCTATATTCCTTGTCTCTATTATGCTATAACTCAGGGTTTCTGGGATTTGAGCATGCAAATAAGATTTGAAATTCTGCTATGATGGAGTTTAGAACTTGAGGATATCAGTGGTCTGAATCAACTCCTTCTCTGTGGGGAAACAGGCGGGAAAGGGCAAAGGCACCAGGGAACTCTGCCAGAATTCCACTTACAGCTCCTGCAGAGAAGCTACTTTAGCAAAAGCCGTAGTCCCATTGTTAGGGGGTGCTAGCCTTGTACTTGGGAAAGTGGGGTTCAATTCCCTTTTCTGCCACAAGGAACTTGGGCAAGTAACATATTCTCTTTGTGCCTGAGTTCCCCATCAGTAAATTGAAGATAATAGCACTTCCCTACCTCACAGGGTGTTATGAGGATAAATACAATAAAGACGCTGGGGTGCTCAGATACTATGGTGATGGG
Organism: Natator depressus; assembly: GCF_965152275.1. Taxonomy (NCBI): domain Eukaryota; kingdom Metazoa; phylum Chordata; order Testudines; family Cheloniidae; genus Natator; species Natator depressus. Next base: position 66,305,124 of record NC_134236.1, read on the forward strand.
GTGGGGGGCATGTAAATACCTTAGATAGAAAAGTTCTCTCAGCCTTTAAAATGGTACAGTTTGCTCTTCTGCGAGCTGCCTCCCTTCCCAGCTGCACCAGGCGCTTGTTGGCCACAGCTGAAGGAAGATCTGTGTCTTGATCTGTGTACTTGGTGGTGGTGATGCCCTGTTGCCGGAGGTTAAATACCACATCACAGGTTAAGTGTCATCATATGTGTTCCATGTGATGCTCAGTGCTATAACAAGGTCACAGAGCAATAGGGGAAAGGAGAGGACAACACTGTCTCCATCACTGACTATCTAGACAGGGAGGTTATAACTCAGAGTTGGAGTGGGATGATTCTTCTATTATCTAATTTCTTATTCTTTTCTGACTGTATTTGATGTGTTAGAATTAAATGCATCTCTACTTCATTTAACCTGGCTACTTTCTCACTTTTTTAGGGATTATGGGGCAAAGTCTGCCATGCCACACTGCAGGCATTGAGGGCCCTGACTGCAGCAAATACAGTATGATTACGCTGGGTGGTGGGTGAAACACTTCTGCTGAGGTCCACCATCAGTGATGCATCAGTATTTCACCACCCTCATTATCTTAAAAGGTCAGAAACAAGCAAGACTTCCTTAGCTGCTATTCAGCACCAATGCTTCTGTTTGTCTTTCTGTATGTTATTTCAAGTGCTTATAATCCCATAGCAAATAATATGCCCATTTAAAAAAAAAAGTGGTTTGTCACATTAAATATTCTTGATTCTGCAATGTGCAGTTTACTCATCTGGATGCATTATCTTTGCCATTTGCCAGAGTGTGCCTGGGAGCACACAATCTGGTGTCTGGAGTCACATCCTGTCACATATGCACTGAGAAGCCTGCAGTGAACGCACACTCTCTCTGCAGTCCTCAGTCAGATACCCAGAGTAGCAATGTGACCACCATTTAATTTTCAAGTGATCAACAGGATTAAAACACAGGGATTCACAAGACACAAAGGAGAATTTTGTATCTCCAACTACTGGGTATTTCCATAGAGGCATGCTGGAAAGGGAATCCTCCCTGCAGCTCCACAGAGCAGAGCCAATCACTCTGTAGATATTACTTCGTATTTGTTGATGGCATAGACCTAGAGCCTTAGCACCTCTATTGTGCGGAATGGGGCTAATGAATCCATGCAGTATTCGATCTACAAGTCTACCCATCCTGTGTAATTGCACTCAGGGATCCCCATGGAACTTGGCTCTATGGCATGAAGAGGGTGCAAGGATATGTGGCTTCCTGAAAAATTGCCCCTCTCCTCCACGCAGCAGGGCTGCACCAGTTTTGTTTTTTCTGGGACCCTTCACACCAGCCAAGTAGATGGAAGAACATATTTTACACTTTGAGCAAAAAAAGACAGACTTTAAATAATATTACAGTCTAATTCAAAATCCAGGTGGGGCCTTTTACATTGTCTAAGGACAACATAACATAGGATTGAGGGGATGCAGGATCAGGCCCTTTGCTATCAAAATAATGTGGTGACAATTTTAAACCAACAGACATCCTATGTGGTAAGCAAACAGCATATCAGGGCCATAATAGTAACACAGTATCTTGTACAAAATGTACATTTTGTTCATATTTTGCTAAATCTTTTTAAAACTTTGCACTAAGAAGTTGAATTTTAAACCTGTTCATACCCTGTTCTAACTTAAGATAATAATACTTTGTTATTCCTGCCAGTTTACAGCTCATAACCTAATCCTATGCTTATGCACTGCCCAGTTATCAGAAACTATAAATTGTGTTTCAGAGTAACAGCCGTGTTAGTCTGTATTCGCAAAAAGAAAAGGAGGACTTGTGGCACCTTAGAGACTAACCAATTTATTTGAGCATAAGCTTTCGTGAGCTACAGCTCACTATTGGATTTTTTTGTTTAATTAATGGCCCACCCTTGCTCATACACTAGTAGTCCCAATGGCCTGATCCAAAGCCCAGATCAAAAGGCTTTGGTTCAGGCCCTAAATGGGAATCAAAGTATGGCTTACATCCCATGCACTCCCAATTGATTTTAATAGTGTAGAATCTAGTCCATTGTATTCAGAATTATGTCTTCAAATTTTGTGCCACTCTGTTACTGGGTACTTATAGATGCCAATTGACATAGTAAATGAGCACCTTATAATCTTTGTTCCATTTCTCCTCATAACACCCCTGTGAGGTAGGGAAGTGCTGTTATCCAGATTTTACCCATAAGGAACTGAGGTACAGAGAGACTGAGTGGCTTGCCCAAGCTCACAAAGGAAGTCTGTGGTGGAAGAAGGAATCAAACTAATATTTCCCAAATCCCCAGCTACTGCCCTAACCACTAGACCATCCTTCCTCTCAAGCACTTTAGAAATATACTTTAAACCTGTTAATTTTTTTTTAAAATAAGGATCTTTACCAATGGAAAATCAAAGTAAGGGGACATTCTTGTGGTAGCAGATAATGGAGAAGCACTAGGCTTTCTCAGATGGTCTGTGTTAAAGAAAATGTGTGACGAGGTTTTCTCTAACACTCTGAGGGATAGACTGTGCAACCCTTACACGCACACACTTTTGAGTACTGACTCACACAAATAGTCCCATTAACTTCAGTAGGACTACTCATGTGAGTAAGTGCTTGCAAACATGAGTCAGGGTTTCAGAATCTAGCCATGAGAATAAGACTTTTTATTAGATCTCTTTATGAATTACCGCGGGACAAATTGCAAGAGATACTGACCACTTGCAACTTCCACTGATGTCAATGGGAGATGACACCACTCACCATTCTACAGAAGGCATACAACTGGGTAGTTCATTTAAGTTATTTTATTATGTGTATTGGTCATATTGATGCTGCATAACTAAAGGGTATGTCTTCACTGCAATAAGGGTGTATTCTTAAATTGCGATAGCTAATGCAGCTTAAAATAACAGTGAAAACACAGCAGCTCAAGGTTTTACTTAGGTTAGCAGCTTGCATTCAAGTCTAGAGGGTTTATCTGGATGATTGCAAAGCATAATGAGATGAAATGAACTCTGACTTATCCTCTGGACTTGAAAAATATCACTAGTTATTTCAAATACTTAAAAGTGCATTTCTATTGTTTGTATCAAACAATATGGAAACTATAATGGATTCCTGATGTATCAGTATATTCCAACTAACAGTAGCAGGAGTATGGAAACAAGAGATCTTGACTGATAGAGTTTATGCTACATTAAGTCAAAGGGCATAAACAGATATCTTGAATCAGGAACAAGTGTTGACTTATTGAGGGCTCTGTCAAAGTCATAAATTAGTAGGAGAAAATATGACAACAGAAAGAGGGCAAGTAAGCTCCTTTCAAGAGGGAAAGCACCAATTTACAGCCATAAGTAACTTGAGTGGATTGATTTGTTGATTGAGTCTTATTCTTTTTTCAAAACCAAAATTACCTTTTAGTTTCATTTATGTATTTAGGCCCAAAACATGATTTCATTGTATTAAGTGATAAAACTTCCACCTCATAGGAAATGCTGAGCGCTGCCTAGACCTTAGCCCTGTTTTGGATACTTTAATAATATTCTGGAAACTTTTCATCAATACAAAATGTTTGTCAGGGTGGCAGGGTTGGTAACACATTGTGTGCTGTTCTTTGTAAATTCATATCTTGTTTTCAAAGTATATAGGAAAACTGCATTTCTTTCCATATCTGAAAATAAAAAAATATCTGATGCTATGTACTTGAAAGACAGTTAGTACCAGATTTTCAGTCAGGCATGTGTAATTGCATACATACATTTATATGCACCTCATTTGTACATACAAATCCCAGATGCGCAAATGAATCAAGAACTTACATGCATTCATGAGTCATGACCAACCACCTAACTGGCCGAATGTGTAAATAAATGCCTTATTTGTGTACACGCATTGGATAGCTGCATGCATAAATTAGGCAGACACCTAACTTTCAAAATATGTCTGTAAAATTTTATCAGAACTGGCAACATGAAGATGGAAGTGGGCTATAAACTACCAATTACTAAGAAAGTGTTTTCCCCTGATATCAGGATTTCCCCAGCTGACACAGTCTCAGCCAATAGAAAAGTGACAAGCTAATTACACTGGACCTGATCCTGCATTTCTAAATTTATATAGTACTCTTTCCATAGGTGTTGGAACTAGTGGTGCTGCCGCACCCCCTGACTTGAAGTAGTAATAACAACCCAAATACATGGTTTCTACCTTCAGCAACCCCACTATAAAAATTGTCCCAGTACCACTGACTCTGACTACATAAATAAGATCTGTAGGATCAGGCCCATACGTTTCACATGTAAGCTGGTACACAAGACTTTACATAATGTATTATGTTTTATTAATAACCAAGAGGTATCCATTGCTGTTCACAGAGAGGCTTCTATGAAGCCAGCTGAATGTTTTCAGCCCAGCTATTCCCATGTCCAAGTGTGATTAGCACTGTGTTGTCAGATCTTGCTCTGAGCCATTTGGGAACACGTTCCTTGTTTGTAATAGCAACCTCATCTGCCCAGACCTCTGTGTTTACTCTTCTATGTGTCCTATTAAAAGTATATTACATTACCAGGTGTTGAACTGCTAAAAGGTATACAAGTACTCCAAATCAATTTCAGTGAATGAATTACCCTTTGCTCCTGATAAATATTTGCTTGATATGTAGAGCTAAATTGTGTTCTCAGTTGTATTGGTGTGAATCCAGAGTAACTCTGTTTGAGTGACTTGTACTGCCCTTGACATTTTTTAAAATTTAATTTTAACAGTATTTTTTTATAAAAATTGCACTGTGGCTAAATAAGACTGAATCCTGTAAGTTTACATGTGCAGCTGCTTTGAATGGGATAGCTATTAATGATAAATAAATCCTTAATGCTGACATGTTCTGTATATTAGAGACTTTTGGAAGATGTGACATTTAATATAATCCCTGAGTATGTTTTGTTGTTATTTATGAAAAAAGTAGAAAAGCCTCATTTGTTAGTTTCTGTTCCTTTCTGTTTTTAAAGCAGAATGTATTAGAGCATGACAATTAGAATTACTCTATTAGACTTACCCTGGAGTTACATAAGTGTAATTGAGAGCAACATCTGGTCCAATATTCATATTGTGTATTTTTAAAAAGCTGAGCTACAAATATCTGATGCAGAACTAGTATCTGAGGCATACAAAGAGAAAAATTGTGTTAATTTGATTAAGCAAGAATTAATGAGTGACTCAGCCTCAATCACAAAGATTCTCTTCATATTGCACTCAGAACTATACTAGCATCCACCAAATTTAAAAAAGGTTATTTATGAATTGTTTTGTTAATCATAGTTGACCACTATTTCTTAAATGGTTGTAGCATGGTTTTAATGTGGATTAGTGTCTAGCATAGACAAGACATTGTCCTATGTATGCATTGCAAGCTAACATTCCTTTGCTGCCTTCTGTGCTAACCAAACGAGGGAAGCAAAGGGGTCTATGACAGGAGATAAAGCTATTCTTCTATACTGTGTTTAACAATGCCAGTCATACTCAACCTTCTTGCTACTAGGTCAGCCATGGTAAAGTATTGCAAAAATAACTTTATCTTAATAAATGAGACTTCACTACAAAACTGCAAGGCTATGAGTAGTCATGTAGCATGTAAGCACACAGTGGCAACAACAGCTGCTAGTCATTATTTTCTCCTCATCTCTTCAACACCTCTGTGTTTCAGTTTGCTTTATAAGTGGTAAGTCACTCTTTTCTCAAGAGATTTTCTCATACAGGGTAGGTATTAAAAGGAACTCTAAACTCTGGGGCAACTAAGGGTCACCAGCAAAGGAACTCAACTTTGTTTTTTTTCTTTATTTGAACTGTGCATCCTCTCTTCAACCTCTCTGTAGATAAGGTGGCTCACCTTGGTAAATTACGAAATAAATAATGCTGTGGCAATTCATCTTTGCTGTTTTGACAGAGACTCTTTTCTATTTTTCTTCTACAGGCAACCTGGTGTCCACCTCTTTCTTCTGTTCCAAGGCTTGTGTTGATGATTTTCGCAGAACTTAAGTGTGAGCTACAAAAACTGGTTCTCACTTCAGTCATGCAAAAATGTATTCTACCATCAGACCGTCTTTAGGCATCTGATTTTATGCACTAACTGTAGGTTGTTCCATGCTGACAATTTGGTAACAGAGGAAAAAGACAGAGAACCTGGCTTATGATCACACACTCAGATAACTGCATAGACTGCTTTATGCCCTCATCTTATCCAATCCCCTGCTTGAGGATACCAGATAGGTATCTACTACAATGTAGTAGGAGCATTTTGTCTAGTTTAGTTTTAAGAACATAAGAATGGCCATAGTGGGTCAGACCAAAGGTCCATCTAGGCCAGTATCCTGTCTTCCAACAGTGGCCCATGCCAGGTGCTTCTGAGGGAATGAACAGAACAGGTAATCATCAAGCGATCCATCCCTTGTCACCCATTCCCAGCTTCTGGCAAACAGAGGCTAGGGACACCATCCATGCCCATTCTGGTTAATAGCTATTGATGAACCTATCTTCCATGAATTTATCTAGTCCTTTTTTGAATCCTATTATAGTCTTGGCCTTCACAACATCCTCTAACAAAGAGTTCCACAGGTTGACAGTGCATTCTGTGAAATACTTCATTTTGTTTGTTTGTTTGTTTGTTTTTGTTTTAAACAAACAAACCTGCTGCCTATTAATTTCATTTGGTGACCCCGAGTTCTTGTGTTATGAGAAGAAGTAAATAACACTTCCTTATTTACTTTCTCCACACCAGTCATGGTTTTATAGACCTCTATCATATCCCACCTCAGTCGTCTCTTTTCCAAGCTGAAAAATCCAAGTTTTACTAATCTCTCCTCATATGGAAGCTGTTCCTTATCCCTTTTTTTTTTGCTCTTTTCTGTACCTTTTCCAATTCGAATACATGTTTTTTGAGTTGGGGCGACCAGATCTGCATGCAGTATTCAAGATGTGGGTGTACCATGGATTTATACAGAGGCAATATTATATTTTCTGTCTAATTGTCTATTCCTTTCCTAATGATTCCCAATATTCTGTTTGCTTGACTGACACTGCACATTGGTTGGATGTTTTCAGAGAAACATCCAAAATGATTCCAAGATCTCTTTTTTGAGTGCTAACAGCTAATTTAGATCCCCTCATTTTATATACATTGCTGGGATTATGTTTTCCAATGTGCATTACTTTGCATTTATCAACACTGAATTTCATCTGCCATTTTGTTGCTCAGTCAGACAGTTTTGTGAAATCCCTTTGTAGCTCTTCGCAGTCTGCTTTGGATTTAACTATCTTGAGTAATTTTGTATCATCTGCAAATTTTGCCAACTCACGGTTTACCCCTTTTTCCAGATCATTTATGAATATGTTGAACAGTAATGGTCCAATTATAGACTCCTGGGGAATTTACCTCTCTCCATTCTGAAAACTGACCATTTATTCCTACTCTTTGTTTCCTATCTTGTAACCAGTTACTGATCCGTGAGAGAACCTTCCCTCTTATCCCAGGACAGCTTACTTTGCTTTAGAGCCTTTAATGATGGACCTTGTCAAAGGCTTTCTGAAAATCTAAGTACACTATATCCATTGGATCCCCGTTGTCCGCATGCTTGTTGACTCCCTCAAAGAATTCTAGTAGATTGGTGAGGCATGATTTCCCTTTACAGAAATCACGTTGAATCTTCCCCAATAAATCATGTTAATCTATGTATCTGATAATTCTGTTCTTTACTGTTTCAACTAGTTTGCCCAATACTGAAGTTAGGCTTACTGGCCTGTAATTGCCTGGATTGCCTTTGGAGTCTTTTTTAAAAATTGGTTATGTCACATTAGCTATCCTCCAGCCATCTGGTAGAGAAACGGATTTAAATGATAGGTTACATACCACAGTTAGTAGTTCTGCAATTTCACGTTTGAGTTCCTTTAGAACTCTTGGGTGAATACCATCTATTTTAACCACTTCAACTTCATCCACTATAGGAGGGGGAAAAATTTCAAATAACTACATATGTTGCAGTGTAGCAGAGTTAGTAAGGGAATCTTACACTTTAAATATTTGATTTCTTATCCTTAATGAAATTGGGAAATTATATAGCCAGTGTTATTCAGAAGGTCAGATTAGATGATCACAGTGGTCCTTTCTGGCTTGGAATCTATGAATGATTCATTGTGCCATTTTTTACACTGAGAGCAACTTTTGCTTCAAAATTTGCTTCCCTCATACCCCTCTTAGAAGCCAATGAACAGCTCCAATCTACAGATGGTGTACGCCTAGAGATCCAATACATGAAGGTGATCTGGGCAGAGCACATCACAAATGTGCAGACGGTTAAATGCATAGATTAGATAATTATTTCTCTTTCACTGTAAGAGCTTTGCCTTCTTCTCTCACTGATTAAATAGCAGAAAGATGTTAAGTCTGTATCTACATTTCTGACTTGGAGCTCTGGGGGGGGGAGGGGGGAACAGTTACAGACTTAACAAACTGACTACACTTACCACAGCTAACAATATGGCCATTTTACACATGCTGCTGTGAATTAAATAGTATGAACTGCATTGTGCCCAAACACAAAAGGAAAATGCACAAGGAAACTTCTGCCCATATCTGCTTTTGGGCAGAACTTTGCTTGTAACTAGTACCAGAAAGCCAATAGTCTCCCCCAAACAGTGCAAACATGCCTCCTGGTTGTGTCACTGGGCATATTTCATCATTTTGGGGGCTGTGTGTGCTCTAGTTAGCTGGGCTGACCCAACAGGGAAAGGAATGCATACTACACCCCTTAAAAGGGTGGCAGAGCTGCTGTTGAAGCATGCACTCCCAGACCCATGAGTTCCTGCTGTTTGAATCCCCCCAGAAGTGTTGTTATTTACTGGCTCTTCTGTTATGCTCATTGTTTCAGCATCTGAACATGTAACACACAGTATTGAATACAGCCTCACAATACCCTTTGAAGCAGGGAAATTATGTGGATTGTAGTTTAAAGTCTGGCCATTTAGTACCACATGCTGTTATTGCACAGTGTACATTTTCAAAGTTATTTGTAGTTGTGCATTGGAATAAAGCATCATTGCCATGTGAAACAGAATGAATCAATGGTCTGGATACAGGCAGTGCCTTGGGGATGGTGGTTGGGCAGGATATATCCTATAATTTAAGAAACTCCCATAAATTAACAGAATTGTTGATATCCGATGGGGGAATATATAAAGTGCAAAATATTTTCTTTCCCTCGGTTAAGAAGGTAAATATTCACTAATAATAGGTGAAGTGAAGTAGGATTGTACCACAATGCAAAGCCATTCCCACGGGACATGTCACTTTCTCCACCGTCACCATGTGAAGTTCCTTTGTCTGCCTCTCAGCACTGTGTACTGCCCTAGAAATGGTCAAATGCAATTTTAAAAAGTACATTTTTTGCAAAGCTACACTGTGGCTAGATAAGATTGCATGCTGGAAGTTTGCATGTGAGAGCTGCTTTGAAAGGGATAACTGTTAATAAAAATAAATTAATAGATAAAGTAAATCAAATCATGAGGGTTGAAATATTTTCTATATCAGAGACTTGTAGAAGAGATAGCATTTGATATAATTTCTAAGTATGTTTTGTTATTAAGTGAATAAATAAATACAATTTTAAAGGCCTCATTTTTCATTTTATGTTCCTTTATTTCTGCTGAAGCAGCATGGATTAGATCCTGGGCAGTAAGTAAAGCTCCTAGTCAAGCAGACAAGTATTTTTGCGCCAGAAGTGGTGAGTATTTATTCCCTTCAGTGGTAGCAGCTAGGATAGTGCTTCAGTCCCTGCCAGCATCAACCCGTATTGCAAAAAGTACACGAAACTGGGAGAGTCACTTTAGTCTTTCCCACACTCGCCATTTCACAGCCCAGAAGCGTGGGCTTTTTTTCATGACAGCAGCCGTGTCTGTTCAAGTGTGATTAACACTGACTTGCCAAATCTCTCCCTGGGCCATTTGGGACTTGCACGCGTCCACGCTCCTTGTTTACACTGATGCGCCTTCACGCGTAGCCTTTTTGTTTATCTGACTAGCAAAGGAAAGGGAGGGGGTGGACTCCTAAATAGTCATTAGCCGGGGACTATAAAAGCCCCACAGCCTCGGGCTAGCGGGAGAACTGATCTACTTCAGGATCATCATCGGCAAAGCAGCACCACTCCCTCGTCCGGATCCCGTGCTGTAGCGGCGGAGCATGGAGAGCGCACACATCTGCTGCTGCCCTCCACTTCACGGGTTTAGCTCCCGGGGATGTTCCAAAGGACAACACGGGTATCCGCACTTCCTCCAGCCCAGCGCACGCACCGCGCCTTCCTTCCGACAGATCTATTGCACTTGTGATCACACGCCTGGTTTCCCCATGTCTCTTTCACCCATCGGGCTGTGGAAACTGAGCAGCCAGTCTAGGGTTAGGTGAGTGTTCATCTCTATTTAACAGGCTGTTTCCTTGATTCCGCAGGGCCGGGGAATTCTGGAGGCCTTGGATCCCCGCCCAAAGCGATGCAGAGAGACAGCTGAGAAGAAATCAAAGCGTGGTAAGTGTCTCAAATCTGCCAATAATACTGCCCTGGCAGGGAGATGGAGAGGACCAAGCAGGTTTTCTTCCATTTGACACGTTCAGGATACCGTGCAGGTCTGTGACTAAAAAATAATAATAATAATAATAATTAATAAAAAAATTAAAGCCCAAAAGCAACAAACTATCTATCTCCCAAACAAGATCTATTTGGAAAATAATCTGTGCAGCAGTAGTGAAGAGCATTTCTGAGGTTAAATGGCAATGTGTAGTTTAATAAACCAAGAATACTGAATACGGCAGTAAATTAACCTGTACTGTTTGCCATGTTATATTTAACAGGCGAGGAGTAAATTTTGTCTCCTCTTTTTTTTAATCCTAGCTGTACAGTCCATGTGGGATGTCAGAAGCCTCAGGAAAACTTACCCAATATACACATCCAGTTAGGTAAGTTCCTATTCAAGGAGTAACAGGCTCTTTAGTGACCCTGGTGATAATTAATTTTACAGCTGTCATGCTTCTGAGGCAGACTTTATGGCCTTTAGTCTCCACCCATAGCACCAAATGTATTTGTGGTTGTATGTACATTAGATGGTCTGAAACCAGTTGAGCAAAGAGTACAGCAACCTTTTCCAGAAATGTGCTGTGCATTATAGCCCCTGTCTAGCAAAGCACTTAAGTACCTGCTTACTTTTAAACAGTGTGAGTAGTCCTATTGATATCCATGAAAGTACTCATATGTTTAAAGGTATGCAGGTGCTTAAGTGCTTTGCTGGATTGTGGCCTACCAAAATAAATGTTAAAAACTATCATACCAATGATACTTTGCATTTATAAAGCTGCTATTATTCCAGAGGATCCAAAGGCATTTTACACTTTTCAAACAGAACTCTCCTCACCCATCCCCGAGGTGAAACTTGACAGCTGTTTGATAGCACACACCACTAACAGCTCAGGTCAGGAAGTAAAGAAGATTACTATAGCTGAAACTGTAGAGGATCTATCTGTTGCATGTAATGAGAGCTAGTCATTATGGTATCCAGGTGATTTAAGAAGGCAGAATGTAATTACATAAATTAGTATTTTAGGTAGGACATAAAGTGCTCACAAATTTAGGCCCCGATTCTGTACACACTTGAGTAATTGTATTGACCTCAGTGGGACTACTTACATGCAAACGTGTGAGAGAGTCTCTTCAGAATTGTGGCTTTACACACTAAAAGTGAACAGGAAATGTGATACGGACTACTTGAGTGAAAAAGATATGATGTTCAGAAGAAAGATGTAGCCTAGTATAATTTGTTATTTACAACTGACTTAGAAAGTATTTTTTTGAATAAGTAAATAAACCTCCTCTTATATTAATTTTGTTTCTGTTATGGATGATATGTAACCAGTGTTTATGAATCATTGCACAGGGAAATATATTAAATGGTGCTGGTGACAAAGTGGTTAGTGTCCATTTATCTTTAGAAACTTATGTTTCATTTCTTTGCTTTTTAAATTCACCTCCCATTTTTGCTTGCAATTTGTTGTGATTAGTTGATAGTGTAAATTATATTAATTGGCTGTCCCTGCCAATAAGGTAGGAAAAAAGTCTAATTGTCGTCATTGGTGTTTATAATCAGTGGGCACAATATGGGAGATCAGTTTGAAAAACTAGACCCACCGGACAAGAGTTGCATGTAGTCCACAAGTGGGAAGAAAATATAGGTTTTAGTTTCATCCTGAGAAGTTTCTCTTGCTCTGAATGCTTTCTTTCAACACCGTTTTATTGTAAATGTGTATAAACCTTGTTATATTGTCAAAAATGAAAAACAGTCCACATACTGTACATACATAATAATGCACTGTAAACAATATAGCATACACAAAGCAAACCAGTATAGCTCTCAACTGACATTTGGATTATATTATTCCCTTTTCTCCATCTTTGAAAACACATGTTATATACTCTGGTGTAGATCAGGATCTCTGTAGTTAGTGAAGTCACACAAGCGTAAACCTGGTATGAGAGGCAAATCAGACCTCGTGATTTTTTTTTTCTTTTAGATTAAAACTATTGAGTTCTGTGGTAAAACCCATGGGCCTGATTCTCTTCTTACATCAGATTTACACCTTTGTAACACCCTAACTTCAGTAAAGTTGATCCTGATTTACATGGGTGTGAGAAGAGGATATGACCCTTAGTAACAAAGCAATGCACACAATTTATGTTAATCTTAAATAGTCTTTGGACCATATTGTAGAACTTCAATTAATTGGGTAGCATGGAGGCTGAGTTACAGAAGTGGATCTCAGGATTCAGGTTAGTTTTTGATTCTACATTTTGTGTGGTAGTAGATTTGAGGCTTCTATTAGATCTGTGTTTTTGACAAATTTTAAATTTCAAAATATCTATCAGATATTCAGATACAAGAGAAACTTTTCTAGTGCTGACTCAGCAAGTGATAGTTGTGTAGGTTGGGGGGAAGAGTTGGTGTCTGTTAGAAACACAGAAGACTTTCCTGTCCTCGGAGGCTGACAGACAAGAAACACAAAGGATAGTATCTAACAATAATAAATACACAAAACATTGTATATTTATTTCAGACTATTTTGGCCCAAGTCAAGGTGCTATGATTACTTATATCAAGAAGCTGAAGCACTTCTGAAAAACTTCCCAGTTCAAGCCACAATTTCCTTTTATGAAGACTCAGATAGTGAAGATGACAATGTTGAAATGGAACAAGATTCAGGAATAGAATCTGATTGCTAACTATATGGAGTGCTAATGCCACCTCTAAAACTTTCTAATTTAAATTTGATGTAAAAATGTATCATAGTATTTTAAAGATAATTTATTTGAATGTAAGTTATTGGTAATAAAAAATTGAAATATTTTGTAAATGTTATAGTATTTTTGTCTTTATCTTTTCTAGTCTAAGGATTGTTTTTGCTTTTAAGGGAGAAAAGGTACAAATTTGAACTTCTTAAAACAGCCGAATAATGTATTATATATTAGAGTTCTAGCTCCTATACTTTGTAGTCCATAACTGACACATTCCCAAATTGCAATTTTAAAATTTACTAAGTTGCCTGATTATTCCTTCCTTTACACTAATTTTTATGATGATGTGACTCTATTGACTTTACCAGTGTAAAAATGGTGCAACAGTATGGAAAAACAGGCCCAGTACAGTGGCTACACGATGAAAGTTTTCTTTATAGTTTTGGTGGAGCATATCAAGTAATTAATCTGGAACAAATATTCTTAGATCATACACTCACTGATTAAATGAAGTTGCATACATGTGCATGGAAACAAGCAGTTTAGAAAAAGGACAAACAACATGACTTTTTCAGTGTAAACATTAGGAACCAAATTCTGCTGTCAGTCACACCCATGAAACTGGGGACAGAATTTAGGCTTGAGAACTGAATCATGCTCTCAGATACATGGGCTTATATTGCTGGATATAAAAGGGGTGGCCAACCTGAACCTGAGAAAGAGCCAGAAGTTACCAATGTACATTGCCAAAGAGCCACAGTAATACATCAGCAGCCCCCCATCAGCTCTTCTCCTCCCAGCGCCTCCTGCCCATCGACAGCCCAGCTGATCAGCGCCTCCTCCTCCCTCCCCGCACCTCCCAATCAGCTGTTTCATGGCATGCAGGAGGCTCTGGGGAGGAGCAAGGGCATGACAAGCTCAGGGGAGGGGGCGAGAAGGGGTGGAGTGGGGAAAGGTCCTGTGGCAGAGCCGGGGTGAGCAGTGAGCACCCCCTGGCACTTTGGAAAGTTGGCACCTATAGCTCCAGCCCCGGAGTCGGTGCCTATACAAGGAGCTGCATTTTAACTTCTGAAGAGCCACATGTGGCTCCAGAGCCACAGGTTGGCCACCCCTAGGATATAGTATAAAAATAGTTACTGATGATGCATGTAAACCAGATGACAGCAAGAACTAAGAAACAAAATTGTGCTCTGACTAATGGGGTTCCATTGCTACAGCTACAAGTAGAATTTGGCCTGACATACAGTAATACATGCCTGCAAATGTGGAGACAGCTGTAAATTAATATAATTTATAGCCAAATAATCATTTGGGGTCCAAGTCTGCTACCCACACTCATGAGTAGTAGTACTGTGCTCAGTCAGTGTTCCCCTTGAAATTACTCAGAGTAAGGTACAACACAGTGCAATGACAGCAGAATCAGACACTTGATTAAAATGTTTTTTTTACAACCAGTCCATTCTCTCCATTTCAAAACCTTCAACATGTGACCTGGCTGTGACTACCTGAATTTGCAAGAGAGCTTGAAACAATAAATATGAGATCTGAACTACCCTGTTGAGTTCAGTGTGTGCTAATTCAGATGTCAATGATGATACTTTATACCTCAACATTAACAGCTGTACCGTTCATCTAAGCATGAAAGAAAGGAGCATTCTATAAGACAAGATTGCATAGATCTTCCTGACTGACTGCTCATGTTGGTGCTGAAGTTGGGTGTGATTGGTTTAATTTTCTTTCTTTCAAGAGTTTGGGAAACTGTCCAGCCTATTAGCAGGCACACTGTCCTTTCTATGTTTTATACTGTACCTCAAGGTCACCTGAAAAGTTACAATGCTTAATTGTGGACCTTAAATTTGATTCAGGGGCAGAATGTCTTTGCATCATGCTCAGGTTTTCTCCCTCTTCCAGATTAATGCAAATAGCTCTTTTCTTCTACCTCTTCAAGGGCATACAAGCTTAAATTTCTTATGACATCTCACTCGTTATATTTTAATAATAATAATAATAATAATAACAACAATATTTTACACTTATAGGGCACTTCCAATCTGAAAATTTCAAGCACTTTACAAACAGTAACGCATTAAACCTCAAAATACTCTGTGGAGACCATATCCATGGCCCACTCCAGTGAGGGGTGGGAGGCATTGTGCTGCTGAGTGGCAGGCAGTCCAGTCAGATGTCCAAGCGAGGTCTTGGCCACTTTTAGCCGATTCCCGGGGCTGTGTTACGAGAGCCGGGGCCACCTGACTCAGTGGTGTCCCGACAAAAAAGTAACCCGCGGAAAGGCCCAATGCCACGGTGAAAGGCGCATCACTGCACAATCCAATGGGGGGGCGGGGCGCAACGCAGCAACCGCAGCAGGGTGGAACGTGGAAGTTGTTTTGCCCCACGTCACAGCCCGGCGGGGGAGGAGAAGGTCTCGCGGGGTGAGGGCGGGACGCAGCACGTCAGCACCGGCCCGTCTCTGCGGCCAGTTGGCGGCTTTGTTTTGCGCGGCTCCAGAAGGAGGCGGGGTCGCTCCCCCGGCTGCTGGGTGGGCTCCGCCTCCCGCGCCTGCGCAGTCCCCTCGCGGCCCGGCCGAGCGCGGAAGCGGCCCGGGGGGTGAGGGCGGCTGGGCGGCCGCGGAGCGGAGCGGGATGCTGAACGTCCCAGCGCAGGCCTTCCCCGCGTCCGGCTCCCAGCAGCGGGCGGCGGCGGCGGGGGGGCGCAGCAAGGTACGGGGCCGGGCTGGCAGGGGGGGCTGGCCTCGTCTTTCCCGGCGGTGGCGGGGCGCTGCCTGCAGGGGGCGTTGCGCAGACCCGGCTGCGGAGCTTGGGCAGCGCCGCCGGAGGCGTGTGTCGCGCGGTTCCGCCCGGGGCCGGTGAAGCGCCGCGGGGGCCTCACAGCAGCCGGGCAGGGAGCAGCCAAGCGGCGCCGGGACGCTGTGTGCCCTCGAGCCTGGCCCGGAGTAGTGGGCAGGCGGGGGCTGCCCCCGCCCTCCCCGGGGGCCTGGGCTGCCGCCCTGCCTTGTGTTTAGATCCAGCTGTGTCCTCGCATCGAGCCCCTGGGGATCGGGCACCTCTCGCCTGGTCACCCGCTTCACTTCTGTAGAGTGGGGGAAGCCTGCGGGGTGCGGATCAGTTCCTCTAAATGCGAAACGCCAGAGCTGTCGTGCAGCGTTACTGTCAGGGACTGGCAAGAACAGCTCACGGATTTCCAAAAGGAAAGTAGAAAGAAAAGGAGGACTTGTGGCACATTAGAGACTAACCAATTTATTTGAGCAGAAGCTTTCGTGAGCTACAGCTTGCTTCATCGGATGCATTCCCACTGTATTTTCCACTGAATGCATCCGATGAAGTGAGCTGTAGCTCACGAAAGCTTCTGCTCAAATAAATTGGTTAGTCTCTAAGGTGCCACAAGTCCTCCTTTTCTGTTTGTGAATACAGACTAACACGGCTGCTACTCTGAAACCTGTCAAAAGGAAAGTGGCAGTTATGGATGTGCAGCAGGGAAAACCTCTGCTTAGTGAAACGTGGTATAATTGGTCTATGGGACTCATTGCCACAAGATAGCAATTCCATGAGTATAGCAGGATTTGGCATCTTATACATAATGAAGATAGTCCACAATTACACTGTTGTATTTTTAATAATTTTATAAGGTTAAAGGGTCTATCTCCTTGCGTTTCAGGGCTGAAGTTAAGGAGGACACTTGCCCTATGGGCTGACTATTTTATAATTGCCCATGTGAAGGTTCTTGCACTTTCCTTTGAAGCATCTGGTACTGGCGACTGTCAGAGTGCAGGACTAGATATATTGCCAGTCTGATGGCAATTCCAGTGTTAACCATAACCTATATGTATTATTTTTGTTAGTTTTATTTATTAAATCTAAACTTACATGTAGTATTTATCAAGGTATATGCTATAAAATTATCTTCTGGGATTTCCTGATTTATTTTTTTTACTTTAATGTTGCATTAATGCTTTTTTCTTCTTTAATTTTATGTAATTTGCAAGTATTGGTGGAACCATTGTGCTGGGTGCTGTACGAACATTTGAGAACATGCATTCACTGTCCTTAGGAGCTTATGCTTGCTTGTTGCATTTTTGTTTCAAGTTTGTTACACTCTAATGATAGCAAAGTGGTAGGAAAGACATGGGTGGTAGCGATAAGACCAGATTGCTACATAGGTTAGGTATCTGCACAGCCTTATGGTTCCAGATAACTCATATTTGTCTTTAGAGAAAGAAGACCCTTACCATTTCCTTGCTAGATTTTCTAGGTTATCTCAGTATTTATAAAGCATAACTCTTCCGCTGATGTTAACGTCACATTTTGCAGCTCAAACTCTACATGAGGATGTTTATATCCAATAAAGCTCTTCTGTTTAGGTTCCTAAATAAGTTGGGCCTGGCTTTCAAAAGCCCTGAGGACACTTGGCTCCTGTTGGCTTCAATAGGAGCAGGGTTTGCGCAGCGTTTTTAAAATAAGGCTCAATTTATTTAGGAGCTTAACTTATAGGCATCTGCTGTGTGAAAATTTTGACCATGTCAAATTTTAAATTCTGATTTCTTATGCAATATTCTCCAGTCCTCTCTTTTTCTCCATATTCTCTTCTGTACCTTCACATGCTTTTTCACCTCTTTTGCCATATGTAGGGCTTGAAAATTAGATCAGTGGTTTAAACCTGCTAGGCACAGATTGGTATTAAAGGTATTAAAGATCAATGCCCAGGTGAGATGCCTTCCGCACCTCCAACTTTTGGGAAAGGGAAGGTCCTGCTAGGATGGTGTCCCTGGATCTTTCTTGCGAATTTCATCTTTTTGGTTTTCTTTTTGGTCAGTCAATGACCAGTAAACTTGAAGATGTTTTCTCTGGGTGCATGAATAGAGGAGGAATAGGTGTATCTATCTCTTCTTGAGCCTCTTAGCTGCTACGCAGTTTGGTGGAGATTCTTCTATCTGATTGATGTGAAGTGTGTGTTTGTAATACTCTCTCTCCCTAAACTGTATTCTTGACTCCCTTCTTTCTGTGAATAGCTCTGTTTCTTTTGCTATTCATAGACTTCCCAGCCAGCAGCAGAATGAAACTGGTGTGACTCTTCACTACTGCAGTGAAGATTTGGTGTCTGAAGTCCAGTTTGTTGTGGACAAATATCTTCCCAGTGGGTGCTCATGTTGGCAGTTGAAGGGCAAGGAGAGAGTGGAGAATGCCACTTGCCTTGAGTGAGTAGATAGCTGTCCTAAGTAGTTTCTCTTTGGTCCATGGTGTTCCCAATAGCAGCAAAGAAAACAAACAAGAGTGTCTTCACTCTATCCATACCCTCTTTGTAAAACAAAACAAAGTAGTCTTTTGAATGTGCACTTTTCCAATAAAAGGTATTACCTCACCAACTTTGTCTCACTTTTCCTTTAGCATTTTACAATGTTAGCCTACATTTTACTTTTTAGGTCCCTTTGAAACCAGGCAGAAGTCTTATGGATTGGATTCGACTAACTAAAAGTGGAAAAGACTTAACGGGACTGAAAGGACGATTAATTGAAGTGACTGAAGAAGAGCTTGCAAAACACAGTAAAAAAGATGATTGCTGGATATGTATAAGAGGTGGGTTATTCATACAAAAAATACATATAAACAGTGTGACAGTATGTGTGTAATTTCTGCTCATTCATAAGGTGGTAGTTTGGGCATTGTTTTACAACTTAGGCCAAATCCACTTTTGGCATAAGTGGATATAGCTCTGTTTAAGTTAAAAGTTGAATTGTTTAAGCCAGGAGTGAAATCTTATTTTTAGTGCACAAATTACAGGGATACCCATTTACCTTATTTCCTCTTCTGCCCACTAACCCCATTATAGATTTATCCTAAACAGAAGACATTAGAAAGGGGCCTTCAAAACAAGAACTGCAGCCATGGTAAATTCCCATGTTGTCAACTGTGACTTGCAAATTGGGAACCCTGGAAGTTGCTTCTTACGGAGCTAATGCATGGTGTGTAGCTGAGCTTCTTGGAAGAGGTGTGCAGCTTGAACAGTAGTATCAGAATGCTTTGTGCTTATGAAACTATAAAGCCTCCCTGGCTCTTGACGGGGTGTGTTCAGGTACTCCCTTGCTATAACTTTTTAGTGAGACTTGGTGTGTGCTTGTTTTCAACTCAGCCATCATGTTGAGGTGAGACCATGTCCATTCCAAGGTCAGTCTATGTTAGCTGGTCCCTGTTGGAGTGTTTGTCACTATACTTTTGCATACCCCACTTGGTGGGTGTTCCATATGGAAAACTTTTTCTCTACTCTCGCTTCCCTCTAAAGCACTCACAGAGCTGAGCATATTTTAGTCCTGTCATATATTTGTATATTAAAATGACAGAATGCAGTTTCTTAAATGGGATCAAACTAAAACCAATATGAAACAGCAAGATCAATATAAAAAAGTTGGCAAAAGTATGAAAGTCAAAATGCTGACATGCAGACAATCTTTACCCTGTCAGAGTTCAAAAAACACCAACAGATGAAGGAGCATTAGTAATAACTTTTAATATTATTGTCTTAGAATATCATGTAAATTTAAAAAAATTTAAAGGGAGAAGTAAGCATGTGTGTAAGCACATGTTTGTATCCTTAGGTCTTCAGTTTAATAATGCAAATTACAGTTGTTTACATTTAGCTGTAGCAGATGTCTGTGGCAGCGAATTTTTTTTTTAAATGACTTCTACTGAATCTGAGACCAAACATTCAGTAAAAGCACCCTATCTTTCTTTGTAGTAATTTAAATAAATGTATTGTGAAAACCAAAGCTCTTGGTATAAGCAGTGTTCTTTTGGATATTGGTTGCTTGTATGCAGCTCAATGGTTAGCTGAGAATAGCATATTGAGCATGTAGCTGTTTGTGTTTCTTTTCCTAACCAATTTCCTCCAAAAATGGCAAAGCATATGTTTGCAGACAGTTTATGAAGATTGAGGTCTAGAAAGAATGACTAAACTCATCTAACATAAGTGTGATGTGGGGTAGCAGTGCCTTCATAGAAATAGCCCCTTACTTTCTGGGCTAGGAGAGGTTGGAATTGTCCTGGGGTAAAGCACTACTTCCTTGAGAAGAGGAGAAAAAGTGCTTTGTCACTATATCGACTTTTTCTGACTCTTTAAGGAGTAGCTTTGATATTCTCTGAATGGAGTTTATGCCATTCAGAAGTTTACTGCCACATGCTTGATCTTGGACATACTTGCAAAAGTATAGTGGTAGTGTAGTCAAAAGAAAGCTTGACTACCACGGTATCTTGCATTTCAATCTTCTTCCAGAAGATCCTCTTCCTGTAGTCAATCCAAAACACAGCTGCAAAATCTTTCTTTCCTGCTGTTCTGACAGTCTCTCCCCGTTCTGGCTTCGCTTCTCCCAAAACATTCTTTAAGGTTCACATTTTTACAGAACTCGATCACACTGCTTCTGCATACACCTCTGCCTTTATTTCCTCCTACAATCCCACCCATTCTTTATGCTCTAAGGCTTTTTTTTTAACTAAACATCTCCCTTTGCATTTTTCAGACTCTCTCCTCATCCCCAAGCCTAAATACTCTAAAACTTTTAAACACCCTTACTGCTTGAAACACTCAGGCTATATTGTCCTGTGTTGTATCAAATGTACTTTTGATAATAAATTCCTCCAGGAATGGTCTTATTACAGTAGAACTTCAGAGTTACGGACACCTTGGGAATGGAGGTCGTTTGTAACTCTGAAGTGTTCTGTAAATCTGAAGAAGAGGTATGAACTTCAGCCACAGGTGGGGAGGGAGGATGTTGGGGCTGCAGCTGCAGGGTGGGGGGCATCGGGGCTTCTGACCCTCGGGGTGGTGGTGGGGCTCCGGGCTGGGGGATCAGGGTTTCTGCTCCGCGGGAGCACTAGGGCTCAGGACTTCAGACCTGGGGGGAGTGCTGAGGCTTGGGGCTTCAGCCCTGCAGCTCCATTCCCAGTTTCACCCTCACTGACGGCGCCGCAGCTCATGGCTTCAGCCCCACAGGGGGCTGCTGAGGTTCGGGGCTTCAGCCTCCCAGCTCTGTTTCAGCCTTGTGGGGGGCACCAGGGCTCCCCATGGCTCTGCTTCCGGTTTCAGCGGGGGATGCTGGGGCTCAGGGCTTTAGCTACAGGGGGAGCGCTGGGATTGAAACCAGGCCCCCCTGTAGCTAAAGTCCTGAGCCCCAGTGCCCCCCATGGGGCTGAAGCCAGGAACGGAGCTGCGGGGCTGAAGCGCTGAGCCCCAGTGCTCCCCACAGTGCTTCCGAGGGTCAGAAGCCCCAAGGCCTCCCGCTCCCAGTGGCTGAAGCCCTGAGCTCCCGAGGCAGTACATATTTGCTGGGTTGGTGGTTTGGTTTTGTTTGTCTCCACTGCTGCCTGATTGATTACTTCCAGGTCCACGTGGCTAAGGCTGCGATTTAGTGCAGAATCTGGTCGGACAGATATGAGATTGAATGGGGGGGGGGTCAAACTGGGGGCTGAGCGGTGGCTTTGTGAGTCTGTCAAACTGAATGTAGCAGCAGGATAAGAATGGCCATACTGGGTCAGACCAAAGGTCCATCCAGCCCAGTATCCTGTCTACCAACAGTGGTCAATGCCAGGTGCCCCAGAGGGAGTGAATCTAACAGGTAATGATCAAGTGATCTCTCTCCTGCCATCCGTCTCCACCCTCTGACAAACAGAGGCTAGGGACACCATTCCTTACCCATCCTGGCTAATAGCCATTAATGGACTTAACCTCCATGAATGTATCCAGTTCTCTTTTAAACCCTGTTATAGTCCTAGCCTTCCCAACCTCCTCAGGCAAGGAGTTCCACAGGTTGACTGTGCGCTGAGTGAAGAAGAACTTCCTTTTACTTGTTTTAAACCTGCTGCTCGTTAATTTCATTGGTGGCCCCTACTTCTTATATTATAGGAACAAGTAAATAACTTTTCCTTATTCACTTTCTCCACACCACTCATGATTTTATTTACCTCTATCATATCCCCTTAGTCTCCTCTTGTTCAAGCTGAGAAGTCCGAGTCTCTTTAATCTCCCCTCATATGGGACCCATTCCAAAACCCGAATCATTTTAGTTGCCCTTTTCTGAGCCTTTTCCGATGCCAGTATATCTTTTTTGAGATGAGATGAGATGTATGCAGTATTCAAGATGGGGGCATACCATGGATTTATATAAAGGCAATAAGATATTCTCCGTCTTATTCTCTATCCCTTTTTTAATGATTCCTAACATCCCGTTTGGCTTTTTGACTGCCACTGCACAGTGCGTGGACGTCTTCAGAGAACTATCCACAATAACTCCAAGATCTTTCTCCTGATTAGTTGTAGCTAAAGTAGCCCTGGTCATATTGTATGTATAGTTGGGGTTATTTTTTCCAATGTGCATTACTTTACATTTATCCACATTAAATTTCATTTGCCATTTTGTTGCCCAATCACTTAGTTTTGTGAGATCTTTTTGAAGTTCTTCACAGTCTGCTTTGGTCATAACTGTCTTGAGCAGTTTCGTATCATCTGCAAACTTTGCCACCTCACTGTTTACCCCTTTCTCCAGATCATTTATGAATAAGTTGAATAGGATTGGTCCTAGGACTGGTTAAATAGTAAACTTTTAACCACACAGCTAGTTACCCCTCTCCATTCTGAAAGTTTACCATTTATTCCTACCCTTTGTTCCCTGTCTTTTAACCAGTTCTCAATCCATGAAAGGATCTTCCCTCTTATCCCATGACAACTTAATTTACATAAGAGCCATTGGTGAGGGACCTTGTCAAAGGCTTTCTGGAAATCTAAGTACACTATGTCCACTGGATCCCCCTTGTCCACATGTGTGTTGACCCCCTCAAAAAACTATAATAGATTAGTGAGACATGATCTCCCTTTACAGAAACCATGTTGACTTTTGCGCAACAATTTATGTTGTATGTGTCAGACAAATTTATTCTTTACTATTGTTGCAACTAATCTGCCTGGTACTGAGGTTAGACTTACTGGTCTGTAATTGCCAGGATCACCTCTAGAGCCCTTCTTAAATATTGGTTTCAGAGTAACAGCCGTGTTAGTCTGTATCCGCAAAAAGAACAGGAGTACTTGTGGCACCTAAGAGACTGTTACATTAGCTATCTTCCAGTCATTGGGTACAGTAGCTGATTTGAAGGACAGGTTACAAACCATAGATAATAGTTCCACAGTTTCACATTCGAGTTCTTTCAGAACTCTTGGGTGAATGCCATCTGGTCCCGGTGACTTGTTACTGTTAACAATAGCTCACCTTACCTGATCACTTCCGTTACAGTGTGTATGGTAACACCCATTGTTTCATGTTCTCTGTGTATATAAATCTCCCCACCGTATTTTCCACTGAATGCATCCGATGAAGTGAGCTGTAGCTCATGAAAGCTTATGCTCAAATAAATTGGTTAGTCTCTAAGGTGTCACAAGTCCTCCTTTTCTTGTTGCTGTTAAGTTTCTCAATTAATTCCAAAACCACCTCTAGTGACACTTCAGTCTGTGACAATTCCTCAGATTTGTCACCTACAAAAGATGGCTCAGGTTTGAGAATCTCCCTAACATCTTCAGTTGTGAAGACTGAAGCAAAGAATTCATTTAGTTTCTCTGTGATGACGTTAGTCTTTAAGAGCTCCTTTTGCATCTAGCTCATAATAATAATGTGCTAATAATCTGGGTTTTCACTGACTAAATGTCCTCCTCATATGCAGTATTCACTACTGCACACTAGATGGTGTAGTTAGCAAATCCAGCAGAAAAATCATCTTTTATAATCTTGCAAATATCAAGGTATATGTTCTGCATTTTCATTGTTCACCCATTTCACTTATATCAGTTTTCTTAATCTTATTGAAGTTACAATTTTATCAAACTATCCACAGGCAGCGTTCTGTTTTTTTTATATCTATTTTAGGCAAGAAGCGTCCACAGTCTGCAGACTTCTGGACATATTGTCACAGAAATTGATAGTAAAAACAAAGCAAAGTATAAAATACTAAACACTGTGAATAGTAATATGGTTGGTACTCGAGGGAGGGAGCTTTTTTTCCCCCTTAACATACACTGATTTGCACACAGCAGAAGAAATGTAATTTAAGTTAGGAACCAGTAATATAGGCATGTGTACTTAATACTTCATAATATTTTGCTTTTATATATAGCAACTGTGGGAGATGTAAAGAAAGAAGCCAGTTCAGAGAGAATCTCTTATTATTGGTGGGTGGGGAGATATTTTAAAACAGGGGTTCTCAAACTGGGGGTTGGGACCTCTCAGAAGGTCGCGAGATTATTACATGGGGGGTCGCGAGCTATCGGCCTCCACCCCAAACCCTGCTTTGCCTCCAGCATTTATAATGGTGTTAAATATATAAAAAAGAGTTTTAAATATATGTGGGCGGGGAAGGGGAGGTCTCACACTGAGGTTTGCTATGTGAAACGGGTCACCAGTATAAAAGTTTTTGAGAACCACTGATTTAAAAGAAGAAATCCTTTAAAATGGACAGGATGTCATATTGCTGAGGGCATGAAGAAGGTCAGTTTGTTTTGGTTTTTTTAAGCTTAGAAAAGTTAAATTTTGTGTAAAGGTATCTTCCTAGCATTCTTCTAAGTTAGGCATATTTTTGGCGCAGAACAAATTTAGTCACTTTTTTAAATCAGTCATCTGTTGTATCTTGATTTTAAAATTTAGACCTTAATCCTGCCGAAACTTGAGCAGTTGACTAACCTTAAACATGAGAGTAGACCCATTGATTTCACTTGGACAACTCATGCTTAAGTCTTTGCAGGACTGGGATTTTAGGCTGCTTGATATTACTTCATTTAATTAAACAAAATAGCTGTTGTATGACATGTAGGGATATGGAATTTTCTAGTCTGCTTCATTTTAACATTTTTCTCCTTGTTTGTTTTTGTATTACTGAGGATTGACGTATAGTGCAGTATTATTTCATAATATTTTTTACGCCAAGATCTCTCTGCTGTTTCCCATGACTGAAGAACATTGAAATACTAACTTATTTGGAGAAAGCAAATTTTAATTTTAAAGTACACATTTTTAATTAGCGAATTATTTGCTATGATTTATATCTCCATTCTTTGATGCAGGGCTTGTTTATAACGTCACTTCATATATGGAGTATCACCCTGGTGGTGACGATGAGCTAATGCGAGCGGCAGGAACAGATGGCACAGATCTCTTTGATCAGGTAAGAATACTGGAAGTAAATGACACTCACTTTGTTACAAGGTGTTCTGAAAACTGCACATTTTCTGAGTTTAAGGCATTCGGTGCATGGGGAGGGGGAAAAAAGTTATTAAAACATGTGCAGGATTTAGGTTCCAATACAGTAAAGCCTGACCATTCTCCCATTTCCACTTGGGTGTTTTAGACTATAGAGTTTGAGTATTTCTCATAGCTAAAGCTCTGAAGAACTAATGAAAATTAAAAATCCTTAGTTTCTCAAATCCTTTTGTAGCAGGAAACTTGCTATTTATCTGGTTTGTAGATCTGACTAATTGTGTTCCCACTTTTTCCACTGCATTGAACTTCTTGTCCTTGATTTCAAAGCCCTACTAGACTTCTATCATGTTATGCCCCATTTCCTCTTCTCCACCCACTGTGTTGGTCTTGATGCACTGTTTGTCCCATTGTCCCACAATGGTTTCCATGCCTTTTTTTTGTATTACTCCTTATCATGGAAACTGTCCCAATTCTGGTCTGATAAATCACTGCCTTTTCTTCATTCATAGGACTCCTTAAGATTAACTGCTTCTCTGATGCCCACAACAGTTGAGTCAAATCATAGAATATCAGGGTTGGAAGGGACCTCAGGAGGTCATCTAGTCCAACCCCCTGCTCAAAGCAGGACCAATCCCCAATCAAATCATCCCAGCCAAGGCTTTGTCAAGCCTGACCTTAAAAACTTCCAAGGAAGGAGATTCTACCACCTCCCTAGGTAACGCATTCCAGTGTTTCACCACCCTCCTAGTGAAAAAGTTTTTCCTAATATCCAACCTAAACCTCCCCCACTGCAACTTGAGACCATTACTCCTTGTCCTGTCCTCTTCTACCACTGAGAATAGTCTAGAACCATCCTCTCTGGAACCACCTCTCAGGTAGTTGAAAGCAGCTATCAAATCCCCCCTCATTCTTCTCTTCTGAAGACTAAACAATCCCAGTTCCCTCAGCCTCTCCTCATAAGTCATGTGTTCCAGACCCCTAATCATTTTTGTTGCCCTTCGCTGGACTCTCTCCAATTTATCCACATCCTTCTTGTAGTGTGGGGCCCAAAACTGGACACAGTACTCCAGATGAGGCCTCACCAATGTCGAATAGAGGGGAACGATCACGTCCCTCGATCTGCTCGCTATGCCCCTACTTATACATCCCAAAATGCCATTGGCCTTCTTGGCAACAAGGGCACACTGCTGACTCATATCCAGCTTCTCGTCCACTGTAACCCCTAGGTCCTTTTCTGCAGAACTGCTGCCTAGCCATTCGGTCCCTAGTCTGTAGCTGTGCATTGGGTTCTTCCGTCCTAAGTGCAGGACCCTGCACTTATCCTTATTGAACCTCATCGGGTTTCTTTTGGCCCAATCCTCCAATTTGTCTAGGTCCCTCTGTATCCTATCTCTGCCCTCCAGCATATCTACCACTCCTCCCAGTTTAGTATCATCCGCAAATTTGCTGAGAGTGCAATCCACACCATCCTCCAGATCATTTATGAAGATATTGAACAAAACCGGCCCCAGGACTGACCCCTGGGGCACTCCACTTGACACCGGCTGCCAGCTAGACATGGAGCCATTGATCACTACCCGTCGAGCCCGACAATCTAGCCAACTTTCTACCCACCTTATAGTACATTCATCCAGCCCATACTTCTTTAACTTGCTGACAAGAATACTGTGGGAGACCGTGTCAAAAGCTTTGCTAAAGTCAAGAAACAATACATCCACTGCTTTCCCTTCATCCACAGAATCAATAATCTCATCATAGAAGGCGATTTAGATTAGTCAGGCATGACCTTCCCTTGGTGAATCCATGCTGACTGTTCCTGATCACTTTCCTCTTGTCTAAGTGCTTCAGGATTGATTCCTTGAGGACCTGCTCCCTGATTTTTCCAGGGACTGAGGTGAGGCTGACTGGCCTGTAGTTCCCAGGATCCTCCTTCTTCCCTTTTTTAAAGATTGGCACTACATTAGCCTTTTTCCAGTCATCTGGGACTTCCCCCGTTCGCCACGAGTTTTCAAAGATAATGGCCAAGGGCTCTGCAATCACATCCGCCAATTCCTTTAGCACTCTCGGATGCAACTCGTCCGGCCCCATGGACTTGTGCACGTCCAGCTTTTCTAAATAGTCCCTAACCACCTCTTTCTCCACAGGGGGCTGGCCATCTACTCCCCATGTTGCGATGCCCAGCGCAGCAGTCTGGGAGCTGTCCTTGTTAGTGAAGACAGAGGCAAAAAAAGCATTGAGCACATTAGCTTTTTCCACATCCTCTGTCACTAGGTTGCCTCCCTCATTCAGTAAGGGGCCCACACTTTCCTTGGCTTTCTTCTTGTTGCCAACATACCTGAAGAAACCCTTCTTGTTACTCTTGACATCTCTTGCTAGCTGCAGCTCCAGGTGCGATTTGGCCCTCCTGATTTCATTCCTACATGCCCGAGCAATATTTTTATACTCTTCCCTGGTCATATGTCCAACCTTCCACTTCTTGTAAGCTTCTTTTTTATGTTTAAGATCCGCTAGGATTTCACCATTAAGCCAAGCTGGTCGCCTGCCATATTTACTATTCTTTCGACTCATCGGGATGGTTTGTCCCTGTAACCTCAACAGGGATTCCTTGAAATACAGCCAGCTCTCCTGGACTCCTTTCCCCTTCATGTTAGTCCCCCAGGGGATCCTACCCATCCGCTCCCTGAGGGAGTCGAAGTCTGCTTTCCTGAAGTCCAGGGTCCGTATCGTGCTCCTTACCTTTCTTCCCTGCAAATAACCTTGTAATTCAGCTGTGATAGTGTGTATATACCTAAACTGTATGATCTTATTGTTCTTCTTCTTTTCTGTTCTTTGTTACTCTTATACATCACCTCTAAACTAGTTTTAGCTCTCTGGGGTGGGGGCAATATTTCCTATTTGTCCTTTAAAATACCTAGCACACTGACTTGGGTCATGTAAACATAATAAAAATTTACAGTAAATAACTATTCAAAGAATCCAAGAGTAACTTTAAAGACTGTTGAATCCAAATACTTGCACAGCATGAAATATAGTGTACAAATTACCGTATCTCCCATTTTCCAAGGGTCCAGGAAAGAAAGATGACCAGTTGTCTTCCACTACAAAAGACAATGAAGCAAAATGGACGTTTAAAAAAATCAAACTCTGATTAATTAAAGGTCCTTAGATATGTACTAATACCTTTGTAGCCCTGATGTTTCTGCCTGTGTTGATGAATATAGCACAAGGTGGGCAAACATTTTGGTCTGAGGGCCCCATCTGAGTATGGAAATCGTATGGCGGCCCATGAATGCTCACGAAATTGGGGTTGGGGAGTGGGAGAGGACTCCAACTGGGGGTGCAGGCTCTGGAGTGGGGCTAGGAATGAGGAGTTGAGGGTGTGGGGGGGGGCTCCAGGCTGGGGCAGGGGGTTGGGGTGCGGGTGTGTGTGTGTGAGGGCTCTGGCTGGGGGTGCGGGCTCTGGGGTGTGGTGGGATAAGGGGCTAGGGGTGCAGGAGGCTGCTCCGGGCTGGGACTGAGGGGTTTGAAGGGTGGGAGGGGGATATGGGCTGGGGCAGGAGGTCAGGGTGCAGGCTCCGGGCGGCGCTTACCTCAAGAAGTTCCCGGAAGCAGCGGCATGTCCCCCCTCCGGCTCCTATGCAGAGGCACGGTCAGGTTCCCAGCCAATGGGAGCTGCAGGGGCAGCGCTTGGGGCAGGGGCAGCTTGCAGAGCCCCCTGGCTACCCCTATACATAGGAGCCGGAGTGGGGACATGCCGCTGCTTCTGGGAGCTGCGCAGAGCCAGGACATGCGTGGAGCAGGGCAAGCCCCAGACCCCACTCCTCGGCAAGAGCTTGAGTGCAGGATTAAAATGTCTGATGGACTGGATGTAGCCCGTGGGCCATAGTTTGGCCACCCCTGACGAAGCATCTCAAAATTTAACAAGTGTTTTGAGTCACCAAAATAAAAACTGACCTTCATTTTCTCACCGTATAGTTTCTCACACGCAGTCAAAATTATAAATATTCTTAAGTGTATGAAAACTACTCTTTTCCTCCATGCAGGTTCATCGTTGGGTCAATTATGAATCCATGTTGAAGGAATGCCTTGTTGGAAGAATGGCACTCAAACCTGTTGCTGCTACTACAGGTATATTTTATAAAATGGAATATTTTAAAATCAAATACATGCAAAATTAGATTATTTGAAAGTCCTGGGACACCTGAAATCCTCAGGTTGTTTGAGAGTTGTCCCTCTGAAGTGAGGGAGAATATTTAGTTACCCATTTCAGACTTTCCCAAAACCATCTGGCTAAAGATGGAGCTATATTATAAACATAGATTTCTATACCTTGTATCCCTCTGTTTAGCTCCAGTTTGTCAGTCACTGGGAAGCAGGCAGTTCAGATAGGTCATCTTCTCTTTTTATCACAAGATGCTACTTTTGATTTCCCCACATCCTGCGCCAGCTCTGCTGGGTTACTCCCTTTGCATAATCTAGAGCAGTTTGTAAAGCTTCAACTCATTTTCATGTGGTATTTCCATTAGATAATGTTTAAAGCCCAAGTGTCAATTATGGGATCACACTTCCTAACATGTACTTTGTGTTTTATTAAGCAGGTTGAATAAGCTAACTACTCAGGTGGTAGTGCACAAGAAAGTGTGTTTCCCTACCTGTGCTTTTTGGAGTTAATTCAAGCTTTGAGGCTTGTTTGGTCTTTTTATATGGAAAAACATATTGGAGATACCACTATTTGTTCTGCTTAAAAAATGCTTGCTTACAGAAATCCAAAACTGATCATTGCTGGATCACTGGATGAGATAAATAAGTTGTCTTAAAAAGTGCTGGTGTGGATTCACAGAGGCTTCAAAGTCAGTTATATTCCTTTTGCCTTCTAGTAATGATCAAGTGGCTAGTAATAGCCCCCACCCCCAAAAAATATTGCTGAGCAGCAGGCACTGTTTTTGAGTAGTAAATATGAGAAAAGTGGTATGGAAACAATGACAGAGTTACTATGTAAAACTGATTTTTGTATGTATGTTGTATGTAGCTAATTCCACTGTAGAATTTTGTACTTAAATGCTGGAATATATGAATGAACCAAAAAAACCCAAAACAAAACCAACTTCCAAGCTAATGGAGTTGAGCTGTGACAGATGAGTTGCTGCCACTTACGTGAATAATCTTTCCAGAAGTACCACTTACATTAATAACCTTTTCAGAAGTACATTGACATAATTAAAAATAAACCAACCTCAGTGGAATCTATTGAATCGATTACAATCTAAACTTCCCTGCAGTGGGAGGGATGCAGCTGGAACTGACAAGAATTTCAGCCAGTCAGTGGGTGATATACAAACTTTGTTCATCAACCGCATGATAGCTCGCTGTGTTAAACAGCTGTGGCCACTCATCTGTTTGCTCCAGTGCCATTTCTTTCCTGTGTTTGTTTGGCTTTTCTCCTTGCTTACTCCACCATGGCATGCTGAAAGCTTGTCCTTCTTAGCAATATCTGCAACACAGGACTTCACTTTGCAGTGGGCCAGTAGTATGAAAATGACTAACTTGTCTGTCTATTTCTTTGAAAGAATAAAATGTTAAATATTTTACTTTAAAATGGATCAAGGTGTATTTGCTGAATGTTTATTGCTACAAGTAAGTAGCATTAACAGATCTGTTTTCCACAATCCACTGCTGTTTATAATCATAATATTAGGGTCTCTGATAAATACCCGTCAGTCAAGGCTATGTTTGACGTTTGAAATATGACAATATTCTTTTTTAAAAGTGAATATAAAATAAAAGCTTTTCAGAAGGAGCAATTTCCTTCAGGGGAAAAAAATCATTTAATGTAGAATTCCATAGCAAAAGGTTACTTTGCTGTTCTCAGCAATTAATAAATTAGCAAGAATAACTTAGGCCTTAAAGTGTCTGAAAGTTAATATAAAGTTGAGAAAATTATCTTGCCAAAAACCTTTTCATTGTGAAGTTGGTGATATTTTTCTAGTCTGTTTATAGTTCAGTTGTGATCACAGTTTGATGAGTAATGAAAGTACTGCTAGCCCTTGACAGCAAAGGGCAAATATTAAAGTCTGTCCTGGTTTTATCCCAGTTTTCTAGACAATGATAAAATAGACAGCTATTGTGTGTATTACACAGTTCTGAAGGGGTGTTAGAGTACTCGCAGATGGGATAACGTTTAGCATATTAACGAAGGTTGCTCTTTAAAATTAAACACTTATGAACAAATACAGGCTAATGGACTGCAGTTATTCACTGAAACTACTTGCTGAATTTTCATGAATAATTCTTGCTGTGTAGCTTGTTTGTGAGCAATTCATGAGGTATTTGAAATCTGATCTGCTTGATCACCTTGGTCTGATTTTGTTCTCTGGCAGAACATCTATTAGAGTCAGCATTCTATTAGAAATGCTCTTGGAAGGGGAAATTAAATTTGCTGTCCATGAATAGCATAAACTTTAAAATTTGCTATTTCCACAGACACACCTGTCATTAAACATGTTTGCTAAAATATTGCTGGAAAGCAAGAACACAGGGTGGAGAGTTAACTAGATTTAAAATGTGAACTAAAATTAGCAGTACACTTTTGCAGTATTTATCCAGCTCTTGAAATTGCTATATTAGCACTAATTTATTAAATTATACTGTAGAATTAGTAAATTCCTTCACTACTTCTCTCTCCCATCTTAAAAAAAAAAAAAAAAGTAGTACCACCTATAGGTAGCATGTTCTACATAGCAATACATGTGGTATATGTAGTGGTTGTAGAAGAAAATATAGTGTGGCATCCAAGAAACTTTGCTTTAGTATTGGACAGAGGTGGGCAAACTACGGCCTATGGGCCACATCCGGCCCACGGGGCCGTCCTGCCTGGCCCTTGAGTTCCTGGCTGGGAGGCTCGCCCCTGGCCCCTCCCCTCCTGTTCCCCCTCCCCCTCAGCTCACTGCACCACTGGTGCAATGCTCTGGGCTGCGAGCTCCTGGGGTAGCGCAGCTGCAGAGCTGCGGCCTGACTCGGTGCTCTGTGCTGCGCAGCTGCCTGTCCTGGTGCAACCATGCTAACAGCCACCAGTAAGGGGACAAGGGGGGCAGGGTTGGATAGAGGGCAGGGGAGTTTTGGGGATGGTCAGGGGCTGGGGGTTTGGATGGGGGTCGGGGCAGTCAGAGGGCGGGGAACAGGGGGGTTGAATGGGAGCAGTGGTCTGGGAGGGGCAGTCAGGAAGGAGAGTGGGGGTTGGATGGGGCGGCGGGGGGCAGTCAGGGGTGGGGGTTCTGGGGGCTGTCAGGGAGAAGGGGTGGTTGGATGGGGCAGGGGTCCTGGGGGCCATCACGATGGAGAGGGGAGGTTGGATGGGGCAGGCAGTCCGGGGGCGGTCAGGGGACAGAGAGCGGGGGTGGATGTGGCAGAGGTCACCGGGGGGCTGTCAGGGGGTGAGAAGCAGGGGGGGTTGGATAGGGGGCGGGGGCTGGGCCATGCCTGGCTGTTTAGGAAGCACAGCCTCCCCTACCCGGCCCTCCATACAATTTCAGAAACCCGATGCGGCCCTCAGGCCAAAAAGTTTGCCCACTTCAGTCTAGGATCTTCAGATGACATTGTGTGCTGTTTTGATCAGTTTCCTTTTGATGGTGAAAAATGGGTGACAGAGGGTAGAGGGTGAATACTCAGACAATGGCTGAACTAATTTGAAATAATAAACAAGTATATCAAGTATAAAAGACTTTGGAAAATCTTGAGTTCATTTGAAATGTTTTAGAGCAATAATGAAGAATGGTCCTAGAAGACAAATTGACAGACTGAGAAACAGAAACATGAATTCCAAACAGCAGTATACTTGTTTTAAAATTGAGCGGTCTGTCTGATATATTTTCTCAAAGAAGCTAACAAATTACCTGATTAAGCCAATTGTATTACCTGAGGTGCTTAGCTACTGTCATGATAAATAGTCGGTATTTCATTTTTCTGAAAAACCAACTAATGATGCTACTACATAGGCTCTTTGGGGATAGTTTTAATACATTAAATATTGAATATATTAAAAATGGGACTATCAAATACACTTGCCAGTCATCAGCCTGACCCATTTTTATGTTGTATCTCCTTCCCCACTCCCTTTTCAGTTATTTTTCTTTAGATAGTCTGACTTGAAGAGTTCACAATCTTACTATATGATTTTACAGTGCCTAACATTCCTTAACTATTACAATATAAATAACATCACCGTTATCCTTGAATCAGTACTGGAATTCTAGGACCAAATTTGTTTTCCAAATGTAAAGATCACACTTTCTACAGATGACTACATATACTGTTTTTATGAAAGATGGACTGTCTGTCATGATTGAGCAAATATTTGACCAGAACCTACCTGGACCATTTTGTTTTGTATCCTTCACTTGTAAAGTCATTACATTTTTAATATGTCTCTCAAAAAGAAAAGGAGTACTAGTGGCCTCAGTGTATTTTCCACTGAATGCATCTGATGAAGTGAGCTGTAGCTCACGAAAGCTTATGCTCAAATAAATTGGTTAGTCTCTAAGGTGCCACTAGTACTCCTTTTCTTTTTGCGAATACAGACTAACACAGCTGCTACTCTGAAACCTGTTAGTATGTCTCTGTAGCTGTCATGTAGTGAAAATGTAAATGAATAGGGAAAACAGTTGTCTAAGTTTAGCTCACCTAATATTTTTAGGTGAAAAGAGCATTTTTCTACTTGTGCTCAGCAGTGAAATGCTTGTCTTCTAGGTTGTGATGTTGGAATCATATTTCACCCTTAAAAAGATTTAGAATAAGGACTGTAAATTTGAATGTTTAATCCAAATACGTATCTTTATTATAGGCAGCACTATCAACCTGTACTTAACTTGCCTGACACTTCCCATTATAAGATAGTGTTTTCAGTTGTCTATAACTTTGTCAATCTCTAACAGTTTGGGCTAAAACTTTCAATGCTAGGTGTTTGACTCACGCTTACATTTTTGAAAGTTTCAGCAAAGTTGTTTCTGAGAATTAGAGGAAAAAATACATTGTCTCATGTGATACAAATAAATTTTTGCACTATTTTGTTGAGAAGCTCTAGTGCTGCCATGCTGTGGATCAAGGACTTGAAATTTGGCAGGGGAGTCACTCTTGTGGCAGGGATGTGCCTTTTGCTTTTCCCATGGAAAAACTGCATGTATGTCCAAGTTAAAGCCTCAAAAAAAATTTGATTCCACGCATGTTTAGTAGAGCCTTGTTAGTTTGGCAGCAAAATTCTCTGAAGATTCCATCTGTGCTAAATATGCTCCATCCCAGGGCTTTCCCTGCAATTGCCTATGCAACCATAATTCAGTCCCCTTGTGTACATGCATTATATAAAGTCTTTAAATACACGATCACATATTTTTTTTCCACGGGATCTGTCTCATTCAGTACACTGGCAACCTTAATTCTGACATTTTCTAACTTTTGAGGGATTGACTGTGAAACCTTAATTTTCTTCTAAACATAGTGTTTTGCATGCAATATATAAAATAGCATCATTTCATTTTGGCTGTTTTATTTCTTTGAGAAATGTTGTTCTGGTTAATCTGTTTGAATACTGTGTTGTAACTTGATTCTTTACTCTTTTATTTACTTTTCCATGACCAGAGCTTTTTTTAGTCAAACATATTTGAGTACTGTGTCTTAACCATAGTAGCTGTCTAGTATTTTAGTCATTGTTGGCTTTCTTGCGTCCTTGCAGAGACTTGCTGCACTCTACCTGAAGAGAAGAAACTCTTAAATGGTAAGTTTTCAGATGGTAAGAATTTGAAGCTTAAACTAAGGAATAGCCAAAGAAGTTAATAGGAGAAGCAACATCTAGTTCAGGGGTTCTCAAATTAGGGGTCGCAACCCTTCAGGGGGTCACAAGGTGGTTACATGGGGGTCGTGAGCTATCAGCTCCGTGGGGGTGACAGCCCCTAACCCCCATTAAATTAACACCCCAATTTTTAATTTATAAGTGGGGATCACACTCAGAGGCTTGCTTCTGAAAGGGATCACCAATACAAAAAGTTTGAAAACCATTGCTAGCTGGTGAACTCTGCATTATACATTTCAATCTGTGGTGTTGCTGCGGTAGAGACAACTGTGAGAATTACAGTTCACAAAATCCTACGTAGGATATGTGAATTTAGCACTGAAAGATGTTTCACCCTAAAGAAATCTACTTTTGGGTTCTAAAATTCTGAGTACAGCTATAAAAATACAGTCCTGAACTCATCTTTGATATCTCAATTTATCTGCTCCTGCCCGCTTTGCTGCTTTAGTGATGCTCTGTCCTCCTGTTTGTCATCTCTTATCTGCATATTGTCTTATAAAGTGCCTTACAATATTCCAGAACAGTTCAGAGTGATGAGTTTGGTAAGGCAATGACTCTGTAGGCAAATGTAACAGGCAATATGCATTCTGCTGTAATTAGTTTATTCACAGTCTTTGGAACCTGTTTTATTGAGACACAGAAAAGTTGTCTGGAACATAAGGTTTATCAACAACTCTTGTTACAAAGTGCTGTTGGACTTTTAAGTTGGAAGTGGAAAAAGGGAGTAACCCCAGTTTTAGTGATCATGTGAAAAATGTCCCGTTTTTAACAGTTCATCAGACTTCCTGTCCCATTTTGTTCATTGGAGCATCAGGTTTGGGTACAACTATAGCAGGGGTGTGCAAACTTTTTGGCCTGAGGGCCACATCCGGGTTGCAAAACTTTATGGAGGGCCGGGTAGGGAAGGCTGTGCCTCCCCAAACAGCCTGGACCCTGCCGCCTATACGCCCCTTCCCACTTCCCAACCCCCCCTGCTCCTTGTCCCCTGACCACCCCCTCCCAGGACCCCTGCTCCTAACTGCCCCCTGGGACCCCACCCCCATCCAACCCCCCCGCTCACTGTTCGCTGACTGCTCCAACACCTATCTACACCCCCGCCCCCTGTCAGGCCTCCTGGGACTTCCACCCCCTATCCAACCCCCCCTGTCCCCTGACTGCCCCAACCCCTATCCACACCCCGCATCCACACCCCCGCCCCTAACCGCCCCCCAGGATCCCACCCCCTATTCAACTCCCCTGTCCCCTGACTGTCCCCTCCGCAGAACCTCCTGTCCCCTGACTGCCCCTCAGGACCCCCTGCCGCTTATCCAACCCCCCCTGCCCCCTTACCATGCCGCTCAGAGCGGCAGGAGCTCGCAGCCATGCCGCTGCCCTGCCCGACAGGACAGCACCGGCAGCGCAGCGCACTGAGGCTGCGGGGGAAAGGGAACAGCAGGAGAGGGGTCGGGGGCTAGCCTCCCCGGCCAGGAGCTCAGGGGCCGGGCAGGACGGTCCCGCGGGCCATAGTTTGCCCACCTCTGAACTATAGTGATCCAAATTCTCTTCTGCCTGTGCACTACCTTCTGCCAGCTGTGAATTGTTGCTTGTTAAAGTCATACCAGACATCTCAAATGACTTCACTAAGGCATTCAGGGGTTCAGCTTCACTAATACACGACATATATTGCAGTACCCGGATACATGTGGAAAAGTAGCTTATGCCATGAATAGGCCCGTTGAAGACAATGACATTACAATACTTGTGGCGTAGAGTACTAGTCAGTGTTAGCAAATGTGGCATAGTGGGGTTTGATAGAAGTGGGTGAATAATTTAGAGCATGTGAAATGCAGAGTTGTCAAGGAAAATTCTATTTTTAAAATAAGTCTCAACTGTAAGATATTTAACTCTTTTGGATAAAAACTGCGTTCCACAAACATAATTAGAAAGGTCAAGATTAACATGGTAATGATTTATTTTTTTAGGTCATCTTCAAAGTTCTGTTCTTGCTGTAGCTTCATTTGTAATCCAGACAAATTCATTTTTGTTATATATGCATGGAGTTACAGAACCCACAAATATCACACCAGAATTGTTATCTTGTTTGCTGGTGTGTATATATAATCCTCACCACAATATAATTTCTAAACTAAGTAGGAAATGCTTCTAACTTTAACTGGAGTTTGATTCTTCTCCCCCTTCCCCGCCCCCCGCCTAATTTATAGCTTGTTAAATACAGAGTTTTTAATAATATGGTATCAGTGTTTCCATGAGGGCGTCAGTTGGGAAGCAAGCCTCAGATTTACTGGGTGGTGGCTCTTCTTTTGGAAGAGTGTTCTTTTTTAGCCCCATCTGCTTTGGCAGCTGCTGTATCACCTATGGTATATACAAATTTAGGAGCAATGCATAAGGATTTGCATTTATTTCGCACATGGTGTTCCCTCCTTGGTTAGTCATAGGTTTGTAAGGCCAGAAGAGACAGTTACAATCTAGTACAGAGGTCGGCAACCTTTCAGAAGTGGAGTGCCGAGTCTTCATTTATTCACTCTAATTTAAGGTTTTGCGTGCCAGTAATACATTTTAACGTTTTCAGAAGGTCTCTTTCTATAAGTCTTTAATATATAACTAAACTATTGTTGTATGTAAAGTAAATAAGGTTTTTAAAATGTTTAAGAAGCTTGATTTAAAATTAAATTAAAATGCAGAGCCCCCCCAGACCAGTGGCCAGGACCCGGGCAGTGTGAGTGCCACTGAAAATCAGCTCGCGTGCCGCCTTTGGCATGCATGCCATAGGTTGCCTACCCTGATCTAGTAGTTTGATCTCCTGCATGACACACACAACTTCTGCATCAAGCCCAAAATATCTGGTTGAACTAGAGAACCTGTTTGATGATTGGTTTAAATGGGAAAATGAATACACTCCCTAGTTACTTATCCTTGTCCATTATGCATAACCATCTCTCGTTAACATGGTTTGTTTTTAATGCATCTGAAACTGATTTTGAAATAAAAAAAAATGGGCACTTCTATCTGAAAGGGATGCATGATAGATCAGAACATGCTCTGTTCAAGGTAATCTTTGTTCTTATCGTGAAAGTGTGCAAGACAGTACTGGCTATACATCAAGCTAATTTTAGGAAAACATCACATTGGTTACTCAGGAGAGTGGTCTTGCCTGACATAAAATCCTTGCTCTTGTTTTGATAATAACCAGCCATCCACAGCAATAACCATTCCTTCCCAACTCTATTTTAACCCTTCTGCCTAGAGTGTTCCACCAGAAATCCTGCCCTCCACTTGGTGTCATGGACCACATAACATTTCAGGTTGTTCATTTTTCGCCGTGCCCACAATGATGCAGTTCAGCTTCTTTTTAGCATCAGTGTTTAGGAAGGAGAATTCAAATCACTTTAACCTATGTTCTCATTTCAGATTGTTGCCTGAATATTATTCTCTCTGTCAGCGATCAGTATTGTTGCTCTCCAAGCAAACTGAACAGTGATTGTTCTCACTATTAGTTTCTCAGACTTCGGTCAAGGTCATTGTGATTAAAAAGTAGAAAAACACTAAAATGAAAGCTGTTTATGAAAGCAGCTAGCTGAATACTACAAAGATCTTGAGCAAGGTGCTTAGTGTAAAGCAAGATTTAAAATGCCTGAAAGTTTCTGCTTGGCTTACTGATGTTAAAGCTGAATTAGTGTATGACATTAAGTTACATACCTGAAAGTCACATTTTATTTTATTTTTATTTTTGGAACTCTAAACATGTCTAAGTCTTGTTTGGGTAAGTTATCTGGGGCTAGCATTCTAATGCTTTGAAAATTAAATAAAGTAAAGTATAAGAGACAGTTAAAGAATATGCTTATACATATAGCTACAATTACATACCACTGGTTTCCTAGACCATATTGCACAAACAGATGCCAATTCCGTGGGAAGCTCATACATCAAAGTTTTTTGTGGTGTACCAGTTGCATGAAAATGAAGTATATGTGAAGTGAAAATTTTTTGGGGGCTTGGAATTCATTTCTTGGGGGGCAATTGTTAAAAAGCTTGTGGCTGCCCGATTACCAATGGAAATGCAAACACCAGGTATCGAGGAGCTATAGCTATTGCATGCATTTAATTTTAAAACTTTCTGGATTTCATTCCTACTAGGAATAGATGTTAACACTCTTGGATGCGTGAATATCAATGCAAATGTGTTAATAAATTCTGATGGGTTTTTTTGTAGGCATGCTTCCTAAAAATAAAGTATTGGATACTTCTTCCAAAGATTTGACTCCAAGGTACTGGTCTATATTTTTATAGTACACTTTTTCTACACATTTTATTAAATAGTGTATACTGTTAGCAAATGCAGAGTACTGACTAATCCATAGAGCTCAAAGTGCTTTATGTAGGTGGGTAGGTGTCATTATCGCATCTTACAGATAGGGAAACTCATGCTCAGTTAACTTTAAATGTTTTACTCGAGGTCCCACAGTGAGTCCGTAGAAATGTGGGAGAATAAAATGTATATTTAGTGACTTTGCACTAGCCTCTGCCCTATGCTGCCTCCTATATAAATATAAAGTTAGTTCTTGATTCAGGATTCCTCCCCATTTGTGGTTTTCTACAGTGCAATAAATATTACTTACTTGAATTTTTCTACATTTGAACAGTATCCAGTATTTATTTTGTTAAAGTATGGAATTTTCTGATATTACATTTTTTAAAGGATAATGGGTAAGGATAATACACTTTGAAGTATACCCACCAGTGTATGATGCTGTGGAGGTTCCCTGTGCAGGAGTACTGATGCAGTTCTGCGGCACGAGGGAAGATTGGCTCCATATACGCTAGTGTAGAATGGGAACAGAATACTATGGAATATACAAGAAGTGGCCAACGGGACTCTGATGACATTGATCTAATTGCTAAAAGCCCAAGGAACAGTGACTGCAGGGGGCTGTTTGCAAGTTGGGGTTGATTCCATTCCCACAACCACTTAATTTTTCTCCTTTTCCTAGTCTACCTCAGGGTTTGTGCAATAAGTTGTGAATCCTATCATTTGGTATGGGGACTGAGGTAAATAGGGAAGAGAAGACAACTCAGACAAACTACAAAAAGAACTAATCTACTTGCAAACACTCTCATTTGCAGTAAGTTTCAGGGTTTTGCTTTCTTGTCCGTTAGTCTAAAAGATAAATATAATAATGTAAGATTAAACTCAAATTCCTGTTGGAACTTAAATACTGTATATCTAATACTTAAACATATTGTATATCGAATACTGAGACATCCATCCTAGAAAGGGGACAGGATCCATGGAAATGAAAATAGGGGTGAGAGTAGTAATATTTATTCTACATGGCCAAAAGAGTCCTCTTAAATGATTTCTGTTCATCCAAAGAATGAACTGCTCACTTTACTCAAATGTCTTTCATCAATAACCAGTTTCTTTAAACCAGTCATGTGCAATTGTGTACACATTCATACAGTTAGTACAAAGTTTATACGCATTCTTGCTTAATCGTACTTTCTAATAATATGATTAACTACTGTATGCTAACTAGTGATGGATAACTAGAGTTCCCGTTTTTTAATGTTTGAATATCTTTCTTAAAATAATCAGTTTTAGAGTTCTCGTCAGGATATAAAAATATATATTGGTATATTATTTCATAGAAAGGTCTGCTTGGAAATTCTTGCCATTTAAATGTATTGTTTGCCCACAAGAATAATTCCTTTTTTTTCCTTATTATTTTTCAGCTATGATTGGTTCCAAACAGATCATTTGGTCACTGTTGTCATATATACTAAACAAAAGGTAAATGCATTTTATCAAAATAAAAGAACCATGAAATCTTACTGTGAATATGACCAACTATGTTCTATGAGTTCTTCAGCATTGTTCTTATGTTCAAAAAGTATTTGAAATTAAATTGAAATAATTTCCTTTTCTATATAAGGGGATGAATTCAGAAATGGTGATAGTTGACCATCAAGATGGTAGACTGAGAGTAGACAGCATTCTGAGGGATTATTCCTATCTCTTGCATATTGGTAAGTGCTTTAGTTTTGCTTTGGAAAACATTAAAATTGAATTCTATCGAGAGTTTAATTTTACTCCTCCCATGTCCCCCCCCCCCAGTAGTTAGTGCATTTGTGTATTTTTATATCTTATGCTTCTACATTTCCCATCATCATGTTCCTATTACGCCTCTGGCATTTAGGACAGTGACGAAGTTCCTCCACTCCTGTCTGTTTCTGGCAAGTCTTTCAGTGGTTCCCCAGCTTTGCCCCAGGTTTTTCAGTTCAGTTTCCACCAGGGTGGATTTGATTTAAATCAAATTGATTTAAATCACTAGTCAGGAAGACTCGATTAAACATGGATTTCTACATAAAAGTGCATTCTTGTTGGTTGTTATAACCTTAATACATATTCTTCACAACTCAGAGATAGATGTAGGTTTTATTTTTAGAAGGTACACACTATACATTTTGAAGTGATTTTATTTTGAAAACTTTTCTGATTAATTTGCAATTATATC
The DNA here is from genome assembly GCF_965152275.1 of Natator depressus. Taxonomy (NCBI): domain Eukaryota; kingdom Metazoa; phylum Chordata; order Testudines; family Cheloniidae; genus Natator; species Natator depressus. Next base: position 66,347,055 of record NC_134236.1, read on the forward strand.
AGAAAATGAATGATTGTTTGCTTATTTCATTTACCAAAGGTAATTGAAGCAGATATTTATGAAGTCATTGGGAGGTGAACTATCTCCAATTCAACAGGTTAATCATTAATATTTGGAGGATTTTCTTGCCATGCTGTATTAGGAGGAGAACATCACCAGACAGACATTTAAATTTTTATTTAATTAAAACAACAATGCTATGTATTCTGGATTTTTTCCTTCAAAAGCAACATATAACATTTTAACAAAACAAGCATATGAATTTTTGAATTTAAACATTCAGGATTTTTAAAATGAGGTTTGTTTTTTTTTTAAATTGTGTTAACTAAAATAGTTAAATGAAATATTTAAAAAAAAAAAAAAAAACCAAACTTAAATCGACTATGTCAGCCAGGTCAACATGAGAAACTTAAAATGTTGGCTTCCACAGCTAACTCAGTCATCTTCACCTTCACTTTCCTGTTTGTTCATAATCTGGAAAAGAAAAACAAGCTTTCCTGCTTTTTCAAGTCCCAAACGATTTCTCAATTTGGAATGAATTAATCCAAAGGAAGAAAATATTCTTTCTACACCGGCAGAAGAACTTACTGCTGTTAAAAGTGAGATTATCACTTCAACAGTCTCTGAATCCAAGTGCTTAGGTGATTTCCACCAGTTCACTGGTGTGACTTTCTTTAAAACATCAGCAGCAAACATATATTTCTTGAATGGTTCACCTTTAGCTCTGAAGTTTATTATAGTTGGCATTATGGAGGGATGATTGCTGGATGTCCATGTCATAGCTTCGTCAGCAGTTAAGGTTTGACCCTGGTACCAAGTATTGAGAATATTTGCTAGAAAATGAGCTGGGGATAGTGCTTGTCCCATTCGTTTTTTTTAGTGCTTGTAATTTAACTCTGTCATTGCATATTTCTCTTTTTAGGATCTCACTCGGTTCCTTCCAAATTTCAATAGCGTCAGCAATAAAACAGCTATTTCCCTGCATTTTGTTCAAGGCTACAGAAATAGACTTCAGGGTACTCAGCATGTGTGCAATATGTCTCTTAAGCCCAATGTTGAGAATCCTGGCTGTGACAGTGCCATCTATTTTTTCATGATTTTGTTCACAAACTGTCATCAGATTAGGCCAGTTCTTGATACAGTGCTCAAAATAGTCCACTACTGAGTTGCATCCCATGTCCTGTGGGAGGGTTAGCTTGGTTCCTCCCACTTTTTTCAGAGCAGCTGCTGCAAAGTGGTTGTTACGGAAATATATTGCAATTTCAACAACATTAGCCTTTATTTCTGGAACACTGAAGTCTTTGGCTAGGAGGTGCGTCAAATATGCACTGCAACCGTATGTTGTTAGCTTGGGACTCTCTTCTAAATTTGGTTTCACCTTGGATCCATTTGTATCATTGTCTGTGACCAAGCTGCGTACCAGACATTCGAATTTTTTTTCAGTTTGTCATAGCTTTTACTGCTACTTCTTGTAAGTATTCTGCTGTGTGTGCATTTCTTGATGTATCAATTATTTCTGTAAGGAAGACATTCCCTTCTTCTGTTGTCACACTAGCATATAAAACAGGATCATTGTGGACATTGTTCCACCCATCAAGACTCAGATTAACAATTTCACCCTCTAGCCTTTTGCACACTGCTCAATTTCTCTTTCATAGACTTTATCCAGCAATTTGCCTGCAACATCTGCTCTGTTGGATGGACTGTATCCTGGTCTGAATGACTGAACCATGTTAATGAAGTGTGGGTTCTCAATCATAACGAAAGAAGCGTTTGTTGCATAAACAAACTGGGCAATTTTTTCATCAATTACCTCTTTTTCTAATCTACTGGTTCTTATCACAAGCTTATCTATGGAGGTTTCTGGATGACTGAGCTTTTTTTTTTCTTTTTGCTACAGGAGATATACTGTGGCTATGTGACACACATGATGTGACTGAAACACTACCATTAGCAGATCACTCTGAACAATAGAAAATGATGGTGATCTTGAAGGTGGATAGTCTTCAGAATCCTGCATGTTGAGGATGGATTCTCCTCAACAAAATAAGTCAATTCAGTTATTTAATTATTATTACCATACTGCTCATTTAGTGTTATTCATTGCATTCACTGACACTCAGTACTACTTTAAAGGTGAAATTGTAAAAGGAAGATCTTCTTATTTCAGCTCTTTATTTTGTATCACAACTGCATCTAAAATGATCGTACCATGGAGTAACAACTATATTTTTTGCTCAAACATGAGAATTCAAGAAGAGTCCAGAAGGCAGACAGGCAGTCCTTAAGAAAGAAGTATGAAATAAAAAAGTTTACCAACCTGAAGATGCTACACGTTCCTTTCATCATCTTCAACGCAGTTTCCTCCTGAGAAGGAACACTTCTCATGATGTTGTTTCATGCGGGCAACCAGGCCTTGCATTTCTTTGTTGCACTGTTTGCATTTTACATGCATGCGTGCCCTACCCACAGGTAGGGGAACTTCATTAAAATATTCCCCAACGGGGTCTCTTTTACGGCCTGCTGCCATTATACATTTTCCCTTCTAGTGAGAGAATGGTATGATAGATCTCAAATCAGTGACGGTTATGTGCAGAAAGATCTCAAGCCTTCTGGAATATGCTGCTCAAACAGTTTCACTTTTGTTTCTACTGCCTGTCCCTCCCTTCTTGCATTTATCTCCAGACTTCTTCTCCTTGTTCAGATCTATTCCACCCCCAACAATCTTCTATTCATTGAACTTTTTGAAACTTTGCACTTTGAGAGAGGTAAGGGATTGACTACAAATTTGCAGAGGGACAATAGGGTTGAGGTCCATTATTTCTCACCTCTATATGTTTGTTTTAAAACATTTTTGCTGTTAACAAGCATGTTATCTCTGGAGACAAATCCACAGTTTGAGAACTGCAAAACTAAGCAGTATCTTCTAGTATCATCAGTATTTCTGATGGTATCTTCTAGACTGAGCACTGAGTCCCATTGGGTAGATAGAAAGATTAACCTAAATAATCTATGCAGAAGACCATAAGATTGGGTCCCTAATCCATGAAGTATTGGAACTCATTTACAAAACTTTTCTTAAACATTACGTTAATATATTGTTTCATACGATAGAATTAGAATATATAATCCCTATTCCATGATGAGATATCTTTGAGCTATAATGTATCTTAATTAAAACTATCTTTAGATAAGGTTTTTCTTCAAAAAATCCGATTTAAATAAATATCAATTCCCCTCCCCTTTTCTCCACCCCCCCCCCCCCCATTCAAAATCATTGATTTTTATCCAGCCTGGCTTCCACAGCTCTTAGCCATGTTGTTTTCAGGCGGTCTCGTTTTCGCTTGCCTTCAGGTGTCCATCTTATTGCTACTCTGGTGATGGAATCAGTTTCCATCCGAAGCGCATGACCGATACATTTCCAACGCCTCCTGGAAATGATGGTGCTCAGATCTTCTTGGCTGCACTGTGTCAATAGATCTTGGTTTGAGATTGTTCTGGGCTAAAAGATATGGAGGATTTTTCTGAGGCAGGTTGTATGGAATGAAGGCTGTATGGACACGTACTTTCTCATTCCCCAGCATTCTGCACTATAAAGTAGTGTTGAAAGTACGTAGCTCTGATAAATCTTAAGTTTGGTTTTGGTGTTATATTTTGATGATTTCCAGACTGTATTTAAGCTCCTGAAGTTGTTCCTGGCTTTTTTGATTTTGTTCTGGATGTCCTAGCTACATTTCCCATACAAGATGTTAATTTATATCATGATATTCTGGAGTTTAAGTAAATTGTGACATTTGTCACCTTACAAATATTAATTTACAGTGAATGCTTACCTTTTTGCCATCTAAAGTTCTTTGTATTGTTCTAAGCTATATGGAATGAGCTGTAATAACAAAAACTTAAAATGTTTTTTTGAGTCACTTCACAGTAAGTGAATAATGCTGTGATTGAGTGCATGGATGGGCCATACTCGGGGCAGACTGCAAGAAAAAAGGCAGAAAAGCCCCAGAACTGATGGTTTATTCTAGGTTCATCAAATTAGTAACAAAAGAGTTGTAGTACTACACTAGTTAGCAAGAAGCCAAACACAGTCCCCTTTAGGCATAACAGCCCTTGGCTCCCATCTAGACAACCAAGTCTAATATAGTGAGAGGTCACTGGAAATGCTATTCACTATACTTAAAGTTGTACCAATCCCAAAGGGTCAGACACTTACCCTCTGGTCAATGTGAATCTCAGATCTTGTCCAAAAATCACACTGTCAGGCAATCCTTAACTAAATCTAAGATTTATTAAAAGGAAAAAGAAAGAGGAGTTATAAATGGTTTAAAAGATCAATATGCATACAAATGAGTGTAAAGTCCTTAGGTCAGTTTCATAGCAGAGATTGTAAGGCTGCTGATTTGTAAAAGTCTCTCTGGAATCAATTCAAAGGGTTATAGTCTAATAGGTAGCTAAGGTGTAGAGTCTGTTAAACTTTTTTTCCATGAGAATTCCAGGGTAATCCAAGTCTCCCTGGAGATCTCGGTGCTATGGCTTAGACCTTTCCTGTTAAAGTTTAAGCAGGCCTGAGATGAAAGGATCAGGCCCGAGGTTTCACTTCTATAGCTCTCTAGCAGGCTGACAAGCCTCCTCACAGCAATCGTCACAGCAGGGCTTCCCCCCACCCCCTCCCTGAGGAAGAATAGGCAATGCAGCTTGCCTGTGGACCTTTGCTTTGAAGCTAATCTTCTATTTCTTATGCATACACAAGTAAACTAGGTTTCAGAGTAGCAGCCGTGTTAGTCTGTATCCGGAAAAAGAAAAGGAGTACTTGTGGCACCTTAGAGACTAACAAATTTATTTGAGCATAAGCTTTCGTGAGCTACAGCTCACTTCATTGAATGCATGCTCAAATAAATTTTGTAAGTCTCTAAGGTGCCACAAGTACTCCTTTTCTTTTTACAAGTAAACTAGTTACACTCATTCTCATAAAGCAGTTAGCCAGCCCTCCATTATAACATAGTTTGTTAAACTGACGGCAATGTAGATAATGTGTTCCTGCAGTATCTCGCATCTTTGATCTTAAAGTTAACTGAACTATTCACATACATAATGTAAGGCAATTAAGACATGAAAAGGAATGAGTATGTAGAAGCTAATTTGGCTACATTTACACTTCTAACAGGATATTGGTAAACAGACAAATACACTTAGCATCTACACTGGATTTCTATTACTATAAATTAACAGGTTAGTGATTGCTAGTCTAGTACATCTCTTTGAAATTCACATACAAGTGAATTGACTGGATACAATTGTAATGCCTCTTAAGTTGTTATGGGTCATACACAGGTTGGCTGGTTTGTCAGTGTCACAGATGCTGATAACTATAGAAGGAGAAGGCAATTTGATATCCAATTATATCTAAATAAGATGATGTGCATTTTCTTCATTTTAGAGCTGAGTTATGCTGTTCAAGAGGACATTACTGGTAAGGTGTTTCCTTCCCTCCTGTTCTCTACCCCATTAATTTCAAAACATGGAAACTTAAGTCTATCTACTTTGTTCTGCCCTTCTCCATCTGGCTAGCACATATTCAACAGATAAATAATACCTTTGCCTATGAATAATGCTTTGACACAGCATGCTATTTTGAACAGTCAAACAAAACTTAATTTTTTCCAGTATTTTTGTATTTGAAGCCACAGGAATTAATGTATCATTTTCAAGGGATTTTGCATGGCACTAATGTCATGCTAACATTAAGAATATAGTTCTAAGGAACAGTATTTCAAAAGAAAATATAATTATGTCAGGGAAAATCTTGGTGTGCTGGGAGTGAGCCTCCATATTTTTTCTGCATACATATATCGTTTATAATAAGGGACTCTCCGTAAAATTAGACCAATATTCAGTAAAGTAGTTGGAGAGTGAACATAGTGTGTATGGATTTTTAAAAAGTGTTCTATATAAGAGTCATATAGGGCCAGCTGCCTTCCTGAACTGTCTGCTTTCTTGAGTCATCACAATGGATGCTCAAGTTTTAAAGTGAATACATCTAGATGCCTTGGAAATATTTAAGACAGAATTTCAGCATTATTCTGGTCCCCTGAAGCATCTTTAAAATGTATTTCTTAGTGATTAGAAACATATTCTGTAGTATATTTGCACAAAGGACTTCGCATTAGATTGGATTAATCAGTTTTTGAAATTAATCTGCATATTAAAATAGTCATAAAATAGAGGGGCTTGTCACTTATGCACTACAGAAAAAGTGGTACTATTTATCAATAATTAACTCTGAAATCATAAGCATTAACTTTTTGACCAGAAGAGCAAAATGTAGTTACTAAATATACAGTAGATGCTTTATTAGTCATGCATACTAAGCTATTGTTTTTAATAATACACTGAAACATGTCAAGGAAGTCTGGAAGTACATTTGATTTGACATTTTAGTGTAGCAGAGTAATTTTGTATTTTTTTTTTAGATTATTAGATACTAGCCCTTGCTGAACTTAATGACAATGAAACTAAATAAAATAACTTTCTTCAAAATTTCACCAGAATTCTTTTTCTTTTTTTTTTAAGTACACATTGCTGAAAAAGTGGGAAAAGTGGAGATTGTCCTGAAGAAAAAAGATAATATTCCTTGGAGTAAACTGGGACAGCCACTCGAGAGTCATAGTTCATTTATCAAGTGCACAGACAGAGGTAAACAGTTTCATTTGTTATACAGGACAGTGCGTTTCTCTTCTCAACCACATTTGAGGCAAGTACCTTCCAAACATATTTTACCAACTGGTTCAAAACAGGATTCCCAAGGAATGGGGGACAGAAATGTGTTGTCTCCCTTTGCCTTTTATAGTCAAGCCTTCAGCCTAATGTAAAGAGATTTTCTGGTTGAGAGTATTACTCCTAAGGAAATTCTGTGCCAAAAAATAAAAATTATGTGCACAATATTTTAAAATGCTGCCAAATCTGCACATTTTGTTAGTAAATAAATGTGGCTCTAGCATGGCAGTGGGAAGCACAGGTCACTGGCTGCATTGAGGTGGGAGATTACCCTGAAGGTGGGAGCGTCAGGGTAATCTCCCACCTCCACCGGTACAGGGACTCCGCAGAGAGGCTGCAGCTGACCATGACACAGTTCCAGAAACATCCTGGGACCCTGCCCTCTGTGCCAGGTGCACCAGGTGTGGGTGGGCTGGCTCAGCCCAGCAGGATCCAAGTGTTGAGGGGCTTAGCATGGGGGGATCCAGGTGTAGGGTTACAGGTTTCTGTGTGGGGCAGTCTGGGTGCGGGTGACTCAGTGGGAGATCTGGATGCACAAGGGCTCGTTGTGGGGTTCCATGTGCAGGGGCAATGGGACTTTGCAGGGGATCCAGGTGAGTGAAGGTGGTTGGGTCTCAGCAGGAGGGGGTCTGGGTGTGGGGGGCTCATCAGAGAGGTCCAGGTTTAGCGGGGTAGGGCTTGTCAGGGTGATGGTTCAATGGCCCTGCTTAACAGGGGAGCCCCAGCTGCTGCCAAGGGGATGCCGCATACCTGGCTCCCGCTTCCCACCGCAATTCGCCTTTCTCCTTTTCTTCCCCATTTCATCCCCCTGCCCCATCCCCGCTCTTCACTTCACATTCCCCTTCCCCTGCCCTATTCCACCCCTCTTCCTGCCCCACCATGGACACTCACTGTTACACAGAAAACAGGAAGGCTCCCAGCACACACAAGGGGAGCACGACTGGCACTAGGACCCAGGAAGTGACGTTCAGTTGCAGAGTCAGCAGAGCTGAGATGCAGCCTCCTTCAGCTGGGCAGCTACGCACTTGTAGAAATGAAGCGGGGGGGGGGAGGCGCAGTGGCATGTAGCCCCGTGCCTCTGTTTGGGGGGGGGAGGGAATCCCTCCCCCAAAATTGGTCGCGTGTCTGTCCCCTCCCCCCCACATGGCTTTCCTTTGCTTCCCTGCCATTTTCTTCAGAGAAGAGCAGGTATTTTCTGTGGGACTGCATGCCCGCAGAATTCCCCAGGAGTAGAATATGTAGAAGCTCTGTTAGATGGAGCTCAACTGAAAGGCTTCCTTTCCAAGGGAAGAATCGAAGACCTTTCTTATCTGCAGAAAGCACATGGGAGAGCCAGCAGGTAGCAGCTTGGACCATTCTGCCAGTGTTGGATCTCATCATAATACCTCTGTTTCATATCTACTTGAGGATACCTAAGTGGACACTGACATCCCAGTAAAATAAGCAGTGCAGGGAACATTGCATTTGGGTGATGGATGATCTCTGGGCCTCTTGGTTGTAGTGGTAATCTGATGGTAACTGTCAGCTAAGGAATGGATTTCTAAATGCCTTCAACTCCAAACTGTGGTGACTGCAGATACATCTCTTTTGGGATAGTGAGATCATGCGGATAGACGCTGTGCCCAGGGAACTGGGTGTTTTGAGGGTGGGGCTCAAATTGCCCTTTTTTTCTTGAAATCCGTCTTGCCAATGCTTAAACTGTTTTGTGGTGTGCTGATTGGCCCATATTGACCCCTCTGCATGCCTTTGTTCAAAAGTTACTTGGTTTGAGATCATCTTGTTTCATTTGGCAGAAAAATGGTGGGTTATTATGAATTAAACAAAGGTAGATTAATCTCTTTGAAGCCTCTTTGCCTCATCATGTGGTGCTTTACTGTTTGATCCTTCCTATCCCAAAATTAAGAGCCCTGGTGTCCTGGAATATTAATGCGGTCTGACAAAGCCAGTGGAAAGCTACTTTTGAGGTATTCAGTATCTCTGAGCTTATGTTTCTTATGTGAAAGCTCATTTTCCTGATGGTAGTGAGTTCAGCTTCAGAATCTGTTGACTGTTCCTCCCTGAGATCAGATTTTATAAATATAAGAGATGGTGCTCATAGCAAGAAAACTTGTCTCAATTTTTCAAGTGGAGATAGCTCCGATTAACCAAGTTATCAGCTACCTGGAATATAACCTGAGTTGTTAACCTTCCTTTTTAATATTTCTGAACTATACATTATTAAAATAAAATGGAATGTTTAAAAAAAGAAGAAATATCCTCACAGGCCACGGTCATTTTACAGATGACCCTATGAATGAAACCAGGGGAAGGGATAACTATAGGCTGGTTGCAGAGGTCCCAGTCTGAATCAGAACAATTGCAACAATTTTTGAAGACATATTCCACAGATGTACTGAGACACAAGTGTTTTTGGCTCCAGCATGATATATGTGAAGTCACACAAGGCGCAAGTTGTGATAAATGGGGAGGGGAGGGGAATGCATAGCTCTCTTTTATGGACACGCAGCCATCCAGTAGCTATAAAATCCTTCTTGGTAGCTGTTCTCTAATGGCTCTGCCTGGAAAGGGTTAAAAAGCCTCACTGCTATGCATAGGTAAAAGGAAGTGAGTGGGCACCTGGCCAAAAGAGCCAATGGGAAAGCTGATTTCTTTTCTTTTTTTCCCCCTCTTTCTCATCTCTTCCCTGAAGATGGGGTGAAAGGACTTGAGGGTACCCCACAGAAAGGAATTCCCAAGCCTTCCTGGGTTCTCAAAGGGGTTCTGCGCTTGGGTGGTGGCAGCATCTACCCTTCCAAAGCCAAATAGAAGCTGTAACCTTGGGAGTTAAATACAAGCCTGGAGTGGCCAGTATTAATTTTTAGAATCCTTGCTGGCCCCCAGCTTCTGCACTCAAAGTGCCAGAGTGTGGAATTAGCCCTGACACACGTGTTCCAGGTGGTTTAAAGAAAAGGAGTACTTGTGGCACCTTAGAGACTGACACATTTATTTGAGCATAAGCTTTTGTGAGCTACAGCTCACTTCATCGGATGCATGCCAGGTAGTTTAGTTAATCAGAGCTGTCTGCACTTTAAAATTGTTGTTTTTTTTTTTCTGTGAGGAGTTTTCTGGTTATTTTGTGGCTTTAAATTGCATTGATTTGAAAGAAGCGTGCTGTGTCTATGGGATTCCCCCATTTCTAGGGTTGGAAGAAAGGAAAGAGAATCTTGAAAACAATTTTAGGAGTCTCAGAATGAATGCTTCTAAACACCTCTGATATAGTTTGCAGAAAAAACCTTCAAGATCCAACCCCCTGACTCTCATAACCCTAAAATTTGAGCCCCTTTTTCTTCCCTTGACTTAGTCCTAAATAGCCCTTTCAATCTATCTACATGGTGGTAGTAAGTAGTCCCTTACTCTGAAATGCCCTGCTTTTGCTATTGCCTCTAAATGAGCAAAGTATGATGTTAAAATAACAATGTGGGAAAGTGGTACTTCCTTACAGTATAAGGAATTCTGTTCGCTCTTATGAAGGGTAATCTCCCTGTCTTTGAGTGTAAAATTATCTGTGGGTATGCAAAACCATCTTTCTGAGAGAGAAACAAATTTCCTAGAGAATTGTTGTTTGTACACAAATCTGAATAATCTAGACTTTCAGATTAATTAGTGAGCAAGTACATAGACAGTAATGAGCAAACTTTGTGTAAGAGGTTCAGTAGTTCTTTGATGGGAAGATCTGATAAATGAAGTTGAAGTTTATTCAAGGCAGGTTATTCCTAATTGGACAGGCTACAGATATCCTTGATCAGAAGTGTAGTAAAGGAGAATCTCTGAATATGATGTAGCCAGTTATATAAATAATGCATCTTTTGATTTAATGGGGCTATGAAAAAGAAACCTTGTGTACTAATAGAAATCTTCAGGTAAAGAGATGACTTCTTTGATCAGAAATATGGAGCCAGAGACTTAACCCCTAATTCTGCAAAAACATACCCATATGCTTAAAGTTCTGCACTGAGGTGGGTTGTCTGATCTGCGAGGCCACTTTGGGGCATACAACCACCTGCCCTCTTCCCACATATAAGTAGGGGAAATGTTTGGGAGGGGAGTGGGCATGACCCTTGCGCATCTTTAACTTGCAGTGGAGCCAAGAGGGAAAGGTTCAGGGATCCTCAACTGGCTCCCTTCAGCCATCCCTCTCCACCAAATCTCTGCTTACACTCTTCTCTTTGTTTTAAATATGAATTAAGTAATTTTTCAAAATGTTTCTTTTCAGATATAACTGTAGGGATAAAAAAAAATCTATGGACAGATTGGGAAACAGTCATGCTGTCTTGAGATATTATATTTCATATTGGATTTTGTTTAAGATTGGCAGAATGCATTTTGATGACGTTACTGGTGTGTTCCAGTGCAAGCGACCATATTGCTTCAAATGTTTCCATACTATCATATAACTTGAATGAGAGATCCTGTTTTTGGATGCAAGGTTACTTGGTTAGGTAATGGTCTCTAAACATTGGTAGTGCGGTTTCCGTTTATGCTGTCTCATTTTTTCCCAACTATTGTCTTGCTGTTTTTGTGTTTCCTGTTGATTACATCATGTAGTGAGGAGACATTTTCTTTCATAAAAAATGCTTTGGGTTTAATGGGAGAATTTTTCTAGTGCCATATAAATTCTGACTTACATTTCCATATAATATGTAAGAATTGTCTTGCTTTTGGTTTGTTTCTGTAGCATTTACTTGTTTGAATTTTTAAGCAAGCTTCTGCTATGCTTTCAGGGTCTCTATATATAATATTTATTTTATTCATTTAACTGTAGTGGGACTTGAGACTCTTGTTTGCACTTGTCTGGTTTTTTTTCTAGTAGCTATTTACTTGTATGTATATTCATTTTAAATATCTATCTATAAAAAGGGGAACAAGGACAATCCAGGGTATTATAGGCCAGTCAGCTTAACTTCAGCATGTGGAAAGATAATGGAGCAAGTAATCAAGCAATCGGTTTGTTTAGCAACCGATTTGTCAAGAAAAAATGTCAAAGCAGTATAATATCCTTCTTTGTTAGGTAACAAGCCTTGTGGATAGGGGGAAGTAGAAAATGTGATATATTTTAGTGTAGGGCTTTTTATACTAGCTCACATGACCTTCTCATAAACAAACTAGGGAAATATGTAGCCTAGATGAACTTACTATAAGGTAGGTGCACAATTGGTTGGAAAACCGTACTCAGAAAGTAGTTATCGATGGTTCTTTTTTGAGTGATGTCCTTATGGGTACTCCATTGTAGGTGCGGCGGCAGCACACCCTGCGCCTGGGATTGGAGATCTTCATCAGTAGTGCGCATTGGAACACACGTGCACCTATCCCTTCTTGCTGTGAGCGGGACGTATATACAGCACTGTGCAGTCTGACCACCCCCCAGTTGCTTCTCTACCGCCTTTGGTCTGGGACAGAATCCACAGTACAGCCTGCTTCTCCCTTGGCCTCCTTTGATAGTGCCTTACCTGTTAGTTTTAATGTAGTGTAGTACTTTCTTTTTTTTTTTTTTTAAGATAGAGGAGAGAAGAAGTGTGTGGTGTTTTCGCTTTGCCTTAATTGTTACTTCATAGTTTAGGTTTTTGTTTCCTCATTTCCTGCCCTTCCTGACCAGGAAGCCTTTTGACCTCATCCATAGACAGGGGACATAGCTCCAGGGCCTGTCCGAATCTCTCCGGTACTGGAATGAAACAATGGTCTAAAGAGCCTAACTGGGCAGACTTACAGCCCTTGGCACCATCTCTTGGCTCTGGAGACCAAGAGAGCCAATTTGGGAGCTATGGCAATGACAAAACTGCCGGCACCGATGTCTCTTTCGGCACTAACCAGGACCTCAGCACCCATAAAGCCATTGGCATTGAGCAAGTCCTCCGCATCAAGAAAGTCCTTTGCACTGAGCAAGACTTCAGCTCCACCTGTTGGCTGCTCAGAAGAATGTCTCTCTCCCTGGGCACTCAGTCATGCACCTTCCTCCTCCCCAGGAATTCAGATACCCTAAAGGCCTACTTGTATCTGACATGCCTGAGTCACCATTGCTCAGACACAACTTCTCCCCCTTCCACCCTCCTCTCCGGACACTTGACATTCTTCCCTTTCTTCTTTGAAGATGGCACCTCCCTTTCCCAGCGATGAGGAGGAGGAGAAGAGGAGTGCTCCATCATGTCCTCTTACTCAAGACAGGCTCAAGCAACTTCCTCTGCATGTCCTCACTATTCACAGTCCATACCTGGACCAGAACCCAGGTATGGACCACCGTGGATGCAATCCCACATTCCACTCCCTCCACATTGGCCATACTGGGACCCCTGGGCCATGTATAGGGCACAGTTCGGGAAGACTCTCATGGAGCAAAGCTGGAGAACTACACCTTTGCCTTCTCCATCAGTTTCTTGACCACCAGAGACTGAGCCTCCCCCAGTAACAGATGAGGATGAAGAACAGGAAGAGGAAGCTCCACCAACACTATTTCTCCTCTTTCCCTGATAACCTTATCATAACTTCACCTTCTACTGCTGCTGACGACTTCAAACTTCATCCGGATTCCTTTGGAGAAAGTGAAAGATGAGCAACATAAATTACTTGATATCCTGCACACATCTTCCTCATCCAGAATAGCCCTACCTATTAACAAGGCCCCTGCTAAAGTGTTTTGGCAGACCCCAACATCTATCCCTCCCACCTGAAAACGGGCAGACAAAAAATATTATGTTCCCGCAAAAGATATGGAATTTCTTCTCTCATCCCACTAAAAATTCCTTAGTAGTTAATGTGGTGCAAGAAAAAGGATGCCAATATCAACCTCAATCCACCCATCAGGACAGAGGCCGGAAACGATTAGATTTATTTGTATGCAAGGCTTATTCATCTGCCATTCTCTAATTCTTCATCTCTAATTACGAGGCTCTTATGGCCAAGTACAACTACCTCAACTACTCTAAGGTAGAGGATCTCTGCCAAGACCTTCCTGATGCCAAGAAAGAACAATTCCAAGCGCTTATATCTGAGGGACACCTTTTGGCCCGTACAGCCTTAGAAGTCTCTCTAGACTCTGTGGATACTTCTGCCCATTCCATCGCGACTGCAGTAGTCATGAGGTGGCTGTCCTGGCTGCACCTCTCTGGTCTTCCTAAGGAGGTACAAACTAGTGTGGAGGGACCTACCCTTTGAGGATCCCAAATTATTCATGGAGCGTATGAGTGATTCACTATACTCCCTTAAAGACTCCTGAGCTACTCTCCGCTCTCTCAGCATTTACACATCAGTTCCAAAGAGACACCTGCAGAAATACCAACTTATCCCACGATCACGGCCAGTGGCACTATGACATTCAACGCTGGTGACAAAAGCCCCCTACCAAATGCAGACAGGCAACTCCTCAAGGAGCTACTTATCACGCACCTCTAGCCAAACAACAGTCTTGAAGGTGTGGTCAGATACCTTCTCCTGTTCCAGTCACACCAACCATCTTGACATCTCACCAGTTTGGCGACTGATTGGCTCCTTTCTTTCCATCATGGAGGCTAAATACCTCAGACTGGTGGGTTCTAGAGGTCATCAGGGAAGGATACTTCACCCCTTTCCTATCTATCCTGCCCCGCCACAATTCCTCCCTGTCCCTTTTCAGGAACCCATCTCACTACCCCATTCTATGAGAACAAATAGATCTTCTGCAACAGGGAGTCATAGAACTGGTCCCTTCCCAATACAGAGGGTTTCTACTCCCATTATTTTCTGATCCAGAAGAAATTGGGTGAGTGGTGACCAATCTTGGACCTTCAAAACCTACACAAGTTAATCAAACTGCAACACTTCAAAATGGTTACTCTGTCTACCATTATTCCAGCATTGGAACAGGGAGACTGGTTCTCGGCCATTGATGCATCCAAGATGCATGTTTCCATATCACAATACATCTGCCCACAGATGTTTTCTTCAGTTCAGCATGAGCACTGACCATAATCAGTACAAAGTACTGCCTTTCGGACTGTCAACGGCCCATTGTGTATTTTCCAAGATCCTTGCAGTAGTTGCTGCCTACCTCCGCACACAGGATGTCCTCATCTTTCCACACTTAGATGACCATCTCCTGAAGTTTCCATTTGCAACAGATGCTCTTCATTCCATCCATTTGACAATGGACCTTTTCACGAATCTCAGCCTTTGTGAGAACTTGGAGAAATCTACTTTAGTGGTGGTACAATCCCTAGAGTTCATCAGGGCACAGTTGGATGCCATAGAAGCCAGAGCCTTTCTTCCAGCTCACAGATTTTCGACCATTGTATATATGGTACGAGCCTGCCCCCAAATCTCTGCCAGGACCTATCTCCAGCTACTCATCCATATGGCAGCGGCCACGTTCATGGTAAAGTACACACGGTTACACGTGATATCTTCAGGCATGGCTATGCACAGTATACATACCTCACAGACAGCCTGCACAAATTCTTATCCATGCCAAGGAGGGCCAAGGACTCACTACCCTGGTGGACACAGCCCAAGGACATCTGTGTTGGGGGTTCCTTTCCTTCAACCCATGCTGATCATGGTTCTAATAACTGATGCCTCCTTAATCAGTTGGGGAAGTGTACCTTCACACTCATACACTGCAGGGCAGATGGTCCTTGACCGAATACACCCTACCCATCAACCTCCTAGAGCTATGAGCGATCGGAATGCCTGCCGACATTTCTTCCCACTTATTACACATTGCACCATCAGAGTTGTGATGGACAATGTTGCCTGCCTGTTTTACATCATTTTACATCAAGGCAGAGTAAGGTCCTACTCTTCATGCTTGGCGGCACTGAAATTATGGAACTGGTGTATCCAACACGACGACATGACCTCGGCCACATACCTCCCTGGAAACCAGAACACTGCTGTGGACTCATTGAGCAAGAGATTATCCCACAAGCATGAGTGGGAACTGGATACATGAATCTGTCATCTCATCTTCAACTGCTGAGGATTCCCCACTATAGATCTTTTTGCCACACTGCAAAATTCTCGATTTTGCTCGAGATAGCAGGACCGGGACATAGATATCTGGGAGATGCATGCCTCCTCTCATGGGATGCGCTACTGCTCTATGCCTTCCCTCCCTTCACCCTTCTGTTTTGAGTACTCCACAAGATACAGGGGGACCAAGCCTGTGTCATCCTTATAACTCCAACATGGCCATGACACATCTGGTATACTTACCTCCTTCGCATGATGGCATGCCAACCGAGCTCTCTCCATCAACTCTGTGAGTCCTTTCACAGGATGCAGGTTGCATCCTCCACCCTAATCCATAACTTCTCCACCTGAAACATGGCTCCTCCATGGTTCTGGGATTTGGAAATAACCTGTTTGGAAGCAGATAGACAGATACTCTTGAATAGCAGTTGCAACATGACTAGATGCACTGTACCTCCACCAGTGGGTTAGATTTCAGTGCTGGTGCGCCTCCCATCAGGTCGACGCAATAAGCTCTCCACTACCACTTATCCTGGATTATATTTTACACCTTAAACAATCAGGATTATCTGCCAGCTCCATTCGTGTGCATTTGGCAGCCATCACAACTTTCCACTGCCACATAGATGCCCACTCTGTCAAACACCCACTCATGAAACATTTCCTGAAGGACCTCCAAAATATTTACTCTCACATACAGGATCCAACCCTGACCTGGGACCCTGGCCTCATCCTACGCTCTCTTACTAGACCTCCATTCAAACCAATGGCAACATGCTCCTACGTTCACTTATAGATGAAAATGGCATTTCTTGTTGCTATCATGTCTGCCCGACAGGTTGGCCAAATTGGTGCCCTTACAGCATATCCTCTGTACACACTTTTTCAGAAAGACAAAGTTATGCTATATCCACATACTAAATTTTTACTCAAGGTACCATCCTCTTTCCATATCAGTCAACCTATCCACCTTTCCTTGCTTCTTTCCGAAGCCTCGAGGCAGCACTGCACACCCTGGACGTCAGACGTGTGTTAGTTTTCTACCTGGACAGAACTAAGCCTTTCCAAAAATTGCCACGTTTATTCCCTTCAACGGCCAAAAGATCCAAGGGCGCAGCCATCTCTAAAGCAATGCCTTTCCAAGTGGATCTCACAGTGTATACATCTGTCCTGCCAATTACACAGTTGACAACCTCCTATTGGAATTAGAGCACATTCCACCTGCTCGCTCTCCACTTTCATTGCTTTTCTCAGTAACATCCCTGCTGCTGACATTTGCAAAATGGCCACAAAAGCATCAGCAGACACCTTTGCCCGTCACTACACTATTACTCACAACAATGCAGCAGATATTGTCCTAAGACATACTGTCCTATCATCTGCAGTAAATGCTGCTCCAAAGCCCCAGCCTTCCAGTGAGGGGCACTGCTGTCTAGTCACCTACAGGGGAGCACCCATTGGGACATCATTCGAAGAAGATAAGGTTACTTACCCGGTGCAGTAATTGAGGCTCTTCGAGATTTGTCCCTCTCTGGGTGCTCCACTACCCACCTCCCTTCTGCTTTGGAACTGAAACATAAGCTCTGCAACAGAGAGAGAGAAATGGGGGGTGGTTGGATGCTTATATAGTCCTGTTCACGGCGCTAGAGGGGGAGGTGCACATGTGTGGTCAGATGGGCACTGCAGATGATCTCTGATCCCAAGTGCACATTTTTGTTTGCCAAACATCACCTCCAGCCTTAGCTATCGTTTTGCAAAAACATTTTTATTTAAATGGAAGAATGAATAGGTTTCCCTGTGGCTCACCCATCACTGACTAGATAGCTTGAGAATGAAGCAATGGAAAAATACTTCTTCTTAATTTAAGGAATTGACTTGTTTGCTGTAGATTTTAGCTGACTTTCTGATTGAAATAGTATGGTAATTTATTTTGGTGCAGTTATGGCCTTCTGTATGTAAATCTAGACAAATAGACGTGTGAAAATCCAGACACGTATGGAAATGTTATACCAATAAAATAAAAACCAGCAGGACCTTATTAAAGGGAATAAGGCAAAATGTCACATTTATTGTGAATACAGAAAGAATCATAGTAAGCAGTTAGTTATAGCTATAACATTCCATTCAGTTTCATATTTATTCACACATTCATTCATACACATACACAGGTTCTGCAAGGTTATCATAGTTACCATCCTTAAAGTTGCTCATGCCAAGCCACTAGCTAGGTGGCCTGGACAGGAGAAGGGAGCAGGGCCTTGTCAGATGCTCATCTGATGCTCCTGGAAGTTGGTTTGCAGAATCAGACCCCAAAGTTCTCGCTTTCTAGAGTCCATTTTTATAGGCATTTACTCCTATGCCAGTCTATGGGAATTGCTTCATCATGCTGTTGGAATCAGCAGATGGCACATTCCTGACGGCTCCGTGCTGCCAGATGTTATCTTGTTCTTTGGTTCTCCCATCCTTGACGCTGTTGGGTGGATTCCAGTCTGCCCTCTGGGGGACCTCTGGTGGTTTCCACTTGACGCCTTCTTTGGCCGATGGACGCTGGATTCTTAGGCTAGCACCTCCCTGATCGTTCATTTATTATCCACACCAAGAATCAATCCACTACATCCTCTCTCTCTATTTTAATCACAATTGTTAACAAAGTGAGATAAATACAACAAAAGGGTGGGGAGTCTGTGTGCTGTTTCTGTTACAGAGTATTGCTTTGAGTCTCTGTGTATGTGTGTAGTTGTTGTTTCAAAGCAATACTTTGAGAACAGACTCTGACTTAGGATATACTAACACAATTAGCAGCTTGCAAGTTTCACACAGAGGGAGAGAAACAGTAAAAATAAGAGGCCAAAAACCAGGAGACCTCTTAATTAGTAATACTCTGGAATTTAAACTATGGGGAATCAAACTCATTTGTGATTTTAATACAGAACTTCTTTAATACGATCCAACATAACAGAAATCTGAACAAGTCTGTGACAAACTCTTCAAATTTGCTGCAGAATTTTTTCTTTGTGTGTTGGTAAAACAGAGTCAAGTTAAATAGTTATAGTAATCTAGGAATTATGACAGGTAAACTTGTAAAGGGAACCAATTTACGAAAAAATTTATTTCAATATTTCCAAGAAAATACACAGTTATACCTCAGGACTGATTGATACAGAGAAACGCTTCAAGTGAAATCCTTTGAGATTTTAAGACGTTTATTCCACCAGGCTTATTCCTCATTTTTTTTAAAGACCAAGTGCTAGAGATTTTCTTGAGGAATAGTTATTTATAGGTGTTGACAGTGCCCTCTCTTTTGTTAGTTTTTGTTCTATGTTGCAATGTAGGTGATATTTGAAGTCAAATGTTGTATGAAAGGTATGTTTCAGCAATCATCTGATACTTCAAAGAGAATCAATTGAATAATTAATTGATTTTAATCTTAACTGTAGTTAGGCATATCTTTCCAGTAAAGTGTAAACAAAAAACTGAGGGCCATGGTACTGGCATTCTGTTAGAACATATATTTGTAGAATAAAGGCAGCATGTACCCATTGAAATACACTTAGTACAGTGGTAGAACATAGCAACTGTTCTATTCTTCCAGTCATTGAGACGTGATTTTCTTGTAGGTGGTTTTCTGGAAAGTGCATGGTATGGAAATCTACCCATCAGGAGATAGGTTGAGATCATCACAACCTATTCATACTGCTGTGCCAGGCGGGAATCGAACTCAGGCCCCAGGGGTGACAGGCAAGCACTTTAACACTATGCTACTGACACCAACTTTATATAAGAGACTCTTTAAAGAAACACTATTAGGCAAAAATCATACTTAGTAAAATATTTTTGTTACTTATTACTTAAATTAATCCATATTAAACCATTTAAGTAACTTTTAAACTTTAATGCTTTTTGTTTACTATTTGTACTTCATTTAGTTTGGACAATGAAATTAGATTTTTCTGGCTTCTTTTCCTGGTTCCCATACACGAGCACAGTGATGCAACTTTTGTGGAAAATGCTGCAAAAAGCATTTAATTCAGTTTTTTTAAAAGTGTGAAACATTATGGCTGATTAATGATGAAGTGAACTGTAGCTCACGAAAGCTTACGATCAAATAAATTGGTTAGTCTCTAAGGTGCCACTAGTACTCCTTTTCTTTTTGCGAATACAGACTAACACGGCTACTATGAAACCTATCATTATGGCTGATCACCATTTCAAAACTGGTGAGTGTAAATTCATCTAGGGACACGCGCGCACGCGTTGGAAGTTACTATACAAACTGTGAGAGGGGGAGGGGGAGAAAACCTGGATTTGTGCTGGAAATGGCCGAACTTGATTATCATACACATTGTAAGGAGAGTGATCACTTTAGATAAGCTATTACCAGCAGGAGAGTGGGGTGGGAGGAGGTATTGTTTCATGGTCTCTGTGTATATAATGTCTTCTGCAGTTTCCACAGTATGCATCCGATGAAGTGAGCTGTAGCTCACGAAAGCTTATACTCAGATAAATTGGTTAGTCTCTAAGGTGCCACAAGTACTCCTTTTCTTTTTGCGAATACAGACTAACACGGCTGTTACTCTGAAACCCATCATAGGACCTAATCACATTAGCCACGCCATCAGGGGCTCGTTCACCTGCACATCTACCAACGTGATATATACCATCATGTGCCAGCAGTGCCCCTCTGCCATGTACATTGGCCAAACTGGACAGTCTCTACACAAAAGAATAAATGGGCACAACATAATATTCAAGGAATCATAACATTCAAAAACCGGTAGGAGAACACTTCAACCTCTGTGGCCACTCAGTAAAAGATTTAAGGGTGGCAATTTTGCAACAGAAAAGCTTCAAAAACAGACTCCACCGACAAACTGCTGAGCTTGAATTAATATGCAAACTAGATACCGTTAATCTGGGTTTGTATAGAGACTGGGAGTGGCTGGATCATTACACATATTGAATCTATTTCTTTAAGTATCCTCACACCTTCTTCTTGTCAACTGTCTAAATGGGCCATCTTGATTATCACTACAAGTGTTTTTGTTTTTGTTTTCCTCTCCTGCTGATAATAGCTCATCTTAACTAATTAGCCTCTCACAGTTTGTATGGTAACTTCCAACTGGTAACTTCCAACTTCTGTGTGTGTGTGTGTATGTGTATGTGTATGTGTATGTGTGTGTGTATATATATATATATATATATACACACACACACAGACACACACACCTTACTATATGTTCCATTCTATGCATCCGATGAAGTGAGCTGTAGCTCCCGAAAGCTTATGCGCCGATAAATTTGTTTAGTCTCTAAGGTGCCACAAGTATTC
Source organism: Natator depressus (assembly GCF_965152275.1). Taxonomy (NCBI): domain Eukaryota; kingdom Metazoa; phylum Chordata; order Testudines; family Cheloniidae; genus Natator; species Natator depressus. The sequence goes on from NC_134236.1 coordinate 66,368,137, forward strand.
CTATTCTTTTTGCAGATACAGACTAACACGGCTGCTTCTCTGAAAACTGATACAGGAGTGAATCCATAAAGGATTGAGGGTTGGCAAGGTGGACTTCCCAAAGGGAGAGCAGTGAAAAGTAGTCAATACTGGTGTAAAGAATGGAGTGGAGATGATCATCAATGTAACAGCATTGATGAGACCGATACTGGAATATTGCTTACAGTTCTGGTGCCCACGTTTTAAGAAGGATTTTTGAAAAATTGCAGTTGGCGCAGAAAAGGGCCATAAAAATGATTCCAGGACTAGAGAAAATGCCTTATAGTGAGAGACTTTTAGAGCTCAATCTTTAGTTTAACAAAAGGAAGATTGAGAGGTGAACTGATTAGTGTCCAAGTACCTTCATGGGGAGAAAATACCGGGTAGTAAGAGGGCTCTATAATATAGTGGAAAAGGGCATCACAAGAACCAATGGCTGGAAGCTGAAGCCAGACACTTTCAAATTAGAAATTAGGCACCCATTTTTAACAGAATGAATAACCAGTGGAACAAACTGGCAAGGGAAGTGGGGGATTCTCCATCTTTTAGAGTAGGGGTGGACAAACTTTTTGGCCCGAGGGCCACATCTGGGTATGGAAATTGTATGACGGGCCATGAATGCTCACGAAATTGGGGGTTGGGGTGCAGGAGGGTGTGAGAGCTCCAGCTGGGGATGCGGGCTCTGGGGTGGGGCTGGAGTTGAGGAATGGGGGGGTGCAGGAGGGTTCTCTGGGCTGGGACCGAGGGGTTCGGAGGGCGGGAGGGGAATCAGGGCTGGGGCAGGGGGTTGGGGGCATGGGAGGAGGTCAGGGGGGCAAGCTCCGGGCAGCGCTTACCTGAAGCAGCTCCCAGAAACAGTGGCATGGGCCTCCTGTGGCTCCTATGTGGAGGCGCGGCCAGGCAGTTCTGCGCACTGCTCTGTGTGCAGGCACCGCCCCTGCAGATCCCATTGGCTGCGGTTCCCAGTCAATGGGAGCTGTGATGGGTGGCGATTGGGGTGGGGGCAGTGTGTGGAGCCCCCTGGCTGCCCCTACATGTAGGAACCGGAGTGGGGACGTGCCGCTGCTTCCAGGAGCTGTGCAGAGTGGGGCAAGACCCCGATTCTGCTCCCCGGCTGGAGTGCTGGAACAGGGCAAGCCCCAAACCCTGCTTCCTGGAGACAGCTCGAGGGCTGGATTAAAACGTCTGGAGGACCGGATGTGGCCCCCGGGCCGTAGTTTGCCTACCTCTGTTTTAGAGGTTTTCAAATCAAGACTCGGGCACCTTCCTGGAAATTTTTTTTTTTTTTAGCCAAGCACAAATTACAGTGGTAGATAGCTGGGTGAAGTGTAATGATCTGTGTAGTGCAAGAGGTCAGACTAGATGATGAGGCCTTTTGGCCTTTAAAATTTATTAACACAGACTTGGTGAGAGAGGAAGGTCCAACAACAGTGTAGTCTAGTAGTGCAAAGGGTGCTGGATTGGGACTCGTGACCTAGGTTCTTTTCTTGGCTCTATCACTGACCAGCTGTGTAGTCTTCTGTGCCATCTGTTTTCTGTCTTGTTTTAGATGGTAAGAATTTAGAGTAGAAAGTGTCTCAATATGGTCCAGAGCTCAGTTGAGGTCTTTAGGTGCTACTGTAAAATGAATAATAATCTTGGGATTAAATGCTGGATTTGGACCAAGATCTATGATCAGTTCCTGGTTTTGCCACAGGCTTTGTGTGACCTGAGGCATGAGCCACTGAGGGTATGTCTATGCTGCAATTAGACACCTGTGGCTGGCTTGTGCCAGCTTACTTGGGCTCACAAGGCTCAGGCTAAGGGGCTCTTTAATTGTGGTGTAGACATTTGGACTCAGTCTGCACCCTGAGCTCTGGGACCCTCCCACTTCATAGGATCCTCGAACCCAGTCTCCAGTTTGAGCCCAAACATCTACTCTGTAGTTAAACTGCCCCTTTGCCCCAGCCTCATGAGATTGACTCAGCTGGCACAGGCCAGCTGTGGGTGTCAGATTGCAGTGTAGACATACCCTTAGTCTGTTCCTGAGTTCCCAGTTTCAACACTGAAGTAATACTGCTTTACCTCACAGGTCTGTTGTGAGAATAATATCATAAATGTTTGTGAGGAACTAAGATTCTGTGGCAAAAAGAGCTATTTAGCTATTTGAATACATGGGGGGAAATTTCTTCAGGTTTTGAAATTGAAGCAGCAGTGTGAGCTTTCAGATGAGATTTAGCAAGCAGGTCATGCTCCCTTCAGATAATTAGGCATTCTGTGGCACAGTACTGTATTTAAAACTTGGCTGAAAACCATGTGATAAATGTAAATTTGTTTGTTCCAGATATCTTTGAGGTAATGTTAACTAATCAGGTAACTAACGCGTGTAAATGAATGCATTAGAAGTGTTTTGCAGTAAATTCCATGAAAATTAACTGAGAGAAAGTAAATAAATTTGGCCTCTATAATATCACACTCAAACTATTGCATTTTTGGGATTTAATGTCTTAATGCAGAGCTTTCCAGATGCTTCTTATGAAGGTATGCAGAATCTGTAAAATTCTTGGCATATATTGATGTCTTTCAGTGAACATAGTGATTTATTGTGTCTCCAGGAAAATATGGAGGCACTGACTGTATCTGCATAGTTAACGTTGTAATGGGGCGTAAATTCGTGTTTTTCTTTATATATAAAGTTAGTGTGGAAACGTCACTTGTGAGTTTTTGTACAACTTGAATTTTTGTGTATGTTTTAGTTTCTCTTCATATGCTTTTAATAGGAAGTATTCAAAATTGATCTCGTACTGCAATTTGTGGAAGTTTTACTTTTTGTTGTATCGCTAAAACAAAATTGTGTAACTACACAAAAATTGATAACTGAATCTTGAGTAGATCCTGATAAAGGACAGTTTTTGAAAATGTTTAGCATTACAAGTCACTTTTTGTCATTTTTCCCTAATGATTGAAAATGTATACACAATGTATAAAATAGCCAATGTATAAAATCTTTTCCATTGTGTACATAAAATCTTGTCCATCAGATAAAATTCTTCTCCATCAGCCGCTACACCTTTCTAGAAGATTTTTATCCTACAAAAGAGTTTATATGCAGTACTGACTGAGAAGGTTTTATGTGCTGGAATATAGCTGCTGATATCTTGCTGAACCTTGAAATGATCATTTCAGAATATGAAACTCCTTTATTGCCTTTTCAAATAAAATGATGTAGGAATCCTGCTCATACACCCAAAGCATAACATCTGGAGTTTTCTTTTCACTCATCCAAAGCAAGCTCTTATAGGATATATTAGACAGAAACCATGAAAAAATGTTTATGAAAAATATGTTCGATATCTCAAACGTATTACATTTTTAAGCAGTTTTCTATAGTGATGATCTCCATATTAATGGCTATATGTTAAAGTAACTCAGTGCAATAATATATGCAGCAAAACACCATAGAAAATGATGACATGTTTCAATAACAGTAATATGTAACTAGCAAATTAGACTCTAAATTAGCCAAATTACAAACTTTGAAAATTGCAGAGCAAACTGGATGGACAGTATCCTGCACATACGCTTGCAGGTATAATAGTATGGTCAGATGTTCTTGGCTCTTTTACACGTATTTGATGCTCCTTGAAAATAAAGCAATTGGGGACATATGTACAGACACAGCTCAGCTGGAACAGTTTGTTTTAAACGCTTTTACTTTAATCCAATAAAAATGTCCTTTTTGCTATAAAAACCCTTTTTCTGTTTAGAAGCTCTTGCTTTTACTACTATTCAGTGAAATTTTCCAAGACCAGAAAAGTATAGGCTTTTATCATTAGTGATCTGAATGACCTGTTCTGTAAGGAAGAAAAGTGCTATATACTGTAATGGTAAAGTGCTTAGATTTAGTGGCACCAAGAGTTATATGAGGAGTTTTTCGGTGCTTGAAGGTTACGTATAATTTTTGCGTGTATTTACTTATTTTTAAATGAAAACTGAACATAAGTTTTGTATCTGTAGAAACCCCATAAAAATATAGTTGTTTTCTGAATACTTTTGCATGTCAGAGCCTAACTTGGATGCTTTACCAGGCATATTAAAAAACAAAAAACCTCTCAATCCTTCTTTTAGGGCTGTGCTACAGAAGGTGCAAACTGATTTCTAAGACAGAAGTCACCCATGACACCAAACTTTTCTGCTTAATGTTGCCACAGAGTACTCATCTCCAGGTTCCTGTTGGGCACCACGTTTACCTCAAACAAATTATTGCAGGTAAAAATAGCTGAATCTATCCACTAACATTACTTAATAAAAGTGCTTTTTTTGGATCATTAGCAGTGTGACAGACATCTTGACAATTTCTTGCAATATCCTTAATGAACTTTATTGAATTAAGGTAAACCTTATTGAGGTTCATTGTATTAAACATGCAGTTGTTTATGTGTTATTGTGGAATTATATGAATTTAACTTCTCTAGGAGAGTGACTAATGCAGTCTCTGGCAGGTATTAGAAACTTCAAAGGGGTTTTTAGATTAATGTGTAGGAAGTGGATTTCCTAGGGGGATACCTCGGGATAAAGGGAATGCAAATGACCCACTTCGAATCCACTCTTTTGAAACTACTACCTGAGGAGGAAAACCAATTACCTGCCCTGGAAAGTCCAGATCAAAGACCGCTGAACTGTATAAAGCAGTAATTCTCAATGTTTTGTATTGGTGACCCCTTTCACACAGCAAGTCGCTGAGTGTGATCCCCCCCTTTATAATTTTTATTTTTAATATTTAACACTATTATAAATGCTGGAGCTGAAGCGGGGCTTGGGGGTGGAGGCTGACAGCTCACAACCCCGCACATAAACTTGTGACTCCGTGAGGGATCAGGACTCCCAGTTTGAGAAACCCTGGTATAAAGGGTGGACAAAACTTGTTATGAATGTGCTTATTCTGAGCTGGTGCAGTGATGCACCACAAAAATAAACCCCTTGGGTGAGGTTTGGAAGGACTGCTCCAGCCAGAGTCCATGTCAAGGTTGGAGTGATCTCTGATAAGCTTATTAGCATTTGTGTAGGTTCTTTTATTGTTTTTAATGTACTTTCTTTGTAGTGCTTTTACCTTAAGAATAGAATAGGCTTGCGTAGAAAGAACTGTGAGGTAACTTATAATTGTTGACAGAGAAAGCAAGCTGCCTGTCTCTGCTAGGAATAACACAATGAAGCAGGGAAACTGTGCAGCCTGGAAATGCCCCCTCAGAAGGGTCCCCATCCTAGAAAAGAAATTGGCTGGGGAGCTGGAAGCCTGAGGCAGGGGTGCCCTTGCTGGATGGCTGTGGGAAAACACAAGTGCAGGTGTCCTGAACTGTGACCAACAGAACTCATATCCAGTTTTATTAATAAAATAAAATAAACCAGCCTGTTAAATACCTGCAAAAAGTCAAGGGAGTCAGTTACTCTGTTCTTTTGTATGAACTCTTTCCTTAACCGTACCATTTAGTTACTGTTTGTCTGTTCCCATTGTCAGATATCCAGCATTCCAGTTAAGTAATCTACAAGTATCTCCATTCTAGAGAGGGTTTGGCATTGAGTGCTTATGTAACTTTCCTGAACTAAGAGGTATACAGTTTTTTTTTTAATGGATGAAAATAAATGACTCCTTTAATTGGAAGAGTTGCAGTAGGGAGCACAGAACAGCAGCTGCTGGTGGCCCTATGATCTCTGTCCAGCAGCACCCATCTTTCTCACCATGGAGGCATACGTTCATTACTAATGAAAGGTACATATTGGGGGGGTAGACAGCCTCTATCTTCAAGTGCCACTAGCAGCAGCTGCGAGTTATTTCATTCTACGTGTGGGGCAGCTACTTTAAAAAATCAGACCTGAAGGAGAGGTACCAAAGCAACTAATCTAGCTGTAACAGCAGCTGAAAGAATACGAGGCTCAGAGCCTGTATCATCTTTTCCTTTTCCCTTTCAGTGTCTGCTTGCAGTAGCAGAATCTGGAAGTCACAGCCTTTTCCCTACTCAAAAGGGGGAAAGGAAGATAAAAAAGCAAAAAGCTCCAAGTGGCCTGTTGGTACTTCGTAGCCAATTAGGCAACCAAAGTAAAGGGGCCAGCCTATTCTTGAAACACCTGATGTCCTGTGCGCCTTATGTTAAAAACTGCACCTGTAATACTGAAGTGAACCATGGGTAAAAGTAGCCAGAAAACACAAAACTAGTTACAATAGAAAGTAGTTTTTCATTCCAGCCCTAGATGCTTATTCTCAGATTGGCACAAAGATGTGGAAGATGGAGCCCTTAACCCTTTCTGATCATCTTTCAGGGTGTTAAGAGATGGACAAACCTCTTAGATCAAGTGCGTTGTCTGGCAAATGTAAATAAAAAAAATTAAATTTTAAAAAATAGATGCAGAGTCATGCATTGTTTACGAAGTTTGTGAAGCTAACATCACTTATGGGGCTGTACTGAGCCTTCATGATGTCAAAGATGGACAATCAGATACATCCGCAGATCTAATATATGGGCGATCTGGATTCTGAAGCAGGCAAAGGGAAACAGCAGGATTACTTTCATCTGCTATCCATTACTAGGCCTCTTACAAGGATTAAAAAGGATTAAAATCTTGCAAAGTCACGTGGTGTTAAGTTAGGAAGTGCCAGAATGAATGTTGTGTGCATGGAGTCTTAATTTGACCACCTTGTGTGTCTGCGTTATGACACAGGCCTGGTCTACGCTAGAAAATTAGGTCAACATAATATGTCTCTCAGGAGTGTGAAAAATCCACACTCTTAAGAGACGTAGTTGAGTCAATTTAAGTCCCCGTGTAGACAGTGCTAGAATCCCTCCCATCAGCGTAGGTGGTGTCTACACTAAAGCACTGCAGTGTTTTAAGTGTAGACAAGCCCACAGTCTTCACATAGTGTTTTGTTTGTTTTTTTTACCCAGGATCCATGGTTCATTGAGTGCACAGGGTGGAGTTGCTCTAGGGATGAATCAAGGTTTCAAAGTGAAGGCTGTTGTCTGTAATACCCCTGTTGCATTTGTTACAGAAGTTGGAATTGTCAGGCAAGAGTTAAAATTTAGCTAACAGCTAAAACAGAAACCGCAGATCAAGCAGAAATGTTTCAGTAGCCCAAGGACACTAACAGCTGTAAACACTAGATAAACTTATATGGTCAAATGTCCGCCCAGTAACTCAGCTCTTAGAACAGAACAAACCTTCCCTTCACAGCCCAATGGATATCTGTAAGCACTCATCCCTACCCCCCCATCTTTCCCCCGCAAGATAGCCATAAATACTTATTGTAATCAGGACAACCGCTATATGTACATACTGTTCCTTTTTTTATCTTTGTTCAAAGTTCTCTTAACTTGTAACAGTGTCTGTCTCTGTATGTACAAATAAATGCAAATAAATTAATTTAAAAAGTGTATAACTGGCCACTATGGCACCATATTTTTAAAGCTGTTTTTCAGTCTTCCCCGTACTGTGAATAAGCCCCCTTCAGTAGTGTCTGTGCCTGCCTAATTCTTGCGGAGGGGGAATCTTTTTGCCTAACAGAAGACTTGTACTGAATGAGGCAGGGGACTGCAAGAAGAGAAAGGGAAGTTGAATGCCACCCTGGAGACTTGGATTTTATCCCTGCCTCTGCCACAGAGTTGTCATGTGATGCTCAGCAAGTAAAGTACACCAAACTTTTCATAGGTAGTCAATCTGTGTGCAAGTAGAGTCTGCATCATAATGCATAAGCATCGGGGCCAAATTAAGGCTGCAAAGACAATGTTCGCTATGGCATTTCCTAACTTTAGTGCTTGACTTTGTTCTCCTTATTAAATCCTTAACTTTGTATTTCCTACTTTTTATGTATTGGTTGGCAGAGAGGAACTTTAAGTAATGTTAATGAAATATTTTGTGAATTTCTTTACATTTTAAGAGTATCTTTTATATATGTGCTATTTAAATAATAAAGCACTTACTCGTTTTAGAGCTTCTATTTTGGAGAGTACATTAATAACAATTTTTGAGTCCCATGGGGATTTCCAAAAATCTGGGCTTTTGGGGACTTTCATTTCAGTTTATACTGGAAAGAGAGTAATCTCTTTGTAATATTCCTTAGTTTTCGTGTTGTACTGGTTGTGGTACTTTGGGGGTTCACCCAGACCGGTAAGGGGTTGTCACCACCTACTCTGTAACCTTGGGTGCTTCTGTGCTGTGCAGTTTTGTCTCAGAGCAGTCTGGTTACCATACAATGACCAGCCTGGTTAATCCTTGTAGCGTGACACCAACAATCCTGACTCTATCCAATACTATCTCCTTTGCAGTGCTCAGTCCCTCTCACTGTAGCACTTACAAAACTGTATCAAGTTCCCTGTGCCTCTAAAGAGACACTCCACAGCACCAACCGGCTAGTTTGGCTGTGGATTTTAAAATTCTTGAGTTTGAAACACTGTGTGGCAACTACTGTGTGATAAAACAATACATTTTTTAACAAAGACAGCTGTTTAAGTGATACCAAGTAGAATTGGGATAGAAATGGTTACAAACAAACAACAGTAAAAATGCGCTTCTAAGACTAAAACTTAACAAACTAGAGTCTTTTGTTCAAAGTAGTTTTCTTACCATGATTATTCTTGCAGCATGGCTGGGCAGTTCTTAGCCAGGTTCTAACATAGAGCTCAGAGTGCTAGGTTTCTTTGTCTCTTCAGATGAAGGATGCCAAAATGTTTTTTCTCTCTGCTTATATCTTTAAAGTTTTATCTGTGGTTATGCCTACACTACGCAGCTTTTAGCAACATGGCTGTACAGCCATGCCGCTAAAGGTCACGCAGTGTGTAGCCACTGTTTGAGCAGTCCTGCCAACAAAAAACTTCCATCCCCGACAAGCAGCATTAGTGTTGTCAGCAGGAGAGCGGTCCTGCCGACACAGTGCTAGTCATACTGGCACTTGTCATTGGCAAAACTTTTGTCTTCTGGGGGTGTGTGTGTGTGTTTTAACACCTCTGAATGACAAAAGTTTTGTCTTTCACTTGCCTGTGTAGACAAAACCCCAGTTTTCAAAACCCACAATACAAAAAAGGGAATTTCTTATCCAATAAACACTGAAAAAACACCAGGAATGGTTACATGTAATAAGGGTTTGTCTACACCAGGGATTGGCAACCTTTGGCACTCAGCCTGTCAGGAAAATCTGCTGGTGGGCTGGGGCGGTTTGTTTACGTGCAGCGTCTGCAGGCTCGGCCGATCGCAGCTCCCACTGGCTGCGGTTCGCCGTTCCAGGCCAATGGGAGCTGCGGGAAGCGGCGTGGGCCAATGGATGTGCTGGCCGACGCTTCCCACAGCTTCCATTGGCCTGGAACGGTGAACCGCAGCCAGTGGGAGCTGTGATCAGCTGAATGTGCAGATGCTGCAGGTAAATAAATTGTCCCAGACTGCCAGCGGATTTCCCTGACAGGCTGTGTGCCAAAGGTTGCTGATCCCTGGTCTACACAAAGCACAGGGGTGTGATTTCTAAAGTGCGCTAATGTGTTGCACGTTAATTGGTCCACGTAGCCCCTGTTGGTTCACACTGAAGGTTCCCAGGAGCACTTTCTTGTAGTGCTGTGACCCTGAGAGCACCCATGTGCCAGAGGGAAAGGGGCACCCCAGCATGTAGTAGTCAGCCAGCTGGCCTGACCAACTCATTGTCATAATCTGCATCTCAAAGATGTCATGTAAGGTATCATATGTGAACTGGTAACATGCTGATCATTAGCATCACTGCATGGTGTACGTAGGGGTGATATATGAAAAGTTTCAATGTATTTGGCAGACAGAGCTTACATCACCCCACCCTAGACAAAGAAATGTGGTCCATCTGCTTGAATGTGTACTGTCTCCAGTGTAAACTGAAACAAACAATGAAAGCACATTTACATAAAAGGTAAACAAAGCAGTCAAATGATTGACAGCCACTTAATTATCTCGACGGGGAGGAGAATGCAAAAATTAACATGGCATCAGCTCCATGATGGACACAGGAAGCTGAGCCTCCAGGAGGTATTCTTTTGGTGTTTACTAGTTAAAACCTAAAATCAGAAGGCCTAAATGGTGGTTGTCTTAAATGTGTGTTTTATTGTCATCTTTGAAGCTCTGTATTTCACCACTCAGTGTCATATTGACCAATATATTGCAAGTAATTAAATTGTTTGCAAACAAAGCATGTTTTTAATGCAATGTCGATGTTACTGCAGCTTCTAAATGACAGACTTTATAACTGGGTAACCGTTTGAGTAGGGACTCATGTCTGTAATTTCCCATTCTTTAAAAAGGTAAATTTTCAAAACCATAACCTCCAATTTGTAAGAAGCATAACTAATAGATGGAAAGGAGCTGTAGTTTTGTTGCTTATTTTCACGTAACCCTTCTTGAGAACAAGTAAGAATTACCATTTGAAAAGGGAAGGAGTACTTGTGGCACCTTAGAGACTAACCAATTTATTTGAGCATAAGCTTTCGTGAGCTACAGCTCACTTCATCAGATGCATGCAGTGGAAAATACAGTAGGGAGATTTATATACACAGAGAACATGAAACAATGGGTGTTACTATACACACTGTAACCAGAGTGATCAGGTAAGGTGAGCTGTTACCAGCGGGGGAGGGGGGAAACCTTTTGTAGTGATAATCAAGGTGGGCCATTTCCAGCAGTTGGCAAGAACGTGTGAAGAACAGTGGCGGGGGGCGGGGAATAAACATGGGGAAATAGTTTTAACCAGTTGGAGAGCACTTCAGTCTCTTTGGTCACTCGATTACAGACCTAAAAATGGCAATTCTTCAACAAAAAAAACTTCAAAAACAGAGACTGCTGAATTGGAATTAATTTGCTAACTGGATACAATTAACTTAGGCTTGAGTAAAGACTGGGAGTGGATGTGTCATTACACAAAGAAAAACTATTTCGCCATGTTTATTCTCCTCCTCCTCCTCTCCCCCCCGCCCTTCCTCACAGGTTCTTGTCAACTGCTGGAAATGGCCACCTTGATTATCACTACAAAAGGTTTTCCCCCCTCCCCCGCTCTCCTGCTGGTTATAGCTCACCTTACCTGATCACTCTTGTTACAGTGTGTATGGTAACATCCATTGTTTCATGTTCTCTGTGTATATAAATCTCCCCACTGTATTTTCCACTGTATGCATCTGATAAAGTGAACTGTAGCTCACGAAAGCTTATGCTCAAATAAATTTGTTAGTCTCTAAGGTGCCACAAGTACTCCTTTTCTTTTTGCAAATACAGACTAGCATGGCTGCTACTCTGAAACCTGTCGTTTGAAAAGAAGTAGTGTAATTTACAGTTCAGACTCAGAGTACAGTAGGAGCTTATCTGAACCCACTCTGTTTTGATTACTGTTCTTTGTGGGCCCCTTCTCTGCAAAAATGCTAGTCTTCTGAGGCAAATCAGTCATCAAAGGTAGCCATGACAACCAGGGCAAATAGTGATTCTTCCCAAGTATGCCAATTAACTGGAGTGATTGAGGGGCTGAGTAGCTCTGATGTCACAATGTTACTGCATAGCAGGCAGCAGAAGTTCACTTTTTGGGGGAAAATCAACATACAAACACAAAATATATATTGGAGATCAAATGTTAGTTAGTGTCTGAAATTTGGTTCAAATTCCCCATTGCATATTTACTAAAAAGGGTTCTGAAAAAGGTGAGACACTGATGTAAAGATTCTGTAAAAGAGAAAATTTTGATGCTTCCTTAACTATGCAAGACCATAATGAAAGGCAGGGTGGCGATAGGAATATTTTAGGTACAGTAATGGGAAGAGAATTGCTGAAAACTTTACTTCAGTTACTTCTTGTAATACTGAGTTGCTTAAAAAAATAAAATGCATCATGCCAAAAAAGTGCTTGTATTTTAAACAAGGACAAACATGTTTTTTTTTCCTTCTCTTCACAGCATTTAGTTTAGCTTTGTCATTCACTGATCAGTTTTATGGTTGGGGGACCTGTGTCAATGTTGTTGTTTGGAGTGATGAAGAAAGCCTTCCAGTCTCCCTCCATAATAAATCTTTCATTTAAAGATGAAGGGGAAGTTGATGATTCCCAAATTTATTACTTTGAAGTAGGAAAAAATCCTCAAATTGCTGTATGTTGATGTCTCCTAGTTCTTGCAACCTCTTAGGTTTTACATAAACAATAAGGAAGTGATGACCATTAAAACAACATCACAGGGAAATGGATCATTTGTTGCTAGATAAAAATTGAAGTTACGATACTTAAGTTAAATGCCAAGAAGATTTTCGCATTCATTGTGAATTAGAGTCTTTATTTCTTTCTGACTTTATTTCTGCTATGCTAAGTGATTGATTTACTAGAGTTGTCACTGAAGACTGTCGTTCAACTAGTAACTGAGGATTGGCATTATGACTCGCTGAGAGAATAAAGTGTGGAGCTGGCGCTCAGGGCAGGGGCAGCACGCAGAACCTTGTGGCCCCTTGCCTAGAAGCCGGACCCACTGCTGGGGTGCAGCCCAGTGTCAGAACAAGTAGGCACTAGCCTGCGTTAGCTGGGCAGCACCGCCAACGGGATTTTTAACAGCCTGGTCGGCTGTGCTGCCCAGAGCAACCCAGTGCCTTACATGCCGTGACCCAGTACTGGGTCGTGACCCGAACTTCGAAAAACGCTGATCTATGCAACAGTTTTGATTGGCTGGTTGAGGGTTTGATTCCTTTTATTCCTCTGATTTTTATAGTTGCACCCTTTTGCCCACTTCCCTCCATTTGGGGACCACCTTGTCCATTTCCGCCAGACTTGGGAGCGGATCACTATGGACTAGTGGATCTTGGAGATCATAACATTGGACTGCACCATCCAGTTTTTGACCCTTTCCCCACCTCTCTTCAGGCCTGCCTCTCACGAACTTCTACTAAAACAGGAGGTGGACTCTCTTCTCCAGCTAGGAGCGATAGAGCCAGTTCCTTCTTCTTACGATGGCAGGGGGTTCTATACAATATACTTCCTAGTACCAAAATAGGACTGAGGTTGGAGGCTGCTCTGAGGTAGCTGAACAAGTTCATGAAGCCTCAAAAGTTCAGGTTGGTGAATCTAGCAGCTATAATTCCTACACTAGAGGAAGAGGATTGGTTTTCGTTCCTCGACCTACAAGACACTTATTTCCATACAGCCACACACTGATCACACAGCAAATACCTGCAATTCGCTGTGGGCCAAGATAATTTCCAGTACGGCGTGTTCCTCTTCACTTCCAAGGGTGTTCTTGAAGTTTCTAGCCATAGTGGTGGCTTATCTTCATTTTCCCATAGCTCGACGATTCGCTTCTCAAAGGCTGCTCTTTTGAGACAGTGTTGTCATCCACTCAGAAGGCTCTTGCTCTGTTCTGAGAGTTGGACCTACAGCTGTAACATAAAGAAATGCACGTAAGTACCAATGCAAGGAATTCAGTTTCTTGTACTCAGTGACAGCTAGAGCATACTTCCTTTAGACAAATTTTATGACTGTCGGGACTGGAGGGATGATTCAGGGAAGCTCTCAGACATCAGTAAGGAACTATCTTCAGCTCCTCATGGCATATGGCAGCATGTACCTTTGTTAACAAATCATACAAGGTTACACCTCTGCTGCTTCAAAGGTTGGTTGAGAACTGCCTATTCTCTGACCAGGGACGTCTTGGACACCCCCTTGCACATAAAGAATTCCCTGAACTTTGAACAAAGCAACTCCACATCTGCAAGGCTGTCCCTTTCCACCTTCCAGACCTGTCAGTGACTCTAACAACTGAAATATCCCTGTTAGGTTGTGGAGCCCACCTTGGTACCCTGGTAGTTCAAGGCAGATGGATGGCCCACAAACTAGTCTCCGCATCAACCTGTTGAAGCTCAGGGCAGTCAGAAACGCTTGCCTTCATTTCCTGCCCTTCATCAGGGCAAAGCAATCAGGGTCATGATGGACAACTTTTCCTGCAAGTTTTCCATCAACAAGGAGGGAGAGGCAAGATCTCCCTCCTTGTGCATCAAAGCTGTAAAATTCTGGAACTGGTGCATAGCCAACCACATCCAAATTTCAGGAGCCTACGTTCCAGGCATCTGGAACACCACTGTAGAGGCCCTCAGCAGACACTTCTTTCCCATGACTATGAATAGGAGCTGGACGTGCAGGTCTTCAAAGACATATTCCAGAGATGGGGATGGCCAGAGATAGATCTTTTCATCATTTCTGAAAACAGGAAGTGTCGTCTTTTCTGTACAAGGGGGCATTTGGGTCAGCTCTGCCTGAGGGTGCCTCTTTTCTCCCTTGGAAGAAGTCTGTTTTGTGTCTTTCCCCTGACACCTCTAATTCTAAGGGTGATAAGATCAGGCAGGTCAAGGCTGGAGTTTTTCTCATAGTACCTACCTGGCTGAGATAAGCTTGGTACCCTTTCCTGATTTAGCTGTGTGTCTAACTGCCAGTCAAGCTCCTGACCTTTCCTCATCCCCGTCTCGGACGTGTAGTGTGCTTTACCACAACCTGGCAGCTCTCCATCTCAGAGCATGACTCCTGGATGGTTCTTAGTAATAGAGGTTTTCTGCTTCATGGAGGTTTAGCACGTGTTATATTGCACAGTAGGAAAACATCAACCTGCGAACTTGCAGAATTTGAAAATATTTGCTGACTGGTGTGGTCATCAGTACCTCCTACCTGAATTGGGTCCCCTTTCCCTTATCCTGAATTATGCCCTGGATTTGAAGACATCCATGTTATCCATCGGATCAGTCAGGGTACACTTGGCTGCCATCCTCCAGTTGACGGATTCTCCATTTTTGGTCACCCAGTGTTGTGCAGATTTATGAAGGGTCTGAGTAACCTATTTTCCCACTTTAGACACCCACTCCATCCTGGGACCTCAGTTCAGTCCTCAACAAGCTCACGAGACATTTGTTTGAACCAGTGGCTTCCTGCTCCCTCCTTCTTTTGTCTATGAAGACTGCCTTCCTAGTTGTTGTCATGTTGGCCTGTAGTCAAGGAAATCTGAGCTCAGATGGCAGATTCCTCTTTCACCATGTTCTTCGGGTAGAAGGTTTCTTTAGCTCCACATCCCAGGTTCCCATCCAAGATTGCGTCGGATTTTCATCTTAACCAGTCTATCCATCTACTGATATTCTTTCCAAAAATCTCTCAATTCTCAGCCAGAATCTTACTTTCATACCCTGCATTTTAGAAGGGCCTTAGCCTTCTACTTGAATACAGCTAAGTAGTTGAGGAGATTGCCTAGGTTCTTCATATCTTTTGTGGATAGTTCTAAGGGTATTTCTATTCAAAGACTTTCGAGATGGGTATCAAGTTATATCTATATCTGTTACAAGTCTACAGGTGCTCAGCCTGCCCCAGGGGGGTGAGAATGCACTCAAGTGACATCTACTGCATTTTTGAAGAATATCCCAGTTTCTGAGATATGTAGAGCTGCTACCTGGGCCTCAATCCATATTTTTTCAAAGCATTACGCCCCGCTACATGCTGTCAAATCTGAAGTGGCCCTCGGCTCTGCAGAACTATCTTCAGTTGTGGATCCTGTTTTGAAGCTCCCTCCTTCTGGGGATTCTGCTCAGAAATCACCTGAAATTGATCACTCATAGGGGTCACCTTTGTCCGGCTTGTCCTTGTCCGTCCCTCCATGAATGCAAGTTGACGCCACACCATTTTCTTTCGTTGCGAGGGAGTTCTTTCCATTTATGGCCATAGAATTTTGTCATGGGATCGGCCCAGCGCATTTTCGGTCTGTCCAGTGATCGCATGTGGTCTCTGGGGATCCAGTCACTAATGCAGATTGTCCACCTATTGTCTTGCCTGTGGACTACATGACCTGCCCATCTTTGCTTTGCGTCGTACATTGCCTATGCTACATCGGTTACCTTTCTACAGCTTCTGATCTCCTCATTCGGTATATGATATCGGAGTGATTATCTTACACATTCGCCTTTCCATTGCTCACTGGGTGACAGGGAATTTTTCTTCCTCTGCTTTCATCATTGACCAGCTTTCTGCTCCGTACATCATTGCTGGTAGAACAGTGGAGTTAAACAGTTCTTTCCTTTTCTTCATGGGCAGCTCATCATCCGTTAGAGACGTCTTTATTTTGTTGAAACTTGCCAACCCTGCCTTTCGCCTTCTCCTGCATTCTCCTTCGAATGAGTTGTCTCTGCTCAGCTGCTGACCCAGGTAAATATATTTGTCGACCTCCTCGATTTCTTTTCCGTTTACAGTGATGATTCCTTCTGCACAGTGCTCATTCCGCATCCACTTCATCTTCAATGTGTTCACTTCCAACTTGATATCATGCGAAAGTGTTTGCAGTTGCTGGAATTTGTTCTCCAGTTCTGCTGTGTCCTTTGCCAGTAGTACACAATCATCAGTGAAGAGAAGATGCGTTAACTGTTCTCCATCAATTCTGATTCCTTCTTCCCAGTTCAATTTCTTGAACAGAAACTCCTGTGCTGCTGCAAACAGCTTTGGTGAGATTGTGTCACCTTGACTGACTCCTCTGAGATAGTAATAATGCAGGGGACATTGAATAATGTTATCTCTGTCGAGAAATTGCGGTTAATTTGTTCCAGGAGGTCGATGTACCTCGGGTCAATTCCGATTTCATTGAGTGCGTTGAGCACAGCCTTAATCTCCACAAGTCAAATGCCTTTTTGTAGTCGACAAATTCAATACACAATGGTACTTTATATTCCTAGCATTTTTCAGTGAGCTGCCGAACTGAGTGGATGTGATCAATTGTCGAATACCCTGAGCAGAAACCAGCTTGTTCTCTGCTTTCATGCATTTCAAGATCCTTCTTAATCTGATTGAGTATGACGCGGATGAAGACTTGTGAGAGGAGTGTGATCAGACAATAGTTGCTCAGTTCTTCTAGATGGCCTTTTTTCGTCAATAGTATTGTTTTTGATTTCTTCCATGCACCTCGAACACGCTTTCTATTGATGTAAAGATGGTGAACTGTTGCGCCAATGCTTTGAAGAGAGCAACTTCCCCTGCTTTGAGATACTCTGGCCAAACATCGTCCACTCCCAGACTCTTCTCTCTCTTTTTATGTTACGAACTGCGTATTCAGTTTCTTCCCACATAACGTTGGGAACTTCTTCTGTAACCTGCTGCCTTGATGGTGTATGCTGGTGTGCAGTGTACTCATAGGGATGCTACTCAAAAAGGAGGAAACATTGCCTTGTGCAGTAACTGTAGTTCTTCAAGATGTATGTCCCTACGGATGCTCCACTGTTGCCGTCCTTTCCCTCTGCTTCGGTTGTTCCTTAGAGGATTTTCTTACTTAGTAGAGAAAAACTAAGGGAGGGTTGCGAGCACACCCATGTATAGCCTCGGTGTCTGCCATGAGGAGGCATAGGGCATGTGTGAAGGCTGAACAGGCAGTGCTAGCTAGAAATCTCCAATCAAGGGCACGAGAGGCAAATGTGCATCTGAGGTGAAGCACCCATAGAGAGACACATCTCAAAGGGTACGTGTGTGTGTGTGTGTGGTGCTATGTATTAAGAGAAACTTTCTTTTCAGTTTAAAGTAATTGTTTGAAATAGGTTGGAAAGGCTCTGGGTGGGGATGCGGCTACATTGACACATTTTACCCTGAGTAGTAGGCTTAGTCCTTGAGCTAGCTGGAGTTAGTAAATTAGCTGAGACTTGTTTTATAATTTCGTATAAATCTGAAATAGCTCTTGGCTACATTTACTTTTCTTTGTTTGTGTTTAATGCTAAAACCTGTTTTATAAAAAAAAAAAAAAAAACTTGAAAATTTGAAACAGCTGCTGAGAAATTATAGGAGTAGACAGGCTGCTTAATGGATATGATCACATTAAAATCATTTGGTATGAGTCTTCTTTTGTGCTATAAGTTTCATTTTGCCCTTTTCTTCTGTTTGCATAGGAACTGAGATAGTGAAGCCATATACACCTGTATCTTGTTCTTTGAAATCAGATTTCAAAGAACCATCTCACCATGATAGTATACACCTAATTTTAATGATCAAAATTTATCCCAATGGACTTTTCACACCAGAACTTGACCACCTGCAAATTGGTAAGTGTTTTCTTGCACTAAATCATTTATATGTATCATTCCCACTACAGACTGTTCAAATTGGTACCCACTTACATATGTGTGTTTTCTCCTTTGTGCCCTTGTTACATTTAATATTTGAAACCTTATTCCTTTAGCCATATCCTATCTAGTTTTGTAAGGAACTGTGTGCTGTAAAATATTCACATTGGGGTCTACTCTTCCAGAGTTTTCCCTAAATAATTATAGCTAGCTTATTGTAAAGTTTCATTCTATGTACATTATTTACAGTTTCTCTGATACTTGGGGGAAAAAACCTAGGTTTATTTTTGTGTGATTGATGTTAGCACAAACCTCAATGCCTACTGCTCCAAGTGCAAGACACACTTTTGACTTTGTCATCACTAATCTAAACCATGGCTGTGTATTTGTACAAAAAACAAAAACAAACCCAAACACCCTATCAAAACATTACATTGCACATCCAGTTTTTCGTTGGTGACAGAATGAGAGAATGAACCATATATGACAGATATTAGTCATGTCAGTGCTGTTCTTGAAAATACTACAGTGATGAGGGCAGCATAAGAGCTTGTATAGAATAGATCATCAGTATTCTGACTTCCACTTCAGTAACATATACTGTTCTGTTTTTGTTATATAGGAGACTATATTTCCGTGAGCAATTCTGAAGGTAGCTTCAAGAAGTCACAAGTTCAAACTTTAGAAGATCTCTTTTTATTGGCAGCAGGCACAGGCTTCACACCAATGGTTAAACTACTGAACTATGTTCTGACTAATGTTTGTAGTCTGAGGTTAGTATACTCCTTATGGCTTAGGCACCAAACCAGATTAATCTTCAATGAGGAAGTAGAGGGTAAATGACTGAAATCAGTTGTACAGGAATAACAGAAAATGGATTAGGAAGTGTTGTACCTTGGTATACTGTAAAGCCTGGTCTGTTTCAGGGAAATTTTTCCCTCATCTGTGAACTTCAGGAGCTCAAGCGTAGATGGTGACTGGATGCTGCAGGTGTTTCTCATTGGTAGCAGATGGTATATAACTGTCTCTTGCCTTGTGGAACCTGAAAAATCAGCTTCTTAGTTAACTGGAAGAACATTTGGATAGTACTGCTAGTTAGGTGTGTTGGGGATCCCTTATCCTTAATTCTGAGAAAACAAGGCCTTGTTGGAGGGTAAAGGTGGTTATGGAGGTGCTATCATTCTTTTGCATTCCCTGCTTATTCACTACTGCTCAGCAAGTCCACTAACAGTGAAGCATCTTGGCATTAATTTTGATCTTATCCTTTCCATAGAAGACCATTATTTCATACACAGTATAGCGTGCATAGGCTCTTCTCTTATTTATCCTATGAACTTGCTGAAGGAATCCAGAGTCGCTTATTGTGGTGTTCTCAACAGGGTTTCTATTACCTTGTTCAAAGTGCAGCAACATGTTTTCTCACTGGTTTGAGTGATTGATTATTTTCTGCTTGTCTTCTGGCTTTTATAAGGAATACCTATAAAATGTTGGATTGACTTTAAGTTGGTACCATTGGTATTTAAATTGGTGGTGGACCATGTGTATTTCAAACAATCTACTTAAACTTGGTTCTGACCACAATTGGCTTCTTATTACCTGTCCTTCGTATTTCTTGAAACCCCACTTTCTTTTCTAAAAGTTGCAAGAGGAGTGCTTTTAATTTTTATATTTTTTTTATTGCGTGGACTGTGAAGATGGATGTGTGATATAAAACCAAATTACATTCATAACTCATTTTTTCCACTGTATTGTGTTCTAAAAATGTCCATGTTAAATTACCCCATCTTTGGTCCCCAGATTTTCTTATGTTCAGACATCTTTCTTTTAATATAACAGAGAAAAATACCTTTAGATCTGACAGTTTAGCTATACAACATACTGTAAAGTATTTGACAATGATAAAACTGATGTATGAATTGCCAAAAAAGGCTTTGTAGAATTGTGGCTGTTAAATTGGAAGGAATTTGCAGATTTAATTATTTGATGCTGATTTCTGTGTATGACTGGGTGAGTAAAAAAGACTGACTACTTTTTTAGGAAGAGAGGAGGTGGTAGAAAATCAGAACTTGCAGTAAAACTAAAAACGCTTTATCTTTCCAAGTGAATATTATCACAGTCTTAAAGGTTATATTCTAGAAATACACTTCGGACCTCATTAAGAGTCTGGCAACTTCAATTTTATTTTGTCCTGTGACCCCAGAGTATTTTGCAGTTTGACTACCAGTAAGACCACTACATGCTCCACGGATTATTTTTAGAAATAACATCACTGGAGAATGGTGCCTCTAGGACAGGTTAGCTAGTTTTTTATATTGTTCCCAGAATTGAATCATGGCATGTTATACCATTTGCAATCACTTAAAAGTACTGAGCTGTAGTGTGGCAGGAGTTAGCATCCCCAGTGCCTTACCAGCAAGGGAGCCCAATAGCATTTGTTCCCAACCCCCTTTCTCTGCCAGATGCCCTCATTCTCCAGGAAAGTTTTCAGTAATTACTGGCCAAAGTAACAGATGCTAAAGTGGGACACAGCGTCAACATGTTTGACAGTGCTTAATTGTTGTAACAAACTTAATTTTCTTCATTTCCAAGGAAACTGAGATCTAAGGTTTTATATTGAACCTAGTTTGTTGTGTGCCAACCACTCAACTAGCATAAAAATTATTTCTAAAATCTCTTTATTGGCCCCTAGCTGACTATTTCCCAAAACCCTATATACCATTGAAACTCTTTTGAATTGTGTGAATTTCGTGGAACTCTTCCCTTCTCCATTTTTAACTCCAGTGATGAAGTAGACGTGACACAAGAACTGTTTCCTTTTTTTCCAGAAGCAGAAAATGAACTTGCTTTTGATAGCAGGTCGTTCTCTGCTTAAGTTATGTTTGGCTTCAGTCAATATTGGAAAGAGAGGTTTCCCAGAAATGGGAAGTATGCCCTAACTGCAACAGAGAATATGAAATATTGCACAATGCAGCATCTTCAAGGCTGCATATATGCAAAGCAGACAATAAAGATTACATGACTCTCTTAAGGGCTTGTCTACATGGGGAAATTAACTGGCATAGCTGTTCTGGAATAACTCCCTCTTTGGACACACTTTTATCCTGGAATAACTCTAGCAGTTTAAATGCACACTCTACCCTATTCTGAAGTAATTTCCCTATGTAGACAAGCCCTAAGAGTACCTGTGATAAGGGGGGGAGGGTAGCTTCCTTTTATGAACACCCAGCCAGCCAGTTAGCTATAAAATCCCTCTTGGTAGCTGTTCTCTACTTGCTTTACCTGTAAAGGGTTAAAAAGTCTGACTGCATGCATAGGTAAAAGGAAGTGAGTGGGCACATGGCCAAAAGAGCCAGTGGAAAGGCTAGAACTTTTTAAAATTGAAACAAGACTCCGCTTTTGTCTGTCTTATTCTCCAGAGAGAGGAGACACAGAGCAGGAACAGGGCTGAATTGTGCTGTAGGAAGCTTTAAGCCAGCTATGAAAAATCATACCTAGGAATTGCTTATTTGAAACCTCGGGTATGAAAGTAAATCAGGGAATGTCTAGGAAGACACGATTAGGGTTATTTCTTTTATTTCTTATTGGCTTGTGGACTCCTCTGTGATAACCCTCAAATGCTTTTGTTTTGCTTGTAACCTTTAAGCTGAACCTCAAGAGCTAACTTGATGCTTAATTTTTGTAATTGTTTTTCTTAAGATCTAGTAAAAAGCTTAAATTCCAGATGAATTTTTTCTTTCTTTTTGTTTTTAATAAAATTTACCTTTTTTAAGAACAGGATTATTTTTTGGTGTCCTAAGAGGTTTGTGCATATGTTGTGTAATTAGCTGGTGGCAGCAGCTGATTTCCTTTGTTTTCTTTCTCAGCTCTTCCCCAGGGGTGTGTGTGTGAAAGGGCTTGAGGGTACCCCAAAGGAAGAAATTCCGAAGTGCTCCTTCCTGTGATCTCAAAAAGTGGTGGTGGGGAGGGGGAGTTTGCACTTGTGTGGTGGCAGCATCTACCCATCCAAAGTCAGAGAGAAGCTGTAATCTTGGGAGTTTAATACAAGCCTGGAGTTGCCAGTATTAATTTTTAGAATCCTTGCGGGCCCCTACCTTCTTCACTCAAAGTGCCAGAGTGGGGAATCAGCCTTGACAGTACCTTTGGCCCAGATTGCCCGTTTTCTCCTGTCTTCGTTGTTTTTTTTTTTAATGTGCTGCCTGTGGTTAGTTCTACGTACTCAGGATTAGGATCAAGACTCTGAAGATGCAGTTTCATAGCCATATAAATTGCCACTGAATTGTAGATTATTTTCAAACTTCCACATAATTGTGCTCCAGAGTGTAAGCATTTAATTTTTTTAGAAATAGTCTCTAGACCTTAAAATATAAGTGTATAAATGTGAACCTAATGTAAATATTCATGTCTGCCTGATCTTGCAGGCTACCTAATACAGTAGGACTGAGATAGGTATGAACTGCCTGATTCATGTCAATGGGATGTTAAATCTGAAGTATGATAACTTAAATGTCTACATTAACTCTTTAACTGCAAGCTAATATGATTACTTGTTGTTGTTAGATAGAAGGAATTCAAATCTGCATCCCTCCATCAGATACAAACTTTTGTCTATGTATGTTTGCATCAGTTTAGTTAAACCTGTTAAGTAAAATGCAATTGCCAAGAACTATGGAATGTGAGCAGATTTAATAGATTTATTACCTATATGCTGGACTAGTAATTTATTTTAGATTTTTTTTTAGTTTTAAACCTGTTCCTAATTGTTTTATGCTAAATTGAAATAAGCCTGTGGTAGACTGAAGTGTTGACAGAGCCTTTTGTACCGTTTTAACTGAAGTGTCTTAAAATTGCATCTTAATTTAAATGGGTGCAATTCTGCATCTAGGCAAACTCTTAGTCATTCTGCCCCTGCCCCCAAGGAGGGGTTAAGAGGGGGTGCAGCCTTCCCAGTGTCAGAAACTTCACCTGCTTCCTGAATACTCATCTGCCCCAAACTAAAACCATCTTTTGCCCTTTTCTAGTTGCCAAAAGCCTCTGCCCCTTACTCAGCTCCCGTCACCTCCAGCTTCCTCAAATAGCTTTTGTGTTGCAGTTACTTATCAATAGAAAAATCTGTAGTTTGTTAAAATTTGAGGGCCAAGTAAAATTTCATGTAAAAATAAATGACGCTTAAAAACACTGTATTGATTAACCTAAACTGGAGTGCTGAGAGAGGAGGCAGTGCAGCATCATATAGGTCTAATCTACCACAAGGACACGGGGAGCCTTGATCAGTGTCGTCGTCTTGTTGCAGCAAGTCACCCAGAAGGTTAGCTGCATTTCGGTGGTAGATGAAGTGACTCGTGTCTGTTTTTTCTATAATGCCCATCAAAATGATATCTGACCACTCTGTATACCTGTAGTTTGTAAATTGTTCTGGGGTCATTTGGGATGGCGGATGTTATTTAAAATTAAGGGCATAATGCATTGGTACTGGGTCCAGTGAGAAGCCATTGTTGGACTATTGTGTTAGTGTCTCATCAGCACCAGTTTTCACCTAAATATCTTCAAAACCAGATTACTTTAAGACTAGGTAATGTACTGTAATTTATAAAGCTAATGGCAAATGATGAAACCAGAATCCATCATCACCATTTTGAAACTCAGTTTATCTGTACAACATGGAGTGTATAATGTTCAAATTATTTAGAGGTGTGCAGGGTTTTACTTTCATAACGTTTATTAAAATAGCATAGCACAGTGACACTTAGATACTGTTGAGACACTTTTAGGTAGGTATATAGTCCTGTTACTAAAGCCTGTGGAATTCCTAAAAAATATGCCATTCTTGTCCTTAAGAGAATATAGGTCTTAAATTGCTGCATAATTAAATGTGTTCTGGAGATGTGCAGTATTTTCTTTCTATTTAATAGTTGCTACACATTCATACGTCGTTGAAAGCTTGATATTGAAGTTGTGTGGTTTTTTTTTTTGTTTTGTTTTAAGGACAGTGAAGTTGATGTTCTTCAACAAAACAGAAGATGATATACTTTGGAGAAACCAGCTGGAGCAGTTAGCCCTGAAAGATAAAAGGTATTAAATAGTTTTATAGAATTTCATTCATAAATTATTTATTATTTGTATTATTGTAGCACCTAGGTGCCCTAGTCAGAGTCCAGGACTCCATGATGCTAGGTGCTGTACAAAAACAAAACAAAGATGGTCCCTGCCCTCAAAAGCTTACAATCGATGAATACTAACAGACAGGGGAGTACAAAGAAACAATGAGACAATACTGTCCAGTATGATAGACAGTGGTCTCTGTTCACCAGCAGTTTAACCATTGTGAAGGTTCTTTTGTGAGCATTATGGAAAAGGAGAGTTTCATGGAAGACTTTGGAGGATGATATGCTAGTTTTTGCAGATGTTTATGGGGAGCTCCTCCCAAGCACGAAGGATAGCATGGGAGAAAGCGCAAAGGTGTTTGTTTGAAAATGTAACAAGTAGGTGATGGAGACTGGCATGATGGACCAGTTGGAGGTGGAAGCTGACATCTTGATAGTGTGTGAGAGATCATAGGGTGGGGATATGCCTGGAAAGTGAAGACAAGTAGTGTGTGTTTGATGGAATGGAGAAAAGGGAGCCAGTGGAAGAATGCAAAAAGAAGGGGTTGACATTGTCAAACTAACAGGCTAGGGAAATGATCTTTGCAGAAGAATTTTGAATTATAAAGCAATCATAAATTCTACCATATTTACCACTTATCTGGAGAGTGTAACTCTTTTTTAAATGGGTAAGTAATATAGTGGACATCATCAGTTTGCCACCACCACAGTAAGGGTAGAAGGGATGGGTTTTAAGCTTTCACTCGTAAATTTTCATCTTAATTTAGCTGTTTATAACATGAGCTGTTTAACATGCATATGTGCCTTTCTCAGTAGGGATAGACTTAAGCATATGCTCAAATACTTAGCTGAATTTGGGCTTTTGAGGAGTTGAAAATCAGTAGATAGCACCATGTGATCAGCCAGCTAGGCATGAATCACTAATAAGTTGTCCACCAAACACTGCTGTTCCATGAACCATGTTTCAAGAATAGCTTTTATAATTATGTCTGTACACTACTCCATTTTAAACTAGATGTTCAGGTGATGTTTCTAGGACTTGAAAAGTGAATCTGCATCTTGGGAATGTAAGGTGGGAAACTGAGTGTACCCAATTTAGGCTTAATCAATTTTCACCTTTATTCGTAAAATTTCAGACAGAATTATTGTCACAGTGTCTGAACATATATTTATGCCAGACGATAAACATATAAGATGGATTCGATTGGGGTCCCCTGTTACTGCATTCTGGAGCACTGGGAAGTTCTCCTGTACATCAGGATGGTCATCGCCTCCTCTGATCCCTAGTCTGGTTCTTCAGGCCAGTTCCTTCACTTTCTGGCCTGGTATTCCTCCATCTTGGGCCCTCCTTCCCTTATATTCTCAAACATGTCCACATTACCTATTCCTTAACTTTTCTCCAATCAGCATTAAGCATTTGTCTTATGTAACCCATACAATACGCATACACAAACTTTAATTTAGGAATCTATAGTTGTGTCTAGACTTTTCATGTCATTACATTTCCATGTCACCCTGCTCCTGGGTTTTCCCAGAAAAAGGGGACTTTTGTCATTACAGGTTTGTGTGTTTATTATACTAATTAACTTCCCTTTTACCTAAAATCTTCCAACATAACACATCACCTTTGTCCTGTCTAAGTTACATTATTTTAATCAAATCAGCCAATCTATGTTAAGAGGCGAAGAACTGGCAAAACCACATGCATTGCCAAGCAAATTTAGGCTGAGGGCTTGGCCTAAATGTTACCTCATCTAAACTCATTCACTATCCATAATTATAAATTATTAAAGTATACCTAAAGGCTCTTAATCTTACCATTTAGCAATTCTTCATCTTAAATTAGTGTGTATATATATCATAACCCCCTACTTGGGGACAGGGGAGTGTTAAAGAGCACTTTGACCCCAAAATGTCAATATTTTCTTTGTATGCACTTTTGTGGTAATTGTGTCCGTCTCAGGATATTAGAGATCCATGGTGAGTGAGGTAATATCTTTTATTGGACCAACTTCTACTGGTGAGAGACACAGGCTTTCGAGCTTACACAGAGCGTTTCTGCTGACCAACCATTTTCAGATCATTCAGTACTTTGCCTCAGTCTGCTGTCTCAGCCATCCACAACAGTTCAGATATGCCTGAGGCTCTTGGGCCACATGTCCACTTGCATGTAAGTGGTCCAGTTTGCAAGGTTGCACCTTCACTCCCTCCAGATGTGGCTCAGGACAGCTTAGTGTCAATGGGAGCTGTGGGACGTGCTCGCTGCCGCTTCCCGCAGCTCCCATTGGCCAGGAATGGCAAACCGTGGCCACTGGGAGCTGTGGGGGGCCATGTCTGTGGACGATTAACATAAACAAAATGTCTCGCAGCCCACCAGCAGATTACCCTGATGGGCGGGCCGCGTGCTAAAGGTTGCCGACCCCTGCCCTAACTATACAGAGTGTATACTTGTGGGGTGGGGGCTGGAGAACCAGGTAAAGGTCAAGGTGTAGTATTTCTTCCAGACAGACTGAGAGGGGTTATCAAGGATACATGCTCTCCCACAGAGGCTATAAAAATACCAGAGTTCAGTAAACCTAAAGTTCATTCTGGCAAGAAGATTAGATAACTTATGTTGGATAGCCGTGTCTTTGTGTGACCGCAGCTGACATCCACACTTACAAAATGACAGAGTTTAATTCCTGCTCCCCAGTCTACTGTAAATAACATCTTGGTATTATAACCAGGTTTGGCTAATGTGGGAGAGTAGGAAGCCAAAGACTGCTTCCTAATCTGAATATCCCACATGATAAAGCATATTGATGGAGATGTAAAGTTATCCTCTGTCCCACCCCCACAATCCAATACTTTTAATTCTAATGAAAATAACAGCCCCACTGAGGTAACTCAGAAATGATTTTGTTTAATTAAAGACAAATTTTCTGGTTTTGGGTGAATAACTTTTCATTTAACCTCAGTGAAGGGAGAGAGCAATTACCTCAAGTACACTCCAGAACCAGTATATAACTTGCTCGGATGAGCAGAAAGCTTGTGTGCTGTGAAAGTCAACATCAATCAATCAAACAAAAAAAATCGCTGTACTTATTTGGGTTCATATATCAAAATTTCTGACTGGACTGAGAAATGGTGTAGCCTTTTGTGTGTTTTTTATATTCCTTATTGGTCATGAAGTTTGGTGTGGGAGGAGACGTGGCACCTATTTTTCAGCCAAATCTATGTGATAGTTGTACAATTTTGGAAGAATTTAAAAAAAAAAACCACAACCTTCCACCTTCCAGCAAAATTATGCATAGAGTCTGGAACATCTGAACTCATCCAAGTGCTCATGAAGTTGTTAAGAGGCATTGCTTGTTGGTGCTGTCTGCCTGCAAAGGGTGATGTGATCTGGCTAGAGTTTCTCTGTGGTTCTGCTAACAGCTGTTAGTGCTTAATTGTTCTCTGGCACTTTACAGTACACTTCAGAAACAGCCAAAATATCTTAAAATTTTAAACACAGACAAAAAGGCCTTTTGGATAAGATCTCAAATAGTAAATTAGAACCCAGAGTTAAAGGAGGTGGATATCTATATCTGTTTGAAAATTTGGTTGCTGATTTTTTTAAATTTGGGATTATAAAATATAGAAATAGCAACAGAATGGCTTAAAAGCTCTTAGAAATGACATCATTCTATGTGCCGTCCAACATCTGAAAAAAATGATAAAAACTGAGAAAGCTTCAGAATATTAAGATCCTTAAGTGGGGAAAGTAATGTTAATATTTTAATTATATGTAATATTTTTTCCTCAGATGATAAATGCCATCAGACTGCCCACCACAAAGAATAAAAAATCCAATGAGATTTTTCAAATTTACAGAAAATGCACAGTTCAGGATTAGGGCAAATTCTTTGAAATTAATGTGATCTTTATCAATAATGTTCATTAAAGTTACTGAGCAAACAGATGTAAAGGCTGATTATTGGAGAACAATTTATTTTAGGGGCAGTCAATAGGGGGACCACGGGCCAAATCTCGACTGACAGACACTATTGAGTGGACCACAAAAATCTTTTTATTTACTTATTATAGTAAAAGCTGTTTTATCTGGCATGATGGGAGAGTGCAGGTTAGAGAAAAATGCCAGTTAACTAAGGGGGAGGGAGTTTGGGTGTGGGGCTGGGGGTGCAAGAGAGGGTGCGGAGCGCAGGCTCTGGGATGGAGTTTGGGTGTGGGAGGGGGCTTAGTGTGCAGGAGGGGGTGCCAGTTGCCGGATCCGGGGGCCACTTACCTTGGCCGGCTCCCCACAAGCGGCGGCCTGTCCCAGCTGCTCCTAGGCAGAGGCACGGCAGGTGGTGCTACGCCCTGCCTCCGTCCCATCCTGCCCTGCCCAAACGCTGACTCTGCAGCTCCCATTGGCTGCGAATGGGAGCTGTGGGGGCGGTATGTGCTGGCGGAGGCAACGCGCAGAGCAGCCGGGACAGGTCGCCGCTTGTGGGAAGTCGCATGAGGTGAGTGGCCCCTGGATCTGGCACCCCAGCCCCGTGCCAACTAGAATGAAGATCAGAAATGCCAGTTTATAGAGCTTCCCGGTTGGTGAAGTGTCGGATAAAACAGGTTTTGCGTTGTGAAAAATGTTCCTCTGGAGTCTCGATCTTGGCTTGACGAAGAAATTTTCACCTTGACAAAAAATAGACTACCCCTAATTTTTTTTTTTTGATTAAACAGGGAATGTGTGTAAAATAAGACAAACAACGTCAGGGATGTTTTTCTTTAAACTTTTAAAGTGGGAGATGAGATTTAATGTAGCAGAAAAATGTGTTTCACACTAACAACTGCAGGGGGTTACTTTGCTCCAATGTTCTCTTAATTAATTAGGACTAGAACATTCTGGGGTCTAGAGAATGTTATGCTCTTGCCGGTACACCATACTGGACCGGACCAGCTTACTTTCACCTCTGCCATCAGCCCTTCTGGTCCTGAGCCTCCTCAAATCCATCCTTCCTGGGTTCTTAATTACCAGACACCTGGACTTTCCCCCTCTGGTTTGTCACCCCAAAGATGTGAAACCAGTCCCCCAGTTATCAGTTCACTTGGGCCCCCACGCTCCACATAGCTTGTATAACAAACCCTGCTTGGGGTAAAAATAAACAAAAGGTTTATTTAATAGAAAAAGATTCAAAGATGAAATAAGGGACAGCAAACATACAAGTTATACAGTAAATAAACGGACAAAACTTCAGGCTTTACACTTCTGTATTAGACAAAATCCCTTTTCTAATACAAGTTGCCTGTTGCCTTTGAACAGTTTCCCAGCTTACACCCTAGCCATGGGGAGGATCCAGTATTCACAGACAGCCTGCCACCTTTGAGACTGTCCCTCAAGTTCTGGAAGAAAACTCCAGTTTTAAGCCACCTGTTTAAAAGACTCTTTTCCCTTTCTCCTGGCATGGAGACTCATGGTTTTGGGCAAACACCTGGCTTGGTAGGTGCCACTCCCTGTCTGATAACTCACTGTCCTACTGTGAGGTGGAGCCAAAGTTTAAGCCCAGATCTCTCTCTATATAAATTCATCATGGTAGCCTTTATCCATATCCCATAATGATTATTAAGTTTAGAACATTACAAGCTTTCATAAGACCCTAGTCAACATTTGTCTAACACAATAATATTATATACAATCAGTTAATTCAGCTGCTTATTCTTTAGTGTCCAAACACCTGTTCTCCCCTTGGGGTGTCTGGACCCTGACTGTCACAGTCACTTCCTCTATGACTTGTCAATTATGTCTTGTAGCTTAATACACAAATCCAATTTTCTTCTTTTCCTACTACATGTATCAAATTGCTCTGCATACCAGTGCAAATTTAAAACTGAATTGAATAGGATGATCAGGCAATGTAGTGCCTATTTTACAAAAGGAGACTAAGAGCTTGGCATATTTAGCATCGCAAAATGAAGGCTGAGATGAGGGGTTATGATTTCTCTCTATAAAAGACAAAAATACATTTGGGGTAAACACCAGGGAGAGAGAAGAGTTATTTAACGTCATGGTCAATGTTGACACAAGAACTGGCCATGGGTACATTTAGGTTGGAAATTAGAATGTTTCTAACCATCAGAGGAGTAAGCTTCTGGAACAACCTCCCAATAGGAGTAGTGGGGGGCAAGAAACATAGCTGGTTTTAAGATGCAGCTTGGTAAGTTTATGAAAGGGGTTATGATAGGGTTGCCTACAATAACAGGAGACTAGACTTGATGATCCAGGAGGTCCCTTCCCATCCTATGTTGTTGTCAGGTAGTGACTGTCTTGGCAGTCAGCCTTTAGCGGAGGAAGAGGTCAGTCAGTATGTCATAGAAATCGTTAGCTCTGAGATGAATCAGAGCAGATTTATTTTAAATCAGTGATTTATATCACCAATTTTAACCATGATTTAAATCAGCAAGTATGACATCTTGATTTAATTAATCAATTTTAATCTTGTTTTGCATCTTGCACTTTTAGTTATTTTCCAAAAGAAAGGTTGATTCTCATTGGTTGGTAACCATCTAAACATATTGAATTGCAACTAAATGTGGTGCTTCTTTTTGCTAACCAGGAGGATACGTTATATTTATATACATTTTGTGTTTCAGTTTTCATCAAAAAGTTTAGTAGCAATTGGACATCTAACTTAATGAATGCCAGTGAAAATGAGGTTGGATCAGAGGCTAAAACAGGGAAAGAACAAGTTAAAAATTACTCAGACAAGTTAGATGTTTTCAAGTCCCCAAGGCCTGATGAAATACAGCCTAGAATACTCAAGGAACTGACTGAGGAGTTATCTGAGCCATTAGCGGTTATCTTTGAAAAGTCATATAAGATAGGTGAGATTCCAGAGGACTGGAAAAGGGAAAATATAGTGCCATCTATAAAAAGGGAAATAAGAACAACCCGGGGAATTACAGACCAGTCAGCTTAACTTCTGTACCTGGAAAGATAATGGAGCAAATAATTAAGCAATCAGTTTGCAGACACCTAGAAGATAATAAGATAAGTCACATTCAACATGGATTTGTCAAGAACAAATCATGTCAAACCAACCTAATAGTTTTCTTTGACAGGGTAACAAGCCTTGTGGATAGGGGGGAAGCAGTAGATGTGGTATATCTTGACTTTAGTAAAGCTTTTGATACGATCTCGCATAACCTTCTCATAAACAAACTAGGGAAATACAGCCTAGATGGAGCTACTATAAGGTGGGTGCATAACTGGTTGGAAAACTGTCCCCATAAAGTAGTTAGTGGTTCACAGTAAAGTTGGAAGGACATATCGAGTGGGGTCCTGCAGGGATCAGTTCTGGGTCCAGTTCTGTTCAGTGTCTTCATCAATGATTTTAGATAATGGCATAGAGAGTACACTTACAAAGTTTGCGGACGATATCAAGCTGGGAGGGGTTGGAAGTGTTTTGGAGGATAGGATTGAAATTCAAAATGATCTGAACAAACTGGAGAGGAGGTCTGAAGTAAATAGGATGAAATTCAATAAGGACAAATGCAAAGTACTCCACTTAGGAAGGAACAGTCAGTTGCACACATACAAAATGGGAAATGACTGCCTACGACGGAGTACTGTGGGAAGGATCTGGGGGTCATAGTGGATCACAAGCTAAATATGAGTAACAGTGTAATACTGTTGCAAAAAAAAAAAAGCAAACATCATTCTGGGATGTATTAGCAGGAGTGTTGTAAGCAAGACATGAGAAGGAATTCTTCCGCTCTACTCCGCGCTGATTAGGCCTCAACTGGAGTACAGGCAGTCCTCGACTTTACAACATTTGACTTACGTCGTCAGTGCTGTTCATTGTTTATGAATTCACACCCTGATTTGACTTACAATTGGTTTCGACTTTATGACACTTGGTCCTGCAATGGAGTGGATTGTGGTTCTAAGTTACAACATTTCGACTTACGACGCAATTTTCAGGAACGAATTGTGTCATAAATCCGAGGACTGCCTGTATTGTGTCCAGCTCTGAGTGCCATATTTTGGAAAAAGTCCAGTGAAGAACAATAAAAATGATTAAAGGTCTAGAAAACATGACCTATGAGGGAAGATTGAAAAAAAAAATTAGGTTTGTTTAGTCCTGGAGAAGACTGAGCAGGGACATAACAGTTTTCAGGTACATAACAGGTCGTTACAAGGAGGAGGGAGAAAAATGGTCCTCTTTAACCTCTGAGGATAGGACAAGAAACAATGGGCTTAAATTGCAGCAAAGGCAGTTTAGGTTGGACATTAGGAAAAGCTTCCCAACTGTCGGGATAGTTAAGCACTGGAATAAATTGCCATGGGGGGGTTGTGGAATCTCTGTGCTCTAAGAATTTTAAGAGCAGGTTAGACAAACACATGTCAGGAATGGTCTACATAATACCGAGTCGTGCCATGAGTGCAGGAGACTGGACTAGAAGACCTTTCGAGGTCCCTTCCAATCCTACGATTCTATGATTTATTTAAACAATTACATAGTTTAACTTACATTTATTCATATTCTTAATTTTTATGTTAGAAAATGGTGAATGATGCATTTCTTACGAGGTGATTAATTTTTTACTTGAGCTTTGTGTCAAGCTCTATTTGGATGGAAATTCAAAGTCAATTTAAAAATGGACAAAAACAGCATTGTAAAATTGTGTTTATTCATTAAAATATGCTGGATACGTAAGAAAAAAGAGTTTATCAATGTTTCAAAACAAGTTTTAGATGTAAAACTGATTTATGAAAGAAAATAATTATGGAACCGATTTTTTTTTCTGGCCACTGTGTCCTTCAAGATTTTAGAACAAATAAAGTTCAACTACGAATAAAAAATGTGTAAGAGGAAGTGGAAAACATCTTCTTCAACTCCCAGTTGATTTCTTAACTTTGAATGAACTAGTCATTCAACTGAATTAGTTGAATAAAGTGAAATGAAGAAAATATTCTTTCTATACCTGCAGGAGATTAGTGCCGTCAAAAGATGGTTTAGAACTTCAACAAACTCTGGTTCCAGGTGCGAAGCCAGTACATTTCACCAGTTCAGTGGTTTGACTTTCTTTAAAATTTGGCAGCAAACATATCTATGATTTTTATCTACCCTGAGATTCATTGATAGTGCTAAAGATGTCAGTATGGAAGCAATATTTTTACATTTCCTCCTGTTTTGCAGGTTTGAGGTTCAATTTATTCTCTCAGAGCCAAAAAAAGAAGGGACCGGCAAACAGGGAAAAATTTCTTCATCTCTCCTTTCTGAGTTTGTGAAAAGAAGCAAAAAAGACTCCAAAATACTTATTTGTGTCTGTGGTCCAGCACCTTTCACAGAGCAAGGAATACAGTGAGTGTAAAAATAATTATTCCTGTGCCTGAGGTGAACTGTATAATTTTACCCCCTTTTAGAATTTCTAAAAGGTACTTTGAATTTTCCTTATATGCAAGTTAAAACCATTTTTGTAAATATTTGTGTTTATTAAGCAGTAGATAGTTACAAAAGGATAGAATACAATCATAGGGAAAATCTTGTTTTTTAAACTAATGTTCCATACTACTATGTGCCGTTCTTTTTATGTCATTTAGGTTACTAAAATTTTATGACCACATTAGCTTAAAACGTATAGAAACATCCATTCATGCAAATATTAACTACAGCCCAAGTTTCATCAAGTTGTTAAAGCTTTTACTCTTAGCAAAATATCACTTTCCAGTTATTTTTTGTAGCTACGTCACACATTTTGGTAGATCTAAGTGCTGTTTAAGAATTTTGAAATTTACCACTTTCTCCAAATGGGATTATGTCTCTGATATACAGGAATTACTGAAAAGAGGTGCCTAAGTGGTGCCTGTTTCTGATAGTGCCAGCTGAGTCAGAGTTGAATTTGAAGGTGGTGTTCTATTAAAATCTTGTGGAGACATTAAAGCTTTCAGTGTATTTATATTCATTTTATTGCCGTACTAAAAACACATGGAATATAAAAAAGAAAAGATGCAAGTTTAAACAAGCACATCCATCCTCCAAACATTGGGCCAAATATCAATGCTGGTTACATCTCTTGAAGTCAGAGCAGTTTCATAGATCTAACAAAATATTGAATCTGACCAATATGTTTTATCTCTGAAATCTTTAAACAAAAACAAACACCACAAAACAGTGGGAACTAAATCTGAAATACTTCAAAATGTTACACATTCTTTGGTTTTTTAGAACTGGATACTGCACAAAAATACTAATATGATGCTATATGTATGAAATTCTGTATGGACATGTCGTTTGTTCTTAATGTATTTTCATAGCCAGAGTGATTTCAGCATGTCATCTTTTGGAAAAAGAGACTGTTGCTGAACTGTAAACTGTTTAGCTTTCCCTACATGTGAAGTAACAAATTTGATTACTGATTTTCAGGTTTCTGCAGGATCTTGGATATTCCAAAGAAGAGGTCCATAGTTTTACTGCATAAAGCAACATTGAGGATATGACTGTTTAATTCATCGATCTTCATTATTTACATTCATAAATAAGTTTAAATTCTTAAAAAGAAAAATATTTTGTATGCATTAAAATTTGACTCTTGGTATGAAAATATTTCTTGAATGGCATGTGCATTTGAGGTAAAGGAATTTTATACTGTTTTCTTGCTTTTGTATTTTTGCTAATACTTACAATTCATGTAGGATATTAATTTATTGCAGAGGCAAGTAAATATGTACAGTACATATTAGATATTTAATTTTGTTAACCTAGAACTCTTTCCTTCTAGATCTGATTTATTACCTTCTAAGTACTGATTATATAGATTTTTACTTGAAACACTTTTCTTTACTGTAAAATGTCTTAGCAATACTGTCTGAATTTATGTATTGCACTGTTAACTCAGGTAAATGATCACTTACACTATGTTCTTATTGATATTCTAAAACCGTGTTTGACTTTTAAGTGATCAAAACATGTTGTTGTTCTTGTACATAATATTGATAAATAAGGTGCTCATATGTATGGCAAACTGAGTAAAGATGCACTAAGTAATAAAAAGGTAAATAATGGATTCTTGTTACACATGATGAGTGGAGTATCACTGTCATATATGGTAAAGTGAAAGGCAGATGGGAAGGATGGTCCAGTGGGCAGGGCACTAGCCTAGGACTTGAGAGTCCTGGATTCAAGTTCACCCTGCACCACAGACTTCCTGGGTTCAAGTTCATGCTGCACCACAGACTTACTAGCAGAATGCTTCAGACATTTTCTAATTATAGTAATTAATGGTCCCTCGATTGGTTTAACAGTTGCTCTGTTTGGCTTGATAGCTGGTGTTTGAACCAGAGTATACCTTTTAGAAAGACCTCCAATTTTGATTTAGGCCTGGTCTACATGGAAAAGTTTCATCAGCATAGCTACATTGGTCAGGGGGTGTGAAAAAGCCACACCCCCACCTCTGTCTGAGGGGTTGGAGCAAATGTGGTTGTATCTTAGAGCTTGTATACATGTAGGCATAGTTATACTTACCTACATGCCTCCAGTTTTCCCTCGATTACAGACCTAAAAGTTGCAATTCTTCAGCAAAAAAACTTCAAAAACAGACTCCAATGAGAGACTGCTGAATTGGAATTAATTTGCAAACTGGACACCATTAAATTAGGCTTGAATAAAGACTGGGAGCGGATGGGTCATTACACAAAGTAAAACTATTTCCCCATGTTTATTTCCCCCCACCTACTGTTCCTCAGACGTTCTTGTCAACTGCTGGAAATGGCCCACCTTGAATATCACTACAAAAGGTTTTTTTCTCTCCTGCTGGTAATAGCTCACCTTACCTGATCACTCTCGTTACAGTGTGTACGGTAACATCCATTGTTTCGTGTTCTCTGTGTAATACAGTTCTTCCCAGTGTATTTTCCACTGAATGCATCTGATGAAGTGAGCTGTAGCTCACGAAAGCTTATGCTCAAAAAAATGTTAGTCTCTAAGGTGCCACAAGTACTCCTTTTCTTTTTGAACTAGATGGATCGTTGGTCTGACCCTGTATGGTTGTTCTTATGTACACTAGTTTAGTGTAGCTAACCTAATTTCAGGTCCTTCTATTGTGGATAGTCTGATTATTTTTGTCTTACTTTATCCCATATTATCCAGAATTTGCATCCATAAATGTCTTTGGTATGTCTACAGTGCAGCTGGAAGTGTGCTTCCCAGTGCATGTAAACACACATCCTAGATCTGCTTGAGCTAGCATGCTAAAAATAGCAGTGTGGCCACAGCAGCACGGGTGTTTGCTTGGGCTAGCCACCTGAGTATGTACTTTCGGGATGAGGTGTGATTGAACTCAAGTACTTGAGTTTTTGCTGGCTGTCTCAAATATTTTTTTTTCTGAATTTGCAAAATTGTGTAAAACTGCTTCTTACCAATATACACTGAGGATTGTAAATGATTTTCAGTGAGAGAGAGCAGTAGTAATGGTAACGCATGGTTACTGATCTCAAGGGTCATAACCCTGGGACTTGATCAAGGAAGGAGCTGTGCACACTTGTGAAGTTCAAAGCACCCTTGACTGCTGTTGAAGTCAGTTGAAAGTGAT
Source organism: Natator depressus (assembly GCF_965152275.1). Classification (NCBI taxonomy): domain Eukaryota; kingdom Metazoa; phylum Chordata; order Testudines; family Cheloniidae; genus Natator; species Natator depressus. The sequence continues at coordinate 66,404,867 of NC_134236.1, forward strand.
GGTGCTCATTGCACAGGAATGCCCAGCACTGTGCACCCCAGAGTGAAAAGGAGGGGTCTTACTGTGTTAGGTGGAGCCCAGCCTATGGATTTCATCACCACATTTTGCCACCTTTGGCAGGAAGGGGAGTTGCCCCTAACCCAGATGAATTTCTGGGCTGGTAGGTACACGGCCACTGCTATCTTGAATAATGCCAACATGTACATATGAAATTCTGAGTGTGCCTTCAAATCTTCTTCTCTACCTTTGCTTTGTTTTTCGAGGCAACAATAATTTATCTCCATTTTACATATGGAGAAATGGAGCTATTGACTTGTCCAAGATCACACAATACATCTGTGGAGAGCCAAGGGTAGAAAACAAATTGTTTGACCCCCTCCCCTTCACCACCACCTGTCATTTAACTTCTTGACCATGCTGCCTCAGTGTCTAGTTTCCATGTCTAGTTGATCACTGAAAACCCTTTTAGAGCACAAACCTATTAGTAGAGCCACCCTAGTACATGCCATCAATGTTTCAGTATCCTAGCTGAAGTCCAAAATCTGATCAATCCTTTAGCCAGAGCTACTATTCCCAGTTCTTTCCTCCAGGGCACTACAAGTATTTTTAATATAATTTCTCCTCCTCCTACTCCCCCTCCTCCCCCCATTTCCTTCTTCCTAGCACAGTTTCGGGTTTAACAAGCTCAAGTTTCAACACAAGCGTAGGTGTTTGGTTCCCATGGAGACAGTTTACTGTCATCCCACACAAACTGGAAGCTGGGTTGCTGTGGCAACGTAGATAAGAACTTCATTTAGGATCATTAGAACTGTCAAATCAATGCTGAACAATGGCCCATCTTGTCCTGTGTCTTGTCTCCATCAGGGGGCCAATGGTGGCTGCTTCAGAGGAAGGTGTAGAGGTGTCCATAGCGCAAATAACTGCAGTATGTTAAAATTGCAGAAAATTTTAGTTTATGTATTAAAGCAGAAGTGATGATAGCCTGTAAAACTTAATTTTATCTCTTTCCTCCATATTTTGTTGTCTTTTGTTGTTCCCTATGAGAAGTCTACACATGTTTATGGTGAGTGCTGACAGTCTACCAAGTGCTATACTAGAGACAGAAGGCATGGTCCTGCCTCTGAGATATTTACAGCCAAACTAAAGAAACTCTTTAAAGTGTACTGGAAGACCAGAGATCAGTTTAGTCACAGTGAATTAAAATAAAGGTTTGTTTGTTTGTAGTGGGGAACACACCCACACTGCTCTGGGATGAGAAGGGGTTAAGGTACTCCACTGATTACAGCTAAGAGGAAACAGCCTCACCCTGCATAAATTGCCTGGCTGTCAAACTTGAAAGGGAGGCTCTCCAATAACAACTACTTAAGAACTGGAAATAAAAGGAAGGGTATGGTTAGAACAGGAGAATTACAGAAACAGTTCCCATATGGGAGTAGAAGAAACCTTGGGCTGATCCCCTGAGTTCCAATATCTAATATCTTTTACGAAAAGACCATCCTTGCTGTCCTGTGGACTCCCCATAGAGCAACATCTTACAACTACTGTGAAAGTGCAGCTTGTCAAGAGCACGCCAACTCACTTAAAGTGGTGTTCAGCCTGTTACACCCGTGTTCATTGATCTTCACTGAGTGAAGTTTAAGGTGTTCATTTCAATCTGTCAGGCCTAAATGGCTTGGATCTGGCTACTTCAGGAGGAGAGGTGAGTGAGTGGGAGAGCATGGTGCGGGAATGTGATTTTAGGAGAGATTGGAAGGTCCTGTTTTCAGGTATTGGCCCAATTAAGGGAGAGTATAGAGGAAGCATTTGTTTTGGGTGGGTCCAATACATAAGGCTTTGTTTTAACAGACTGCATACGTAGACACCTTTTCTGCATTCTGGGCCCTTTAAAGAAATCTGATTAAGTAATGCATATATGATAGAAAGGACAATAAAGCATGGGTTTCCGCATCAAATTAGTTAGGCAAAAGAAAGCAAAGGTCAAACAGTGACTGTTTGAGAACAGAATAAAGCACAGAATGACCAGTTTTCTGAAGAAACTCTCATCTCCAGTGAACAATGAAGATTTCACCTGAAGAAGGACAAATAATTATAAGTAAGGACAAATAGTTATCTTTATGTGAAGATAAATTGATCTTTATAGAGGCTTAAGCTGTTCTTATGAAAACACTAAAAACTAGACTCATACTAATGCTGATGTCAATCGCAAGGATGCAGAAGAACTTCTTCATCTGGCCAGACATACTGAGTTGCCAAGCAAAAAATGGAAATGAAGGTCAGATGGGATGCCCTGGTTATAAAAAATATTCATGGTTTAAGCAATTAAACGAAAGATAAAATGTTGCAATTGTTAATGTAATTGCATGGTTCTGAGGGATTTTAGCTCTTAACTCCCTTTCTGGGCGTGTTAACTGAAAGGGTTAGATTCTTAACTTGTGTAAATTCTCATAGCTCTATTGAATTCACTGGAGGGAGTTATACCAATTTGCACCAGCTGAGGACCTGGGGTAATACATTTTATCCTTTATCTTGGCTTTGGAGACCGGCTCAGGACACTTGTATCATAAAAAGCTGCAGGAAGCACCTTGTTAAGGGGTTTCTGTTGACTATTGTGTAACCTATGCAAAGGGGAGGTAAGTCAATCTGCTTATCAATTCTATGCTACAGAGTTCCTCTCTCTGACTTAAACTATTTGCACAGACCATGAATTCCTATCCTTGCAAGAGTCTACAGCGGGATGTTCTATAGGAACCTTTCCAAATACTAAAAGTGGAAATTATAATAGGATTCACTTTCCTTCTCTTCTTAGGAATCACCGGTACCAGTCTTCACCATAAAAATAGTTACACTCACATACAATTAATAATTTCACATTTCTTTTTATGAGTAATGCACCAAAGGTAAACCATTACAGCACAGCAGTTACCGTGCACCCTAACTGGACTAACATCACTCACTAGAGATATGTTGTTTTTCCTTTAAAATGGAGACTATAACACAGAACCTAAGCCTGCAAAATATATATTTATTTATAATATTTTACAAAATCAATATAGGGATTAAGTTGGGACTCCTGACAATCGGAGATCATCTGCTTTCACGTAGGCTCACCCTGGATATTACTGTTGACATTTAAGTAAAACATTCAGTTGTACTACTTAACCCATTGTTTCAGCATCCACATTACTGAGCAAATTCAAAACTTCAAATAAAGAAAAAAACATTTAATTACTGCAGCTGTTAAGCTCTCTCACACTCTCTGGTTTAATGACATAGTACACCTCCTGAAGATATTAGGACTCCAGTTTGCAATTGTTCCTTTATGGTATTTTCCAGGTTTCAATCCCACTGTCTCTGTAAAATTATAGGAAACTGATTGAGATCCAACCCACAGATCAGCCTGGGTTACCCTGGACAGCTTTCTCTTCTCCCTGCAGGACTGGATTAGATCTGAGCAGTACTCAACATGGCTGCCAGTTTTGTACTGCTGACAGGACTCTCTACTGACCGGCCAGAAGCTGCCAGCCTCTAACTAAGGAGGTATGTGTGTGTATATGCAGGAATGTTTGTCCGTAATGAAGCCTTCCACCCCAGGTTAAAAATAGCTATTGAGTAGGGTTAACAACTTCCTGCACACCCTCTAGTATTCAAAGAAGTAGTTGCTATTTCAGCAGTCACTCAAGGTTGCCATCTTGTCTGAGAGCAAGTAGAAACAGCAGCTGTAATTACAGCAATAAATCCAGGTCTACACTATAAACTTACATCGCTTAAACTATGTTGCTCGGGGGTCTGAAAAATCCACACCCTGAGCAAAGCAGTTAGACTGACCTAACCCACAGCATAGACAGAGCTATGCTGATGGGATAGCTTCTCCTGTTGACGTAGCTACCGCCTCTTGCAGAGGTGGATTAACTGCGCTGATGGGGAAGCTCTCCCATTGGTGTAGTGGCATTTTCACTACAGTGGCTCTGCTGCACCAATATAGCTGCCACGCTTTTTAAGTATAGACCTGCCCTGAGTGTTTTTGGATGATATCATGGGGCACAACAATCACCACTGGACTGGCTCCTCCTCCTGGTCTCTCTGGGGATTAGCTCAAGGATGACACCCTCTGTCTGCAATTTGCACCCCCTAACTCTGTCTCTGCTTCCGCTGGCAGTCTCTCCAGGAACTGCCACTTCCTCTTCATGGCTCAGCCCTCTGGCTCTGTCACCTTTTGTGTTTTCCCCTTTCCTGGGGTCAGTATCTCATAGTCCATTCATCCAGCCACTTCCCTCAGATGCCCTCCCATCCGTGGTTTGCACCCTGTCACTCTGCTACTCAGTCATAACAGCCAGCTAGGAGCTTCCTCTCGCTCCCCCGCTCCCTGCCAACGACTGCTCTGTCCATGGGGCTAGCACCTCTTTCACCTGCTAGGAACCAAGTCCTTACCCCTGGAGCCCCAGGCCGCAACTGCTTGACTCTGGCCCTGCAGCTCCTTTTACATGAGCCCTGCTGAGCGCAAATTGGTTGCTCACTGCAACTTCTCTCTATGTCTACACTACGAAATTAGGTCGAATTTATAGAAGTTGGTTTTGTAGAAAGCATTTTTATACAGTCGATTGTGTGTCCCCACACAAATGCTCTAAGTGCATGTAGTCGGCGGAGTGTGTCCACTGTACCGAGGCAACCGTCAGCTTCTGGAGCATTGCACTATGGGAGGCTATCCCACAGTGTTGGATCATATTAAAGAAGTTCTGTATTAAAATGACAAATGAGTTTGATTCCCCATAGTTTAAATTCCAGGGTATTACTAATTAAGAGGTCTCTTGGTTTTTGGTACTGTTTCTCTCCCTCTATGTGTGAAACTTGAAAGCTGCTAATTGCGTTAGTACATTCTAAGACAGAGTCTGTTCTCAAAGCAATTCACACAGAGAGAGACTCAAAGCAATACTCTGTAACAACAGAAACAGCACCCAGAGACTCTCCCCGCCCTTTTGTTGTATTAACAATTGTGATTAAAATAGAGATAGAGGATGTATGTGGATGGATGCTTGGTGTGGATAATAACTGAATGATCAGGGAGGTGCCAGCCTAAGAATCCAGTGTCCATCGGCTGAAGAAGGCGTCAAGTGAAAATAACCAGAGGACCCCCAGAGGGCAGACTGGAATCCACCCAACAGCCTCAAGAATGGGAGAACCAAAGAACAAGATAACATCTAGCAGCACGGAGCCATCAGGAATGTGCTATCTGCTGATTGATTCAGCAACAGCATGATGAAGCAATTCCCATAGACTGGCATAGGAAGAAACTCCTATAAAAATGGACTCTAGAAAGTGAGAAGTTTGGGGTCTGATTCTGCAAACCAACTTCCAGGAGCATCAGATGAGCATCTGACAAGGCCCTGCTCCCTCCTCATGTCCAGGCCACCTGGCCAGTGTCTTGGCATGAGCAACTCTAAGGCTGGTAACTGTGATAACAACCTTGCAGAACCTGTGTGTGTGCGTGTGTGTATGTATGAATGAATGTATGAATAAATATGAGATTGACTAGAATGTTATAGCTATAACTTACTGCTTACTATGATTCTTTCTGTATTCACAATAAATGTGGTATTTTGCCTTTTCCCCTTTAATAAGATCCTGCTGGTTTTTATTTTATTGGTATAACAACAGTTCCCGCAGTCTCCGCCGCCCATTTGAGTTCTGGGTAGAAATCCCAGTGCCTGATGGGGCTAAAACATTGTTGCGGGTGGTTCTGGGTACATATCGTCAGGCCCCTGTTCCCTCCCTCCTTCCGTGAAAGCAAGGGCAGACAATCGTTTTGCGCCTTTTTTCTTGAGTTATCTGTGCAGATGCCATACCATGATAAGCATGGAGCCCGCTCAGCTAACCGTCACTGTATCTCTCCTGGGTGCTGGCAGACGCGGTACTGCATTGCTACACAGCAACAGCTTATTGCCTTTTGGCAGCAGACAGTGCAGTATGACTGGTAGCCGTCGTCGACGTAGTCCTGGGTGCTCTTTTAACTGACCTCGATGAGGTCGGGGGCACCTGGGCAAACATGGGAGTGATTCAGCCAGGTCATTTCCCTTTTAAGTTTGTCTCATGGCGATTGAGTCCTACTGGCAGTGCACTGTCATTTAATCAGCAGCCAGCAGAAGATGATGGCCAGCAGTCATACTGCACCGTCTTCTGCCGAGCACCCAGGAGAGGACGATGGCTAGTGGTCGTACTGCACAGTCTGCTGCCAGCAAGATGTATAAAGATAGATGAAGTGGCTCAAAACAAGAAATAGACCAGATTTGTTTTGTATTCATTTTCTCTTCCCTCCCTCTGTGAAATCAACGGCCTGCTAAACCCAGTTTTGAGTTCTATCCTTGAGGTTTTGTTCTATCCTTGAGGGGGCCATTCAGTTTCTCGCAAAGCCACCCCCTTTGTTGATTTTAATTCCCTGTAAGCCAACCCTGTAAGCCATGTCGTCAGTCGCCCCTCCCTCCGTCAGGGTAACAGCAGACAATTGTTCCGCACCTTTTTTCTGTGCAGACGCCATATCAAAGCACATTAGGAGCACATTAAACACCACACACGTTATCCAGCAGTATATGCAGCACCAGAACCTGGCAAAGCGAAACCAGGCGAGTAGGCGACATCAGCATGGTGACGTGAGTGATGAGCACATGGACAGAGACTTGTCTCAAAGCACGGGCCCTGGCAATGTGGGCATCATGGTGCTAATGGGGCAGGTTCATGCGGTGGAACGCCGATTCTGGGCTTGGGAAACAAGCACAGACTGGTGGAACCGCACAGTGTTGCAGGTCTGGGATGATTCCCAGTGGTTGCAAAACTTTTGCATGCGTAAGGGCACTTTCATGGAACTTTGTGACTTGCTTTCCCCTGCCCTGAAGCGCATGAATACCAAGATGAGAACAGCCCTCACAGTTGAGAAGCGAGTGGCGATAGCCCTGTGGAAGCTTGCAATCCCAGACAGCTACCGGTCAGTCGGGAATCAATTTGGAGTGGGCAAATCTACTGTGGGGGCTGCTGTGATGCAAGTAGCCAATGCAATCAAAGATCTGCTGATATCAAGGGTAGTGACCCTGGGAAATGTGCAGGTCATAGTAGATGGCTTTGCTGCAATGGGATTCCCTAACTGTGGTGGGGCCATAGACGGAACCCATATCCCTATCTTGGCACAGGAGCACCAAGCTGGCGAGTACATAAACCACAAGGGGTACTTTTCAATAGTGCTGCAAGCACTGGTGGATCACAAGGGACGTTTCACTAACATCTACGTGGGATGGCCGGAAAAGGTACATGACGCTCGCATCTTCAGGAACTCTGCTCTGTTTCAAAAGCTGCAGGAAGGGACTTTATTCCCAGACCACAAAATAACCGTTGGGGATGTTGAAATGCCTATATGTATCCTTGGGGACCCAGCCTACCCCTTAATGCCATGGCTCAGGAAGCCATACACAGGCAGCCTGGACAGTAGTCAGGAGCTGTTCAACTACAGGCTGAGCAAGTGCAGAATGGTGGTAGAATGTGCATTTGGACGTTCAAAAGCGCGCTGGTGCAGTTTACTGACTCGCTTAGACCTCAGCGAAACCAATATTCCCACTGTTATTACTGCTTGCTGTGCGCTCCACAATATCTGTGAGAGTAAGGGGGAGACGTTTATGGCGGGGTGGGAGGTTGAGGCAAATCGCCTGGCTGCTGGTTACGCGCGGCCAGACACCAGGGTGGTTAGAAGAGCACAGGAGGGAGTGGTGCGCATCAGAGAAGCTTTGAAAACCAGTTTCATGACTGGCCAGGCTATGGTGTGAAAGTTCTGTTTGTTTCTCCTTGATGAAACCCCCCGCCCTTTGGTTCACTCTACTTCCCTGTAAGCTAACCACCCTCCCCTCCTCCCTTCGATCACCACTTGCAGAGGCAATAAAATCATTGTTGCTTCACATTCATGCATTCTTTATTAATTTATCACACAAATAGGGGGATAACTACCAAGGTAGCCCAGGAGGGGTGGTGGAGGAGGGAAGGACAAGGCCACACAGCACTTTAAAAGTTTAAAACTTATTGAATGCCAGCCTTCTGTTGCTTGGGCAATCCTCTGGGGTGGAGTGGCCAGAGGCCCTCCCACAGCGGTCTTGGGCGTCTGGGTGAGGAGGCTATGGAACTTGGGGAGGAGGGCGGTTGGTTACACAGGGGCTGTAGCGGCAGTCTGTGCTCCTGCTGCCTTTCCTGCAGCTCAACCATACGCTGGAGCATATTAGTTTGATCCTCCAGCAGCATTGAATCCTACTTCCTCTCATCATGCTGCCCCAACCTTTCAGCTTCAGCCCGCCACTTACTCTCTTCAGCCCACCACCTCTCCTCCCGGTCATTTTGTGCTTTCCTGCACTCTGACATTGTCTGCCTCCACGCATTCGTCTGTGCTCTGTCAGTGTGGGAGGACAGCATGAGCTCAGAGAACATTTCATCACAAGTGCGTTTTTTTCACCTTCTAATCTTCGTTAGCCTCTGGGAAGAAGAAGATCCTCTGATCCTTGAAACACATGCAGCTGGTGGAGAGAAAAAAAAAAAGGAAAGTGGTATTTAAAAAGACACATTTTATGGAACAATGGGTACACTCTTTCATGGTAAACCTTGCGGTTAACATTACATACTGTGACAAAGTTCCTGCTCTACCTTGGTGGGTCTTGCGCTTATTGGCGGATTTGCTCGCCTTGGAGCTTCATGGCAGTGCTCACCTTGACCGTTTTTCTGAATTCACAATCCAGGTTGACTCCTCCTGTGTCTGACCAGGAGTTGGGAGGATTTGGGGGGAACCCGGGCCCACCCTCTACTCCGGGTTCCAGCCCAGGGCCCTGTGGAATGCAGCTGTCTAGAGTGCCTCCTGGAACAGCTGTGCGACAGCTACAAATCCCTGGGCTACTTCCCCATGGCCTCCCCCCAACACCTTCTTTATCCTCACCATAAGACCTTCCTCCTGGTGTCTGATAATGCTTATATACCTCAGTCCTCCAACAGTCCATGTTCTCACTCTCAGCTCCAAGTGCCTCTTGCTCCCAGGTCCTCACACGCACATCACAAACTGAAGTGAGCTCCTTTTTAAAGCCCAGGTGCCCTGATTAGCCTGCCTTAATTGATTCTCGCAGCTTCTTGATGGGCTGCAGGTGTTCTAATCAGCCTGTCTTAATTGTCTCCAGAAGGTTCCTGATTGTTCTGGAATCTTCCCTGTTACCTTACCCAGGGAAAAGGGACCTACTTAGCCTGGGGCTAATATATCTGCCTTCTATTACTCTCCTATAGCCATCTGGCCCGACCCTGTCACAATACATAGCACATGTGCTTTCATTCCAAGGTCGCATTTTGCCTCCCCACACCGCGTGGCTAGCCCCTCATCCCTCCCCCGCTTCAGCCATAGGCAAACAGCCCAGCAGGAATGGGCACCTCTGAATGTCCCCTTAAGAAAAGCACCCTATTTCAACCAGGTGACCATGAATGATATCACTCTCCTGAGGATAACACAGAGAGATAAAGAACGGATGTTGTTTGAATGCCAGCAAACATACACTGCAATGCTTTGTTCTACAATGATTCCCTAGTACGTGCTACTGGCCTGTGTGGTAAAGTGTCCTACCATGGTGGACGGAATAAGGCTGCCCTCCCCAGAAACCTTTTGCAAAGGCTTTGAGAGTACATCCAGGAGAGCCACAAATGCCAGGGCAAATTAATCATTAAACATGCTTGCTTTTAAACCATGTATAGTATTTTAAAAGGTACACTCACCAGAGGCCCCTTCTCCACCTGGCAGGTCCGGGAGGCAGCCTTGGGTGGGTTTGGGGGGTACTGGCTCCAGGTACAGGGCGAGAAACAGTTCCTGGCTGTCGGGAAAACCAGTTTCTCTGCTTGCTTGCTGTGAGCTATCTACAAGCTCATCATCATCATCTTCCTCATCCCCAAAACCTGATTCTGTGTTGCCTCCATCTCCATTGAAGGAGTCAAACAACATGGCTGGGGTAGTAGTGGCTAAATCGCCTAAAATGGCATGTAGCTCATCATAGAAGCTGCATGTTTTGGGCTCTGAGCTAGAGCGGCTGTTCGCCTCTCTGGTTTTCTGGTAGGCTTGCCTCCTTAAGTTTCATGCGACACTGCTTTGGGTCCCTGTTATAGCCTCTGTCCTTCATGCCCTGGGAGATTTTGACAAATGTTTTGGCATTTTGAAAACTGAAACAGAGTTCTGATAGCACGGACTCCTCTCCCCATACAGCGATCAGATCCCGTACCTCCCATTCAGTCCATGCTGGAGCTCTTTTGCTATTCTGGGACTCCATCATGGTCACCTCTGCTGATGAGCTCTGCATGGTCACCTGCAGCTTGCCATGCTGGCCAAACAGGAAATTGAAATTCAAAAGTTCGCAGGCCTTTTCCTGTCTACCTGGCCAGTGCATCTGAGTTGAGAGTGCTGTCCAGAGCGGTCACAATGGAGCACTCTGGGATAGCTCCCAGAGGCCAATACCGTCTAATTGTGTCCACAGTACCCCAAATTAGACCCAGCAAGGCCGATTTAAGCGCTAATCCCCTTGTCAGGGGTGGAGTAAGGAAATCGATTTTAAGAGCTCTTTAAGTCAAAAAAAGGGCTTCGTCGTGTGGACGGGTGCAGGGTTAAATCGATTTAACGCTGCTAAGTTCAACCTCAACTCCTAGTGTAGACCAGGGCTCTGATTGGTTGTGGCCCACACAGCTGCTTTAGGCTACTCGGAGGACTCATCTCCACTGCTCCCTCCTGGGGTTAATCCCTTCCATGCTGGTGTGAGGTAGACACTCCATCGGAGCTGAACGCCAAGAAATAATAAAAAGAAAGGGGGCTTACAATTGCATGGAAGCCACTTATGCTATTTTGGTAGGCTTGTCCTGTTGAGAGATCATTTATCCAATAGTAGTTTAAAGGCATTCATTAATACAGGTGAAGATTATGCTGAAAATGGGCCCTATTTGATCATATCAATTATTTGTCCCATATCTTTCAAATGAAACCTTCATATATTTTCTCCTTTATATCTTTTCTGTTGTATACAGGTATGTATATTGTATATTTCTGCTTCTTATGGCAGTTCCTACACATTTACAGAAAAGAAGCACATTTTTGCGTTATTGCGAGTAATAACATTTTGTTGAAAACAAATACTTTATACAGTATCAACTCTAACATAAAATCCACAAATTACAGAACATATATCTATAAAATAGCTTGTCTTTGAGATATTGGAGATTTTTATATTAATAAATGTATCCTATTTCTACTGAAATTGTAATACGTAGGAAATTGCCCAGAGGACAAATGAAACTCTAGTTTTGTCCTAACATTCATTAGCTATTTGAAGATCATGTGTTGACTCATTTACGCTGATAAAACATTGATTGGTTTTCTTTAGAAAAGTATCCATGTATAATGTACACATTCAGCTATAACAAGCTGTCTAATGCTAACATTGTCCTCAAGTATTTTAAATGATTTGGTGGGTAGAAACCCAAGTGTTGATGTTACTTTTCCAGTTATATAATCCGGACTACGCTTCTCTGTCTTACCTGTTATGTACCTCATGCTGGGCTTTTCTCTTCTACTTCTCTTCTGAGTATTTTCTCTTCTACTTTTGAGAAAAGGGGGAGGCAAAACCATCAGAATCTGGCCCCTGACCCAAGATGGGGCAAAAATGAGTGAGTGCATGCTTCACAGCTGGCACTCTCAATTTGAATTCTGTGTAGTCAAGTACCCACAGGTTTCTCAAGGACAGGTAGGGAAGGGCAAAACAGCTGAACTCTGCAGCATTCTCCCCTGCTGACCCTGAAATATCAGATTCCGTATTAAAGCTGCTTGAAGCAGCATCATTACTGATGTAATGTTGCTACTCAAAAGTTAGGGAATGAGTTGGTCAGTGACGCCATAGCTCCTTCAGGAGGCATGCTACCAGGGGAGGTCAGGCTGCTGGGTCAGAGGTACAGGCCCTCCAAGGATTTTCCTGAGTTTTATGTGGTCCTTGGACCATCTGCTACTCTGGTGAGAGGGACAAGTTCCCTGCTCATTCTGCATCATGGTTTTTTGATTATGCCTTATATAACATTTTAAAATATTTAAGATTAAAAAAAAATTATTAGGACCATTTTCTAGTTTTCCAAACCTTGTTAGTGCCAAAAGCCCAGTCAAGCAAACCTCTGAGAGAGAGAAAGAGAGTGAATACATAGTTCAAAAAACCAAAACCGCTGTCCAAGATTTGAATAAAGCAAGGAGCCTGAAGTTAGGCCGCTACAAGGGTTATTTTTCAAAGGCACAAATGGCAGTCAGTGAAAATCATGGGAGTTAATCTCCTGTCAGCCATTTGTACCTTTGACATTCTCTCCAACATCTGTATTTGGGCTCCTATAGGAGGGTCTGATATTCAAACATGTCCAGTAACTCTCATATGTCAGAACTGTTTCCAGCCCCTCAGACGTTGAGAATTTCAAGGTCAGTCTTCCTTCCTTCCTTCCTTCCTTCCATCATCCTTAGCTTTAGCCTCTTAACATGAGTTGACATCACAAAAACATATATCTAATAGCCCAAAAAGTGCACAAATAACCCATGTAGATATACATTTCAATCCAGCAATGATTCTATGTCTCATCCCTTGGAGGAAGAATAGGCGTATTGACCCAAAAACCCTTCTGAAGTAAACATTCTTAATGAAGAATTTTGTTTTCTGTGTAGAAAACCAGAGAAACCTTTCAACAGAAAATATTGCATGATAATTTTTTTATCCATAGGTTTCTTGAGAAATAAGCTTTTTTTCTGGGGGAATTGTATACAGGAACCCCTCTGCACTTCCTGAAACTCTCAAAAAGCAACCATAGCAAGCTTAATAATTCATAAATCCCCCCAGTACTCTTTTCACAAAATGTAGATTTGCCAGCACAGCTTGAGAGTTTCCTGGGGAAACTCTTGTTCTGTCGTCTTTGTAAGAAATGGCGGGCGGGACGGTCTTACTAGTCAGCATGAAACTTACAGCCTGCAAATTATGCAATTCCTTCCTGACTACTAAGAGCCTCTCATTATTCTTACGGTGTAAGATCTGCAAACATTGTAAGGTTACACAACACCTTCAGACGTTGTAAATTCTATAAGGACGGACCTTAAAAAAGCTGCAGGATGGTGTTTGAATGTTGTAGACTTCAGGCAACACCTATGAACACTTTTGAAACAAAAAGTACAGAACTTCCAAAGCCCACAATCCATATGAGAAAATAACAAGCTGTGGACTAGCTTTAGTTGGAAACCAATCTGGAAAGCAAATATGAAGCCTTAGACCCAAGATGAGTCTGATTTGTTTAGATAAAGCACTAAGTTTTCAGAAAGAGGAAAACTGGGGGTTTTTCAAAACTGTATAAGTTAAATTGTTCAATAAACCTTAAATTTAAGAACACTAATCTTGTCACGTAAAATTTGAATCTGAAAGCACTTAATTTAGCTAAATTAGGTGAGAATAAAAATCATATCTATAGCAGATAATGTTTTATTGAGTTGTTACCTCTGCTTTGTAATCAAATAATGAGTCAGCTTTCATTTCTGTACCATTTTTCTATGCAGTGTTCTCTGTGATTCTAATTGGATCAAAAATTACAATTTCTAGAACCTTACATAGTGGGCTCAGCTTGCTCTCAGTTCTAGTCGCTCTCTTGACTGAGATCATGAGCTGTTACTAAAGCCTTGTCTACACTACAGATTTAAGTCGACTTAAGTTACATTGATGACCATATGCCGCTTTAATTACATTGGTTGTGCACATCCACACAACGCTCCTTGTGTTGGCAGAATGTATCCACAGTTGATGTTCTTGCATCGACAGAGCGTTGCATCATGGGTAGCTGTCCCACTCTACAACTTGCCACCCTCTGCTGCTGGGAGATCTGGGAACGGATCACAGTGCATCATGGGGGGCATGCTTACCATACCATGATGCAGTTTTTTCCATCCCATCATTCCATGGGCTTCTGATTTCATGTCATGCTGTTTTTTAACAGCCCCTGTTAACTGTGCACCTGTCATCTGTTCCTCAAAACAGGATCCTGAACTGCTGACCAGACTGGTGATGAGCATTATGACCACAATGCAGCTGGTCCTACAGTATTTCATGAGCTGGGAAACAGAAAGTGAATCTGTGGTGTCTGCCCTGCTGTCTACAATGGAAAGAAACAATTCAAGATTGCTGCTGGCATTCACAGAGCAGCTCCACATGGTGGACTGTTGGTACTGGGCTCGGGAAACAAGTACTAAGTGGTGGGATTACATCCTGATGCATGTATGGGGTGATGAACAGTGGCTGCAGAACTTTTGGATGTGCAAAGCCACCCTCCTGGAACTGTGCACAGAGCTCGACCTTGCCTTGTGGCGCAAGGGCACCAGACTGAGAACTGTCCTAATAGTGGAAATGTGAGTGGTAATTAATTGCTGTGTGGAAATGGCTTATCCAGACTACTACAGGTCAGTCATGAATCAGTTTGGAGTTGGAAAGTCCACTGTGCGGGTTGCAGTGATGCAAGTGTGCAGGGCCATTAATCGCCTCCTGCTATGAAGGACTCTGACGCTGGGTAATGTGCAGGAAATAATTGATGGTTTGCAACAATGGGATTCCCGAATTGTGGTAGGGTATAGATGCCATGCATATCCCAATTTTGGCCCCAGACCATCTTGTGACAGTGTACATCAACCAAAAGGGCTACTTCTCCATGGTTTTGCAGGGCCTAGTGTCACTGGGGCCGTTACACTGACATCAGTGCGGGTTGGTCAGGGAAAGTTCATGATGCACGCATCTTTAGGAACACTGGACTGTACAGAAAGCTTCAAGCAGGGACTTTCTTTCTGGACCAGAAGATTCCAATGTGGGATGTGCAAATGTCCATAGTTATCCTGGGAGACCCCGCCTACCCCATGCTACCATAGCTCATGAAACCTTACACCAGGAACCTAGACAACAGCAAGGAGCTCTTGAACAACTGGCTCAGCAGGTGCCAAATGACTATTAAATGTGTCTTTTGCAACAAACTGGTGTTGCCTTTTTGACAGGTTAGACCTCAATGAGGAAAATACGATGATGGACATAGCAGCCTGCTATACTCTGCATAACATTTGCAAAGCGACGCGGGGAAAGTTTCCCCAGAGGTGGAGGGCTGAGTTGGATCGTCTGACTGCTGATTTTAGCAGCCAGATACCAGGGCAATTAGAGGGGATCAGTGTAGGGCTATTAGATTCAGGGAGGCTCTGAAGGAGCATTTTGACAATGAGCACCAGTAGTGTGTCTTTATGTGATGCATTCAGTTAGGCAATGTTCACTTGCCACCTGAAATGACCCCTATAATGCTTACTTCCTGAGCTTTAATTTTAGTGAGCAAATGTTCCTGTCAATAGACACCGTTTGAATTTTAGCAGCAACTACCATGTGTATGACACAAATAAATACTAATTTTGTTTCAAATACTAGACTTTCATTAAAGGATAACACACTTTTTTTGCAACCAGGGAACATGACAATCAGGGAGCAGTCTCTCAGTTCAGGCTCTCTCAGCTGTGTGTAACTCCAGCTTTCATCATTAAATCAGTCTCTAGGGGTGGATTGCAAGGGGTGTTGCAACAGAATGGGAACATGTGAGAAATGAGTTGGGGGAGGGCATGGAATGGCATTCTCTATTGGCTGCAGGGGGAATCATGCGTGCATGCGCTCACACTGCAGTGCTATGAGGGACATGAATATCTTTCTGTTCCTCCAGTAGCTTTATCATCCACTCCTGTCCATGTCTCCTTTTCAGGCAAACCAGCCTGAGTTTTTCATTAATTCTCTCTCTCTCCAAACACTTGTTTTGCTATGTGCAGCATCTGTTGACTGCAGCACTTCTCTAAACATATCCTCCTTACTCCTCCTAGTTCACCTCCTAATCTGTTGAAGGTGCTCCACCACTGGGTAGGGGTTGGTCCTCAAGGGCACGTCTGCAGAAGTCAAAGAAACAATCAACAGAGACAGTATTGAGAGTGCCCACAAAGCCATAAATCGCAAGTCACATACACCTCTTTCTCACTATTCCTTTGGTAGCACACAGCTCAGTGAGAGTCTCAGATATAGTGAGGTTGGGGGTGGGGTGGGAAGGAAGAATGAGCAAGAATGGGCAAAGTTTGGGTGATTTGCAAAGAGGGTCACTACACACATGTAGGGAAAGTATTCTGAATATTGGCATCCTTTTCCACAGGCTAGGGTAATAGAACCCAATACCTCACTCCTGAGGATAACCCGGAATGCCAGGGTGCATCTCCTGCATGCATGCAGCTTCAGACCTGGTCCATATGCAGCTTGCCTGTGTGCAGCTTTGGTCCCTGCAGAAATAATAGCCAGTTGGCTCAGCAAAGTTTCCCACAATGGGGGCAGAAACAAGGCAGCTTTCCCTAGGAACCTTTGGCAGAGGATTGCTGAATATCTACTGGAAAGTTTCCGAGAGATCTCTATGGACGATTCCTGGGACATTCCAATGTACATTAACAACTTTTCTGCCAGGCCCTCACAGGATAGCTGCATAGGCTCTGTTGTTACTTCCTGTCCTTTATCCCTCCTCTACCATATAATAAAGTAAATGAGACTTCAGTCTTCTATCACTGTACATTATCAATGCAAGATGCAGGCTTACTAGAGCTCGCATCCCCAGCTTCATGAGCACCGGAGCCAAAGTGCTGGGATTGGCTAGACCCCTACAGAGTCAAAAATAGGTCCTGGCTTGCCACGCCACCAGAAGACCCTGTCACATATCCCATATCTTCCTCCAACTCCCCTTCCTCATCCACCACTTTCAGGGTTGACTCCCTTGGCCGCTCCCTCCAGTCCCCCTGAAGTATCCATGGGGCTCATGGTGATGGGGTCAGCACCAAGGATGTCATGCAGCAACTTGTAGAAGTTGCATGTCTTCAGCACTGCACCAGAGCGACGGTTGGCCTCCCTTGCCTTCAGGTACGTCTGCCTCAGCTCTTTGATCTTAGCATGGCACTTGCTGCATGTCCCTTTTGGGTCTCTTCTCCTACATGCCACTAGCAGTCAGCCCGTAGATATCAAAGTTTCTACAGCTTGAGCAAAGCTGTGACTGCACAGCCTCCTCTTCCCACAGACCCAACAGATCCAACAGTTCTGGCATGCTCCATGTGGGAGCGCATCTGTTGTGGAAAGCCGGCGTGGTCAGCTGGGAAGATGCTGGGTGAACAGTCTAGGGGAGTTAAGTCAGTGGAAGGAGCATTGTGTGTACACCTCCACTGTTTTGTTCAGGAAAGCTGACTTTTGTTGACAAAACTGCAGTATAGACAAGGCCTTAGGCTTCATCTTGTCTTGAATTCAGATGTTTTAAATGACCATCTACAGGGCTAATTGAAAGCCTTTTCAACCCATGCCTCAGATTCCCACAAGTATAATAGATAGATAGAAAGGACTTCTTTCACAACTATAATTTTTTATCTAACTAAGGGCATGGCTACACTGGAAACTTCAAAGCTCTGTTGTGGGAGCGCTCCGACGTACGAATGTGGTCCTGCGCGAGTCCTGGGAGAGAGCTCTCCCAGCACTCCTGGTACTCCACCTCCACGAGGGGATTAGCTCCGAGCGCTGGGAGCGCTCCCAGCATGCTCGGAGCCTGTTTACACTAGCGCTTTAAAGTGTTCTGACTAGCTGCGCTCGGGGGGTGATTTTTCACACCCCTGAGCCAGCAAGTTAGAGAGCTATAAAATGTAAGTGTAGCCAAGCCCTTCAAGTTACAAAAGCTAGGGAATTGACTGGAGAGCCTAGTGCTGTCCTTACTGTACACAGAACTGAATCCTCTCATCTGCATAATAGCCAGGTAAATAAGCTTTGCTCAGGAGTTCTGTGACTTCGTAGGGGATGAAGGAGAGGCAGAATCCGCGGTATGTATTGTCTTCTGCACAGAGGGGCTAGTGTATCCACATATTCATATCAACCAGTCATGCCTCAGCCTCACAGTTCCCCTCTACAGTGGTATAACCAAAGTAGTTTATCTGCATCCTTTTCTCTCCGTACCCCTACACACAACATTCATAGAATTTAAGCCCTTCTCTGGGACTTAACTTGGGTTGACAGATGTGGCTCACAGTCATTAAAACAAAGCACTTCATCATGTGTTAAGGATGTGAGAGCCTTCACCTTGTGTACACTAGCAAGTGTTCGCCAGTGCAGCTACATTCTGCAATATCGGCAAAAGTTATTTTACCGCCATAGCTATGACAGTTAGGCTTGTAATTTTTTTTTTAACCAACATACCTATACCAGCAAAATTTTAAGTTTTAACTTTCAGGGTTAATGTTGTTGAATCTCTGACACAATTATCTAAAGGTGATTGCAAAGGAAATAAAAATTAAGCATGTGTCCGTCCCCCCCATCCCCTCTTCCTCCATTTTATGATAAAGAAGGCGTGGAAGGGGTTTTCTCTACCCTGAAGAATTCTATGGATTCCAGTGAAATACTTGCATCACAGGACACTGAAAAATGAGTAAAAATGAATGAGTAAAAATGTTTAAAATGCTTAGTTTTTTGTTATCACCTATTTAAATCTAATGCCTAATGAACATTACAGAGAAATGATGCCTCTTATAGTAATTACCTGTTTACTGAAGGTGTGAGAACTTGCAATACACATACCATGAGACCCCCAAGAGGTTCTCCAGCAAAATCAGAGAAGACCAGTCTTAACATTCCTGATATTTCTCATGAGCTGCCCCCTGCTGGTTGATGGTATAACAGGTCAAGGGAAATGTAGCCGTAAAAGGAGGTTATGTTCAGAGAGAGGGGCTCACATGAAGGACTTTGTTTATATCAGGACAGTGACCTTGAACTGAACTCTGAGAAAGAGTCAGTGTCCTTTGTTGCTAGGTAGATTGGCGGCTGTATTTTGTACAAACTGGAGCTTTCTTGGGCGTATGGGGCTTCATTCCTAGCTATGAGTTGCTGTAGTCCAACATGAACAGCATGAATATGTGGAACACTGTGGCCAGGGTCTTTGTTTGATAGATTTTAAGGCCAGAAGGAACCACTGTGATCATCTAGTATGCGCTCCTATATAGCACAGGCCATAGACTATCCTCAGAATAATTCCTAGAGCATATCAAAACATCCTGTCTTCATTTAAAAATGGTCAGTGATGGGGAATCCACCCCTTGGTAGATATATTTCTAAGATGTGGGTTATTTCTTGGAGGGACAGCCAGCCTCCTAAAAATAAATGTATTTTTTCTCTCACATTGACCTGCCAGCTACACTGTATTTTCAAATTAATTTTGTGCACTCGGGAGAGAGAGTGTTAGGCTCGGAATTTATGTCCTTTAAAACTGCATACTGTGCAACACAGACTGGAAAATGCTAGTAAAAATGCATAATTTACGGACTGCAGTGGAAGTTTCCCTTGGTGGATCCATTCTACCCTGATTCTGAGCGTGACAAAAATGCTTTAGGAAAAGTGTGTGGAGGCTGAGCTCTTTGGAGCCAAATGTGATTGAGATCAGAACCCTGTAAAGAGAGGGCTGTTCTTTGAGTATATGTCAGAGTGGATCCCCCGGTACATGCACATGTTCGTCATCTGCATGAGATCAGAGTCTTTTGACTAACTGTTTTTGTTGGGGGCTACACGTGCACCCTGTACCTCCTTGTGCTCCTGTGTGAGGGCATAAAGGCTGGAGCAACCACGACCCTCCCTCAGTTTCCTTTTCGCCATCTATGGCAGCCTGATGGAACCTGGCCTGTCTCTGACCCGCTACTCCTTTGAGATTTCAGAATTGGTTTCCAACTACTTTTAGTAAAGAAATCTTCTACGGTCACACTCCCACTTCCTGAAATGTAGACATTCCAAAGAGACAGAAAAAGAAAAAACAGGGCAAGACACTTTATGTCAATCACCAATCACCACACCTCCTGGTGGACACCAGACTACCAGGGTTCAAACCCTGCTTGCCTTGTGATCGACTCATTTCCCTTCAAGGTTGGTTGGAGTTGATGCCTCTTCTGCATGGGGGAGATACGCATCCTGAATAGGTGCTCTGTGTGAAAGTCCTTTTCTGCCATATATAGAGATACTCATTTCAAGCAACACCTGCTGAAGCAGTCCAGGCAGGTTGCTTCAGACCCAGAGGTGATGGTAACGATGAAAGGCTGGATAAGTTCACATTGGCTAGTGGTCCCTCTAGCACACATTGTACCCTGGGATCAGGAAGAGAAGAGGTGAAGTGGATGCCAATAGGGGTAGCACCGGTCACTTGGACACTGACCATCTCAGCATCAGCAAAATCTTTGGCACTGAAAATATCAGCAAAGGCAGCCGCGGTGCCCAACTTATCCACTACCCACTACTTTTCCCATCCCTCAAGTGACCCTTCTGTTGAGAACCAAACAGAAATGCCCTAATTGCTTTGCCCAAGAGCCATATAAGAGGGAGAGAAACTTCTTCTGTCATCCTTCCACTTATCCTGAGAAGAAAGGGGGTCTTCATCCTATCCTAGACCTGAGGAAAGTGAACAGATTCAGGATGGTAATGCTTGTCTCTATTATCCCATCTCTTCAGGCTTAAGACTGGTTTGAAACTCTCAACTTAAAGGATGGGTGCATCCACATAGACATCCACTCAGCCTACAAGAAACACTGAAGCTTCATAGTGGGGCCCAGCCATTAACAATGTATTTTCCCTAGTCTCATTCTCAGCAACAGCTGCACTATTTTGACACATATTCAGCCTGAGGCAGACACCTGGCATGAAAAATTTTAACTCAAATAGTTAATCTGGTAAAGTTATAAACAACTGAAAATAGGATCTTATAATAGGAAGTGTTGGGCAACCTTAATGAGTGGTGCTACCAGACTCCTCTAATACATAAAAAGGCCTTTAAATAAGTAGTGGAATAGAATGTACATTTCTAATATCAATTTTTTTAAAAAAAGTGAAGTTCTTTGCATGTTTTATTTAACAATGAGTTAATAGACAATAATCCACTTTACTAAACACTAACTGTGCTGTCCTTTTTCTCGTACTAGAAATTGCTAACTGCTTGACTCCTCCTGGTGATTATCTTGGTTACTACTTATTTATTTTTAATGGGGCCATGTGGATACTGGAACCCTTTCTCCAAACTAAAGCTCGTTCAAAAATGAAAAAAAATTGGGAGGTGTGTTTGTTTTTCCCCAACAAAATTCAAAATTTCAGTGACGCACTTAGTTTGAAAGTTTTGCTTACTACTGCTACTCCAAACACCTCCAAGCTTTGGTGGTTTGCCTAAAATAGAAACTGGATCCGAGCTACCCTGGGTTTTTAGTATTGATAAATTAAAATCTGACTGAGGTCATGCAAAACTGAGATAAAAATGTGATTTCTTTGACCAGTCTCTTATTCAGCTGTAACTACACTTGTCCAAACACAATTCTGATATCTGAATGTTACATGTCATTATTTCTTTTATTTTATTACAGCAGCACACAGAGGCCCCAGTTAGCCTCAGGGTCCCCGTGCACTGAGTGCTGTATAAACACACACTACGAGACAACACATTTAACCTGTGGAACTCTTTGCTAGAGGATGTTGTGAAGGCCAAGACGATAACCGGGTTCAAAAAAGAACTAGATACATTCATGGAGGATAGGTCCATCAATGGCATTTAGTCAGGATGGGCGGACATGGTGTTCCTAGCCTCTGTTTGCCAGAAGCTGAGAATGGGCAACAGGGGATGGATCATTTGATGATTACCTGTTCTGTTCATTCCCTTTGAAGCACCTGACATTGGCTGCTGTCAGAAGCAGGATTCTGGGCTAGATGGACCTTTGGTCTGACCCAATATGGCCAGTCTTATGTCCCCTCTCTGAAGAGACAGGGGCTTTTGAAAATGTTACCTTGTAAACAACTTAGGAGCCCAAGCTCCATTTTCAAAAGTGACTTAGATGCTTTTGAAAATTTTACCCACAGTCTAATATAGTGTTTTAGGACAGTATATGTGTCAAAAAAAAAACAAAAACCCAAACAAACAAAAAAACCCCCACCTCTCTACCCAAACAAATGGAGGGATAATACGGGTAACAGCTCTGGGAAAATGCAGTTACATATGGGCCTAATCCAAAAGCCATTGGAAATGAGTGTTTAATTCTTTCTTTTTTTTTTTCAGTTTAACCTGAACAAAAATATTTTTGACGACATTAAACACTACTTCTGTACTGAGATTTGCTTTGTCTCAATTTAACTTTGTTCTTTATTATGTCCACTTTCTTGGGTCCTTGGATATTCTTGTACAGTTCAACTGTATGTGTCTTTGATTCTTGACATCTGCTTTCAAATATACCTTTGCAAATAATGTTGTACCTAGTAAAAGAGTCAGTTTCTCACTGGTGATGGGGAAAACAGACTGTTACTTTCCGAAGGTGCGATTAAAGATTCATAAATGCACTGGGTGTATATTCCAATATTTCTATATGTATATAGGATCAACCATAGAAGGAGACATCAGTGAAATAAATGGTAATGTTCACACACGTTCTGCACCCCAGAGAACTATAAAAAGAAAATAGTATAAAATAGTGTATTGTGCATGCATATATCAAAGAGACTTTTCCTCAGTATGGATTATAGAGGCCTGATTCATAGCCCACTGTAGTCAGTGGGTTTTTCCATTAGTTGAGTTATCTGAATGCAGAAGCAGCTTCTAAAAATTTTCTTAATTGAGCATGGAAAAGAAGCAGAGTTTTTTCATTGGGTAAAGCAACTGCTGAGCAGAATTTAACCAAATTATCCTTGGCCTCAAACCTCTCGTGCTTGTTCTTGTCATATTTGTCAAAAATGTAAGGGCTTGATTATATCATTTATAACAAATTTTACCTTGCCTATAACAATAATTTGATTCTGTAATGAAAAGAGCTATAATTATCTCAAATGGAAGATGTCAGAGTTACACAGTTCAGACTCCTCATTTTCGTGGAAGAAAGGGCCTGCTGAATATATATATATTTCTCATATTTTAGAAAATATAAACTTTTTAATAGGGCTGTCGATTAATCGCAATTAACTCATGCTTAACTCAAAAAAATTAATAGTGATTAATCGCAGTTTTAATCACACTGTTAAACAATAGAATACCAATTGAAATTTATTAAATATTTTGGATGTTTTTCTACATTTTCAAATATATTGATTTCAGTTACAACACAGAATACGAAGTGTACAATACTCACTTTATATTATTTTTATTACAAATATTTGTACTGTAAAATGATAAAAGAAATAGTATTTTTCAATTCACCTTATACAAGTACCATAGTTCAATCTCTTTATTGTGAAAGTGCGACTTACAAATGTCGATTTTTTTTGTTACATAACTGCGCTCAAAAACAAAACACTGTAAAACTTTAGCGCCTACAAGTCCACTCAGTTCTACTTCTTGTTTCTCTGAGCAATTGGCTGAACAAGTTTGTTTACATTTATGGGAGATAATGCTGCCAGCTTCTTATTTACAATGTCACCTGAAAGTGAGAACAGATGTCTGCATGGCACTTTCATAGCTGGCATTGCAAGGTATTTACATGTCAGATATGCTAAACATTCGTATGCCCCTTCATGCTTCAGCCACCATTCCAGAGGACATGCTTCTATGCTGATGACGCTCGTTAAAAAAGAATGCATTAATTAAATTTGTGACTGAACCTCCTGGGAAAGAATTGCATGTCTCCTGGTCTGTGTTTTACCCGCATTCTGCCATATATTTCATGTTATCGCAGTCTCGGGTGATGACCCAGCATGTTCATTTTAAGAACACTTTCACTGCAGATGTGACAAAACACAAAGAAGGTACCAAGGAGAGATTTCTAAAGATAGCTACAGCACTCAATTCAAGATTTAAGAATCTGAAGTGCCTTACAAAATCTGATCGGGATGCGGGGTGGAGCATGCTTTCAGAAGTCTTAAAAGAACAACACTCTAATGCGGAAACTACAGAACCCAAATCTCCAAAAAAGAAAATCAACCTTCTGCTGGTGGCATCTGACTCAGATGATGAAAATGAACATGCGTTGGTCTGCACTGCTTTGGATCGTTATCAAGCAGAACCCATCATCAGCATGGACGCATGTCCTCTGGAATGGTAGTTGAAGCATGAAGGGACATACGAATCTTTAGCGCATCTGGCACGTAAATATCTTGCAATGCCGGCTACAACAGTGCCATGTGAACGCCTGTTCTCTCTTTCAGGTGACATTAAGAAGCTGGCAGCATTATCTCCTGCAAATGTAAACAAACTTGTTTCTCTTAGCGATTGGCTGAACAAGAAGTAGGACTGAGGGGACTTGTAGGCTTTAAGGTTTTACATTGTTTTATTTTTGAAAGCAGTTATATTTTGTACATAATTCTACATTTGTGAGTTCACCTTTCATAATAAAGAGATTGCACTACAATACTTGTATTAAGTGAATTGAATTTTTTTAATTTTACAGTGCAAATATTTATTATAAAAATAAATATAAAGTGAGTACTGTACACTTTGTATTCTGTGTTGTAACTGAAATAAATATATTTCAAAATATGGGAAACATTCAAAAATATTTATATAAATAGTATTCTCTTATTGTTTAACAGCATGATTAATCGTGATTAATTTTTTTAATTGTTTGAAAGCCCTAATTTTTACATGTTAGTTTAATTTACATCTGCAATGTGTAATGACTCTCACCCCAAAGTGCCCTGCCCACTATGGACCTGATCCACATGGATGGATCCCTTTATGTGGCTTTGCTGACTTCAGCTGTGCTATGTGCAGGTTCAAGGACCTGACACCAAGGTTCATCTTTCAGGAATGGGCTCTTTATATGTACCTCACCACTGAAATGCAGCCATTGCTGGAGGGGTATGCAGCAGAAAGATAATAGTGCACCATATAGTGCAGCACGCTCAGCTAAAAAAGACAGAGAGGGCACAGTAGGGCAACAAGGCTATGTCAAATCTATCTATCTAAAAGAAGAGATGCAAGATCTTTATTGACCATGCAGAGCAGAAAGGACCCCTATTCTTTCTTTCTTTCTTTCTTTCTTTCTAAAGGTGTCATTTGAAGACAATAATAAGCAACGATGGTCTGATGTAATGCAAGCTAAATTTACTTGGGTAGGAACAATTTGATCTATATGTAGTCAAAGCAGTTGACTTGCCATTTCCTTTCTGGGACATGTTCTAGCTCTTTCACAGCTAATTCCTGATGTATTGTTGAATTACTACCCTGTCACGAAACACTCTGTTCTGTTAAATGGACCTGTCAATAAAAGTGAATATCTTGTATGTGCTCCGTCTGACTGTAGTTATTCTTCTGAAGTGGATACGTACTTAATGTACTTAATGTGCTAGATCAGACCTGCTGAGAGCACATTTACATTGCCCCTCACTTCTATTCCCCAGTTACAGCTATATCACTAACACAATATAAATATTTTCATTTTCAGCAGTGGTTTTTATTTGGTACAGAAAAATGGTGTTTTCTGTGGCACCCAGCAATATCAACACTGTAATGACACATGCAATTATCGATCAGTATATATCAGCATGATACCTAGGTACTTATGTGCCTATTGCCATAATACCTGATTTGTATTTCTGCACAGTTCTATTGCACTTTGCATCATGTCTCTTTTTTTATTCTTGTTCGTGGTTAGAGCTGCATATTGATGTAAGCAGAGTCAGGATGAGCTCCACCCTGACACCTAGTGGTGAGGTGTGGCAAGTTGTGGAAAAGAACTTCAGGGGCCGATCTCATTTGCATAGGCACACCCACCCCGCCTAGAATGAGGCCATAGCTGCCCAAATGGTCACTTTGGCTGTTGTGGGATCCCCAGTGTCTCTGTTATTGGGGCAGGAAGAATAAATTATTACCCTGATTATGGGACCTGTGCTTGGAACTGTACTTGGCCTTTTGTTCTGATGGAGGGACTCACCATCAACTAAGTAGCACTCGCTAGGCAAGGGACATGGGTTCCAAAACTTTGTGAATTGAGAGAGGCTTGAGACAGGTATTAGTACCTGGTGGTGTGGGCCCCTTTGTGAGGGCCTGAAACACCAATTGTACCTCTGTCTCTCTCCACTGTGGAATGTCAGAGCTAATTTTAGGTCTATTAAGAGTCTTGCTACAGGTACTGTGCTGAATTCACTTTGGCCTTATGGTGCACTAGCACTAAGGCTCCCACTACTATGAGCTGAAATCACTGAGAGCTGAAATCACTGAGCACTGTGTCAACTAGTGGGGAGCTGGAAGATCTAGAGTGCAGTGGTGCTGTTCGTGGATAGGCTGGCGGAGCATTCGTGAGACGGTGAGCTGAGCTGTGCAGAGCGGAGCTGTTCGGAGCGGAGCTGTTCGTGAGATGGCGAGCTGAGCCGAGCGGAGCCGTTCGTGAGGGAGCGGAGCGGAGCCCTGTGGGGCAGTCAGCTTCAGGTCACCTAAGGTGCCCCTTACCTCTTTCTCCCCCCACACAGGCACATTTTTAGCCAGACTGGGGAGTAACACTCTGCAGATGAACTTTTGAATTCTGGGGCTGGACTTTTTGGACTTTGGATGATTTGTGGATTGCTGGACTCAAGAGACGTTTGGGTTCTGGGACTCAAGAACCCGAGGGAAAGGATGTGGCCCAATTTTCTGGGGTGGGTCTTTGCTCATGGTTTGGTTAATGAACACTAGTTGTGGTGTTTCCCCAATTTAATGCTGATGTCGTTTACCTCATGTTAAAGATTCTCTGCTACACCGAGACTCTGTGCTTGCGAGAGGGGAAGTATTGCCTCTTTGAGGCGCCCAAGGGGTGTGTAAGATTTTCCCAGGTCACTGGGTGGGGGCTCAAGCCAGTTTTGCATTTGCTTTGATGAGAGGGAACCCCTGTGTACTGAACCCGGCCCTTGCTGCTATCAACTTGGCCTGCAGAAGGGTTACATTTAGTTTTAGGGAAAGTTTAAATTAGATAATTACTTCTAAGGTGGTTTTTTTGGGGGGAGGGGGCAGATTTTCAGAAGTCCTTAACATCCAGAAGCTTCCAGGTTACTTTTGAAAATCTGTCTGCTCAGTTTTGCTTGAACTGGAGATGAGCTGTTTTGAAAATTTTGGCTTTAGAGACCCCTTCAGTGCCTCATGTAGAGCATAGAATCATAGGATTGGAAGGGACCTTGAGAGGTCATCTAGTCCAGTCCCCTGCACTCATGGCAGGACTAAGTATTATCTAGACCATCCCTTACAGGTGTTTGTCTAACCTGCTCTTAAAAATCTCCAATGATGGAGATTCCACAGCCTCCCTAGGCAATTTATTCCAGTGCTTAACCACCCTGACAGGAAGTTATTTCTAATGTCCAACCTAAACCTCCCTTGCTGCAATTTAAGCCCATTGCTTCTTGTCCTATCTCCAGAGGTTAAGGAAAACAATTTTTCTCTCTCCTCCTTGTAAGAACCTTTTATGTACTTGAAAACTGTTATGTCCCCGCTCAGTCTTCTCTTTTCCAGACTAAACAAACCCAATTTTTTCAGTCTTCCCTCATAGGTCATGTTTTCTAGACCTTTAATCATTTTTGTTGCCCTTCTCTGGACTCTCTCCAATTTGTTCACATCCTTCCTGAAATGTGGTGCCTAGAACTGGACACAATACTCCAGTTGAGGCCTAATCAGTGGAGAGTAGAGTGGACTAATTACTTCTCATGTCTTGCTTGAAACACTCCTGCTAATACATCGCAGAATGATGTTTGCTTTTTTTGCAACAGCATTACACTGTTGACTCATATTTAGCTTGTGGTCCACTATGACCAAGCATGATGATTAGTTTTGAGTAGACGTCCAAGTGTCCACATTTATTTCCTAAAAACCAGTGGGGCAGGGGAATGGCAATTATTGCTGTAGCATCTTATCAGCATGCTCCCAGCTATCTTCCCTAGAGTCTTCTCCAGAGAGAAAGGAGTGAGTACACCACAGCTGAGTATGGACACTGAGATTCGGAAGCTGGACAGAGAGGACAGAGGAAATATAAACTTGGAAAGTGCCAAGTCTGTAACTGTTACATCAATTAGGTTAGACTAAATCCTGGAAGCTTTGTTTTTCATCTAATAATAGCTGTATACTGTAATTATTTCTAGCAAGTAATAGGTGTAAGTCTGCCTGTTGTCACAAATAGGCAATATCCAGAAACAGCTGTCTTAAGTGATGTTAATCATATTCAGCATACAGTCTGATGGATAGCTACACTTTGAGTAATGCTGAATTGGTCCTAAAATAATTTGTCAAGTATCAGGGGGTAGCCGTGTTAGTCTGTATCCACAAAAACAACAAGGAGTCCGGTGGCATCTTAAAGACTAACAGATTTATTTGAGCATAAGCTTTTGTGGGTAAAAGCCTCTTCTTCAGATGCATGGAGTGAAAGTTACAGATGCAGACATAAATATACTGTCACATGAAGAGAAGGGAGCCACCTCACAAGTGGAGAACCAGTGCTGACAGGGCCAATTCGATCGGGGTGGATGTAGTCCACTCCCAACAATAGATGAGGAGGTGTCAATTCCAGGAGAGGCAAAGCTGCTTCTGTAATGAGCCAGCCACTCCCAATCACTATTCAAGCCCAAATTAATGCTGTTAATTCATTTGCAAATGGCAGGCTCATTACAGAAGCAGCTTTGCCTCTCCTGGAATTGACACCTCCTCATCTATTGTTGGGAGTGGACTACATCCACCCCGATCCAATTGGCCCTGTCAACACTGGTTCTCCACTTGTGAGGTAACTCCCTTCTCTTCATGTGTCAGCATATTTATGTCTGCATCTGTAACTTTCACTCCATGCATCTGAAGAAGTGAGGTTTTTACCCACAAAAGCTTATGCTCAAATAAATGTTAGTCTTTAAGGTGCCACTGGACTCCTTCTAAAATAATATGGTGTATCTGAATCAAGGGGCTATTTGAAAAGGCAGACAACTGTAAAATTAAATATTTTGTAGAGTCATTAGACTCAGCACTCTCTTGTGTTGCACACAAATCCTTTTACTTTAATAACACAGCTTCAATAATAAACAATGGAAATTGTGGTCATTCTCATCTCAAACTGTAATAGAAGAAATCTGCTTTTCATTACCATAAGCTTTACGGCATGTTCTTTTGGTTAAAAATGCTGTTTGTAAATGTCATGACATTCTAACAGCAGTAATGAAAATGCAATGATTAGCTTTCTGTGAAGGAAAAAGATTGCATTTAAATACAGCATAAGAGGTAGAGTGCATTGCCATGCGCTCTGTCATCACATGGTTTATCAAATGTAGGGTCCCTCACTCAGCCTCTTGCTTCAAAGGAAGATAAGAGCAGAATACTTCATTAATAGGCTCCTAGGAGTAATGATTCTTGGGTCACTTATCCCTTAAATCATTAGCTATAGTGTAGTTACTCAGACGTTCAGCTGCCAGCAAGGACCGAACTTGAGATCTAATCTAAAACTACAGGCCTTTAACCACTTGAATTAATGGAGTTCAGTATACACCTGTATGGGCTGTGAACAAAACATCTTTGGTAGAGGTTAAGAACATAAGAATGCCCATACTGGGTCAGACCAATGGTCCATCTAGCCCAGTATCCTGACTGCCAAGGGTGGCTAGTGCCAGATGCTTCAGAGGAAATTAATAGAACACAGCAATTTTGAATGATCCAGTCCTTCTTCCAGTCCCAGTTGGAGGTTTTAGGACATCTGCAGCATGGTGTTGCATCCCTGACCATGTTGTTTAATAAGCATTCATGAACCTATCCTCCATGAACTTACTTAATTCTTTTTTGAACCCACTTATACTTCTGGCTTTCACAATAGCCCATGGCAGTGAGTTTCACAGGCTGACTGTGCACTATGTGAAGAAGTACTTCCTTGTGTTTGTTTTAAACCTGCTGCCTATTAATTTTATTAAGTGACCCCTCGTTCTTTTGCTAAGTGAAGGGGTAAATAACACTTCCCTATTTACTTTCTCCACATCATTCGTGATTTTATAGACCTCAATCATATCCCTCCTTAGCTGGTTCTTTTCTAAGTGCCAGTTTTTTAATTTCCCCTCATAGGGAAGTGGTTTCAAACCTCTGACCCTTCTGTAGCCCTTCTCTACCTTTTCCAATTCTACTATATCTTTTTTTGAGATGGGATGACCAGAACTGCATGCAGTTTTCAAGATGTGGGTGTGCCATGGGTTTCTGTAGTGCATTATTATATTTTCTGTTTTATTAGCTATCCCTTTACTAATGGGTCTATGGTTTTAGAATCAATTCCTGAAAAAAAGAATGAAAAGAAGAAGAAAAAAGATTTAGCCACTGACTAAGCATCTTGCAAGACTACTCTTTCATGTAGCCATTTTCCTAATAGATTGGCAGTCTCTCTCTGCTAGCACTTGCTAACTGTCCCTTCAGGTAAGAGATTCTGAGGGAGGAGAGCTACTCTCCTCTTATTTGTGGTCTCTGACTGTAGAAATATGTATTTATTACCTTATATATGGACACTAGGAGCTTTAGAAACTGATATAACTCTATTTCTGCCCCACATCCCAAGTACCTCGTCTCTGAACATGGGCAAGTCAAACATTGCTTAGGGAGGTTGTGGAATCTCCATCGTAGGATATTTTTAAGAGCAGGTTAGACAAACACCTGTCAGGGATGGGCTAGATAATACTGAGTCCTGCAGTGGACTGGAGTAGATGACCTCTCGAGGTCCCTTCCAGTCCTATGATTCTACTGAAGCATTTCAAGGTGCAGCAAAGTTGTTAATGTGAATAAGTGTTGTTCAAGTGCATCAGGAAAATATGCACCTTTAAGCCTATTATGTAGTCTCTTGTTTCATTTTATTTTACAGTCCTCCTCTGTTCATGTTAGAGAGGACAGAGTGACGAAAATTAAACAAACCATTTTATTGTCTCATGTGTAAGCTTCCAGGTTGTCGGATGACTCATTCAAATCCTGACTTGAAATATCTTGCTCAGAATGAGCTAGAACATCCCTGCTTTTGTTGAAACATTTCTGCTAATTCTGGCAAACACAGAATTTACCTTTATTTTACATGCTAGATCTTCCCCCCCACCATGAATCAGCAGCACCAAATAAAGACTATAATTAAAACACAGCATGCAATGACAAATATTTTCTGAATAGGAATGAGATGTTTGGTAGTGAAATAATTTTGTTCAAAGTGGTGGTGATTTTTGTAACAATGACAATATATTTTCTCATAAAAAAAATAAGAACAATGAAGCTATAAGCCAGGTGTCCTCCTTCCAGCTGGGTGGCAGTGTCCCATGCAATGCAAAGGATCTTTGTGCTCAGTAAATATATCTGATGAATGCTAAATAGTAAGTTTGTGAAAAGTGACTAGAAATATCCATAAGATTTCAATAGATCAGTAAATACACTTTAATATACAGTGAGAAACCAACAACAGTTACACACCATGCACAGAAAACAGAAAAATAGTGTAAGGGTCTGAGCCAAAGTCCATTGAAGCCAATGGAAAGATTCTTATTCTCTTCAGGGGGCTGTGAACCAGGCCCCCAGGGTAGGATTTGCTAAAGAGCTCATCATTAGCCTAACTCTGCCCCTATTGAAATCAATATTAAAATCTCATTGAGTTCAATGGAAGCAGAGTTAGGCCAACTAAAGTATGTCTACACTTTGAGCTGGGGGTGTAATTTTTAGCTCTAGTCTCTAGGAGACATATCCCCACTAGCTCTGATTGACCTAGCCCACTAACAATAACATAGCCGTGGTGGTGGGAGGGGCTAGGCACCTGTCACATTCTAGGGTACAATCCAGACCGGTGAGGGGTTCTGTCACCAGCTGCCTTGCAACCTCACAATCCCTGGCTGCTGTAGCTCCCAACTTGGGCCCCTCACAACAGCATACAGGTCACAACTTGAGTGTCTGTGTATAGCTGCAGCCTGCCAGCAACACAGACCACAGCAGCCTTGGTTACTACCTGCAAGGTGACCCCAACATATTCCCAGTCTTGAATTTTTCCCCAGAATGTGTGTTCTGCCTCTCCTGGACAGTTCAGGTATCATAAGTCCATTGCCCCAGTAAGGGGTCAAAATACAACAGTTTGCTACTTTAATTGAAGTTACCCAACATTTCACTTTAAACACAACACTTGATTAGTTTGGTAAAAGAATAAAACAAGTTTATTTAATACAAAGAAAGAGAGTTTTTATATGAGTACAAGTGCAAGGCAGAAATGTTTACAAAGAAATGTTTAAAGTCAGAAATGGTTACAAGAGAAATAAAGATAAAATGCTTTCTAGTGCTAAAATTAAACAAACTTGACTTGGTTCAAGATAAAATTCTTAGCACATGCTACCAGCCACAGGACGAACCAAACTTCAGCTCAGGATCTCTCCCAAAGTCAAATGACTGGTTCCTTTGTCATCTTAGGTGAAAGAGAGCTAGATAGGGAGAGATACATTAAGGTGTTTTTGCCCCTCATTTTGAAATGCATTTTCCTGAGGGTTACTCCTAGTTAAAGTTCATTCCTGCTGGGAGATTGGAGTAATTGAATCTCATGGTAAAAGAGGTTCCATGTTGTTGTTTGCTAAAATGTAGATTGATCTGTTTCTGCCCCCCTTCTTTGCCAAAGAATATGCCACTTGACAGGTCATTGCCCATCAACTTTGATGACACCTGACTATAGGCATCAACTTGTCTTTTGTCTTTGAGAAACAGGTTTATCCATTCCCCAGACTTACCTGGTAATCACATTTCAGTCATAATATCAGCTTATGTTCATAAATATCCATGTAATATTCCTACATACATTTCACCATGATATTATTTAACAGTGAGTTTTCAAATGGTACCTCACAATGCATATTTTATACAAAGATTATTACAATAGTGCAAATACAGGGGTGCATTCGGTCACACTACCCCAAGTATGTGCCTGTCCAAGATGGTAGGCTCGTACTCAGGGTAGCTAGCACCTCCCACCAAATCATACCACTTTATTTTTAGCACACTAGCTCCATGACAACTAGCATGGGTATGTGTTCTTGAGCTAGGAATTGGAGCACCCACCCAAAGTGTGGATGTACCCTAAATGAATAGCTCACAAACAATGTGCAGGATGAGAGCTTTGTCTCTAACCAGAGAAATGGCTAAATTCTCAATAGCCATTTTGTACTCTCTATGGCTGTAGCTAATTGAAGATGACACACGTGTACTTTGTGTTCTTCACTGAGACTTTATTTTTGTTCATTCTTGTTGTTTTTCCTTAATCTAAAGTTAGTCAATTTACACAGAGTACACATTTTGCTTTGTGTAGATGGAAACATAACCCTCTTCAGTGCTAAAATTAGAGAGAAGAAAGCAAGCAAGAAGGGCTAGAGAGCCAATGAACATCTAGAGAATATGTAATTTGCAAGAAAAAATTACCAGATATTCAGGGGCCATAGAGAATGGTAAATGATCTTCATGGCCATGTGAGGAACAGGGATTGGAACAGGTGTACAATTCTTACACACAAAGCATCTTGGTCAATTGAGAAACATGACTGGGTTCTGTTCATTTTTATTTTACTTAATGAATATATTGCCATTGTTACCCTTCTGAGGATGCGAGCCAGGACAAGAACATTAAAGGAAGCCAAGACTGATGGAGGACAGTGGGAAGGATTCATACAATTATGAAAACCATTATACTAACTAACATAGCCTCTGATACCAGCCAAACAAAATGAAGGAAAAGACTAACAGCAGCCTAACGGTGCCCAGGACAATGTGTGCTAGGAGTTAAATGGCAAGGAACAAGGATGAGCAGGTGAGTCAGCAAATAAATGAATACAAAAAGAAAGTGGTGGGAGATGTCCTTACTAGGTTAAACAAAATTAATGGCAAAGGGCATGACGCATATTGAAAGAAGATGGACAAAAGTGGTAGGAGACTGTAGGGAGAGAGGCTGAAAACTAAAAGCACAGAAAAAATATGGAATGAATTACATTAATTTTAAAGTGGAAATTGTGGGAAACTTTTTATTATTGGATCAAGGAAAGCAGACAAAAAATATTGCTTGTCTTTCATTCAGCAGCAGAGAAAGAAAGCTAATGATGGTGGTTAAGTCCAGTGGCTTTATTATTTGTGGGTGCTCAGCACCCCTGAAAAATCTGACCACAATTGTTCAGAACAATAATTTCCATCACAAATGCTCATAAAGGTTAGAACAACATGTACCGGGTTAGGTCTTTCATCTCCCAAGCCCTAAGTGAAAATGTAGCTCAAGCCACAGTGAGTTAAGTTTGGTGGTTTCTACCTAATTCTTCTTCGAGTGATGGTCCCTATATGTATTCCAAAGGTGGGTGCACATGCGCATCATGTGCCTCAGCTGGAAGATCCATGGGTGCGTCCCCTTGTGCTCGCAGCCGAGGGTATAATTGGCTGTGCAGGTCCATGCCTCTCCAGTTCCCTCTTACCGTCACGTGGCCTGAGTCGGAACTCCTGTTCCTTCATGCTCTGAGTTTTTTACTACGAGATTGACTTTGCCCATTTGTGTATAGTTATTTATAGTTGTAGCTAGTAGTTGTAGCATTAGTAGCAAGTTAGTTAATCATCCCCACTGGGGACTATCCCCGACTTTCCCCAGGACTATGCCCCACATTCTGGGGTTTAAGAACTGTGTATCCTGCCCATACTCCTTTTCTGTGAGCAACGAGCACCAGGGGTGTCTCTATTGTCTCGGCAAGGTTCATATCGCAGCACGTTGCTTGATCTGCAAGTTGTTCCCACCTCAGACCAAGGAAGCTCGAGAGCTCCACCTCTGTCAGTTTGTTATGGAGGAAGCAATGCAGCCACATGCACATTTGGACGTGGGACTGTCAGAACAGTTGGTACAGTGATCAGCATCAGTGGTGAGCATCCTTCCAACTACTTCCCAGGACCAGCCAGCCCCATGGATGCTACCTGGACCATCTGGTGTTTCCATTGGCACCCCTAGGATTCCCGGATGCTTGGAGCCTCTCCTCTCAGCAGCAGAACTGGTGCTTCCCTACCCATCCTCTCCGCTCCTCTCCAGACCTCTGCTCACCTGCAAGGTCCCCACTCTGGCAGGTGAGCCTCTTAGGGTTGCCGAGCCTCTTAGGGTTGCCAACCCTCCCAGTTTCACTGGGAGTCTCCCGGAGTCTGGCCCTGTCTCCAGGAGGCTACTGAAGCCAAACTGGGAGCTTTTAGGCGCTAAAAGTCCGGCAGCACTCCCTGCCGGCCCTGGCTCCGCACCCCTCTCAGAAGTGGCCGGCACATCCCTGCGTCCCCTGGAGAGGGTAAGGGAGTCTCCACGTGCTGCCCCCGCCCCAAGCACTGACTCCACAGCTCCCATTGACTGGGAACTGCAGCCAATGTGAGCTGCGAGGGTGGTGCTTGTGGGCGTGGGCAGCACGTGGAACTCCCTGCTCCCCCCACCCAGGGGCCACAGCATGCCGGCCGCTTCTGGGAGCAGTGCGGGGCCAGTCCAGGCAGGGAGCCTGCCTTAGCCCCGCTGCCTGGGAGCTGCCCGAGGGAAGCGCCTCCCGCTCGCACCCCAACTCCCTGCCCCAGCCCTGAGCCCCCTCCCACACCCAAACTCCCTCCCAGAGCCAGCACCCCAAACCCCTGCCCCAGCCCGGTGAAAGTGAGTGAGGGTGGGGGACAGTGAGTGATGGAGTGATGGGGGCAGGGCCTCAGAGAAGGGGTGGGGAAAGAGCAGGGCCTCAGGGAAAGGGTGGGGCAGAGGCAGGGGCAGGGCAAGAGTGTTTGGGCTTGTGTGATTATACAGTTGGCAATCCTAGAGACTCTCCTGCTATTGCCAGACAGGTCCCTGCAGGCACTGCACTGAGGCCTGCCCACTCTGCCAGTTCCCCCAGTACTGGAACCGTCCTCTGAGTCAGAGGAGTTCTCTGAGCCAGAACGCTGCTTCTCCTCAATGTCTCAGCAAAGGTTCAACTCACATCCCTGACCCAGTGGCACAGGTCTAGTCAGGGCTGGCCTTATGAGGCAAACTGAGGTGGCCGCCTCAGGTGCCAGACTGTGGGGGGGCACCACTAGGACCCAGAGTGTAGAAAATTGTGTCTGCTGCTGGTGCATATGTATTCTCTCTGCTCTAGATGCACAGAGATGGTGCAGAGCTGTGCTGGAGGAAGGAGGGCACAAGAGACATAACAGGCAGGCTGGAGAAAAGGTCAGAGGGAATAACAGAAAGCAGCAGGAGCTGCAGGGAGAGAGAGTAGGAGGCTCTTATGTACCTCTTTAGCACCCCCAGGAGCCTGGACTGATTTAACACCAGCTTCTCAGTGAGTTCCTGTTTCCTGCTGCTTCCCTGAACCCACTTGAGGAGAACAGGCAGTCAACTGAAGTAGTAGGAGCCAGTTAGGCCCTTAAAGAAAAGGATTACTTGTGGCACCTTACAGACTAACCAATTTATTTGAGCATAAGCTTTCGTGAGCTACAGCTCACTTCATCGGATGCATACTCTTAAGACGCTGATATTTTCCCTCACTCAGGCCCTGCTACCAGCTTGCTACTCCCCTTTAATTGAGTGTTGAGAGCCACTATAGCTGGCACAGAACAGCAGTCATGAGTGAAAGAAGAAAACGCCCCTCTGGGGAAGCATTCAGAAAAAGAAAGAAAGCAAAGGAAGCTTTTCTATCTAAGCAGGAAGGAGCTCTCCTGAGATACATAGACACAAATGTTCATGGTGAGCCTTCTGGCCCCAGTGAGGATGTGACTGGTGAGGAGATGCCTGATCTTCCAGTTAGTCAGAGTGCAGGTGACCTGGCAGCTACTGCTGCATTCATATCTCCATCTCAAATGGATGTAACCATGCACATTCCTGAAGAAAAGTGTAGATCAGAAGAGAGTGTGGTGGAGGTGCAAGAAACAGCTGCTGCTGAGTTTAGTTCCTCAAGTCTAGATGATCCAGGACTGTGGATGCACTTGAGCAGTAGCCTGAGGGACTTCCTTGTACTGCATGGACCACAGCAAGTGAAAAACTTCACGATCCCCAAAGACAATGAAAATAGAAGTTTCCATCCAACACATTACTGGCGTGAAATCCCCAATGGTGACAAAGTGGAGAGGCCATGGCTTATGTACTCAAAAACCCAGAATGCTGCATACTGTTTTTGTTGCAAACTCTTCCAGTCTAATGTTCCAGCCACATTGGGTTCTACAGGAACAAAGGACTGGAAAAATCTGGCTAGAAATCTGACATGCCATGAGAAGGCAGCAAATCACCAGAGAGCATTCCATAGGTGGAAAGAGCTTGAGATGAGACTAAGGTTAAAGGCCACCATAGATGATCAAGAGAAGATTACATCAGAATCTCTTTACTGGCAAAATGTTTTGAAAAGG
Source organism: Natator depressus (assembly GCF_965152275.1). NCBI lineage: Eukaryota > Metazoa > Chordata > Testudines > Cheloniidae > Natator > Natator depressus. The sequence continues at coordinate 66,442,252 of NC_134236.1, forward strand.
CTCATTGCCATTGTGAGAATGCTTACTACCCAAAACCTAGCACGGCGTGGCAGTTCAGATCAGCTGTCTGTGCCAAACAATGGAAACTTCCTTAAAATTGTGGGGCTTATGGCTGAGTTTGATGCTGTACTCCAGGAGCATCTAAGAAGAGTCACCACCCAAGAAATGTACACACACCACTACCTTGGAAAAACCATTCAAAATGAGATCATACAGTTACTGGCAACAAAAGTCAAACAGAAGATTGTGGCAGATCTGAAGTCAGCAAGATATTACTCCGTTATTCTGGACTGCACACCTGACATCAGCCATATGGAACAAATGACTTTAATGGTGCGTTTTGTAACAAGAACCTAGTGAAAATGTCCCTGCAATGGTGACTGACAGAGAGCATTTTCTAGAATTTATTGACATTGATGATACTACAGGAGCTGGTATGACAAATGTGCTTCTTAAAAAGCAGGAAGATACAGGAATTGCGATAGCTGACATGAGATGAGAGGTCAGGGCTATGATAATGGTGCCAACATGAGAGGAAAGAACAGAGGAGTGCAGACACGGATCCGAGAGTTAAACCCTCGAGCTTTTTTTGTCCCATGCAGTTCTCATTCATTGAACTTGGTGGTCAGTGATGCAGCATCAGCTGCCAGTGAGGCTGCTGAATTTTTTAATGTAATTAAAAGCATCAACTCATCAACTGCATCAACTCATCGATGGCAAATTTTGAAGCAACATCTGGGAACATCCTCTCTGACACTGAAACCACTGAGTGCCACACAATGGGAAAGTTGAGTGTAGGTGATAAAGCCTATCAAACATCAAATTGGGAAGATAGATGACACCATAGTTGCCATTATGGAGGATAATGCTATGACTGGAACTGTTCGTGGGAGAACAGTGGCAGGGGGAAATGGGATCACCAGAAACATACATAACTTCAAATTTCTGTGTGGCTTAGCATTGTGGCATGAGATACTGTTTGAAATAAATGTTGTAAGCAAGAGACTTCAAGGTGTTGACCTTGATATATCTGGAGCAATGGAACAACTGGACAAAGCAAAGTCATACCTACAGTCTTACCGGTCAGATGAGGGATTTCAAAACGTTCTGAAGAGTGCACAGAAATTGGCAGAGGAACTTCACACTGAAGCTATTTTCCCACCCATTCAAGAATACAAGAGTCACCGAAGAAGAAGACATTTTGATTATGAAGCATGGGATAATCCCATAAGAGACCCCAAACAATAATTCAAAGTTGAATTCTTTAACCAGGTGCTAGATTGTGCAATACAGTCAGTTGAAGAACGTTTCATGCAGCTCAAGGAACACAGCAGTATATTTGGGATGTTGTATGATGTTCCAAAACTCCTCACTACACCTGAAGAAGACCTACACCAGCAATGCAGGGCACTAGAGACAGTGTTGACACATGATGACATGCACGATATTGATGCGAGTGATTTAGGTGATGAACTGAAAGCTCTTTCAAGATACATTTCAGCAGGATCAACTCCAAAGGCTGTTCTATATGTGCACAGGTAAGATGACCGCCCTCTTTCCAAATGGTTTTGTTGCTCTGCGCATACTTCTAACACTTTCTGTAACAGTTGCCAGTGGAGAACTCAGCTTCTCCAAGCTGAAGATAATAAAAACACATATATTCTCCACAATGACACAGGAGAGGCTGGTCGGCCTTGCAACCATCTCAATAGAGCATGAGCTGGCCCAGACTGTGGACCTTCAGCAGGAAGCAGTTCAAATCTTTGCAACCAAGAAGGCACAGAAAGCACCACTTTGATTATTCAAACCGATAAAAATGCCAGTGTTTACGATGCAGACAAGAAAAGTTACATTTGCTGTTCAGGCATCTGAAAGTTAAGTGTTACTTAAAAAATTTGTAACAAGGCATTTTAAGTTGTTAATTCTCCTTTATTGGGGTAGGTAGCAGAGCAATACCATGAGAGGAGTAGAACAGGAAGAAGGGAGAATTGAGGCCTTGTTAAAGTTTTGGACCAAGCGATGGAGCCTGGGTGCGTCATTTGAGCTCCCTGCCTCTGGTGCCAAAATGTTGTGGGCCGGCCCTGGGTCGGGTACCAGTACTCGTGGGGCCCACCACACCCCCAGCAACTCTCCCCTTGTCCATACTGGGTGGCCTGGGACCCTGTCAACAGCTGTTATCAGCCCTACCAGGCACCCTCTTATACTACCCAGGCTCTTCCTCCAACATCGTCGATCTCGGAGGAAGAGGTTGAAGCTGAGTCAGTACCACTGGCTCCACCGGTCCCTATAGCCACTTCCTCCTCACCAGATGAGGCACTAATTCCCTTCTCCCTCTCTCTGCCGGATGATCACCACCAGTACCAAGACCTGCTCCAGCAGGTGGCAGTGGACCTGGGGATCCCAGTGGAGGAGATTCAGGACCAGCAACACCAGCTCCTGGACATTCCTTCAGCCTCAGAGACCATCTAGGGTGGTACTCCCCATTAACGAGGCCATCCTCCATCCAGCACAGGTGCTGTGGCACACCCCAGCCTCCTCTGCCCCCATGCCTACGAGGGCAGAGCGAAGGTATTTTGTCCCTGCCAAAGGGGCAGATTTTCTTTTCTCCCTGCTTCCCCCAGCTCCTTTGTTGTCCATGTGGCAGCTGAACAGGCACACCAGCAGCTTCAGAAATCATCTGGACCTGTTGGGGGGGAAGGTGTCCTCCCCTGCAGCACTACATAGCCAATTATCAGGCTCTGCTAGCCAAATATGATTTCAACAACTATACACGGCTAGCAGAGTTCCAGGACAAACTGCCACCAGAGCAGCAGCAGCAGCAGCAGTTTCAGATACTGGTGGATGAGAGACACTTGGTCACCAAGGGGGGGCCTCCAAGCAGCTGTGGATGCAGCCAACATGGCCTCTTGCTCCCTCACTATGGGAATTGTCATGTGCCAGGACTCATGGCTCCAGTCCTCCGGCTTTCCCAAGAGATCCAAACTACAACTGAGGACCGAGACTTTAACAAGAATAAGCTGTCTTCCAGAAAAACTGACAAGTTCCTTCATTCTTTGAAGGACTCCAGAGCCACATTATGATCCCTGGGGATCTATATCCTGGCCCCACACTGCAGACAACAGCAGCAGAAGTTCTGTCCCTGCTCACATGCGCCCTACCTGGTCTATTACTAGCGTGAGAGGGAACCTCCACGCCGGTGACATCGTTCCCAGTGATCACAATTCCCTGCTTCTGTTATGTCCACCTTCTCTGCCCCCTTGCACCGGCAACCAAAGTCCCAGTTTTTACATGACTATCGAGACCCATGAACCTCTCCCGATGCCATCCATGGAGCCCCATGTTATCTTTGCGGGCTGTCTTGCCCTATTTCCCACAATTAGGGCAAGATCACTGTCGTGGTTCCTTCCCCACTCTGAACCCTAGGGTACAGATGTGGGGACCTGCATGGAAGACCCCCTAAGCTTATTTTTACTAGCTTAGGTTAAAAACTTCCCCAAAGTACAAACTTTGCCTTGTCCTTGAACCCTGTGCTGCCACCACCAAGCGTGTTAAACAAAGAACAGGGAAAGAGCCCACTTGGAGATGTCTTCCCCAAAAATATCCCCCCAAGCCCTACACCCTCTTTTCTGGGGAAGGCTTGATAAAAATCCTCACCAATTTGTACAGGTGAACACAGACCCAAACCCTTGGATCTTAAGAACAATGAAAAATCAATCAGGGTCCTAAAAGAAGAATTTTAATTAAAGAAAAGGTAAAAGAATCACCTCTGTAAAATCAGGATGGTAAATACCTTACAGGGTAATCAGATTCAAAACATAGAGAATTCCTCTGGGCAAAACCTTAAGTTACAAAAAGACACAAAAACAGGAATATACATTCCATTCAGCACATCTTATTTTACCAGCCATTAAACAAAAGGAAATCTAACGCATTTCTAGCTAGATTACTTACTAACTAACAGTTGTAAGGCTGCATTCCTGATCTGTTCGCGGCAACAGCATCACACCGACAGATAGACCCTTTGTTTCCCTCCCTCCAGCTTTGAAAGTATCTTGTCTCCTCATTGGTCATTTTGGTCAGGTGCCAGCGAGGTTATCTTAGCTTCTTAACCCTTTACAGGTGAAAGGGTTTTGCCTCTGGCCAGGAGAGATTTTATAGCACTGTATACAGAAAGGTGGTTACCCTTCCCTTTATTTTTATGACAATCACCATGGACTGTTGGATACTGGAAATCCTCCACCATGCATACTCCATAGAATTTCTCTCCTTTCCCCAGCATCAGCCTCCCCCCACCCTCCACCCCTGTTGGACAGCCCCAGAGGACCCTTCCCATCAATATATTCTCTAACAAGAAGCAGGTGCCCTTCTCACGAAGAGAGCCATAGAGCAGGTATTGCCTCCCTACCTAGGAATAGGCTACTACTCCCCATACTTCCTCATCCCGAAGAAGGGTGGAGGGCGCTGCCCCAGTCTTGGCATTTGGCTACTAAACACCCTTATCAGAACATCCAAATTCCATAGGGTGACGCTGGCATCTATTATTCTATCTCTCCCACACAGGGCCTAGTTCGCAGCTCTTGACATGAAGGACACCTACTTCCACATCGACAATTCACCCTGCCCACCGGAAATTTCTCCTCTTCCAGGTGGGACACCACTACCACCAATTCTGAGTCCTCCCTTTTGGCATAGCGACATCTCCATGAGTTTTCATAAAGGTAAACAGTGTTTTCAAGAAGGACTGAATTGATATTTAACATTTGCAGAAATGCAGATGCTTAGAAGATATTATAGACTTCATTCTCGTCTCGCTTACATGGATTTTACTAGTGTAACTCCACTGACGTCAATATAAGTGAGATCAAAGGCCTACTGAAGTCCTAACATGGATGAATGTGGTTGATCATTCTGCATTCTGGGATGTTTTAGTTTATAATGTGTATAGAGAGTCTTGATGTATTAATTAAAATGTGGTTTCTTAGATCATAAAACCACTGAATTCTGAATATGACTGATGTTGAGACTCAATATGAGGCAAGACAGAACTTGCAACTAAATATGAATACCCCTGAGCACTATATTTGTGAATTTATAACTATTTGGGTAAATAGTTAAGTTTGTTATTGTAGCTCCCCTATAGATTTGTCACCTAGAGAGAGATTTTTTGTACCTAATTATAAATACTCTAGATACCTTTTTCTGAATGTTTTTACTAACTTTTCAATCATCTTAAAATAATAAAACATACACAGCCTAAAAAATTCTTTCATTCCTATAGTATCCTGGCTGGTGAGAATACAGGCACAAGTGATAAATAATCTGTTTTTAAAATGACATCTTTGGTACAATGAAACATTTTTGCCATGAGTTTGTAAATGTACATAAAAATAAAAAACTCAGATTTGCAGATTCCCCAGAATTAGTTTGCCTCATTTTTTTTCCTTAGGAAAATAAAGAGTATGGCACTATCCGTGTACTCGAGTTACAGTAATGGTACTGGGAATGTCCTAAAAATTTTGACTGTGTAGTTTAGTGAGGAAATGAATAACAGGGGATGTGACAATGGTGTACAAAATAATGAATGGAAAAGAGAAGGCATATTGGATATTCCTTCTATTTGCTTTCTTATAGTACAAAGCCAAGAAGCCAGACAATGAAACTGAAAGGCAACAAATTTAAAATTGCTAAAAGGAAACTCTTTTACACTTGCATAATTAATCTTTGGAATTCATTCCATACAATCCCACTGAGTATAAGAATTTAGTAGGATACAAAAAAAATTAGACATTTATATTGATAATGAGAACATTCGGCGTTTTGCATTATAAGGGAGATATATATATAAAAGAATATAACTGCTAATGCTTCAGGGCATAAGCCACCATTAACTAATGTGAAATAGGAGAAAAAAATTCTATGAGCATCTTAATCCATAATTGTCCGCTTTCCTCTGAAACATTTGATATTGGCTGCTATCAAAGATGGAATACTGAATTTGTGGTCCACTGATCCAGTTTTTAATTCCTAACTATTATGGTGTTCTAATGAAGTTCAGCATAGACCATTACAAAGGTGCAATGCACGCTGAAAGGAACAATTTAAATTATTCTGATACACATTGATGGACCCTTAATTAGTTGTGAGCACTCAGAAAAAATATTTAATTATCATTATGGATAGCTCAATGATGCTGTCTGCAGAACACAGAGCAGTAGTCCAAACTGCTGCTCCAAACCCTATTAAGATGTTAGGCTTTATTAAAAAGGCCAGAATATTCTTTATTAGAGAATAATATACAACATATTATAATGACATTATATAAACTGATGGTACAGTACACCTTCCCTTTGAATGTTTCTGTCAGCTTCAGTTACCTCATTTCAAGATAAAGAATGGAAATAAAACAGCATCCAGAAAAAGTCAACAAAAAGTATCAAAGGCATGAGGGGGTTCCAGGGAGATTTCAGAGACCAACGGCCAGAATCTCATTTACACTAAGCTCACTTATACCACACTGGCAGTATAAAGGGGTCTTAAGGTGGGTATAAATTACATTACAATTAATTTACTAATCACATTTCAGTTACAGTGATGTTTACTTTATATACTGCCAGATCAGTATAAAAGGGGCCTTAATGTAAATGAGAACTAGGCCCCAAGGGTCTGATTCTCTGCTGTATTGCACCAGATTTACATTGCTGTAACTGCATTATAATCAGTAGCGTTGCACTGGCATAAAACTAGAATAACAGAGTGGAGAATCAAGAGTATCTGGTTTTGTAAAGTTTTAGCATTAGAGAAATGACAAAGGTATATATAATATTAGCTGCCATTGAAGTCCATGGGAGATTTGCCATTGACAACCAGCAGCCAATATTTTAACTTCACTATTAAGCAGGATGCCCTTTCCAGACAGTCAAAATAACAGAAGGCTTCATCACAGGACTCTTACCTCTGAACACCTGGCTAACTGTGTAAAGCTAGAAGAAAGCACAGTTGGAAAATTGTTACAAAATTCCACCCCATGCCGATCTGTGTCTGTGGTTTGACTCTTAAAACAACCTAAAAATGACTTGTAAGACTGTTTACACTTTTCCTGGCATATTGATCATTTTTCCCCAAATGGGTGTCTCATACAATTTAGAAGTTCTGCATCTGTGCATACCCCCTGGGATGAACTGAAAGAGACTCATTAATTAATTTAAGCTATTTCTGGATATCATTTTGACAAGCAATTGCAGTTGAAAGGAAAGTAGCTTATTAAGGTTTTTTTTTTGCCCATCTCATATTATTTTTCTTGGCTAAATTGTGGATAAAATTCGTTCATTTTTTAGTTGAAAAAGAAAAAATTGATTGAGCTTTCTTCTTGTGATGTTTAATGTTATCTTTATACACATAGGTTTTACAGATGGCATCCTCATACTGCCTTCCTTATTCAAAGACAGCACAAGTACCACAAAATACCACCACTCGCATCATTATCACTCTTAGAACATATTTTTGTACCTTCCTGTTGTTAGAAGCTTGTGTAATATGTCTAGTTCCAAATGTAGCCTTATGTGCAGTTATATTTTCTCTGGAGGTGAACGCAGACAGGTTGAATGTTGGCCTGTTCCCTCTACACCAGCGTTTCTCAACCCATGGGTTGTGACCCAAAAGTGGGTCACAAGAATGTATGAAAGGGTTGTGAACAAACTTTAAAAATTGATAATATTTTGCATACAATTTTCTTTAAATAGATGCCACTTGTGCTTCACTGTATGTTAACATTGTGCATACCAACAAAGTTATTTGAACATGCAGGTGCCACCAATTAGCCAATCAAATGCAAAGCACAAAGAGTTATGCGAAAGACCACTCTGGGGAGCAGGGGTCTCATGTCCCAGTCCCCCCAATTGACTACGTTGGGAAGAGATGTGGCGGGAACTATTCGCCAGCCCACCTATTGCTGCCATGTGCATGGTAGCTTCTGCTGGTGTCCAGCTGCCTGCTATGCTGCTCGGAGGACAGGTGGCGGCTCCGGGGGGAGGCAGGTGAGAGAGCAGGAGATGGAGAGCTGCAGGTGAGGAAAGCAAGCGCAACTCAGCAGGAGGGAGCTGCCTGGATCTCCCGCCCAGCCCCAGCACTGTCTCTAGGTGCCACTGGGCAACTTTCAGAACCCTGGGTTCATCGTCTGGCCTTAGGCTGTAGCAGTCTCAAAAGGGAGGATGCCCCCGAGCAGCCCCTTCCTGACCCAAGGCAGCTGTTAAGAACTGGGAGGTTAGGAAGGGGGATTATTCCTGCCTCACAAAGCAGGGGTGGATACTGGAGTCCCGGGGGGGCTGGAGTCCCGCGGGAACGGAAGAAAGGGGAGAGGCCCTGCAGCGTGCCTTGGCAGCCAGTGCACCTGGCACTCCGCAAGCGGGTGCCCATGCAAACTTTGCTCAGCGTTCTGGTCGCTTGCAGTGGAGCCAGGGTTGGCTGTGCACACTGTGGATCACTGGATCTGCTGGTAGCGCTGCAGGGCTTGCTTGGGGGCCTGGCAGGGCTGACTTGAGGGCTGGGCTTGCTGCATTCGGCCTTTCCTGAGAAGTTGGCAGTGTTGGGCAGCTTGGGGGCAGCTGAGCGCAGCGCCCCCAGGAGACCAGGGGCAGTGGTGGAGGCTCTGGGATTGTGCTCCACTGCGGGGTGGTACCGTGCTCTTGGGGAGGCTGCGTGGAGCACCAAGCAATGGGTGAGGAAGTAAATGGGAGGGAGGCTACAGCAATTGCAGGGCTTGTGATAGGGCTAAGACTGCGTGTGCAAGGCAGCGGGAGAGAGTGGATGGTTGTGCTGCGTAGTGGGTAAAAAGTATTTTGGGCCCAAAATACTTGTGTGTTTTCTTCTTAAGCTATTTACTGGGTCAGGACTGGCCATCTGTGTTTACAAATGGGTCCTGGTCCATAAAAGGTTGAGAGCCACTGCTCTATACTGTCAGCATGCTTCCTGGTCAAAATGACAGGACCCTCAGGGTTGTGATCCCTTCCCACAGTGAAAGGGGGAAACTGTGACTGTGCAGCTCTGTTTTATTAACCTGCAGATCAGTGGGGGCTAACGCCACAAAGAGACTTAGGTGCTTAAATGCTTCAATAGACGCCTAAGTCTTACATTTAGGTGCCACTGGCACTCACAGATTCCCTGCTCAGCTGCTGCTTAACCCTGCAGGTGCCTGAAGCCCCCGAGGCACGTACGTGTATGTCTACTCTGCAAAAAAAACCCTGCAGCAGCAAAAAAACTTGGGTTTGCACTATGGTGCTAAAGACAGCCATGGAGTCGTTCAGGCTCGGGGTCCGAAGCCGGGGAGGGTTTCAGAGCCTGAGCAGCTACACAGTTATTTTTAGCACCACTGCAAAAGCCCACAGCCCATGCTGCGAGACTCGCTGCTGTGGGGGGTTTTTGCTGTGTAGACGAACTCTGAGTGTCCGCTGGTGGACATGTGCAAAACTGCCGAAGTTCTGATGCCACTGAGCTGCTCAGTGCCCGAGTTCACATCCAAACCCCAGTGGAATTCTCATATAAGGTGCTCACGCCCCTGCCTAGCTGACCTGTGGGCCCAATTCTGTTTGCATGCTCAGAGCACACCTAACCTGCACAAAGACAGCTGGGGATGAGATATTGTGGGGCTATATGTGCATCTGTCGCACTAGCCCAAAGATTAGCACACCTGCCTGGAATTAGCACACTTGCCAGGTTTGACTCCCAATTTTGTGTGATTCATAATACGGACTTGAACCCGTGTCTTCTCCATGAGTGCCCTAACCACAAGCCATTGGGTATTTGGGGGGCAGGTCTAACAGCATCTCTCCTGCTGAAGATGTTCCACCTTGAATACATTAACTATTTCTTGGAGAAGGGCTAGACCCTAACTCCCCCACCTTCCAGGGGAGCACCCCAAGTACTGGGCTCTAGGGTCTCTCTCTGGTCCAAAGAATATGTAATAAGTTATACAAAATTATGTAACCAATTACATATTCACTGGACCATAGAGAGAGAGAGAGAGAATAAGTGAGAGAGAGACTCCATAGCCCATGTTTAGGGCACTCTCATAGGAGTCCTATGTTCAAGTCCTTGTTCCAAATCAGGAAGAGGAGGGATATGCAAACAGGTTTCTCACATTGCAGCAGAGTCCGCTAACTGCCAGGCTATAATGGGGTGAGGGTCTCTCTTGCTGGTTTTTCATGAGAGAGGGCTGACCTGTTTTAGGTGTCTAACTCTAGGATTTACATCTGTGAATCCTAAATGGAGATAAGTGATTAACTACCCTTGAGAAGCAAGGCCTAAGCCCCCACTTCCTCCCCAGCATTTCTTATTGGCTGGCTTAAGTTGCTCCTCACTGAGCTTGCTGGCATCTATGAATCCCATTCTTAGGTGCCTAAATCTCCCCATGCAATGTTGGGCGAGCCTGGGCACCTGCTATCCAGTGGGATTCACAACCCTGTGATAATGTGCATAGGACTTAGGCATTGCAGCACCTAAGTCCCCTTTGTGGATCTAGCCTGAGAGTCTTTTGCTGTTGCCATTATAAATAGTTCTCTCTCCCTGTTTACTAGTATGTCACATTTACTTAAGTAAGTAAGCATTTCTGAACAGTTTCACTGTATGAGCCATAGATAAAACGGTCACCAAAGCAATGTAAAGTGATATTAAAGATGTGGAGTGCGAAAGTAGATGCACCTTCAGCCAGATCTCCCACGTGGAACCAAAACCATTCAGATATTACCATAGATTTTGGGGAGAGATGGTGCTTCAAAATAGGGTCCCTTGCACACACTCTAGCTTTTGAGTGGGGCCCAATGCTATACGTGTGTTCAGAAAATGCCTACAGCATCAGGTCCAGCTGGAGAGAGAGGTGTTCCTCCATCTGCTTTGAAAATCCTGTTTCGGGACCACCAGGGATTCAGCTTCAGCAAGGGCTGGAAGCAGCATGTTAGTTGTGGGATGGCATCAGCTGTTGTCGGGGTAGGTTGTAGGGCTGCAAGTAGTAGCTCAGACTCTTGAAACACATATGGACTTGCTATAGAGCTTCCTTCTTAGAGAGAGAGAGAGAGAGACCAAAAATGTTTTCAGTATAAGATCCTTTATTGCACCCCAGGTATATCTGTGGTATGCACACATATTAATAAGGTGATAAGTAACAGTCAGCATGGATTTGACAAGAACAAATAGTGTCAAACCAAACTGATAGCTTTCTTTGACAGGGTAACAATCCTTGTGGATACAGGAGAAGTGGTAGATGTGGTATATATTGACTTTAGTAAGGCTTTTGATACTGTCTCGCATGACCTTCTCATAAACAAATTAGGGAAATAAAACCTAGATGGAGCTACCGTAAAGTGGGTGTGTAACTGGTTGGAAAACTGTTCCCAGAGAGTAATCAGTGGTGTACAGTCATGCTGGAAGGGCATAATGAGTGGGGTTCTCGTCAGTTTTGTTCAATATCTTCATCAATGATTTAGATAATGGCATAGAGAGTACACTCATAAAGTTTGCAGATTATACCAAGTTGGGAGGGGTTGCAAGTGCTTTGGAGGATAGGATTAAAATTCAAAAATATCTGGACAAACTGGAGAAATGGTCTGAAGTAAATAGGATGAAATTCAATAAGCACAAATGCAAAATACTCTTAGGAAGGAACTATCTGTTGCACACATACAAAATGGGAAATGACTGCCTAGGAAGGAGTACTGTGGAAAGGGATCTGGGAGCCAAAGTGGACCACAAGCTAAATATGAGTCAACAGGGTAACACTGTTGCAAAAAAAGCAAACGGCATTCTGCGATGCATTAGCAGAAGTGCTGTAAGCAAGACATGAGAAGTAATTCTTCCGCTCTACTCCGCACTGATTAGGCCTCGGCTGAAGTATTGTGTCCAGTTCTGGGTGCCACTTTTCAAGAAAGATGTGGACAAATTGGAGAAAGTCCAGATAAAAGCAACAAAAATTATTAAAAGTCTAGAAAACATGACCTATGAGCAGGGGTGAAAGTAATTTAAAGGATTTACTGGTACTCCGAAGTCCTGAGCAGGGGGCGTGACCTCAACTGGAAGAGGCGGGGCCTTAAAATACCCAGGCCCTTTAAATCAAGATTTCAAGGTCCCGGGGCTCCGCCTGGGAGTCCCAGGCCCTTTAAATCACTGCCAGAGCCCTGCTGCCCCTACCCTGGGGCTCTGGCAGCCAGGCTTGGGCGGAGATTTAAAGGGCCTGAGGCTCCGGCCGCTGCAGGGAACCCCGGGCCCTTTAAATTGCCAGCCTGGGGAAGCTGGTCCGGTCTGGCATGGCATACTGGCTTACTTTCACCTCTGCCTATGAGGAAAGATTGAAAAAAAATTACATATGTTTAGTTTGGAGAGGAGAAGACTGAGAGGGGACATGATAACAGTTTTCAAGTACGTAAAAGGTTGTTACAAGGAGGAGGCAGAAAAATTGTTCTTCTTAACCTTGGAGGATAGGACAAGAAGCAATGGGCTTAAATTACAGCAAGAGAGGTTTAGGTTGGACATTAGGAAAAATTTCCTAACTGTCAGGGTGGTTAAGCACTGGAATTAATTAATCCTGTCTCTTCTCTAGCATGAAAGACACTATCTTTTCTATGCCACTCTGATTTCTTGGGCTACAGGGCTGGTTGCAGTTTACCAGCAAACTTGCAATGCCAGTTGCCAATTACATTGCATTTCTAATTGTGTGGGCTTACCCCAAAGGGTTTGTTATGCAAAGACAAATGGGCCAGATCCTCAGCTGTTGTAAATCAATGCAATCATTGGCTTCAGTGGCGCAAAACTGATTTAAACTAGCTGAAGATCTGACTAGGGCTTTCTCTACACTGGCAATTGAAGGACAAAAATTTTGCCGCGAAAAGTGCCTGAACGGCATGCCGTCGGCAGGAGCGCTCTCCTGTCAACAAGGCGAATGCCGCTCATTGGGGGTGGAAGTATTTTGTTGGCAATAGTGCTGACAAACAGCGGCTACACCGCCCAACTTTTAGCGACACAGCTGTCGCTATGCAGTTTTTATGGCAACTATACTAAATCCCAAACACCTGTTATCAAGGCAAGAATAAGACACTTCACTGAGTGAGAATGACCATGACCTTGAGTAGAATCTAAGTTTGTATTTTAAAATAGATTTCTAGCCCTTATTTCTCCAAACACTGAACTGAACATAACTGAAACTGCAGCTGCTGGGTGGTGAGCGAGCAGTCACTCTGTTGGATTCGTAGGAGGAGTTTCATCCACTCTCCCTCAGTCCACCATTAGAGTGAATGGAAGAGTAACTTCAACACCTTGCCCCCTTCCACATCTGAATTCTCCTGGCTTCTTTAAGTTCTCCTATCCTGGGTTGATAAGGGAAAGAGAGAGAGAAAGTGTGTCTAGGATGGGTGGGTGCGTAGAAAAAGAGATCATGTCTGGGGTGGGTGAATGAGAGCATGAGTGTGCATTTACAAACAGATACTAGATGTAGTCAGGAGCTCGAGCAACAACAGCTGCAAGAGGACTATGTAGTATTGTGACAGGTTCCCCAGGGGTGTAACCTGGAACTGGGGTACCGCTGAGCCCTCTGTCTGACCAACCTAGGCTCCCTATCACACTGTGATGCTGTGACAAGCTGCAAACCTCACCAGGTGCTGCACTTACACAGACATTGACAGGCAGGGACACATCCAGCTGAGTTACATGAATGCTTCTAGACACTCATGAAATAACAATAGAGAGGCTCCAGCTAATTCACCCAGTTCAGGACCCCAGAGCTGTACCATCTTCCCCTTGCCAGAATCCTGACTAGTGTAAGTTTATTCCTCAGTCTGCCACTTCTACAAAGGAAAGTGGACATGCATCAGCTGTTGTATACTGAGCAGATCCCCCAAGCAAAACACACTGTTTTAGGTAAAATATAAAACAGATTTATTAACTACAGAAAAGATAAATTTTAAATGATTATAAGTAGCAAGCATACAGATCAAAGTTGGTTACCTAAGAAATAAAAAGTAAAATTGCAATCCTGAGTTCTACAACTTAGACAGGATTTAAATCAAGCAGTGTCTCACCCTGATGGTATAGTTCCTTAATACACAAGCTGGGATTCTCCTTTCCAACCTGGGACCACCTCCCCAGTTCAGTCTTTGTTCTCCACACGTTTCTAGGTGTTTAGTTGTGGGGGAGACAAATGATGGTGTCACTTCCTCTCCTTTATAAGTTCCTCCTCGCAGGAAAGATCTTTTGCTATGATGTGAGTCAAACAGTCTCCATTGTTTATGTGCTGTCTCTGAGAGGTCTCCATTGTATACAATTCCTGGGGTAGTCCTTGTGGGAGTGTATTTCCTTTAATGGGCCATCACCAGTGTGTCTAGCTGCCCCATTGTTGTACCGGAAAGGCTGATTGTGGGTGTTTCAACTTCAAACAACATATTTTAGTAACATACACATAGCAAAACTTTGTAACTTCACATACTATGACAGAACATACAGTCCAACAGTATATTAATATTCAACAGATCAAGCCTTTTAGAATACCACCTCAGAAGGCATACTTTGTACAAAAAATATCATAATCATATCATCATGGTAAATATGGGGGTGCCAGAGTGCTGCTTTGGGGTACAGAGTGTCACAGGTATCCCCCTTTCAATCAACACACCAGAAAGGAATAAGGATACTACACTTCTGTTGCCATCTCAACCAAGTCGCTAGCACTCACTATTGGTGAAAGCATAGAGCTGAAAATTATTCTTGCTAATTTCCAGTATCAAATAAGGATCTGGAGAAAATGTCATAATTCTACTACCTGTATTTGTTTTAAGATATTTTTATCCTTTTGTTTGGATTTTAATTTCAAATGCATTTGGATAAAAGTTAACTTTAAATTAATCCCCCAAAATGCACAGCATAGGAAACATATAGGAAAGTGGTATCAACTAATGAGTTAAGCTCCCACAGAGAGAAGCTGAATGATAAAGATTTTGTTTTAAGCTAAAAATGTGTCTTAAAAAGAACCAGAGTCTCTGGTACTGGTCAGTAGCAGAAGCTGATGGTACTGAGTGAGGCCCCAAGGCCGGTCTAATAAGGTGTGTGTTTTCTTTTCTTACCAGAATAAGTTATCTTGATACTTATGGGGGTTTTACATTTTTATACTAAATTTAGGATGAAAAATTACTCCTACCAGGAGAAACAATGGCAACAATGCATGGGAGGGAAATATAGGCTGCAATGTAATGCCTAATAATGGTCTGATTAAATCACTGAATTGCGTCATCTGTGTGATCTGGGGTCAGGGATAAGGAGAATAATGGATCTGGCACAGGTGGAGAGACATGTCCATTAACCCGAGCTTGTCCCATTGTGCTAGCAGCTACCGGGTCTAACGTTTAGCAGGGCGGGTGGAGGAAGTAGCCACTGGCTTCGGTTTTGCACGGACTAGTAGTATTGGGGGGGAGGGCTGTGGCGAGTTGGCAAAGCGGCAGGGTATTATTGTAACCTAGCACGCAATTGGGTGAATTTGGTGCCCGGGGACAGCACCCCACTGAAACCCTCCACCTAGCCCCAAAGCAGGAGCCACATCGGCAGCAGTAAGCGCAGCCTCCAGCGTAGCGCCCAAGCGTCTTCCCAGCTCCCTCGCTATGCTGCCAATGCGCCTCGCCCTTGCCCTGGGGAGCTGACCGGTTACTTCAGATGTCCAAAGCGGGGCCGCCCCTCCGCGGAGCCAGTCAGCAAGGGCGCCGCGGAGCGAGGGCCCCGAGCGGCAACGTTTTGGAAGGGGCAGTGTTGGGGCGCGGCTGGCATCCAGCGGGGCTTTCCCTTCCCGCCCAGCCCGGGGCCGCGGGGGCTGTGGGGATGGTCACGTGCCGCGGGCGTGCGCTCGCTGGGCCCCGCTGCTGCCCGTCGCGGTCAGTAAAACCAGCGCGGCGCCTACGGGTTGCCACTCCCGCTCCCGGCTCCCCCCCGGAGCGCTGAGTCGCGGTGCCGCCCCCACGTGGTCGCCCAGGCGGCGTGCGGGGCAGGCAGGCTCGGGCAGGGCTGGGCGAGGGGCGCTCCTCGCCGCGCGGGTTCCTTCCCCCGGGGCTGGGCGTGCCGCCGCCGCCCGCCCGCCCGCGGAGCACTTGCCAGCCCGGCGCGAGACCCAGCCCGGCGCGGCGGACAGGCGCGAACCGTGTCCCGGGGGCGAGAGCGGGCCTGGGGCGCGCGCCGGGGCTCTGGCCGTGCGCTCGGCGAGGGCGCGGCTGGCGCCCACTCCTGCGCCTGGCCCGCTCCCCGGGGCTGCTGCCGCCCGGCGCTGGCAGCGGGGGCGTGGTAAAGGCAGGCGCGGCCGCGGACGGGACGGGGCAGGCGGCAGAGCCCGGGTCCGCGCAGGGAACGAGGCGCGGCAAGGTAACGTGGGAAGCCTGGTCTCGCTGCCGTCTTCCAGCCTGCGCAGCTGGCCCGGGGACGGGTCGCGCCGGCCCGTTATTATTACTCCCTGTGCTGGGGTGGGGGAGGCTGAGCGAGAGAATTACCCTCGTAACAGCCCGCAAAGGCTGAAACTTGCCAATGCTGAGCGGCTCAGTGGGACTCAATGGGGGATGCTCTTGCCTGTTAAATGGCCATTGCAGCCCTCTTGTATGCCCGGGGGGGTTATTGCATAGCATGTTACAGGGGAGAAACGCAGACCTATATTTCTGCTTTTGCCCCCTTTGCTTTTGTGTGAGGGTTTGGGGGTTTTCCCTTGGTTCTCTTCAGTGGGGTTTTTGTTAATATAAGAGGGAAATTGTTGAGACTTGGTTGGGAGGGAAGAGGGGGTGGCGTTTTTTTGTTTTTGTTTTTTTTTTAAATTCCATATTAGTGAACCAAGATTAGTTTTTGGTTGTATGTATTACTTTCATTTGCGTTTAGACAATACCTCAGAATAGTTGCTCCGCAGTTTTATGCATCTGTTTTTTTTCCTGTGAATTCAGCAAAATCAGTGTGTTCAGAACAAAAGAAACCTCTGTAGCTATGTTATTAACATTAAACTAAAGCAAACACAAATTTGATAAATCTCAAGACAGAAGTAAATTTTGAACACATGCAATTTTCCGATTCAGTTTTAAATGTATTTACTTATTGCATTTGAACTAGGAGAAACATCTTTTGAAACTGGTAAATTATTTTTAAAATAACCAAAAATGGAAAGAGAGAAGCATTTGAGCTAAGGACAAGAAATCAGTGGAAGTTCTCCTTGAACAGCAGCATATGGTCTTATTTCAGAATTTAAACTCTTACAATAGTTGTGTGTCATAAATATACTGCAAGTATCAGAGTTTGTGTAACTGGGTATTAGAGGATAGTTCGTTATTCTGTTTAGAAATATACTGTGATTTAGGTTAAAACTTTCAAAAGCATCTAGGTCCCATTTTCAAAAGTGCCTTAAGTACTAGGAACCTAAATGTCATTGAAGGTTAGCAGCTTCCAAAGTGCCTATGTTGCCTTTGGAAACGACATGGGGCACTCCTGGAAACTTTACCCTTTGTTTCAGAGTAGCAGCCGTGTTAGTCTGTATCCGCAAAAAGAAAAGGAGTACTTGTGGCATCTTAGAGACTAACAAATATTAGTCTCTAAGGTGCCACAAGTACTCCTTTTCTTTTTATCCTTTGTGCGGGTCTTTAAGTTAAAAGTAACCTATTCCTTTCTCTGTTGCTAAATCCAGGTATTAAAAAAATCAATCAAACTCTCCCCAGATCATGAAATTGTTTTTGGGTGGGGGTGGGAAGGGAAGCTTGTCTACATGACACAGCAATGCAAACTGATTTCTAGACTGCACCAATGTGTTGGTGTAATAGGATGTGATATGTAGAATGTATGTTTTAGGTGTTGGGACATGTGAAAAGATGCCTACTTGTTATGCTTATAAGAAGCACATGGGATTTTTTTTTTTTTTGTAGGGGAAAAGGCAATACGCTGCATTTATTGAAGATCCAACAATTAGCATATGCATTTAATTATACACATACACACACACACACATGTTGTCCCACCAGTCGATGTTACAGTTACCAGCATAGAGTCCGGATCATTCTAGTGGCCAGCTAGGTTGATCACGGGTAGGTAGGAGCCGGGTTTTGTTGGTTGTGACACGGTGCTTCGGGGACGTTTTGGCAGGACAAACCCAAAGTTTTGTGGCAAGGCACCCTGTTTATATAGTGATCTTTTTTTTTTTTTATTGGGACCATTGAGTTTTGCACTCCTATTCTGTAATTAATAGTTGTCTTGACAAGTGCTTGTTTTTTTAATTTTATTTTTATTTTTTATTTTGTTTTTTAGGGAGTTACCCCATGCTGGTTTTGATTACAGCTATTTTGTTTTTATTGATAAGTGCATGTTTTATTTTTAGAGTTGTTAATTTGCCCTCCTCTGACATCTCAGTAGGGCGTGTTGCAATTTCCTGGTGCTCTTACGACTGTTCTCGGTTCCTTCTTAGAACATTTGGTCTAGTGATGGCTTTTCACTTATTTTTTTAATACACACACTTTTTTTATTTATACATAACACAGAATTGATTTACAGAGAGCATTTGAACAGGAACATCAAATTGCAATGCAAGAGAAAACAATTATTGCATTTTTTAACTTATTTTTAAAATACTAAACCTACAACAAAGTGGTGACCCTGAAAGGTCTGTTACTGCCTTGAAATTAGCTCAGATACAGATTCTGGCTGATGCGTCTTTACCGATGGCCCATTAGGCCATTCCTTTCTGCTTTCAGAAAGGGTGGCTGGCAGAATATGGTCAAATTATATACCAAAAGGTTTAATACATGCTACTTTATTATTTTTTATTTTTTTTTAAATTATACAAAATACAAACCTAAAATCCTACTACTACATGCTTTTCTGTCAAGGAAAGAGAACAGCCAGGTAAAAAAGGTTGATCGGCAAACTGATCAGGTAAACAGCTTGGTAAACAATCAGTTAAACAGCCGAGTTTAGCAAACTAATCTTAGTGTTAGGCAGGAAAGTATAATGAATAGCTTTGTAACAGTGTATTTAAGGCGAACACCTGAATGCGTTTGCATTTAACCCTATGCTGTGCCCTTTTTTGGTGGACTGACCACTCACTGAAGCAGCAAATAAATGACACACTTCTTCAGCTCAAGAGTCTGTCTGTGAACCGGTGCATTCTGGGTAGTGGGGAAAAGAACTGGTCAACAGTTGGTAATTGGCCTATGTAGACCCTGCTGGAGCGAATAGTTTGGCCTGCTGTTTAAAAGTTCTCTACTGTGAGACCACACCCCTGCAGTGTGCATGTTCTGTGGTGTAGGCAAGCTCTAAATATGATAATTTCTAAACCAATAATAAACAGCACAATATTTTGGTGGTCTGTCTGATTTTTGAGAACTTAAGCCCAACTTTAATTTGTGTATGTTCCTCCATTTCTGCTCAGAAAGAGGTTCCATTTATTGTGTCCAAATACTGGAGAGGAGGAGCTATCATTTTCCCCCTCCCCCCATCTCTTCCATTTCTCATTTTACTCCCTGCCCACTCATGTTCTCCTTCCATGTTCTTCCAGTCCAGCTCCTGCTTCCCATATTTTTGCTCCCTTTACTTCAAGAACGTCCTTCTCGTACATTCTGTCTCTCCATTCCCTACTCCCAAGATCCCTTGATCTTCCTTATGGCCATCACCCATTCCCCTGGCTGTGTTAGTCTCCTTCTCTGCCCCAGTCCACATTCTGCAACATGACCCTCTTAGGGCTTGTCTATGTGGGGAAATTGACCAGTATAGATAGAGTGGATTAATTACACTAGTCTGCTATAACTATGCAGGTCAATTTCCCTGTGTAGACCAGCCCTTAGCCTCCTTTCTGCACTTTTGCATTCCCTTCTCCCTTCAGTTTCCTATCCAGTTCTCTAACAATAGAGCCGGGGTGGCAGCCATCTTTACTAGAGGCAGCATCATATGAAAAGCTACTGGGAAAAAATGGCAGCCATCTTGATTGAAGGCAATCTGGCTTCATTCCTGCTTAAAGTAATGAGCTATTGAGGCCATTTTGAGTAAGGGTAGATATTCACAAAGAAGCTGAAGACAACAGGAGATCACTAATCTGTCTCAAAAAAGACCACCAAAAATTGTGAGGCTTGTGATAACATCAAGAAGGTTGACTACTCTGCCCTTTATCAAGTATTGTTCTTCACTACAGGTTTTGCAATGGAAGATGTTTTGTAGATAAAGTATAGCAGATATTATACAGTTTGGCCTGCTATTTAAATGCAGTTGATTTCTGTCCTGCAAGTGGTGGTGGTATTCGCAAATCTTTTTTTGTTTTCTTCTCAGCCTATGATAGAGACCAAGGAACGGAGAGGTAAGCGTGGTTCGTTTGGATCCAATCCTACAGTCTAACTCATATGAGTAAGGGCTGTAGGATAAAGCCCTTTTATTAGCTACCTTTGCATAGTAGTGTGTTGTACAGAGAAATAGTAGAGATTTAGAATAAGAAATTGATTCTCACTGGCACTCATTTTCATATATCACTGTCAGGTTTCACCAAGAGCTCAGCCTAAACTGAATTTTTCATCAGAGACTGCATAATAAATTCTCTTATCTTCTCCAACAGAGCTGGAAGGAAAAATTTCCCCTGAAAATAGGGGAAAAAAAGAACTTGTTAAATTGCTTAGCAGCTTTACTCTGGAAACATCACAAATTGAATTCCATTGCAATGGCAGTCTGAAATCCTCACAGACTGGATCTTTTTTAAAAAAAAAAATTCTCCATCGTATGGTACGTAATAATGCTAGAACTTCTAAATGTTTGTAGTTATTACAATTTATAACACTTTTCAAGAAAAGCTAAATGTAGCTTTATTATTTAATAATAATTTTAAATTATTTATTAATAATAATTATACAATAAATTAATAAAATTAATAAATAAAATAATAAATAATTATAATAATTATTTATTTATTATTATTAAATAATATTATTTATTTTTTTATTGAATTTTGAGAGAGTGTTATACCTAACTAACTTCCTGTACTGAAAGGTTCAGGCATTCAGATACCATGGGTCCAGATTGTGATTTCACAGTTTATCTGCAGAGGGGATCCTAGAGTGTGGTTGCCCACGTGTGATCTAGGACTGATGCAGATATGAGTGAATGGCCCAAGTGTGACTATTTTCCAGCCTCATCAGCTTATTCTCTTCCGGCTTCAAGGGGCACCAGGAACCATACTTATTTATGGACGCTGTTACAGTGAGCACTCAGCAGGAAGCACTAGGGGAGAACTAAACCAGGGCTAATCTGAATGTTCAGATTTAGATTTTAAACCAGATGGACAGTGTGTGTAACATTATTTAGAGATTAGACTCGTCACTTGAAATTGGAATAAATATTTACATAGTGCAAGAAACAAAGGACTTAATTTAGTGAAAGAGCAAGTGGCTGTCAGACACCTCAGCTAAGTTACCTTCATTCTTGCAGTTTCTGATTCAAGTTGCTAATGTGAAAAAAACCAACAACTTGGCTCTCTATACTTCTATGAGTTTTATTAAAAGAACAAGCAGATATGAAAATTAAATTTTCATATCTCTAAGACGAAAACAAGTAGACATAGGAATTAAAACAATACAACTATCAAATCAAGGTCAAATTGAAGTCCAGTCAATGAGTAGCAATGATATTTGGCTCAAGTCATCATTTGGTGAAATTAATACAGTGGGTAATCAAATGACATTGATACAACAAAGAATTACTTTCTATTGAACCTGCAACAGGAGACTGAAGGAGGTCTTGCTTAGTCTAACCATCTCTCTTCTCCCGCCCCCAAAATAAAAGATATTGCTCATGGCAGTGAAATCAGTTTAGTTCGGGGTTCTCAAATTGGGGGTCAGGACCCCTCAGGGGGTCATGAGGTTATTACTTGGGGGGTTGTGAGCTGTCAGCCTACACCCCAAACCCTGCTTTGCCTCCAGCATTTATAATAGTGTTAAATATGTCAAAAAGTGTTTTTAATGTATAAGGGGCGGAGGGTCGCACACAGAGGCTTGCTATGTGACAGGGGTCACCAGTACGAAAGTTTGAGAACCACTGATTTAGCTGGTGAAGGACATAACTATCTGTTCTGGTTTTAGACCCCAACCAAGAGACCCTGAAGTGAGAGAATCATTAGCTAGTCCGAAGGAGGTAGATACCAAAGTGGTTTCTTAAATTACAACTTCAGTGCTCCTGCATGGTTTCTTCTTAAATCTCACTGTTGTTATGGTGACTAATAGTGTCCTCTTCTTACTCCCCCACCTACAAAGCATGAGAGTTTACCAACTGATTTCAGAACATAGGTAGTTACTAAAGGACGCTTAAAGCTTCAGATTATACTCTTCCTTAATTGAGGAAGCACTTGGAATGGTTCAAAAGCAGAATTAGGATTTAGGGTTTGGGAAGCATTCCTGGCACCGTTCCCAAGGTATACTCAATCCACACACTGACACCCTAATATACCAACAGAAACATTTTCCCATGAACTAAAGGTAGAAAACAGGAAAAATGAGATTGTAACAGGGTGGTCTGCCCCTTTAAGTCCCAGGGTGGGGGGCTAGGGAACAATCTGTTCTGTTCCAAGGAAGAGCCCAGCAGGCAGGTGCTGGGACTCATCAGACCCAGCTGGACAATGTCAGGTGACTGGGTCTGATAACTGCCACTAGATGATACAGAAGTGGGCCCCAGCTCCATTAGGTAGAGCCTAGGACCATTCTAATGCCATGAGAATACTTGCTTGTGACTAAAAGCCCAAGTTGCAGACCATGCAGTGGAGGACAGGATGGGCAAGGAGACCCTGGAGAAGTCCCTGTGCTGAGGGAAGACTCTAACCACGAGACTGCTAGTGGCCAGGGGCACAACCTATACTGGGGAGTGGGGCAGTTACATTGTGATGTTGTTTACACATTCTTTTTGTGTTCCAACAATAAACGGAGCCCTGAGGCAAGGGAGCTAAAGACTGACTTGGGTGTGGCTGTTTATTCCCCAGCTGGTGAGTGAGCTTAGCATTTTACAGAGACACTTGAGATAAAGGTTTGAGTTTCTTCTGCTTCATGCTTTTGTGACCTTTGACTTCATGGAGTAGGGTTCTGAGTGTTACTGGAACAAGGTGATGGAGAAGCTTGGTCATAGATCTTATCACCAGTGGGAGTCTCTCGGACAGGATCAGGCTAGCCGATGACCAGTCCTTTACCTCCTTTTCTCCTAGGTGACCTCCCAAAGGGAAATAGGAGTGCTCCTTTCAGATGTTGGTGGACTAGGACAGCGCACATGTGTCCACTTCGTTGGAAGGCAGGATACTGGGGTAGATGGACCTTTGGTCTGACCCATTATGGCCATTCTTATGTTCTTATGACCCTTCACCTTCATAGTTTTGTAGACATTTAGGTGATCCGTATGCACTGACTGCAGTCACTGTGGCCCAGTCCTCGTCAAGGTGAGCAAGCTTCGGCCTGAAGCCATTGCGGGAAGTCCTGTTCAGGATGACTACTGTCTGGAGCGGAGGTCCCCAAAGAGTGGGGCATGCCCCCCTAGGGGGGCATGGAGAAATGTCTGAGGGGGGCATGGTGGGGTCTGGGCCAGCCCGCACTGGGGGTGGGGAAGGTGCACCACCCAGCCCCTCCCCGCCCCCAGCTCTGCTCCGGTCCCACTCCCAGCCATGTCCCTGGCTCCAAGTGCCATACCTGGCCTAGGTCCCAGCCTTGGCACGGCTCCGCTCCATGCCAATCCCTAGCCCTGGCTGCTGGCTGTGGCTCCATTCCTGGCCCCGGGCCAAGGCTGGGGGTCAGGCCGGGAGCGGAGCTGCACCTGGCTGTGGGTCTGGCTGTCGGCCCCCACCACAGCCTGACTGTGGCTCCACCCCCAGCCTCAGTCCCTGGCCATGGCCCTGCTCCTGGCCCCAGCCTTGGCCCTCTTACCCCATTGGCGACTTCCTCCCCCCCACTTCCTGGAGCCACGGCCATGCTCCTGGCCCCGGAGGGTTGGGGGTCCGCAGATTGGAGTAATGGTAGGGTTGCCCAGTGTCCGGTTTTTGACTGGAAAGTCAGATTTTAAGGCGATTGTACAGTCTCCAATCAGAAGTATTGACCGGACACCAGAAGTCTGGTTACTGCAGTTCTGTTGTCACCCCTTCCCCTCCCCACAGCCAACCTAACGTCTCTTTTAACCCCGAGCACTGGCCCCAGAGCTGGAGGCCCCCCAGCTGCTAGTCCCAGCTAGCCTGAGGAAGGAACACTTCCTCTTCCTCTGCATGGCCCGCTCCCGGGGCTGGGTCAGACCCACCTTGGGAACCTTCCCTGGCTGCAGGAAGCTACCTCCCCCACTACTTTCTGCCCTCATCACTCCCTGCAAGCTCTTTGCCTCTGAGCTGCTGCTTCTGGACGGAGCAGGAGAGACATGGTCCTCTTCAGCCTCCTTCTTTCTGTTGAGTTGAGCCTTTGGTTGGGGATGAAGTTCGGGTAAAGAGTGAAGCCACCCACTCCTCGTGCTGGGAAACTGCCCTACCTTGTCTCAGCACCTCAGAGTTGTTTTGGTTTTTGGGCTTGGGGGATTGCTAAACGAAGCCCCTACACTTTCAATCTGAAGCCAATCTATCCAAGTGGCACATTAGGGCAAGACATTGTGGAGAATGTATGGCTGCAGTCCCATCGAGGTGCATGGGCTCTGCCTTGGAAAGCAACCGCTGCAACAAACGGAAGGATTTGTTTGCTGTGAAGCATATGCCAACAATGGCAAGTCAAAGCCAGTTTCCTTTCTCCTTCTGGCCCCCCCATCCATCCCATTTGTAACTGTATCTTGCTAGTATCTCCATTGCTGCTGGCGAGTCTGTGTTGTGCCTGTTTGATAGTGTATGTGCTGGTAAGTATTTGGTGCAGAAAATGTTGACCACAGCAGTAGTGTCCTGTTTTGGGAAATTGGAAAGTTGGCAACACTAGGCAAGATGGGGCATGACCCTCAAAAGTCTGGGGATCATTGGTCTGGAGAGATCACTGTTACGGCCACATGCCATATGGTTCCCCAGAATAGAAGCTAGGGCCCACTTCAGGAGACGCTACCTCAGTCTTCCGTCGGGGGGAAAACAGCCCTGGAGCCCATGTGGCATCAGGCTCTGTTAGAGGCCTAAGTTGTTTCTTAGTAATAGCTAACCACCTAGTCATGTCCATACTCTCACTCCTAGGGTGCTTTCAGCATTCTGGAAATAAACTAGCCTGTGGTAAGATGTTATGTCCTTGCATCAAGCAAGAAAATTAGTGAAATAACTGTGAGGTTTCACCAGTGTAAAAGACTGTACTTATACGCAGTAACGTTTGTCCTACAGCCAAAGAACTACTTTTACGTCTTACCAACACAAATTCTGTTTAATATTTCATTATAAGTTATACCAGCCCTAAATTGTCGTTTGGACTATTTCTCTGACAAGTCTCAATTCTGACTCAGAGTGGTGGAGGTGGCAGTGACGTTTTAATTTATAGTCTCTGCAAGGAGAAAAGTAAATCTATGATGTGGGAGTTGGACCCGCTAAAACAAAATATCAATTAGAATCCTGGTATCATGGTCCAAAACAGAACAAGCAAATTGCAGAGAAATGCTTGAGAATTTACACAATTAAAGCAACATTATTGCAGTGTTCTTTAATTGAAAGAATAAGACCTTGGTTCCAAAACTGGAACAACCATGTTTCTCGTTAGGCAACCAGATGTGATTTCTTCTCTGCCTATGAACAAGTGATCAGAACTTGTTTTTTTTTTTTTCCTTATTTGACTTTAAGATTTTCTTGGTTTTTAGCTATTTACTCTTCAAATTCCTCTTAGCCATACTCATGTCTGTTCTACATTTTACCTTCCGTAGTTGATTACTCATTGGCTTTACTCGGGCTGGATTTCCATTTTTTCCAAGGATACTTGTTTGGATTGAATAACATTTTTGTGTGGAGCAGGTGTTGTGCAAGGATTTGGCTACAGAGACCAGTGCTCATTCTCCATCATGGGCAGTGGGATTCTGGACTGCAGGGACAGATTAGGAAACTGCAGCAGACTCTGGTTATGTGGTGATTAATGCTTTGAATAAAGGAATAACCGTTAAATACCAGCTTTTGTTGCTTAAATGCAAAGAACACGCTCTTGTAACTTTGCTTTTCTCTTTGCCTTCCTGCTTGCTTGGTTTGTTTGTTTAGGTGTAGTACTTGTTCTGTCGGCTGTAGTATCAGACTGTTTCCTTCTCTATGCTGCCTGGGCACCAGTAGTGGGGTGTTGAGAGCTCAGGAGAGATGGTTTCCCTGCGCTGTTCTGGTGCCTGGCATCACAGTGACTAGCAACAGCTGGGAACAGCAAACGCAAGGGAAGTCCTGCAACCCTGGACTGGAACGTGCTCAGTGCAGATGGAATCAGGATTTAGCTACCAAACCCTAACAAATCTCTGAGTGTGTGCAAATTGATATTTTTCTAAGAATTTTAACTTAGCCAAATTTGGGTGGATTTTCACGAGCAGGGCCGGCTCCAGCTTTTTTGCTGCTCCAAGCAGCGAAGAAAAAAAAAAAAGAAAAACCCGATTGAGCTGCCACCGAAGAGGAAGAGAGGGAATGAAGGACCCGCTGCCGAAGACCCGGACGTGCCGGCCCAGTAACGCACTGAGTGCCGCCCCTTTCTATTGGCCGCCCCAGGCACCTGCTTCCTTCGCTGATGCCTGGAGCTGGCCCTGTTCATAGGAGTAGGAAAAAGCACATCCTTGACACAAAAGCCACTCTCCTGCCAAATTTCAAGTTCCTGCTCCAAAATATTGAAGTGCTAGAGCTTCTCAGTGAAACAGCTGTAAGAATTTTTTGAATGTGGGCAAAACCATCCCCCCCCCCCATCTCATTCTTTGAAATGGCTGATCCATATTTGCTGAAACTTTCCAAAACAATTCAGCCTAATGTGGATGCCCAGCATGGGAAATGTTGGACTGAAAGGTTAAAGTTTGGCAAAGTTATAAGCAACTGAAAACAATGTCTGATTATGGGAAATATCGAGCAACCTTAAAAAAAAGGGATTATTACCAGCTCTACTTATATAATATGTTCAGAAAGTTCAGCATTTTAAAAAGTCGAATTCTTTATATGAACCATAAGATGTTTCCTTTAAAGCACTAAGGAAAAAAATAATGTTTTGGTTGTGATGCTTCCTTCAGACTGTGAAGATTATTAGAGTCCTGCTGAAATAGAGGCACTTAAATTATACTCACTTTTTCCCTCAGAAGTACAGAGAAAGTAGAAATAGTGGAAAATGTTTCTCTGTTTGCTTTTTGCTTTACTGTCAGTATGTTAACTCAGGTTTCAGAGTAGCAGCCGTGTTAGTCTGTATTCGTAAAAAGAAAAGGAGTACTTGTGGCACCTTAGAGACTAACCAATTTATTTGAGCATAAGCTTTCGAAAGCTTATGCTCAAATAAATTGGTTAGTCTCTAAGGTGCCACAAGTACTCCTTTTCTTTTTATGTTAACTCGGTCCATTTGTCCCAGTTACCATATATGTCAGGTTGCACACACTATTTATATATACCAAACAGCTCAGGTAATGGTCATGCAGTAATTATAAGCTTCTGTATGGAGACAGAAAAATATTTGCAACTTTCTGTATATAAAATTTTCCAAATAAAAACCAAAATTATTTCTGACAGTTTAGGACTTGATTCCGTTGTTGTACCATTGTGCCAGAGGAGCTAAGTTGTCGACTTCGGTCTTTGTCCTGGAGCTTTAAGCAGTCTTTTAGGCATCCTGGGCCCAAGCCATGGAGTGCTTTGAAGATAAAGACTGAGACCTTGAACTTAATTAAAAATTCTGTGGGGAGCAGAGGACAGGTGTGATGTGTTCATGGTAGCTTGCACGCTGAGGAGACACGCTGCAGTGTATTGTACTAGCTGGAGTTTTCTAAGTGCTGATGGCTTCCTGCCCAAATATATTGCATTGCTATAGTCCAGCCGAGAGGTGACAAAGACATAAACTACTAAGGCCTGTGTCTGCCAGTATGGGATGGAATCTCCTAGCCAGCTGGAGATGGTAGAAAGCATTACTCATGGCTATTGTGATGTGGGAGTTCGGCATCAGCGAGGAATCTGAGAATACTCCTAGACTACGGACTGAACTGACCAGTTGTGGATGTGAACCTTCAACCACAGGGGAGTCAACATGGCTGCAAACTCTTCAGAATACTATCCTCTTACCACCAGCATCACCTGGTCTTCCTTGGGTTCTACTTCAGCCAGCTGTTCTTCATCCATAAGCTGATCTCCTCCAAGCACTGGGCCATCTTGGTGGTAGGGGTATGTGGTGAAAGATAGGTAGAGCTGTGTGTCATCTGCATATTGCTGGCTTGTGAATCCATGTTGTTTGACCTGTATACCTAGTGGTTGCATGTAGATGTTGAAAAGGACTGGAGAGAGAACTGATCCTTGTGGAACCCCATAAGTGAGGGGTCTAGAGGTGGTGCATTTTCCCATCACTACTTTTTGGGTGTGTCCCTCCAGGAAGGCTCAAACCATTTTAGCATGGTATTCTGGACCCCTGCCATCTCTCTCGGGCGAGACCGCTGTATTTCATGGTCAGCAGTGTTGAACACTGCAGAGAGATCCATTCTCATCCTCCTGGATGTCTGTTCTCTATCAGTTCCATAAAGCTGTTTCAGGTCCGTGTCCTGGCCTACACCCAGATTGTGCCAGGTCTAGAATGTCGGCTTCAGTTAGATGAGATGATAGGCGGCCTTTGACTAGCTCCTCTATGAGCTTGCTCATGAATGATGGGTTTGACACTAGGCGATAATTGGCTAGGCATTTACTTGATCTTGAAAAAATAAACCATGGTTAAAATGACCTTACCCCCACACTCCCGAAAGTCAATAAAAGAATATCACGTTTACCTAAACAATAACAAGAGGATGGGTATTATCCAGTGCCTTTCCTGGGCCAATAAAAATAGCTCTCTGAATTAATTGAAGCAGATATGGTGTTATACAGACTTTCACTGAGACAGTACCAAACAGTGAACTATTTTTCTACCTTTCAAACAAAGGGAAGCCTTATGCCTTCTGTTATTTACGCCAATTCACTTTGTTGCACTTATTTGTTTTATGAAAGATGAAAGCAAGCAAATGCTAACGAAGAAAAATAAATGTCTGCTATTCAGTTGAGCTGTTCATGAAGGTTAATATTTGCATTTGGAGTGGAATTTGGATACCAATTACACAGAAATATGATCAAGAGGAACATTTTCTTGGCTAGCTGCTTGCATCCTTACTTGACCAAAAAACTATTACAGGGCCAGACATTTATTCTTTAAATATGCCCTTTTTTGGGAGAATCCTTATGCTCCAGGCTAAAATATAAATCTTGGCAGCTTTTTCTTTCTCATTCTGTACATGCTGGGCTTTGTAGGGAACTAAAGGGGAAAAAATACTGGGGGAGATGGAAAGGATTATAGTGTGTGAAAGTGCATATAAATGAGCAGAGCGAGAGAACATGGGTCACCTCCTGAGAGCAAAAACCATCCTGCAGCTCTCTCTCATCTGATAGCCTTCTGTAGCACATCATACAAGCTGGGCTTGAGTCTGAGACTCCTTCCCTTCCGTAACTTCAGTGAGAATGGTGCATAGTGAACATATCTCTGGTTGTGGCCCAAGAGAGGGAGATAGAGCACAGCAGTCTACCTGACTGGCATGAAAGAACAGAACGTGCACTGTCTCCAGCATTTTTGAGGGGTAACTATTATTCTGCCCACTCACAGTCCTCCTGCTCTTTTGGATTCAGCAAGCTGCATTTCCCTCCTGTCTAAATCTAAAGAAAAAAGTACCGAGACTAAGGAACTGAGGTTCCCAATGATCCACTGATACTTCCCATCACCCAGAATTAGAATAACATGTGCATCATTATAAGGGAGTGCTTGTTTGAATATGGACGTTTTTGGCCAGATGGTACAGTATGATCTGTGATGCAGACATGTTTGTGAGAATCTCAGGGATGGAAAGTTTGCCTCATTTTCAAAGCTTACGCTTGGCAAGATGAGTGGGGTGGTTTTTTCAACAAACATTTGTTCTTTCTGTTGTTCCTGTATAACCCTTAAAAATGCTTAGTCCTTTTTCTTAATACTTCAGAAATTTAGTAGAAGTCTTAGCTATTAGAATAGATGCAGGCAACTCTCTTTGTGCTGTGTTTTGCAGTATGTGCTTATTGTAGGAAATTACCTAAAACTGAAAGAACAATTAACATACTTGTAACAATGTACTATCCTGATCCTGCAATGTGATGCATGCAGGCAAACCTCTGCTCCCACGTGGAACCCTTTTGATTTCCATTGGAGGATTGAAGCCAAAGTAAGCACTAAGTGCTGCTACCCTTACTCATACAAGCAGTATATTGAAGCCAAAGCAACTGCTCCATGCGAGTAAAGGATGGATCATGAATTTAAATCTTTGATACATTATTGAATCTTTTGTGCAGTGTATGAATTATTTTCAACTTATCTGCTTTTTAAATAGCACCAGAACAGTACAGCTAATATGAATGATTGACCAAAGGATTTTTTTTTTTTACAGTAAAAGCATGACAATTTAAAACCTCTTTCCATTTAAAACATGGTTTTGATATATTTTCATGATTATATCATTTATTTCAAAGATGAGTCAGCTCCCTACTTGGATTCAGCTTTTAGCTCCTAAAACCAGTGGAATCTTATGTTGGTTAAAATCATACATGGCTTACTATTAGAGCTATATATCAAAATGAACACAGAGTGCCAACTTTCTTTGGAATAGCAACACTGAATTAATGTTCTGGAAGTCTACAGATTATATCATTTTTTTTTTTTTATCATGACGGGAGTTGGCTTTCAGATCTTTTTGTTAAAATACAAAATAATCTTTCTTGTACATTTCTTTAAAGCTCACAGAGGTGCACATTTTAAAGGGACTATCTCACTTTATTTTGTTTTATCTATTGCATGAGGCAAAAAATTACAAAATACACAAAGGGCCTAATTCAGCAATTAAAGCACATGCTGAACTTTGACTTCCATGTGTCTATTCCAGTGTTTAAAATAAGCACTTTGCTGGATTGGGGCCATAATGTGAAAACTGAACCTGTTTTAAAAAAAGGACTTTTTCCTTCCCCATCTGAAGACACTCCTCTCCCACTCCACAATATTTAGAACTGATCAGGAATTTTCCTTTAGAATGATTATTAGGCTTGATTTTATATTTTCTTGTTGTAGAGACATACCGAAAACAAAGCCTGGTGCAATTGAGACCTGGTCTACACCACGCTAAAATTTAGGTAGGCCTGTTTACATTGCTCAGAGGTGTGAACGGTTCCTAACCTCTGGTGTAGGAACTGCTAGATTGATGGAAGAACCTAGCTACTGCCTCTTGAGGGGGTAGGTTTACGACAGTGATAGAAACCGTCTCTCTGCCTACACCATAGGGCAGGGGTGGGCAAACTTTTTGGCCTGAGGGCAACATCTGGGTATGGAAATTGTATGGCGGGCCATGAACGCTCATGAAATTGGGGGTTAGGGTGCAGGAGGGCTCCGGCTGGGGATGCGTGCTCTGGGGTGGGGCTGGGCATGAGGGGTTGGAGGTGTAGGAAGGTGCTTAGGGCTGGGACTGAGAGGTTTGGAGGGCGGGAGGGATATCCGGGTTGGGGGGCAGGCTCTGGGGGGCGCTTACCTCAAGCAGCTCCCAGAAGCAGTGGCATGTCTCCCTTCCGGTTCCTACATGGAGGAGGCACAGTCAGACAGCTCTGCGCGCTGCCCTGTCCACAGGTGCTGCCCCTGCAGCTCCCATTGGCTGTGGTTCTCTGTCCAATGGGAGCTGCGGGGCAGCGCTTGGGGCAGGGGCAGCGTGTGGAGCCCCCTGGCTGCCCCTACACATAGGAGCCAGAGGGGGGACATCCCGCTGCTTCCGGGAGCTGCGTGGAATGGGGAAAGCCCCAGACTCCACTCCCCAGCTGGAGCGCCAGAGCGGGGCAAGCACTGGAACAGGGCAAGCCTCAGACTCCGCTCCCCGGCGGGTGCTCGAGGGCTGGATTAAAACACCTGGAGGACCAGATGCGGCCCCCGGGCCGTAGTTTGCCCACCACTGCCATAGGGGCATAGCCACAACTGTGGCGCTGTAATGCTTGTAATGTAAACATACCATAAGACAACACTCCCTAAACCTCTGGACTCCCATTTCTGATGATCATTTGTATTTACTGTATGCGGCCTAGGGGAGGCATGTTCTGTCTGAGTGATGTGCTCTGATACGTGTGTGTTAATCCTCATATATTCCACCTTTCTATTAAAAGGAAGCTCTATGCAGGTTGGTGATTTGCCTGGAGAAGGGATAGGGCAGGGAAGGAATGGGATGGAACATGATGGCTCTATCTGAAGGAGTGGTGGAATTGGCTTTGAAAGGAACAGGTGGGATATGGCCCTTTATGCAAGGGTGGGGCATTGCTTATGAAAGGGACAAAGGAGGGGGAAAGCCAAAAGATGGCGCATGATTATAAAAACATATAAAGACATTGTTAGAAATATTTCTATATACTAACATGTTTTGTGTTCACATTTTATGTCTGTACAGGTTAGTGATGTCTGCCCATAGGTTAATTTCCAACCGAACATCTCAGCAGGCTTTGTCTAACTCTGATTACACTTGGGAGTATGAGTACTATGAGTACGGACCAGTTTCCTTCGAAGGACTGAAAGCTCATAAATGTAAGTCCTATCTGGCAGTTCTGTATTCTGTGCTTTGAAGTTCCTGTATTCTTAATGGGTAGCTTTTCAAAAATCTTTTTCTGTGAATTGATTATCCCACACACAGCTCCTTGAATTAATAGCTTCATTGATTTCTCTTTGTTGAAGTATTTTTTTTTCTTATGCGTATCAGGAGCTTGGGATATCCTGGATACCAGTTCTTTGGTTCAAATAGAAATTTCCCCATGCTTTATGATCCACTGCAACATCCAGTTGTTTTCTGGAGAAAAAAAAAGTTCACTGATAAGAAAAGAAACATGGCTGCTTTGTTCTTGTTAAAATATATCTGAAAAACTATTAAGGTTTAAAACCAATTTAGAAAATTCTTTCAGGTGAGACCTTTATCATTGTATGTTTGCTAATAGTGGTGAGCATTAAAACAAGTATATGTAAATAAGAAAAGATCAAACAAGTGTGTATGGGTCTCAAGGGTTCAGGGGATGGAAATAGAATACAGAGATCTGGCTTACTGATAGTGATGGATGTTTCCCTCTGAAAGCTATTTGGTGGCTTGTGTCAAAGATACTGGCAGTGTCAGCTTGTTTCTGTTCTCCATGTCAGCATCATAATCTGCACTGCTTGTTATAAATCAATTATATAAAACAATTAGAGGGAACTTTTTAAATTTTAGAACCAGTTTATAGTGTACAAACCATAGGTTTGTATTTAGTCATTAGTCAGAAGGATCAAATTCACTATAAACTATTGTAAATGTAATTTAAGTAGTGGGGGAAAAGGAGAACAGCCCGTTCCAGACAGCATGCTGAATCAATATGAAATGTCATGTATTTCATATTTATGCAGTTTTAATCAGAATGGAATCAATGTCCTATGTGTTCTATAGTCTTCTTGTATAACCTATTTTGAAACATTATTTGATAAATAGGAATATATCAATGTAAGGAGCTGTATAGTAGGCTATTGCAGAGATCTGTATTAGGTTTGTTATTATTTAACATCTTGATCTGGAGTGGGCTAAACAAAATTCTTAGTCCCATATTATACTGATGTGAGAGTTGTCAACCAGCAATTCAAACAAAAAAAAATCATATAAAGGTGTAGCGGAGAGGTTAGAAATAAAATGAGTTTCAACTTGAACAAATACAAGGTAGTACAGCTGGGAAACATACAAAATCTAGTCAGTGGACTTGATTCTGGTTTTACAGAATCTGACTAATGCATGGTCATACTGTAATTCTCAATGACTCTGACACAGCTGTGTAGAGAAAAGTCCTAGAGGCTTAAAGTCCTACCTACCTGTCTTGCATGAAGGTTTTAATGGGAACTCATCTGTATTCAGTAGAATTCACCCTCTGGCCAGGAAATCAGCTGCAAGACAGGTGGAATGTTAAGGCTACAGGACTGTATTACAGAGGTAAAATATGCACTAGGTTCTTGCCCACTGCAGGAAAAGCTTCAGAATGGGCATACCCATGTGCTACAAAAGCAACATTAATGTGGGTGCACAGACATAGAGACTGTCCAGTTTGACCAATGTACATGGCAGAGGGGCATTGCTTGCACATGATGGCATATATCACATATATGGGTGGGTACAACTACAATACCCACCTGCTGAAGTGAAGAAACAGATTGACAGAGTACCCAGAAGTCACCTACTATAGGACAGGCCCAACAAAGAAAATAACAGAACGCCACTAGCAGTCACCTTCAGCCCCCAACTAGAACCTCTCCAACGCATTATCAAGGATCTACAACCTATCCTGAAGGACGACCCATCACTCTCACAAGTCTTGGGAGACAGGCCAGTCGTTGTCTACAGACAGCCCCCCAACCTGAAGCAAATACTCGCCAGCAACTACATACCACACAACAGAACCACTAACCCAGGAACCTGTCCTTGCAACAAAGCCCGTTGCCAACTGTGCCCATATATCTATTCAGGGGACACCATCACAGGGCCTAATAACATCAGCCACACTGTCAGAGGCTCATTCACCTGCACATCTACCAATGTGATATTTGCCATCATGTGCAAGCAATGCCCCTCTGCCATGTACATTGGTCAGACTGGACAGTCTCTACGTAAAAGAATAAATGGACACAAATCAGATGTCAAGAATTATAACATTCATAAACCAGTCGGAGAACACTTCAGTCTCTCTGGTCACGCGATTACAGACATGAAAGTTGCGATATTACAACAGAAAAACTTCAAAACCAGAGTCCAGCGAGAGACTGCTGAATTGGAATTCATTTGCAAATTGGATACATTTAACTTAGGCTTGAATAGAGACTGGGAGTGGCTAAGTCATTATGCAAGGTAACCTATTTCCCCTTGTTTTTTCCTACCACCACCACCCCCCCGTTCCTCAGACGTACTTATTAAACCCTGGATTTGTGCTGGAAATGGCCCACCTTGATTATCATACACACTGTAAGGAGAGTGATCACTTTAGATAAGCTATTACCAGCAGGAGAGTGGGGTGGGGGAGAAAAACACCAATTTTTTCATGGTCTGTGTGTATAAAAACATCATCACTGCATTTTCCACTTTTATGCATCCGATGAAGTGAGCTGTGGCTCACGAAAGCTTATGCTCAAATAAATTGGTTAGTCTCTAAGGTGCCACAAGTACTTCTTTTCTTTTTGCGAATACAGACTAACACGGCTGCTACTCTGAAACTTGACAAAAGTAGGTTCTTAAAGATATCTCACTTTAATCATGTTCTCCCTAATTTGTGTTCCATTCAGCCAGAGATTGAACCCGGAGGTACTGATTTTGAAGATTTGCTACATTATCACATTTAGTCACATATTAGACCAAAGTAAAAGAGGAAAGATATATCCGATAGTTGCCTCTGGGTCTCATAAAGTCTAGCAGCACTGACCTTTGCTGAACTCTAAACTAATTATCATGACTGACATGGCAAACCAGCTGGTTCCACTGTCAGATATTTTATGGAGTTCTTGGGTAACTAATTCAGCTAAAGTTAAATTAACTTTCAGTTGCCATAGGCACCTGTCTTTAGTGTGCATCAAAGCAACCCAGTGTTTTGATAATACCAAATGTATAAATAGGACCCTGTGGCCCTGATTCAGTTGGGATGGTAATGGATGAAATTTCTTTGAAATACTGGTGAAAAGTGGGCACAACTCCACTGACTTCAGTGGAATTGCATCCACTTTCACCAATGCTGAATTTTGTCCACTGACACCTGAAGGTACTTTTGAGTGACTAAGGGCTGAAGGATCTTCCCTGTCCTTTGTAGCCCTTCACTTTAGTTGATATTGGAAGCATGGCAGGACTGTGTGAACGCAACAGTTTGACAAGAGTCCTCATTGCACTAGAGTTAACTCTACTCCTTCTCTCCCTTGCCCTGAATAGGGCTTCAGGAGAGAGAGAAGTGGAAAGGCATGATGATGATGGTTCTATACTCAAGTGGTTTGTGAGCCCTAACCTGAGGAAGCGTTTGGTTGTGTATGTGTTTGATAATGGTAACTTGATTTATGCTGATAAAGATTTGCTCCTGCAGTTTCATTTGTGGTGAGTCATCTAGTTTACAAGCAATTTATTAAGATTATATTTAGGTTTTATTTACTTTTCAGCGGTTTCCTCCAGCTCTTACTAGAGGCGGGACCCAATCTATGAACCTGAACTTTTCATAGGTGCTTCCATTCTAACCTCCTTTTTCAAAGAATTAACTTTCACGTTTCAGCATGAAATCTTCCCAGTGTTGGTCTCTGCCCAAAGGTGGATTTATATGGAAAGTTCAAACACCAACCACTCCCCTACTCCCCCCCCCCCCCCCAAAAAACAAAACAAAACAAAGCAACAAAAAACACCCCAGCCTTTTTTAAATAACCAAAGGTGGTGCTGCAGGATGTCCCAGTTAATGGGAGTAGTTTTCAGAGTTACCACTGCCTTAAGAAGAATTAGAGAGCGGACTGGATTAATGCTTCCCCTGGCACCTGTCCTCTTTCCTCATTAGTTTATTAATAGTGATGGCTGTTGGAGCTGGTTACAATGAGCTAGTTATCTCTTGGTGAAGGGGGAGACACATCTTGGGAACAGTTATATATTGAATTCATACTAATGTGCTTGATTCCAAACAATGATCATAGCCAAATTAATCTAGAAACCTTGACATTATTAGCAGATAGGCTATACTTGAATAACCTAGAGCATTACACTATGAAAAATGGATGCCAACTGTGGTATGTCTGCCAATTTGCTTACCTGTGGTCTAAAACAATATGGAATTAAACATTAATTCTTTGCACGGAATATATTAACACAAGTCATGATCACCCTCATGCCAGGTAGCTGTTAATAACTAATAACAGTGGATACTACTACTAATGTT
Source organism: Natator depressus (assembly GCF_965152275.1). NCBI lineage: Eukaryota > Metazoa > Chordata > Testudines > Cheloniidae > Natator > Natator depressus. Next base: position 66,479,324 of record NC_134236.1, read on the forward strand.
CTTGCAAATGGTTTAATGGAATCTGTTTAATGCTGATAAGGAATATGTCCTCTTTCAAGGTAGTAGCAGTTAGGCAGAAATTGTGGGAGGTAACCATGGTGTGATTAAATCTTTGCCAGTTCCTTTTGTAGGGCGTGCTGTTTTCTCTTATAACCTCCAGTGACGGTGCTTTTAAGCTCTCAAACATACTCAATCCCATTATTTCCCTCCTTCCCCTCAAAAAAATCTGTTAATTTGATGACTGCCAAATTTATCAGCCTTTTTAACTAAGATGTCCGTCTTGCAGTTCCCTTTTAATGCAAGCTACCTTATGACTCCTTAATGCAGGCAGAACTTAACCCTTGAGTCAGGGGTACAAAAATGTGAAACCGTAAACAAAAGGAGTATATATTTTAATTAAAGATGAGCCCCAGGACAAAAGCCTGGATCTCAGAACACCTGCACGTTAGTAGGTGGTGAAGTGGGAATTCTAACCAACACCCAAATATCAGTAGCCCCATCTCTGTAATGAACTGGGTTGGAACCCTTCTGAGCATTATGGGTTTCAGAGCCAGCTCTGAACCTTGCAGCCTGGACTTGTCTCTAATTTTAATTTCCTAGTTCGTAGCATATGTATCTGTCAGTTGGTTCGGACTTTCTGCTACAAATTATTAAAAGATGCTAAGTGACCAGGCTTTCTCACACTCCTTAAAATATAGGGCCAAATTCAACTTTTGGTATATCAGTGCAACCCCAGTGAATTCACTGAGGTTACACTGGTGCAACTGAACGCAGAATTTGGCCATTAGTCACTTAAATTGTGTATATGTGGTTCATGGTGTCAAGAGGTAGCAGTCAGTGGAGGAGCACTGTGCCTTCTGGCAGATGCAGATAAAGAAGCAAATTTGGAACAACCCTTCATTCTCTCTGCATCTTGAGATTTGTGGGTGAAGTCTTCTCAGTGGAATTCTACAGCATTTAAGGTGTTATGAGAGTGTAAAGGGATGTAAGGGAAGGCAGGTAAGGGTAGTGGCTATGATATACTTGAATTCTTCTTTTTGTGTGATTGAGGGGGAGGTCCTCCATTTTTAAAATGGCTTAGCTGGCATATGTGTGGTGTAGCTGGGGGGGTAGAAAAGGGGAGAATATCTAGTAAAACAGGAAAAATCCTATCCCATAGTGATAATGCAATTGAAAGCCCTGCAGGCTTCATAGAGCAATTATTTAGTATTTCATTACTTTTCACTACTCCCAGTTGGGTGAAAGGAACAATGTATTTTTTTTCAACTACCAATTAAATTTGTAAAGTGTATGTAGAAATCCTCCAGGCAACTGGCGCCAGTATTTTAACCACTGTGCAGCTTTAGGTTTCCATAAATATTCATCACTTTCTGAAAGGCAATTCAGTTTGAAATCACTTTTATATGAAGTCATGCTTGTACTGTTAATGCTTTGTCTGTTTTCCTTCTTTTTTCCCCTCTGTATTTAAAATCTACGGAACTGGAGTCTGGTTATAGTGCCACTCATTAGGGGGATATTAACAGCTGCAAGAGCTGAAGATTTTTTGTGTGTGTATGTGCATGTGCTGCGGCCTTTGAGCTAGGTCCAATATTCATTAAAGTCAGTGAAGAGACTCCCATTGACTTCAGTAGTCACAGGATCAGTCTCTTCGTGACTATAGGAATAAGGTTGTTGACAAAGTTGTGGTGTCTTCCTGGTATGTTTGTTTTCTACTGAATTCTAGTGATCCTGGGCTGGCAGAATGGGCTGCGGTACCCATTTCAGTTTGCACAAGTTATAACAGTCCAAAGCCTGCCTTGAGGATCTGGGAGGGAGAGAAATGTAGTAGAACGCCTAATATGCCTCACACTGAGCCAAGCAGTGCTGAGGGGTACCTCAGGATCTAGCCATGGCCACTAACTATCATTGAGGCCAAGAGCTTAGTAGTATTCCAAAAAGGCTTTAAACATTTATATGGTTGACAACTTCTGTTACATTAGAAAGGAAGAAACAAACCTTTATGCTTCAGGCCATAGGCCATCCCCTAATGGGACAGGTTATCGTTCACTGTCAGTTTCTTGCACCTTCCTCTGAAACATCTGGTTCTGGACACTGTTAGAGGGAATATTGAAATAGGTGGACTTCTGACCTCACCTGGTATAGCAAATCCTATATTCCTATGACATCCAAACAAAACTTGGAGGACACTGGCTCTGTTTCTTGGGGAGATCCACAGTGATACTGACAGTAACACTTGTCTGCCCCGTCGTTGGCTTTGGAAAACATCTGGATCATCTAACTGAGACTCAAAGTGGCAGATCCACCACAGTGATTAAGTAGGCCACTTTAGAACAAGCTATTTTAAGAACACGATGTGGCTGTTCGAGCTGAACGTTCTTGAGTGTATGTGGATCAATGTCCCAACTAACAAAGCCCAGGAGAGGGTACTAGTGTGGGGTTTGTTACAGATCATCAGATCAAACCAGAGAACACTGAGTTACTCCGTAAGTACTTGTGTGGGAAGAAAAATGGTGGTGTTATGGGGGACTTCAGTTTGAGAGACATCCGTGCTTGGATGCAGTCAGTAGTAAAACATAATTAGAGTTTCTAAAAATTATAGATGATGATTTTCACATAAGGTACTGCATCAAAGACAAGGTGACTCTAATTGAATTAGTCAGTGTTTCTGCATTCAGTGCTGTGCATGCTTGATGTATCTGATGCCGAATTAGTCATTTTTATATCCATTGGCTTTTTCCAGAGACATAGTGCCCGGTACATTGACCGGTCAGGATGTTGAATGTGTCTTGTAATAAGAAACAAAGCCTTTCTGAACTCTGAGTCATGACACATTATGTGGAATGGAACCTGTTTACAAGCGAAGGTGGAACACTAATCAATTTATTACTTCTCTCCTGCAGATTCCATTGTGATTGGATTTTGGGTCGGTCTGGCAGTTTTTGTCATTTTCATGTTCTTTGTGCTGACCTTGCTGACGAAGACAGGAGCACCGCACCAAGAGTGAGTCTGATCAGAGTGCGACAGCAATGTGATGTGCTGATCAAATGTTTTTCCTATTACAGTGATGGTCCCTTCTATTGAGTTATTTGTAAAGGGGACACTGTCAAGGCTAAACTGCCCAGAATTTTACCTACTATAAAAAAAGGAGATTTTTTTTTTTAAATACTTTTCAGCTGATACTAAAATGTTTGCCTATTCAGAAGTCAGAGCAGCATAATTTCTAACATCAATCATCTTTTGCGGAACAGACGACAAATCCAGGGTGCTTGTTTCTATGCCGTCCCAGGATGTGTTTTGTCAGTGCAGATATTATACCACCCTTCTACTCTTCCTGCTTATTTTGTTCTTGTGACCAGGTTGATGGCACCAAAATATTCGAGAAGCTTTGTTTTCAGAACTCATTTGAGAGAGCACTTCTGTATAGTATGTTTTAATACCCCACCTGCTTAGGAAAATCAGTATGCAGTAGAGAGGAAGGACAGCATAATGGGCATACGTGCACACATTCAGCCTAAAAGAAAGATGGTAGGCTCCAGTTTAGGCCTCCGAACCTTGATGACGTTCCTTTAGAGGTACATCTACACTGCACGCTGCCCAGCCTTTTGTTCTATCCCCCTGTTTGCCAGAGGCTGGGAATGGGTGACAGGGGAATGGATCAATTGATGATTACCGGTTCTGTTTATTCCCTCTGGGGCACCTGGCACTGGCCACTGTCAGAAGACAGGATACTGGGCTAGATAGACCTTTGGTCTGACCCAGTAGGGCCATTCTTATGTTGAGACTGGCAGGGGGGAAAAGGGTAGTGGCTTCTTTAAGAGTTCCCCATCACCTGAGAGTTGGAGGATGGAAAGGCATCACTTGAGCTGGTGGGTGGGCCCATGGGGCTCAGGTAACTCATTGGTCCTTGTGCACCTGTGGGCGGAGATCTAAATCCTGTCCCTCCAGTCCTGAGTCTCCGCTCATACCTGGATGCAAGTGTCCTGAGCAGTTACTCATTCTTTAGGGGGTCCAGTTCCCTGATAAACTGAAAGTGGGCTTAGGAGAAGGCATCCCCTAAAGAAGCCGGATAATGGGATTGAGGCTTCTAATATTTAGAGACAACCCCCTTTCCCCAGGCCCTTAACTCTCATATGAGGGGAGGGCAATGGAGTCTCAGTAACTGGCTTGGACCAGCTTTGGAGTGGAGGGGGACTGATGGCAGCCCTGTCAGGTTGAAATGATTAAGGAAGGGTAAAGCCTGGAAGCATGAGTTATTGTTGGATAGTTCCCAGATGAGTTGTTAAAGTTGCAGCCTAGTTAAACCACATCCAAACATGGGGCAATGGGCTAAGGAGTGTCAATGTTTCATTTATAACACAAACAGGAGACACTTTGATCTAGAAAAGAGAAGATGTTTTAATCCTGTTTATTTTTAAAATAATTATTTCAACTATTGTCAGTAGGTTATTCCTGGGGGAATTCTGCCCACTGCAGAATTTTGCAGAAATTAATGTTGTGCGCACAGAATTTCCTTTCCCTCACAGAAATGGGCTACAGTGCTGCTAGCTGCCACTAGGGGCCGCTGGACCCAGCAGAGCCCAGCTTGCACATAGAAGACACTGCTGGGGGGATGGGAAGAGAGCTAGAGGGTTCAGTTGGCAGCTTCAGTTCCCAACACGCCCTGAGGGGAGGAGAGGGCAGCGCATAGGAAACTCTGAAAGACTGGGACCCAGCATCAGGCTGTTCCTCCCTCTGGATCCTTGGGCTCTGGGGTGGGAGAGGGTGGGTATCTGGGCAAGGGGGGGGCCTTGCCTGGGTTCTGGGGGGAAGAGGGTGCAGGTATCTGGGCCGGCTGGGCTCTGGGGGAGGGAAGGGGCAGAGAAATAGGAACTGGGTTGTCATAGGTGTTTCTTTAACTCTCTACTCCTGGGGGAAGTTTTGCGTGTCTGCATTGTTACAGACATACTTGCTGACAGGTATTTTGAAATAAATTACCAAAATAATTGCACCTGGCGTGATTATGTAGTATTATTTAGACAAAATTTGCAGAATTTTAAAATATTGTGCACAGAATTTTTAATTTTTTGGCACAGAATGCTCAGAGGAGTAGTAGGAGTAGTGCATATTATGTCTAGATTTCCAGGCTCCATTGTAGCTCATTTAAAAATGGCCTTAGGAAAACTAATATATGTACCTCATGAGTCTGTTTTTGTAACCTGTACTTACAAATTGTTGACTAATATAATTTAGCAAGGCAGACTAATATAAACAGAAAAAAGAGAATCTGTATCAATCATTGTAGCCTGTATTGTGCCAAATAGTGCAAAGCTTGGGAGCTGTTAAACATCTAAGCCTTTTTTGTTTTAAATTTCCCAGGAATTTATCAGTTTTTATTCAAAAATTTAAAAAGCATGAGCAAATTGGTTTAAAAACTGAAAACAATGGGTAGCGACAGTGTTCTCTGTATGTGGCAGTTGAGGAAACCTTCCACTGCCTGCAGTAGTTGGGTTGTCTCAGCTATGCGGGCCCAATTCCTTGCCTGTCTCATTCCACCAGCCCCCATGTAGGGGAAATGAACGGGGCCTCCTGAGGGGCTGGGGTCAGGAGGGGAGTAGAAGGCTATATCCTGTGATTATTCGCCCCACCAGATACAGCCCTCTCCTGACTCCATCCCTTCAGCTCAGCCCAAGCTGTTTCTCCTTCAAAAATTTCCCAGGTCCCAAAAATGGAAGGGAGGGGAGGGGAGGAGGAATCAGTAAAACCTGAACAATGGCTTTTTCAAAAACTTGGGAATTTTGGGGGGGAAATGGTAAATATCAATAACAAAGGGCCTTAATATAGTAAAGCCTGAGTGTGTTGTGGTTTTTGTAACTGTATATTCTCCTCTTCACAAAATTTAACTTCCTCTGTGCAAATCTATTAAAATCTATTAAAACACGCTTACTGGTTTTGTAAAGCAGAGGATATTATTGTAATGGAAATTCTACTAATAGAATACTCTATAAAATGACAATGTTTTTTGCTCTCGGGCAAACTTTTCTAATCCTACTGAATCTGATATACCTTGTGTTTTATACCATATTGATCTTCGCTGTGTAACATAGGGTTTAAACGTTATGCTGCTTATTTATCAGTATTGACACATCATATAAAAGCCTTATTGAATAAGATGGTTTTCTACTACTCTTTAGGTACCCAAATTAACCAAAGTTTGACACCTGAAATCTGTATTTATGCACCTATGTATAAGCGATGAGACTCTTCTCCCTGCCCCACCCCCAGACATATGGTGTACCCAGTGCTCCAGGAATTTAGTGGGAATCACTCTTGCTCAACAATTCTTAAAATTTAGATGCATAAATGTAGATTTAGTTGTCTAACCTTCACCATCTAAACTTCAGCCCAAGTTTGGGAAAGCTGAGCTTGATCTTTTTCTGCACCAGAGACTTATTCTTAACAGGTTGTTTTATTTATTTTTTTTATTTATTTTTAGGGGAAATGTGTGGAGTGTTTTAAAAGACGTTTTTGAGGTGCACTGTATCAATTGCTCCACTTGCTTACACTACGGTGACAATTTGTTCAATATCTTTTAAAGTCCTAAGATCATGGGTTGGACAGGTGTCTGTTGTAGAAATGAAGGTGGTGATACACAGAAAAGGGGAGCAAAGTACCAGATGGCAGAATGAAACATTTAGAGTTAACTGCTGTATGGTCTGGGGCCCAGATCCTTAAAGGGTCTTATGTGCCTAATTGCCTCTTCAGGCACCTAAATTCATCATTAAGCGCCACTGACATTTTCAAAACCACCGTTCAGCTACTGCTGCTGCCTAAACTGATAGGTGCCTAAGTCCCCAAGACATCTTTGTTTCTGCCAGCAGGCACATGCAAAGCCACCTAAGTCCTGACACCACCCTACAGCTAATGAGCTGCTCAAATCAAAGCCCCAGAGACCCCCGAAGTGGAATTGTCAAACTAGGTGGGGGAACACCTATCTTGCAAGGAGAGCCCAATCCTGTAGGCATACTCTGAGCATGCCTAAAGCCTGACACCAGTTAGGCTCTGCAGTCAGGCCACCGACAGGTGGGGAGACAGAACTTGCACCCACACAAGACAGCTGTGGACACAGGGAAACAGGCGAGCAGGAGAGGGGTATAAAGCAGTAGACAGTGACAGATAGTTTTGGCTGCTAGGTTATGGGTTACCTAACCTAAGTCACATTGACCATTTAGGTGCCTAACTCTAGAAGAGGGTTCCTGGCGGAGGATCCTGAGCAGAAGGAGGCACTTATCTCTGGCCCATCAGTCAGGTGCACCAGGTCAGCCTATGAGGTGCTTAAGCCTCTCTCCTCAGCATTTCACTCCTGGCTAGCTTAGGTAGCTCTCCTCTCAGCTTTCTGGCTTCTGAGGATCCCTTTCTTAGGCACTTAATGATCTCCATGCATATATGGAGAGCCCGGGTGCCTACTTGGGGCTGAGGATTCCACTAGGTGGCAAGCTGCCTAGAGGTGAGATGTCACAACACTGAGTAGAGAAATGGCTAAATACCTAATGAGCATTAGTCTCATTGAGCCTTAGTTCCCCATCTGTTAAATGGAGAGAATAGTACTTCCACAGGGGTGTTGTGAGGATAAATGCATTAAAGATTGTGATATGTTCAGATCCTACGGTGATGGTGGCCATATAAGCACCATAGATAGCACTGCATCTGAAATACAGTCAAATAATGTCATACTTTGAAGATACCTTAGAGATGGTAAGTTCTTGAGTCACACAGTACATTCTCAATACCTTTGTTCATTCCAGCATAAATTGATTTCCTCTGTGGGTCTTCAGTCATTTCCCTTAGGATATGCCTCCACTGTCAGACTTCAGCACTAGAAAACTTCCTCTCCTATCCACTCTTCACCACCATCCTTTGTTCAGTTTCCTCCTATTACTCCTGGTTATACTCACCCACTTGAGCTGCTTTACAAATAAACTATTCCTTGTTGTTGTTCATTTGTTTTAGCTTGGCTCTGCAGGAGGGATTCATATATTCGTAACTCAGTCCTTCTAGCCTTTTAATCTTTGCTTTTCTTCCTTCCACTTTGTTCACATTCCCCCACATGGGGTGTCTAGAACTTGTACCTAGAGTTCTAGGCTTAGTCTCACTAGCTACATGTATGCAGCCTAAATTCATAGAGACATTTTCTCCCACTACATGGTATTGTAAATTTATATTTAACTCCTTTCCTCTTTCACTCTTCAAGGCTTTTTCATTCCACTTATTTCCCTCCTGTTGAATGTGTGTTGGATTATTTTCCTTCAGTTCTCGTCTGCATTATTTGTTGAAATATTTTATGTTCTGCCTAAATAATACTTCACCTTGAAATGCAAAATGAGAGGTGTGTTAGCTAACGCCCACCTTTAGAACTGCAGGTCTGTACATGACAGGCTTTGCCTTTCAATGAAGTCTTCAGGAATGTTTTGGTTTTATGGCAATAGTCTGTGCAGTATGAAGGTAGCTGACCAGTTCGAAGGAACTATGAGTTAGTTAGGATATAGCTCTCAGAAAATGTACTGGACAGCAATAGCATCTGAGAAGCAAAGATCATTATGATAATGATTAACTACTAGCTAAACTCAAATGTTAAAGCATTTAGGGTCAGTTTTTTAAAGATATTTGGGTACCTAAAGATGCAGCTAGGTGCCTTGTTGGATTTTCAAAAATGCCTAACTCCTATGGATTTGAATCCCAGGAGACTTCTATCTGCAACTGTAGGCACCTAACGTCCTTTTAAACTCTGATCCTTGGTGTCCATTTGTTACATCATTCAAATTTAATGAGTTTCACATGTTTATTTTAACAAAACTGACATTCATATGTGACATTCTGATTTCCAGTACTGATCTCAGCAGCGTGCCTGTAGTGCCTTTCATGTTCAGATAACCCTTTTATAATACTGTGACCAGAAAAAGAAAGTAGACTAGCAAAGAGTGCATTAACACCAGGAACCTTTTGTCTGTAGAATAATGAGATTCTATGGCCTAACTATATTTAGATTCATGCACAAGTCTGTGTAGACTGGAGCTATCTTGAGTTTAGAGTTCTCTTGGACACTCAATGGATGCTGTATCATTCCTTCTGCTGTCTTCCCTTGCTTTTCTGTGCTGAATTTCTGAGTCTCCTAGCTATTTATCCAGCCTTCATAGCTATCCTGCTGCTCTCCTGGCCTTTTATATTGTCCTCAGTTTGAAGCAATGGCTGAAATCCTGGCTCCATTGAAATCAATGGGAGTTTTGCCCTTGGCTTCGATGGAGCTGGGATTTCATCCAGAATCTGAGAAGTGTGAGCATCTTAACCACTGGGCTATAGAGTATTCTAGAGTTGGTCTCTCTGTGTTTCATGTTGAAGCTGTTCCACTTTGTTTAAATAATGAATATAGTCATTGGAACATTGAATTTGAGTCTCTGAGTGCCCTAACCATAGGGCTATAGAGAATTCTCACTCTGTCTGGCCCATATTTTTACATAATAGAACAACTTCATCAGGAGACAGGTGAGAGAGCAAGCTACCCCAGAATAACCCCAGTGGTTAGTTTACTCTCACTTGAAACTTGGGAGATGTGGGTCTAAATCCCTGCTCCATATCAGGCAGAAGGGGGATTTGAATCAAGGTCTTCAACATCCTAGGTGAGTGCTCTAACCACTGCGATAAGGTTATAATGGGGGGGCACCAGCCCCTCATTTTTTGTGGTGAGAAAGGGCTTAGGTGCCGAACTGCAGGAGAGGGTCTAGGGCTGTGAATACCAAGCAGAGAGAGGCATTTTCCTTCTGGTTCAGACATAGGCACCTAAGTCCTTTTGAGGGGTGGGACTAGGCACACCCCTCTTGTCATTTCCTTGGAGGAAGTCCCTTCGCTTTGGGTGTGGTGTGTTGTTGTTTTTTTTTAATGTCCTGGGAATGTATTGGTTTTTATTGGGAAAAAATTAGTAAAATAAAACAAACAAAAAAAAACAAAGTAAGGGCGGTGGGAGGGCAGTTGTGGCTGGGGAGAAGGGGCATGTACACACCAAGGGGCAGTTGAGGAAGCTTCTGCGCCAGTCCTGCAGGACCTATCCCCTTGCTCATCTCCCTCTCTCCACCCTTGGAGGGGGGTGAAAGACTGTTCCCCAGGAGTACTAGCCCCCCTGCTGGGCAAAGCCTCCTGCTAACCCTACTGGCCCTTATGCACGGCCCCATCTGCTTCCCTGTGAAAAATTCCCGGGTCTCGGAAAAGCCACAATTTCAGCAAGTATCAGCAACACCTGAATACTGGCTTTTTTAAAACCCTGGGAATTTTTCTGGGAAAATCAGTAAATACCAATAATGAAGGGCCTTACCTATTGCCTAGCTTACGTGGCTCACTGCTCAGCATGCTGGCCTTTGTGAATCCCATTCTTAGGCACCTGACTCCTCCCCAGGTATGGTTTGGAGAGCCAGTGCACCTAACTCGGGGCTGTGGATTCCACTAGGCAGCAAGGGCTCCTAAACATTAGGTATTGCAGTGCTGAGTATACGTCCCCTATCTAGATCTAGGCCCTTAGACTTCAGCTTCATAGATGCCTCCGCTGACCACCTGCTAGTCAAGTGATTACTAGTCACAAAAGAGACATGGAGGCAGTACCCATTCCATACATCCCACAGATGTCAGTTAATGCTTTGTAGAATGCTCTGAAAATGTTAAGTGCTGCTCTAATTATTACTGTTATTACTCATAATACTAAACGAGGAGTTATTTAGCAGTAGATTAAATGAAATGGGAGGATCAGGGTTTTCTAATACCTAGCATATTAAAGTGCAGTGTAGGAATGCTGGCATTAATGATCTGTTCCAGCACTACAACATCTATAGAAATAAACACCTACAAACATTTTACAACAGAAAAATATGAAGTAGATAGCTCATCTTTTAAACATGCCGTAGGTAAATGAATATTTTTGCATTTATTCCCAATTTTGATGCCTGCTGAAGTAACATTTGATGCTCAGAGGTTATCATTTTGAAGTCTAATAGCTATTTTTATTTCCATGGTTTATTTTAGTATATATAATTTTGCTTTTTTTCCCCTCTCCCCCAGCAATACAGAACCTTCTGAAAAAAGATTTCATGTGAGTAGCTTCGTGGCAGACTTTGGAAAACCTCTGGAGTCAGACAAGGTTTTTTCACGTCAAGTAGCTGAAGAGTCCAGGTCACTCTTTCACTTTTTCATTAATGAAGTGGAGCATTTGGACAAAGCAAAACAAAGCCATAAAGCCCTTGGTCTGGACAGTAATATTCACTTCCAGGAAGTAGCAAGGAGTAGTGGAAGGCTGGAGGAGGAGCTGAATTGCCTTACAAAATTTAACATCCCCAACTTCGTGAACACTGACCAGAGTTCTTCACTTGGTGAAGATGATCTGCTGATTTCAGAGCCCCCAATCATTTTAGAAAGCAAACCAGTTATCCAAGTCTCACGTCAGATCCTTAACTGAAAAACCTTGATTTCTAAAGCAGAGTGTCTTTATTGTTTCTGTGGTATCAGGAACTCTTATTCAGCTGCTAACATCAGACCTTTTGCCTATTTCAATAGAAGATATTTCTTATCTTATGCCTTGTGTTTTACTGTGAATATTGAACTGATTTCACTTTCGTATAAAGTGAAATACTTAATATTTTATGTCAAGACTTATTTTATGTCACTTTCAAGTGTTTCCTAAGATCAAAACCTTCTTTGGCATTGCTGTTGTTGCTTGCTATTTGTTTTATTTAACTAGCCATCATGCCCAGCTGCCTAGTGGTAGCAGAACACACTAACACGATACAAGAGTTGCAATGCACTTAACTCTGCTTTGTGGGGATTGCTGCAGCTGCACAGGGAGGAGTATCACTGGATTCTGAAAGGAGTGGTGTGGAACTGGTTGTCCAGGAGGACAGTAAACTCAAATCAAGACTGAATGGAGGAATAAAAAGAGGAAGCACCTTTTCGGGCCTCTGAATCTCCTCTCCTCCCCTGCCCCCTTTCAAAAGGCAGATTATTTTGAAACATAACCAACATAATAGAAATTTGCCTGCCATTAATCTGCACCCAAGACTCCTATCCGCTTTTAGAGGCTGCTGAAACCCCATGTATCAAAATTCTAGTGATGCTGTTTTGTATATTATATTCAGTGGCCATATTTAGTGTTTCAGAAAATTTCATATTCTTGCAGTTGTGGGTGGGTGACCTAGAATGAATGCGTTCTACGTACAATTAATAACATTGTTTAGTGGACTTGAGTGTCAGTGCAAGCCTTTAACATAGTGAGCACAGGATTTAATACAGAAACAATAGGAAACAGGGTAGAAAACATTCTTGTTTTGCTCACAGCACAGCAGATGTAGCCAGTTACTATAGTGTATGTTTGTAATGGATTTATACTTGCTGCTACTGTACTTGACTCAGGGCTTGGCTAAGCTTGCAAGTTAGAGCGCATTAAAGCAGCCCCAGGCACCCTAACTCCCGATGTGTCCACACTGGCAAGGCACGCAGAGCGCCTGGACTCTGCAACTGGAGTGCTCCTAGTAATCCACCTCCACAAGAAGCATAAAGTTCACTGTGCCCCAGCTGAAATGCCCGGGCGTCCGTGTGAAAGAGGTATTGCATTACGGTGCTGTGATTGGCCTCCAGAAACGTCCCATAATCCCCTGAAGTCAAGTGGCTACTCTTCTCATTGTTTTGAACTCTGCTACAGGAATGCGGCTATCCCCTTTCAAAGCTCAGTTTCTGACATCCGGCATGCTTATCTGCTCTGGGACAAAGCAAACCATTAGTGTGGAATGCTGCTGTTGTGAGAGTGTGTGCACGCGGGGGGGGGGGGGGGAAGGGTCTGCTGCTGTCTGAATGTACAAGACAGCATGCTGACTCTCTGACCCCCCCCCAAAACCCAATCTCTCTCCCTCCACATACACACAACACACTCCCTGTCACACTCAAACACCCCCCCGCCCCCATTTGAAAAGTACATTGCATCCACTTGCACACTGAGATAGCTACCACAATGCACTGCTCTTTGTGGCATTGCAAGAACTGCTAATGGGGCCACGCCAGTGCGCTTGCAGCTGTCAGTGTAAACACACGGCAGTGTTTTCCCTGCTGTGCTCTCCGAAGGCTGATTTAACTCCCAGCACTCTACCTCTGCAAGTGTAGCCATGCCCTCAGAGAAAGCAAGCAAGTGGCTGCACAGTACTTGCAACTGTAGTGCTCACGCATTCTGATATTTTTTTAGGTAACTGCAAAACCACTGAGACCTATCCTCTAACAAAATAAAGAGTTTGGGAGAGATTTAGTTCTATTGCAACATATTTTTTTTCTTCACCTTTTAAAAAAGACAGTTACTCACCTTTGTAACTGTTGATCTTCAAGATGTGTTGCTCATATCCATTCCAATTAGGTGTGTGCATGCCACGTGCACGATTGTTGGAAGATTTTTACCCCAGCAACACTCAGTGGGTCGGCTGAGGTGGCGCCTTCATGGTGCCGGATATATGCTCCAGCCGACCCAGCGCCCCCTCAGTTCCTTCTTGCCGGCTATTCCGACGGAGGGGAAGCGGGGCGGGTTTGGAATGGATATGAGCAACACATCTCGAAGAACAACAGTTACAAAGGTGAGTAACTGTCTTTTCTTCGAGTGCTTGCTCATATCGATTCCAATTAGGTGACTCCCAAGCCTTACCTAGGCGGTGGGGTTGGAGTGAGATGTCCCGAAGTGAAAGACCGCTGAATCAAATGCAGCATCACCCCTGGACTGCTGAATTATCGCAGTGGGCGGTGAAGGTATGCACCGATGACCAAGTCTCTGCCCTACTAATCTCCTGTATGGGTACATGTGCCAGGAAAGCAGAAGATGAAGCCTGAGCCCGTGTGGAGTGGGCGGTAAGGTGCGTAGTTGGGACACCAGCCAAGTCATAGCACACATGGGTGCATGATATGATCCAGGACGAGATGCACTGGGAGGAGACGGGAAGGCCCTTCATCTGGTCTGCTACAGAAACAGCTGCGATGTTTTCCTGAAAGGTTTCGTTTGCTCGATGTAGAAGGCGAGGGCCCTGCAAACATCCAGGGAGTGCAGCTGTTGTTCCCCTCGAGAGGCGTGCAGCTTTGAGTAGAAGATGGGGAGGAAGATGTCCTGGTTGAGATGGAAGGCAGACACCACCTTAGGGAGGAAGGCCAGGTGGAGTCGCAGCTGTACCTTGTCCTTGTGGAACACCGTATACGGTGGTTCCGATGTGAGTGCCCTGAGCTCAGACACACGCCTCGCCGAGGTGATAGCTACGAGGAAGCCTGTGTTCCAGGAAAGGTACAGGAGTGAGCATGGCCATCGGCTCGAACGGGGCAGCCATGAGTTTGGAGAGGACCAGGTTAAGATCCCACGTAGGGACCAGTTGTTGAATTCATGGGAACAGGCACTCCAACCCCTTGAGAAATCTGCTGACCATGGCATTGGAGAAGACTGAACGCCCGTTTTTGCCTAGGTGGAAAGCCGAAATAGCTGCAAGGTGCACTCTGATGGATAATATCGCCAAGCCCTGCTGTTTTAAGGACAGGAGGTAGTCCAAGATGATAGGTACTGATGCCTGTAACGGGGCCATATGACTCTGAGCGCACCAGCAGGAAAAACGCTTCCACTTGGCTAAGGACGTGGACCTGGTAGAGGCCACTGGCCTGCACCGTCGTCGCCCTGGTCCTGGGCGTGGTAGCCATCTTGTGAGCGTGACCACGTGGAGGTGGAGCGAGACCGCCAAGGCGGTGCCGTATGTGTCGGCGCAGAGTCCCCCAGTGCTGTACGGTGCCAGGGACCAGTGGCGTGATGCAGAACGGTACTGAGACATCGATCGGTGCCTGCAGTCTTATTGGTACTGGGAGCCTGATCTGGATCTCGATGGTGACCTCTGGTGAGATCGGCGCCGGGATCGGCTTCAGGTTGATTGTTGCTCTGGCCGGTACTGGGAGCCCGATCGGTACCGGCCATACCGCAATTCGGATCTCTGAGCCGGAGTGGCATCTCGAGTACAACTGGTGCCGAGCATGAGATCGGTGCCGGGACTGCGAGCGATGCCATGAAAGGTGCTGAGACCCAGATCGGGACCAGTGCAGTCCTGCTTCACTCGGCAACGGCGGTCATATCAGGGACGGTTTTCCCTTCAACGGCACTGCCCGCACTGGAGATGCCGCTGGCTGCAGGGGAGTCAGCTCTGTGAGCGCGATCAAGTCCCGCGCTGTTGCAAAGGTCTCCAGTGTGGAGGGCAGCCTCAGCTTGACCGCAGTGTGCACCGGGGAGCTTACATGCACCGGACTCGACAGCCCTTGTGGCGCTGGAGTAGATGGTGCAGGAGCTGTTACTTGTCCTGTGCGCTCCGGCAATGGACGCAGCTCCAACTGTGGTGTAGGAAGTGTCAGTGGCTGTCAAACCGACAAACGAGAAGCAGCCAGAACCTGCTTGGGCTGCTGCTACTTCTGGCCCGGAGATAGGGACCGGCGCCGTGGTGGAGGAGGTGCCGGGGAGACCTGGTGCCGCAAGTCTTTAGTAGAGTCCGAACGCGGTACCGGACCAATCGGTGTCGCAGGGGTACTCCGCACCGAAGACGCCGCCGAGTCTGGGTGCACGGACGAAGGGACTGGGCTAAGTGCCGCCTCCATAAGGAGCTGCTTCAGTCTAAAGTCCCGCTCCTTTTTGGTCCTTGGCTTGAAGGCTTTGCAAATGCGGCACTTGTCCGCTTGGTGGGATTCCCCCAGACAGCTTAGGCAAGAGTGTGAGGGTCTAGCATTGGCATTGGCTTCAGGCAAGCCGAGCAGGATTTGAAGCCCGGAGACCCAGGCATGGGCCCGGTACCGGGAGAGGGGAGAAGACCCTGTTCCACCCCACTAAGTAAACTAAATTTAACTATACTAAGAACTACTAACAACTATTAACAACTAATCACAAACTATTAACAGGTAATAAAGCGAATGCTAGGGAGAGTGGAGATCAGCTACGCTGCGCTCCACAGTTCCAATGACTGTCACGGGCGGTAAGAAGGAACTGAGGGGAAGCTGGGTCAGCTGGGGCATATATCCAGCGCCATGAAGGCGCCACTCCAGGGGGCGCCTCAGCCGACCCACTGAGCTTTGCTGGGGTAAAAATCTTCCGACGATCGTGCACACAATGCGCCCACACCTAATTGGAATTGATATAAGCAAGCACTCGAAGAAGAACTGGAAGAGGTATTGACTCTGAGGTGACAATTACTTACAGAAAACTAATAAATAGTTGAGGCCCAAATGGAAAACCCTGCCTAAATTTAAAATCTGTAGCATCCCAACACATTTTTATGATGGGATTAGGTGATTTTTTTAGGGAGATGTGATATTATACCATGGTTACCTCTGAGAATTATAGATAGTTTTGTAAATCATGTCAAATTGCCATCACAAATTTCTTGAAAAGTCAAAGTAATGCCTCTCTTTTAACATGTGTATAACAATGCATTAATTTCATTATGGCAAATCTACCTTACGTCTTCCCTCTGCTTGTTGTTTTGTCTATATGTGTAACTTATGATCTGCTTACACAATGATCATTTACCTGAGAAATCCATCAAAGATGATCTCTATTTCCCTCTATCAGTTGAGGAAGTTATGAAAGCAATGAAACAACAGAACTCTGGCAAAGCATCCGGAAAGGCTGGTATTCCAGCAGAACTTTATAAAGCAGCAGGCTCCAAGGCCATCAAGGTGTTCCATGACATCTTGAGTAGCATTTAGGAGGAGGAAATGCCACCAGACTTCAAAGATGCTATTATTGTATCATTGTTCAAAAACAAAGGCAGCAAAGCTGCTTATGGAGGCTACAAAGGCATTGCTCTCTGTACGGCAGGGAAAATACTAGCTCGCATTTTACTGAACAGACTCATTGCAGACATATCTGAGGAGAATCTGCCAGAAGTGCACTGTAGTTTCAGACCAGATCATAGTACTGTGGACATGATCTTTGTCGTAAGGCAGGTCCAAGAAAAGTGTTCAGAGCAGAACATGGACCTGAATGCAGTTTCCATCGATTTGATGAAAGCTTTTGATACAGTCAACAGAGAGGGTCTATGGGCTATTCTACATAAAATGGGCTGCCCAAGAAGGTTCATACAAATCATCCATCTGTTCCATGACCACATGACAGTGCAAGTGCTCCCCAGTGGTGACTTTTCTGATGCATTTGAAATCGCGAATGGAGTGAAGCAAGGCTGCGTACTTGCTCCAGTGCTGTTCATCTTGTTCTTTGACTGTGTCCTCAGCAACGCCACAAGGGACTTGGATCAGGGGATATCTTTCACTTCAGAGGGAGTTGTAGACCAAGAAGTCTATTCTTATCGCACAAAGAACCAGATACTCTCCATCTACTTCATGTTGCTTTCATAAGAATAACCTCAAATAGTGATGCAGTCTCTGAGAACTGCAATGTCAGTGGCTGGAGTAACTTTATTCACAAGTTGGAAACAACTCAAACTTTGGGGATGTACTGGTGTGAAAGATAAACCAGCCCACGCCAAAGGAGCTGCACTTGGACAACAACTATGCAGAATGTTGCCAGCAGTACACATGCTGACTGGGTGTAATTCAACCAGGAATCTGGCATGGTTTGCAAACTAAAGTTTATCAGGAAAAATCCACACAAATTTAGAAGCCTTGCCAATTTTGGCACTGTGTTGGAGATACTTGTGCTGATTTCAGCTGCGCAGGAACTTCTGATAACCCTTCTCTGACACAACGGCTAACTCAGTAGATGTAAATGGTGTGTGATACATACAGACCTGGAACAAGGCCCTCCCCACAATTTATGATAGTCTTGTGCAACATACCAAGCATGCAGATTACCAGACCTTTATCTGGAACGATGCCATGGAGGCTTGACCTGACATCTCTTCTCTCCCCCCATGGAAATAGCTGGCATCACAAGGCTGGACAGATTTCTCCAACACTAATGACACAGACACTTGCCACTGAAGCACTCCCGGAACTCATTACATGTAGATGTAAAAAGCCAAATGTGGAGGCAGCCGTAGTTGTTCAAGACAGAGCATGGCGTACACATTGACTTGCTTGTATACTGGTCGTGAAGACTGTTTGACACTGACAATTTTGTGATGAATATAATCTAAATGAGACCAACTACAGATTGTTCAGACTTAGACAAGTAGCATATGTCAAATATATTGAAAAAGATTAGATATGTATATACTGTCATATTGCCCATCACTGAGAGGAGTCCAGTGGCTATTAGTAGGGCCCTACCAAATTCACTGTCATGAAAAAGGTGTCACGGACTGTAAAATTTGGTCTCCTCCCCGTGAAATCTGGTCTCTTGTGTGTTTTTTACCCTCACTTCTGCGCTGCCTTCAGAGTTGGGTGGCCGGAGAGAGGCAGCTGTTGGCTGGGCTCCCAGCTCTGAATGCAGTGCCCTGCCAGCAGCACTGCAGATGTAAGGGTAGCAATACCATACCATGCCATCCTTCCTTCTGCACTGATGCTGGCAGTGGCTCTGCCTTCAGAGCTGGGCTCCCAGCCAGCAGCCGCCGCTCTCCAGCTGCCCATCTCTGAAGGTAGTGCTGCTGCTGGCGGCAGCACTGAAGTAAGGGTAGCAGTACAACCCCCCTAAAATAACCTTATGACCCCCCTCCCCCAACTCCTTTTGGGTCAGGATCCTTACAAATACAATACCCTAAAATTTCAAATATATATAACTGAAATAATGAAATTTAGGATTTTAAAAATCCTATGACACTGAAATTGACTAAAATGGACCACAAATTTAGTAGGGCCCTAGCTATTAGAGTTTTTGCTAGCATCATGGTGTGAAATAGTATACTCAGCTTGTAATATAATGAATAATCTCTGCATTTATCAACACAAAACACAAGGCCAACATTCTTTAAGTAATGAGCCTTATTAATTTGTGTCAAACTATTTGGATGACTAAATTTTTTTTTTTTGTATGTAGTGGTGGTGTAGCCATGTCAGTCCCAGGATATTAGCGAGACAAAGTGGGTGAGGTATTATCTTTTATTGGATCAACTTACATTGGAGACAAGTTTTCTGTTTGACCCTGTGTTTAGTTGACACACTGACTACCCTTTCCAGACCTGAAGAAGAGCTTTGTGTTGCTCAAAAGCTTGTCCCTCTCACCAGCAAAAGTTGGTCCAATAAAAGATATTTCCTCACCCATCTTGTCTTTCTAATTTTTTATTTTAATGGAAATTGTTTAAATCCCCTTTTATTCATTTTTTCTTTCCAACTTGTCTTGACAACTTAAGTACATTTTTGTGGACTTTTCACTTACACAAAAGGTTGTTTAGACATGGGTAAAAAATCTTGCATTGGCATCTCTTGCTACTACCTTATAACACCACATCCACTGTAGAAAGTACCGAAGGGACACATCTATCAAAATAAGTTGTTGCTTTCTGCAGGGGGGGGGAAGGGCCCTACATCCCCCCCAAATTTCTGTTGGCCCCCTGATGAAAAGTGGGTAGTGCTAGGGCCAGCCACAGGATTTCTTGGGCCCTAAGATGTTGGAAGAGAACATGGACAAAGTATGTCGTGTGTGCTCTAATCCTGTGCTGGAAGGTGTGGTGGTTTGGCAGTGAGCTCTTCCCTCCATCTCACTTGATAAAGGGGATATACTCTGTTTTGTGAAGCTTGTATTGGACGCAGAGGCTGCTTGTGTTCAAGGTCTACTGTGGATACTGCATTTATTTTGTACCAATGTAAACCGTTTTAAAAGATTTAATTAATTTTGTTTGAATTAAATCTGCAGCTGTTGGATCAAAACCTTTTGAACCTGGATTCTGCAGAGGTGGTGAGGAGCGTGTTACAATGACTGAAGGTCTGAGATCTTTGAAATATAGGCCATTTGTTGATTTTACAAAGTGGAATGGTGAAGGGTCAGACACAAAGGGAAGGCTGTTTAAGGTACCAACTAGTATTTGTTGAAAGGCTATTTCCTAATATTCCAAAATTCACCCCTGTATCAAACGATTGATTAGTGTAGTTGTGCTGCATTTGATGCATAATGTCTCTTGATACTAAACAAAAAGATTTTACAAACAGCTATCCCCCATTATGTCAAGTGAAATGCAGCTACCTCTGCAGTGAACTGTTGATAGCAGTTTAAGAAAGTGTAACAGCAGCTTAGATTAAGAAGTGAAAGATACCCACCCCCTTGAAACTGCTGGAGGTAAACTGCATGTAATAAGTGGTCCCTGAGTGGCATACTGACACGAACAAGTCAGTGGCTCTTTAATGATTATAAATTCTCCAGGTGCTCAATTTCAAGTCCTCCCCTCAAGCAGTGCCTGAACACCATGTGGAGCTGTTGGTTTAAAACTAAATAAAAAAAAAAATGTTACATCTTGAATTAACACCTCTGCATCTTGCACAGCCCTCCATTATCTGAATTCTGACCCAGCTACACCCTTTGCTGGGGGGCAGTCTGATCAAAATCGCAGCTCAAAGTCATAAGTGATATGTTGACAATACACGGCCATAGCAATGTCACTGTAGCTATGCTGTCATAAAGACATGGTTTGTGTGCAGCCTACGCTGCTGGAGGAAAGGTTTTTTCTGTTGGTATGGGAACACTACCTCCATCAGAGGACATGTTCATGGTGGTCAAGTGGTATAACTATGTAAATCAAGTGTATTTTTTTCCCCCATATTGCTAACATAGCTATGTTGATTTAATGCAGAAGTATAGACCAAGCCCATCCCTGTATAAATATTCATAACCAACTGCTGCCCTCACTTACAAATCCTTGGGGAGCAGTGCCTGCATAGGTTGGGGGCTGAATTCAGCCTCGAGCTGTGGTGTGCTTTTTGGGGAGGGGGGGGATGGGAGGAGAGGAGAGAGACAAGCGTATTATCTGCTTCAGATAAAATTAAGGATTCTAGCACAGAGAATATCAAGCCTTCATAATTTAATAAGTGCTAAGGTAGCTTTTGAGCTGGGAAGGAAGCGTTAAAACTTAGCTTCCAAAGTAATTTTCATTTTGCTTGGGAAAAAGATTTGCCATAGTATAAAAGAATTTGCCATGTCCACCTAATCAAATTTGCATCTCTGCAGCAAACCTGCAAAATAAGCAGTCTATGATGGACTGCATTAGTTGCTGAACAAGGTGTGGAGGAGCAAAACATTGACAGCAGTATTTGATTAACTGTCATTAAGCAATTAAACCATTTTCCTACCAATGAATTTAGTGTAGCCCTACCTAGAGCTTATCTGTCCTCTCACTGTATGACTGCTTGCCATGAAAGAGATTTAGTCATGGGCAGCAAGGGAATGTAATATTTTACATTCCAAATATATATTTTTTTAAAAGTAGTTTGCTGGTAGCTGTGATAAAAGACCAGAAAATTGCTGTAGACAGTCCAGTTAAGAGGGACCAAAACCAGGATAGGTTCTCTCTTCTGGGACCTGTTTCTGGACTCCCACAGGTGCCAGGATTATGCTTCTACTTCTCATTGGAGTGGAATTGTGCCAGCCAACTGCTCGCAGACTGGCTCTCTATCATCCCTCCCTGCCTGCCAACTGTGCTTACCTCGAAGGGCCAACGGGGCTTGGCCCTGCTGGAGTTGGAGTCTGTGGTCAGGAACAGTGGGTAGTGACACAGAAGCACTTTCTCCAAAGTGAAGTATGATTTATTTACCCAAATGGTACAGAGGATTTAGAGCAGTACATATGTGTATGTGGGCTCTGGTAGTCCCTGCAAGCCCTAAGGTAGCCATGCACATGTGTGTGCACTCCTCCCCCTCCAATTATGGTACAAAAAAATGCAAACTTGAAAATATCTGCCCAGCCTCTTATTTTATATAAAAAGAATAAATAAATAAAACTAGTGATTCAACTAACCAGCGTAGTCCCCTGTCAAAGATAAATCTTAAATTGTATGACTTTAGTTAGATTAAATAATTCTGTGTAGGAAGCCAAAAACAGATCAGACAACTCCCCAGCAGTACCCACAAGGAGAAGATTCATGACAAACTACATTTTTGTTTGAGAATATATATTTTTAAAAAGTTATTTTTATAGGGACACTGAGAATTTGTTAATACAGTAGAACCCCTTTTATCTGATCCTTCATTATGTGCCTCAGCCCATTAACTGAAACACCACCCACTTCTGGTCCTGTGTGCGCTGATCTCTCCTGTGGCTGCTAGACAGAACAGTAGCCTCGCACTTTCCCAGTCTCTGCATTATCCAAAGTTTTGATTATCTGCTCTGGCCCTAATTAGATTGACTACAGGGTTCTGCTGTATTTTAAGTTTCATATTTTGAAACAAATTCAGCTAATTGGAATAGCCACTGAGCTACGTGAAAACAATTTCCTTTGTGCTTGTGCTGTATATTTCACTATCTTTTTTTTTCTAAAGGGGTTCTGGGACATAGGATTCAAAGCTAAAATTTGCTGTACTGATTTATAACCTCTAATATAACACACTACAATGTAACTTCTTATACAACTGAAGGAATTGTTATTAATTCCCAAGGAACTTGCAGTACTAAATGTTACCAAGCAGTATATTTTTGTATATGTTCTGTCCCTACACTACATGTAAGGTAAAACCAGCTATTACTTAGGGGGTACATATTTCCTAAACATGGCTATTTATGTATGTCCTCCAGTGTAGTAAAACTAGAGCCATGTGCTTGTGGGTAGTTTTTGCATGTTCTCTCATCTTAATAAAATCTGAGGTAAAAACTCTTACTCTAGTTTCATTAACTATTAACCTTTGTTTTCCTGCCAGTGTCCACATAGACTTGCTGAATGAGTGTCAAAAAGCTGCAGCAACTTATTCCTTATTTTCCCATAATGCTTAGCATTTAGAGTACATTTTAGCTGTAAATGTCCAAGTGCCTTATAGAGGGGGGTGTCATCCTCATTTTGAAAATGAGGAAATTAAGGCAGAAATGGTGAAGTGTGACTTTGCTACTGATTTGTAACATTCCCAAAGTGAGAAATAGAGGTAGGAAAGTCTAAATTCTGAGTCCAGTGCCCTATCCCCTGGCTGTGGAAGATGGGCTGGAGGAGAGCAAGAGATCCACGTAATAAGCAGACTGAAGGCACTGCAGCCCACAATTATGAGAACATCTAGCAGCTTCCCCTACAAATGGGACAGGATGGAATTGTGAAAGCTTGCACCCGAGCACCCTCATGGAGAGCGAGCAAATACAAAACACAACCTAGTGCACTACCTTATCCATCCTTGCCAGGGCATGCCAGGCAGGTTATCTATGGCAAAGGCTACTGCTATACTATGTCTAGCAATTAGTATGGCAACCTGCAGTTTTCCATCCCCAGAAGAATGATCAAGTATATCAATTCAGTGGTTGAGATACACCCAGTCTTGAAACTTAGCTAGCAGCAGCCCAGGACACCTGGAGTGGCCTGCTACAAATTTCTGGATACTTTTTCCCATAAAAGACAGTTTCAGACAAGGTACTTCATAACATTAGAGGCTGACTTATTCAACTAAGGCCTATCTCCTGCCTATTTAAAGTAGTTAATCTCTGCAGTGGTCTATGTACTCCCCATTGTCTTTCAAAACCAATAAAGGGTTTGCAGGTGTAAACCTGACTCCCAAGCTCCAGCAATGGCATATGCAGTACTTTAAACTTGCATACAGATAGTTTTTATAAATCATGGAGTTATATCAACAGTTTCCTCACTTGTTTCAATAGCAATCTGAAAAAAAACCCCAACCCTAGTTATGTATTTGACTCCTTTTATATAGCCACAACTCCCATCACAAGATGTGATACTCTGCTGTATATCCTATTCTTTAGTGATGCAGATTTTCTCTGTTTAAAGACTGCTTAGTCTAATCTAGGTCAGTGACTTATCAGGCTAGCTATTCTATTTTTTTCAAAACATTTCCGGTACATGAAAATAGTTCCCTCCACAGGGTTTAAAGTGGAAAATGGCAACTAACATAAGGAATCAAGGCTCTGCTTATTTCAAAATGTAAAATCTGTTACAGGGGAACATTTTTAAGGATCAGGGCATCCATTTACAGTAACAGATTGTGGAAATTTGTACTAAATGTCCAGGATTATTTCCTAGTTTCCAATGATACTACAAAGAACTTCAGTTTTTTAAAATATCTTCACTTGTAAGCACAAATGAATGAGGATACCCCTAATGTAGAAAGTAAAACGGGGACAAAAGCACCAAATGAACATACAGAATTACTTATTTGACAGATACACTAATTCCACTATAGGAGGATTTTAAAATAAAAGCCAATGAGCTGTTTTCTCAGTCCGCTTTTGCTCTGTTTCAGGAGATTTTCCCCTCTCTCTACACTCAGGAGGTATTGTTGCAACACATGGCTCCAACTTACTTCAATTTTAGGGCTTAACATCCTCAGTTTAACTCAGTGGTTCTCAAACTGGGGCCGCCGCTTGTTCAGGGAAAGCCCCTGGCGGGCCAGGCCAGGCCAGTTTGTTTACCTGCCACGTCTGCAGGTTCGGCCGATCTTGGCACCCACTGGCCGCAGTTCGCTGCTGTAGGCCAATAGGGGCTGCGGGAAGCAGCAATGGCCGAGGGATGTGCTGGCCGCCCTTCCTGCAGCCCCCATTGGCCTGGAGCGGTGAACCGTGGCCAGTGGGAGCCGCAATCGGCCGAACCTGCGGACGCAGCAGGTAAACAAAGCGGCCCGGCCCACCAGGGGCTTTCCCTGAACAAGCGGTGGCTCTAGTTTGAAAACCACTGGTTTAACTTATCCGTTAGGCAGAAAGCATCTAAAAATGTTGTTTCATAGAACAATAACTCCATACGCTCACCCGAGATGTTACAGAGTACCTGGGCGATATTACATCACACCATAACTGAGCACTTCACATAAGTAGTTTGCATACTGTAGAGAGTATGTAAGTTTTCTGTATCCTGGAGGTAGCAAGTTCTCTTTCCTTTCCCAAATGTGTGTTTCAATGAATGTATCTTCAAATAATGACATATTAGAAAAGACATATGGATACATGTCTTTTTATAATAAAGGGCAATAATATACGTGCTCAGTTAATTTCAAAACTAGATTCCTTCCAACAGGGCAAAAGGTACCAGTTTTGGCCCTGGCCTATGTACATGAAACATTAGAATTTCTAGAAACAATGTTGTTTTTGTGTTAATATTATCTTAAAAAATGCAGTTAAGGTTTTCCTCTCTTGATGACCTGGGAAGCAGCAGACTTGAGAGGAGTTTTGTTGGGAGTATAAATGGACAGCTTGGAGACGTTAGGGTTTCCAGTAGCAGGCAGAAAATTCTAATTTGCTTCAGGCAAAATCCTGAACTGTCTTGTTGCTAGACATTCTTGTCCCAGTTACCATCCCCAGAGTACCTGCTTCAGAACCCTACAACTACTGGCTCCCAGAAGGTAATGCCACAACACATGAATGGTTTATTATGTTATCTGAACCCTTTTATGTAATTAGAGCTTAATTACATATACTAAAAATGCTTCAGTATGTAGAGTTATGTATTTCTTTAGAAAAAAAGAAATTAAGGGAATCAACTGTGTCGTAATGTAACTGAGAAGCTAAAGATGTAAATATACTTATCAAAAAAGGCATCTTACAATAAGTTAAGATTATGCTCTCTTTACTAATTAAAAGATTTCACCACACTTCAAAATGTCCTATCAATTTCTACTTCAAAAGAGGATACCATACTTTTACGGCAAACTAAGAACTAGAGGATGAACTGAAAAAGTTACTCACCTTGTGCAGTAATGATATTCTTCGCGATGAATGTCCTGGTGGGTGCCCACTGCAGGGGTGCTTGTGTCCCTGTGCTGCTGATTGGAGAACTTTGGAAGCAGTGGCCGTTAGGCCTGCACATGTGCTGTCTCTCCTTGTGCTGTGCCACAAGGCTAGTCAGCGCGCACGGGCTAATACCCATCAGCTCCTTCTCTACCGCAGAATCATTTACAAGAACTCCACAATAGAGGGGAGGAGGGCAGGTTGTGGAGCACCTATAACGAAACACATCTCTAAGAACCATCGTTACTGCACAAGGTGAATAACTTCTTCCTCTAGTGTCCCTATGGGTGCTCCACTGTGACTCCTGAGCAGTACCCCTTCTGGAGGGCCAGGACTTCATAATTGTGTCAGTAAAAGATGACAGCACTGTGGGGCCGAAGATGGCTTCGGAGGCAGAGACTCAAGTGACTGCATCGTGTTCTGTGAAAATGTGGACTGATGCCAGTATCACCACTCTACAGATCTCTGAGATAGAGACATTCTTGAAGGTGACAGATGAGGACATCGACCTTGTGGCGTGTGTATGAATAGGGCCTGGAAGGGTCATGGTGAGATTTTGGTAACACTGTCTGATGCAATTCAAGACCTATTTAGAGAGCTTTTGGCTGAGATTGCTGAGCCCTTGGATCTTTCTGCGATGGAGAGAAAAAATCAAGGGGACTTCCTGAAGACCCTTGTCCTGTCAAGGTAGAAGGCCAGGGCTCTCCTGACATCTCAGGTATGTAGTATAGCCTCCCTGTTGCCTTGGTCAGGCGTAGGATAGAAGATTGGAAGGTGAATCAACTGATATTTGTGAAATGGAGAGATTACCTTAGGGATGAATTTTGGATGCGACTGGAGTGTAACCTTGTACGGAAAAAATACTGTGTAAGGTGGATGCGCTATCAGAGTGGCTCTCTCTCCTATTCTCCTGGCCGAGGTAATCACTACTAGGAAGGCTGTTTTCATTGACAGGTACGTCAGCGAACAGGTGGCCATAAGTTCAAAAGGAGGCCTAGACAGCCATTTCAGTACTAGGTTTACATCCCACGTGGAGATAGAAAGTTGAGGTTGAGGGAAGAGGTTTACTATATCCTTGAGGAACCTTTTAGTGGTTGAGTGTGACAGCATTGAGTACCCCTCTACAGGTTAGTGAAAGGTTGCTATAGCTGCTTGATGGACTGTAAGGCCTTGTCTACACTACAGAGTTTTGTTGACAAAAGTCAGCTTTTGTCGACTAAACAGTGGCGGTGTACACACTACAGTGCTCCTTCTGCCTGGCTTTGCCAACAAAATAAAAGCACCTCGACAAGAGGCATAGAGCTTTTTGTTATATTGACAAAGTTTCAGTGTAGATACTGCACTTGGTTATGTTGCTGTAAATGGCCTCCAGGAGGTGTTCCACAATGCCTGACGGCTCTGGTCAGCAGTTCAAACTCCACTACACTCCGCTGAGGTACACTCGCTTCTGCCCCACCCCCTTTAAAGGTCCGGGAATTTTTGAAATTCCACTTCCTGTTTGCTCGGCGTGGACAGCTTACATTGCATCTTCCAGCTGACCATGGCAACTCCACACCGCAAATGCTCTCCAGCTTGGAGCATACCTGAGTTGTTGGATCTGCTGGCACTGTGGGGAGAGGAGGCTGTGTAGACCCAGCTCCGTTCCAGCCATAAGAACTTCAATACCTACGGTCAGATTTCTCATGGCATGTTGGATAAAGGCTATGAATGGGACACAGTGCAGCACTGTGTGAAGATAAAGGAGCTGAGGCAGACATACCAGAAGGCAAGGAAGTCAAACCGTCCCTGTGGTGCTGCGCCGAATACCTGCTGCTTCTATGAGGAGCTGGACATCATCCTTGGCAGCAACCCCACCTCTGCTGCCAAGAGCACCGTAAAGGAGGTTGAGTTGGAGGATAATGTGGAGCACAAGACAGGGTCATCGAGTGGTGTGGTAAGTCAGGACCTCTTTTCCACTCCGGAGGGGTCTAGCCAGTCCCAGCAGTCCGTGTCTAGCGTGCATGATGCAGGAGAGGGGAGCTCTGGTAAGTGATCTTTTTGAGTTGATGTCCCTCGATTATATGAGGTAGAGCTGTCCTTTGCTTTGTTATACGCTTCAAGTGGGTGAAGGGATAGAAACGTACAAGACTAGCTTGTGTTTGTGTGTGCTTCACATTCCCCTGTGCAGCTAAGCAGTGTAGCAGAACTGTGTGTTAATGCACACCGAGATTTCATGGGAATCTTTCCTGGAGATACTCACCAATCCTTTGCTAAAGGTTCCTTGGCAGAGGTGCTTTGTTCCTTCCTCCCTGCCCCCCGTAGGAAACTCCTATGTCAGTCAACAATCACTTATGCAGGAACCAAAGTGGCACACAGGCAAGTAGCATAGGGACCTGGTCTGAAGCTGCAGACATGCAGGAGATGCTCCCTTGCTTACCCTCAGGAGTGAGATATCAGCTTCAATGACCCCCTGCCTGTGGAAAATGTTGGCAGAATTTACAATATTGTCCCTAGTCATCTGCACGGATACCCTTAAAAAAAACAGGATCTTTTGCCCCATCTTGAGCACCAACACCTCCCCCAGGCCGAACTCATCATGCTTAGGGCGTTCACTTAGCTGTGTATATGCCAAGGGACGATGAGAAACTGATTCGTATTTTTAAAAAGGTGCATTTTACTATAATGATTCAAGGCCGTGCATGCACTAATAATCATGCTTCTATTTGTTTCTTGTGATTCTGCAGATATTGCCTTCAGGGCAACTTCCTACACACCGGCGGAGCGCCTCCACCAGATAAGGAAGCAACCAAGGAGGAGCAAGGAGGACATTTTGAGAGGTGCTCCAATCCTCAGAGGCCAAAAAACAACAACACAGGGTGTGGGGAGGGACCCTGAAGGGAAAATTTAAAATAGAAAGGAAAGTGAGGAGCGCATTGTAAATGGCCAGGAGCAGGTGATAAGTGATGGAGAAGCAAACAGAGATGTTGAAGTCCCTAATCACACTCCAGGCAGAACACGTGTGCTCTCCCTGCGCTGTAGCCAATACAGAACTGCTTTCCATGCCCTCCACAAACTCCTCCCACCACATTCCTTGCAACTTCCCAGAGCATTTTAGTTCCCTGTTCACTTCCCCCCTTCGGGCAGCTTCCAAAATGATAGCTGGACTTACACACAGCTATATGAGCCTACACTGCCCTTCACTGTTATCTCCCTTCCATCCAGCATTTTGTGTGTGGTGTTAATTGGTATTTAATAAAAACATACTCTCTGAAAGATAACCAATCTTTATTTGTCTCCCACACACCATATTTGCTGCTGGAATTAATACACAGTGGCAATTTGATCATCTGTTGAGTACATATCATGGTCAGGAATCATCAAAGTTTTCATGCAAGGCAGCAAGTTAAAGCATTGCAGAGTGCTGTATAGAAAGACCTTACTGGAGCTCATTCCCAAAATTGTACCTCAAAGCCTCCGATTCGAATAACACCCTATTGTGCTCCTCTAATAGCCCTGGTATCTGGCTGCTCAAAATCAGCCACCCAGCGATCTGTCTCAGCGCTCCACCTGGGGGGGGGAATTTTTTCACCCTTAGCATCACAAATCTTATGGAGCACACAGCAGGCTGCTATGACTATGGAAATATTTTCCTCATTTAGGTCTAACCTGCCATAAAGGCTGTGCCAGCGCACTTTTAATCTGCCAAAGGTACATTTTATGGTTATTCTGCACCTGCTCAGCCTATTGTGGAAGCGCTTCTTGCTGCTCTCCAGGTTTCCTGTGTAAGGCTTAATGAGCCATGGGAGTAAGATCCTATTCTAGGATCACTATAGGCATTTCAACATTCCCCACTGGAATCTTCTGGTCTGGAAAGAAAGTCCCTGTTTGCAGCTTTCTGTACATGCCAGTGTTCATGAAGATGCATGTGTCATGCACCTTCCCAGACCACCCCACACTGATGTTAGTGAAACTGCCACAGTGATCCACAAGCACCTATAACACCATAGAGAAATACCCCTTTCTACTGATGCACTCCATCGCAAGATGGTTCAGGGCCAAAATCGGGATATGCATGCCATCTATTGCCCCACTACAGTTAGGGAATACCATTGTAAAGCTATCCAGTATTTCATGCATATTGCTAAGAGTCACAGACCTTCGTAGCAGCATACGATTAATGGCTCTTCACACTTGCATTAATGCAGCTGCAACAGTGGACTTCCCAACTCCACACCGATTCGCTACTGACTGGTGGCAGTCTGGAGTTACCAGTTTCCACACAGCGATCACCATGTGCAGCTCTCCTTTTGTTGTCCTTGCGCCGCAGTACTGGGGCAAGCTCCGCACACAGTTCTAGGAAGGTGGCTTTCCGCATCCAGAAGTTCTGCAACCACTGCTCACCATTCCAGACATGCATAATGATGTGATCCCACCACTCAGTGCTTTTTTCCCGCAGCCCAAAAGTGATGGTCCACCATGTTCAGCTGCTCTCTGAATGCCAAAAGTAATCTGGTGTTTTCTTTCCATGGCACACAGCAGATCAGGCAACTCTGATTCCTGTTCAGATTGGGTGCTCATAATATATTGCATGACCAGATGTGTTCATAACACTGACTACAACAGTAGAGAGCAGTGCAGGATCCATCCTTTCAGACACAGATAGTGGGTGCACAGTAAACAGGGGTTGTTGAAAAATGCCATGAAATACAGTCGGAAGCCCATGGAATGATGAGATGGAAAAACTGCATCATGAGATATTGAGCCCGCACCCATGATGCACTGTGATCCACTCTGCCTTCCCATAAGTCCTAGCTGCACAAGGTGGTGAGTAGCACAGTGGGATAGCTACCCATAGTGCACTGCTCTCTGTTGATTCTCTAGCACCAACTGTGGACATGCTCTGCCGACAGAAGGAGCCTTGTGTGAAGAGGCACAAACAATGTAATTATACTGGTTTTTGATTGCCAGCGTAACTTGTGTAGACAAGGCCTAAGAGAACTTAGGTATAATCCTGACTTCAAGGGAGGTGTCAGTCTTCTCGACAAAGAGCTTTGTGCCCTCAAAGGGAAAGTCCTCAACGGTAGACTCCACCTCTTTTGGGAAACCCAACAAATGAAACCATGAAGCTCATCGCATCACCATGGCTATGGTGATGGACCTAACTGCCATGTCAGCCACGTTGAGGGCAGATTGCAGCGATGTCTTTGCTACTAATTGACGCTCTTGGATAATGGCCTTAAAGGACTTGTGATGTGCATCTGGCAACTTTTCCAGAAAGTCATTCAGTTTAGAGTAATTTATGTAGTTGTATTTCGCTGTGAGGGCTTGGTAGTTGGTGATATGGAACTGTAGAGTGGCAGAGTACGTTTTTCTGCCAAAAATATCAAGGCACTTCCAATCCCTATCATAGAGAGCAGCCCTTGACTGGTGTTGTCGGCCAAGAGAGTTGATGGCATCCACCACGATGGAATTGGGAGGGAAAACAGGAATTCAGATTCCTTGGCGGGGATATAGTATTTTTTGTCCACTCACTTGCTGGTTGGCTCCACTGATGCCACGGTTTGCCACATAGTCTTTGCCGGGTCCAAAATGGCCTCAATAATCAGGAGGGCAATAATTGAGGACGATGAAGAGTGGAGGATGTCAAGGAGCTGATGGTGGGCATCCTTGACTTCCTTCAGTAGTATCTGGAGGATGTCTGCAACCCTTTTCGCCAGCTCCTAGAAAAGACAAAAGTTGTCTGCCAAAGATGGTAGGGGAGGCATGATGGCTTTGTCCAGAGAAGAGGAGGATATGATCCTCAATGTCATTTCCTCCTCAGTACCAGCTTCCTGTTCCTCTATCTCTTGAGGCAGTTCCAAAATCCTGGATGCTGTGGCCGAGGGGGTGTGCTTGGAAGGTTCTTGAGTGAGGCTTGAAGCTTGAGGGGCATGCTGTCGGTGCACCACACAAGGATCCCAATATGGCCATTGGGATGGCAGAGAGGATGGTGGTGGTGCCTATGGGTGGCCGTACCAAGTCGATGGTGGTGGAGGGGCCATCTGTGGGTATATCCTTGGGCTCCGTTGGTAGTGAGCACCATATGGAGCTTGGGAGGAATATTGTGACACTACCTCTTCTGGCTCACTGTCTGAACCCTCGCTAGAGAGCAGAGGGAAGGGGCATAGCATGGCATGGCAGTGGGAATACTTCCCGTGACTGGTAGAAGCTCAATGCAGAGGTCTCGGTACTGAGAGGTGGGAACTCGGGTGCACCCAGCATGCAGAGGTCTCTGGAATGGCAGGATTCCACTGGTACCAATTGTCCCAGTGTCAGTGGTGGTGCCAGGGTTGGGAGGTGGCAGGGGGGAGACACGGAGACCTTGGTCTACACCTGTCTTTCAGGTACCAGGCGAGCTGTCGCTGGTGAAGTGGACTTGCATGGACTTGTTAGAGTGTTTACACTTGTCCTTCGGTACCAATGACTCTGTGCCCATGCCCATCGGGTCTGTGAGCCTGTCAGTGGTACCAGTATCCGTTGGTCTTCGTGAGGCATGTTTGCCAGACTGAGATGGTCTCGGAGCCAGCGAGATACCGAGCAAGATGGTGATCACTTACTGCTATCTCAGGGTTCACTAGGGGGACTTCCAAGTCTCTTTTTAGGTGATCTGTGAGAGGGGTCCGCAGCCTGTTTCTTCAACCCACATCCCTTAGATGTAGAAGGTTGTGAAGACTCATGTCTACCAGGCAACTGGGGCCAGACTGGGGCCTCTTCTGACAGAGCTCTCTGTCTTTATGGAATCTTGGCCAGAGTTGTTGGCAAAGACCACACTTCTGCTATATGTGGCCTTCCCCGAGGCAGCAAATGCACTGAGAGTGTTTACCTGCAACGCCTCTTTACAGGTGTGGCACTTCTTGAAACCTGGCAAATTGGGCATACCCCTTTGAGGGGGAAAAAAAAAAAGCAGGAAGAATATAAAATCTCTTTTTCTTAAAGGGTAAAATAAGACAGAAGACGAAGAAACCCTACAACTAATACTATAACTAGGAGGCTAACTATAAGTATGTAAAACAAGAGAACAATAGTCTTAATGGACTGCTAATGGCTCTGTCTCTAGCCAAAGGTGGTTGACAAGGAACTGAGGGGGCACGCTGACTAGCCTTGTGACGCAGCATGAGGAGAGACAGTGCATGTGTGGGCCTAACGGGCACTGCTACTGAAGTTCTCCAATCAGTAGCGCAGGGATGCAAGCACACCTACAATGGAGCACCCATAGGGACACTACTCGAAGAAGAAATGATGGGTTGTTTTTTTTGTTTTACACTTTTGTATTTACAAACAAATCACAAGAGCTGGTACATGATGAAAATACAACATATTTACTAATGATTGACATTTTATATACAAATATTTATCGTCCTATTTACATAATTTATGACTATATATTAATGCTTCCAGTTTATTCTTGGACAAAATCATCCTTTTTAATGAAAATTAAGTTTTGGAAAACATCTGAATGAGATAACCAAAATAATTATTGCATTAATCCCAACCTTATCATTCGTTTTACAAACAGACATCATGTACAAACACTTAGGGAATGTCTACATGAACAATTAGACTGCAGCCAACTGGGGTGTGAATATACCCCACACTGTTCTTGTGGACCCTGCTCTACATGTTAGCAGTCTGTTAGAGGGCTTTGAGCTAGTCACATTTCAAAAAGGACCAGATCAAAGCATTCTAACGAACTGTTAATACACCAGCAGGGACAACATGAATAGTCAGACCATGACAGGCTAGTGCCCGGGAGCTTCACGCCCCAGCCTGCTGTGGTCTAACGTTCATGCAGGCTAGCCCTTACATACAGTGTGTGTATTTTTACATGTATGTATAAAATATATAGCATAACTATAAACAAATATTGCACTGCAAATCAATTATGGGCACTCAAGTGCATTTTAACAGGAACTTACAAGATACAAATTGGTATATAACTACTTTTTATTTAAATCTTGCACACTTGCTCGTGTGGCCACATAATTTACTTATGAAAACATATCTTCTTTCATGGTTCCTCCAAAAAGCCAATCGTCTATAGCTATATATGTGCTGCTCTAGACCCGTAAACTAAGTTATTTCAGCTTTGACTTAACTCTTAGCATCAGTCAGCAAATACCACCAATTATACTAAATAGAGCATTAGCATGAATGGCATGGCTTTGTAAGGAATATCTCAAAACTGAAAGAAAATGGTTTTCTAAGGTCATGTCTATACCAGGAGTACTACAGTGGCACTGCTGCAGCTACGTCATAGCACAGACGCTTCCTATACCAAAAGGAGGAGTTTTTCTGTTGATGTGGGTAATGTTCCTCTCCTAGCTGCAGTAGCTAGGTTGACCAAAGAATTCTTCTATCGACCTAGCTGCATCTAGACCAGTGATTAGGTTGTCTCATAACTATGGCACTCGGGGGTTAATTTTTTCCACACCCCCTGCGTCCTTCTAAATTTTAACTGTAGATCAGACTTAAGTCTGGGGTCATTATTGTCATAGAAACAATCTGCCCTAGTCCTCCAAGCATTTGGAGAAGTTTAGGGGCCAAAAAGGGGAGGGAAGAAAGAAAAGAGTACTGAGTGAAAAGATGAGAAGAGAGAAGTGTTGGAAAGATGTAAACAGGATTTTGTGCTCTAATTATAAATAAGGTTGATATTACTGGGTTAGCAATTTCTGTATAAAATAGACCATGTTATTCAAGATTTTCATAGAAGATCTGACACAGGGGAATACAACTGAGCCATCAGTTATGCTATATGAAACAGACCTCTTCTGTCAAAAATATTCAGTAATGTTCCACAGGCTGTTGGAAGAATACGAAATGCAGATTTCTTCACAACAATTCAGTTTATGGGGGAAAAAGTCATCTGGCTCAAAATTCCTAATTTTTTGTTCAGGATTATTTCACATACAAGACAATTTATTATTAAGAAATTATGAGACACAATATGATCAATCAATTGTTCAGTAAAAACCTGCCTTTAGACGAGTGAATTTCAGATGAATTTATGGAAAGTATCTGAACTTGCAAGGATTACACCAGTGATTGTTTTATTTTCACAGCTGTCTAGGTTAAAATTCTATTTCTCTGATCAGTTCTTACCCAGTCACGTCTTCCAATATCTTTCTGGTGAACTTAATCCACCTGAAACAGGTACTGGAATAACAACCCCTTGTTTCTGCAATTCCCGTAAAACATCTAATATTGAATCTAATTCCACTTGAAACTTCTCCAGCTCTTGATTCTTTAGTTGGGCAAGTTTTTTCCACTTCTCAACTTCCTGGGTTTGCTGCAAGTCAGCAACATGTCGTGTTTGCTGCACTATCTGTAAATGAGAAGTTGGTTAAAAAGAAGTATATTGATTTCCAGTCATCAGTTCACTGAACACTGTTCCTTAGTTCAGACAGTCTCTTTGCAAAAATACATACTATTGTATTTTTAATTAAAGTTTCTGATGTTAAATCCCAAAGCCCACTGCTAATCATTATATGGAAATATTTGTTCTGAACACTGGAAAATGTACCTTTGATAGTAGCAATAAATTCCTTTAGACATTAGTGGGGAGAGGAAGGGGGGTTAATACCCAGTTCAAATTAAAGAAGCCTCACAAGAGATTAGTTTATTTTTTCCAAAGCTCCCAATTAAAAGTTTGAGCACTTAAGACTTTATGACAAATATTTAACACTTTTGAATATATCAGGCCCCGTGATATTGCTATACGTTTAAAAACTGTGTAACGAACTCTATAAATGCACCAAAAATAGCCTATAGTGACATTGCCCTGAGGCTGTTGCGGATATGGGTCTGAATGAGTTTTCACTCCTAATCTCACCAAATTCCAACAAGCTAATTTAAGCATGTTAGTGTCAAAGGAAATAAAAATCGATATGCCATTCTGAAAATGTAATGGCTATTCCAGACAGAGTATTTTATTTTGGAATGTGCTGTATAAAGCAAAGACATAATTTCAATCCTCTGTATTAACAAGATATAAATTGCCAGTCATTTTTATTATTCATGTGTATTACCGTAGTGCTGAAGGGTAAATCTACATGGTAAGCAGCCGCCCACGGCAATGAGTCTCAGAGCCCAGATCTACAGATTCAGGCTCATGGGGCTCATACTACGGTAAGAAGTTCAGACTCCTCAGGTTCTGAAGGCCAGGAATGCGGGCTGGGTTTCAGAAACCCAAACATATGTACAGCATTTTTAGCGCTGTAGCGTGAGCCCAGTCCACAGACCCAGACTCAGACTTCTTGTTGTGAGCTGATGCTTATCATTTAGACGTACTCTAAGAGCCCTAGTCATGGACGCTGATGCTTCTTAACATTCAATACATTAGAATGTCCCTTTTTTAGTTTATGCATTTATTTTTACTGATTGCTAGGAGTCCCATTGCAGATGATTAAATTTGCAAGTTGGGAAATAAGCAAAAAACAGACACAAAATAAACCCCACAACAACTCGTCAAAAGGAAAATTACTTAACAGTGATTGGTGTTTCTTATAGCGTTGCTCCTCTTTTACTGTACAAAAAAATCCTCACTGTAAATATTGGGTCAGATTGTTTATTTCAATGGTGTTACACCAATAAAGAATCTGGCCCTATGGTCCAGACAGCAAGGCAGTACGGAACTGCCAGTCAAGTCAAAGCATAAATCACACCTGCCTACTTGTATCTGAATTAAGGAACTTTCTAGAGTTGAAAAAAAAGGAAGTTACTCAGTACCTGAGGTTGTAGAGGTGAGTGGGTGGGGGCATGAGAAAGGGGAAGAAGAAAACAAATGTGTTATGTTAACTTGCTGCTTTGACTTTTAAAAACTGACAGCACAGGAATAGAAATAGGGCATTCATTGATGCTAATGAAGAAATAAATTGCTCCACCATCAGGTCTTATACATTTGATAGAATAACTTTCTTCTTTAAAAGAATCTAAGTGGACAGTTCCACCCTTTCTCTGGCACAATGGGACTTCCTACCATCAGGGTAAAGCTTGCAGCAGACAGGGCTTGCAGCTTGGTGGCCAGTCCAAGACTATGGAACAATGCCCAGGGGAACTAGAACCCATTATAAACCTCACCACCTTCTTCTCCAAGTTCAAGGTACACTTCAACTTTGCCAACTCCATTTCCCCCCAAAAATATTCCCCAAACGAAACCACTTAATTGCACATATAATCCTCTTCCTAGGAGAGCATGAGAGAAAGAATGAACCACATGTGACAGATACTAATCACACTGCTTAATGCACTACTGAAAAGCACTAAGATACGAAAGTGATGAGGGAAATAAAAGAACCTATACAGAATAAAGTAGAAGTAATTCTTTAGATATAAAATGATCCTTATAAAGATTACTAAGAACACAGAGGCTAGATCCTCCTATAAAATGAGGTACAGGAATCACTGAGAAATTATTTTACCTAGTTGAAATTATATATGGCTGTATGTTAGGTTTTAAAAAGAAACCTTAATTCAAGTACAAGTGGTCTGGAAGGGTTTATGCTTTGACTTCATTGGCAGTTCCTTACTGCCTTGCTATCTGGGCCACAGGGCCAAATTCTTTTTTGGTGTAACTCCATTGAAATAAACAATCTGACTCAATATTTATTGCGAGAATTTTTTTTGTTTGTAGAGTAAAAGAAAAGAAACACTATAAGAAGAAAAAAGATCCAACTCACCAAACAACCACTGGATTATACAATTGTCTAATATTTTTAATTAGCTTTTTGTGGATTTGGGATAAAGATAGTAAAGAAAGTCTATGGGCACTTTTTGTGAAAGTGCAAGGAGCATATGAGAAATATTTTGCAAGTTTTTTCTGTTTGTGTAATGTTTAGAAATTGAGCAAACATCTTATGTTGTTGAGCTCTATTTGGGATCTCAGACAACTCAGTCAATATTAAGTCCAGCCTAGTTTATAAACACACCGGTCCTCATTTTCTAAACCTAGTGTTCCTGTTTGTGCCCATATATGGCAATTTGGCACCTACAATTGCTGTCACTTTGGATTTCTAAGTATCTCATTTGAGATCCAATGTACAAGTTACTTTAATTGCCCCTGTAAATAACTGGGTCCAAGATTGCATGCACATTTTTTATGCACCAGTGGGCACAAAAAAGGACGACGACTTTGGTCATTGGTCAAAATGTATTTGATCCCTGCAGTATGGTCTGCAATAATTTGTACAAATGCTGTCAAAATACATAGGAGACAAGTACAGAGATGCTCTATTTTACCTGCTGAAGTTCTTGTTCTCTTTGTGCATGTCTGATCTCCATATACTTGATTTTCCTTTCTAGACACAAGAAGTGTTTCATCTCAGGACTTTGCCTCTCTTTAGCCTCTCTCAGTTCTTCCAACAGTTTTGCCATCTAAAATTTGAGGTATTTGTTATTTGTAATGAAGTAGTGTCAACTTTACTAAGTGTTGTATAAACAAACAGGATTTCCCATCAAAATGCATTTACGTTTCCTTTCACAGTATTTTAAATGTTAGCTCACCGTTATAATCCAAGCTTATTTTAGAGCCCGAAGGTTCTTGCCTCTTACTACTTTCCTCTGTGTTGCAGAAGGCTAATCTCTAATAGAATCATAAAACCACAGAAGATTAGGGTTGGAAGAGACCTCGGGGATCATCTAGTCCAACCCGCTACTCAAAGCAGGACCAACCCCAACTAAATCATCCCAGCCAGGGCTTTGTCAAGCCAGGCCTTAAAAACCTCTAAGGATGGAAATTCCACCACCGCCCTAGGTAATCCATTCCAGTACTTCACCACCCTCCTAGTGAAATAGTTTTTCCTAATATCCAACCTAGACCTCCCCCACTGCAACTTGAGACCATTGCTTCTTGTTCTGTCATCTGCCACCACTGAGAACAGCTGAGCTCCATCCTCTTTGGAACCCCCCTTCAGGTAGTTGAAGGCTGGTATCAAATCCCCCCCTCACTCTTCTCTTCTGCAGACTAAATAAGCCCAGTTCCCTCAGCCTCTCCTCATAAGTCGTGTGCCCAGCCCCCTAATCATTTTTGTTGCCCTCAGCTGGACTCTCTCCAATTTGTCCACATCCTTTCTGTAGTGGGGGGCCCAAAACTGGACTCAATACTCCAGATGTGGCCTTACCAGAGCCAAATAGAAGGGAATAATCACTTCCCTCGATCAGCTGTCGATGCTCCTACTAATGAAGCCCAACATGCCTCAGCCTTCTTGGCAACAAGGGCACACTGCTGACTCACATCCAGCTTCTCATCCACTGTAATCCCCAGGTCCTTTTCTGCAGAACTGCTGCTTAGCCAGCCGGTCCCCAGCCTGTAGCGGTGAATGGGATTCTTCCTTCCTAAGTGCAGGACTCTGCACTTGTTCTTGTTGAACCTCAGATTTCTTTTGGCTCAATCCTCCAATTTGTCTAGGTCACTCTGGACC
Source organism: Natator depressus (assembly GCF_965152275.1). Classification (NCBI taxonomy): domain Eukaryota; kingdom Metazoa; phylum Chordata; order Testudines; family Cheloniidae; genus Natator; species Natator depressus. Next base: position 66,518,558 of record NC_134236.1, read on the forward strand.
CTATCCCTACCCTCCAGCGTATCTACCTCTCTCCCCAGCTTAGTGTCATCCGTGAACTTGCTGAGGGTGCAATCCACCCCATCATCCAGATAATTAAGATGTAGAGCAAAACCGGCCCCAGGACCGACCCCTGGGGCACTCTGCTTGATACCGGCTGCCAACTAGACATCAAGTGGTTGATCACTACCCGTGGAGCCTGATGATCTAGCCAGCTTTCTATCCACCTTATAGTCCATTCATCCAATCCATACTTTTTTAACTTGCTGGCAAGAATACTGTGGGAGACCGTATGAAAAGCTTTGCTAAAGTCAAGGTATATCACGTCCACTGCTTTCCCCACATCCACAGAGCCAGTTATCTCATCATAAAAGACAATCAGGTTGGCCAGGCATGGTGCCCTTGGTGAATCCATGTTGACTGATCCTGAATACCTTCTTTTCCTCCAAGTGCTTCAAAATGGATTCCTTGAGGACCTGCTCCATGATTTTTCAGGGGACTGAGGTGAGTCTGGGGGACTACAGACTCCTTTTTTTAAAGATGGGCATTATATTTGCTTTTTTCCAATTGTCTGGGACCTCCCGATTGCCACGAATTTTCAAAGATAATGACCTATGGTTCTGCAATAACATCAAGCAATTCCCTCAGCACCCTCGGATGCATTTCATCCGGCCCCATGGTCTTGTGCATGTCCAGGTTTTCTGAATAGCCCTTAACATGTTCTTTCACCACTGAGGGCTGCTCACCTCCTCCCCACACTGTGCTGCCCAGTGCAGCAGTCTGGGCGCTGACCTTGTCTGTGAAGACTGAGGCAAAAAAAGCATTGAGTACTTCAGCTTTTTCCACATCATCTATCACCAGGTTGCCTCCCCCATTCAGTAAAGGTCTCACGCTTTTCCTGACCACCTTCTTGTTGCTAACATACCTGTAGAAACCCTTCTTGTTACCCTTCACATCCCTTGCTAGCTGCAACTCCAGTTGTGCTTTGGCCTTCCTGATTACACCCCTACATGCTTGAGCAATATTTTATACTCCTCCCTAGTCATCTGTCCAAGTTTCCACTTCTTGTAAGTTTCCTTTTTGTGTTTAAGCTCACTGAAGATTTCTCTGTTAAGCCAAGCTGGTCGCCTGCCATATTTGCTATTCTTTCTGCACATCAGCATGGTTTGTTCCTGCGCCCTCAATACAGCTTCTTTAAAATACAGCCAACTCTCCTGGACTGCTTTCCCCACACATATTAGCCTCCCAGGGGATCCTGCCCATCAGTTCCCTGAGGGAATCAAAGTCTGCTTTTCTGAAGTCCAGTGGAGGATGGCTAGCAGTCGTTTTCCTTCAGAACTCTCAATGCAAATTCATACGTTTGCCAAGAAAAGGGCTGGAAGGTACCACTTACTCTCCAGCTCATGCAGTTCCTGCTGACCAAGAACCTCAGAGGGCCTGATCCTACAAACCCTTACCTATACAATGGGACAACTACTCATGAGTAACAGTTTGCAGAGCTGGGACCACGTTGGACCCTTTCAGTCAAGGACTTTCTGAACCTGCCATCTGAATTCAGTATGTTTTGCTACCACTTACATGTAGACCACCACACTAGAAATTATGGCAAACAAAAGTAAATGCATGTATAGGAAAACATTTTTAACCTGGATGCTTAAATCTCTGTTTAGGCTCTTAAATGTAAGTGACCTGATTTTCCAAGATGCTTAGAGGAAGTTGCAGGCACATAGCACCTTGGAAATCAACACAGGGATTTGGATGCATTGCTTTAGGACCTCACATTTGTAAGTGTTGGCTTATATTTTTAATTTAAATCACACAATCAGAGAAATTAGAGATTAAAATGATCTACTTGTCCATTTCTCCAAGCCAATGTATAATTATTCCTAATATATATTAACCAGTCCAAATTATTTATTTTTTACTCAAAGCACATTGAGATATTAATTAATCCACAAATACAGTAACTTCTCACTTAACGCTGTCCCGGTTAACATTTTTTCGTTGCTGATCAATTAGGGAACATGCTTGTTTAAAGTTGTGCAATGCTCTCTTCTAAGGTTGTTTGGCAGCTGCCTGCTTTGTCCACTGCTTGCAGGATTCTCTGGAAGAGCAGCCCCTCCTCCTGGGGATTAGAACTGGAGGGAGAGGGGAGCGGCACCCCCCCCCCATAAGCTCCCCTAAATTCCCTGTAAGGTATGTGGCTCCGCAGCTGCCCAGCAGCAGTTCAGGCGGCCCTCCCCCTACTGCCATGCTGCTCCTGCCCTGCCCTCTGCCTTGGAGCTGCTCCCGGGAGCTTCCTGCTTGCTGTGGGGGAGGGGGGAGGGGTGCTGATGTCAGGATGTCCCCCTGCTCCTGCCCTCCGCCCGCCGGCACCGTAGCCCCTCTCCACAAAGTGCAGGACAGGACAGTCACAGGGCTCCGGGACAGAACAGGGGAGCTTGCAGGAAGCTGTTGCTTCCTGTCTGATCTGCTTAAAAGGGCAATGTACTTGAAGGGGGCTCAGCATAGGTAAAGGGGCAATGCATCTCTCTCTCTTTCTCTCTCATGCATGCACCCCCCAGCACTTTGGAAAGTCAGCACCTGTGCATCGCTGTCAGGAGGAGGGAGTGGTGCGCTCTAGCTGGATAGCGTGGGTTCATCATCATGTTCAGCTTTTGCAGGGAAGTGTTTGCAGCTACTGCCCTGCATCTATTGTGTTTCCTCCCTCCTGCCTCAGTCCATGCTGCCTTGTAGAGTGTGAGGCTACATTAACAACAGCAAAAATAACAAGGAGTTCTTGTGGCAACTTAGAGACTAACAAATTTATTTGGGCATAAGCTTTCGTGGGCTAGAACCCACTTCATCAGATGCAACAACAGCGGATTAATCCTTGAGGGCTCAGTCAAGTGCTAGTTCATCATTTAGCAGCAAGGCATTCCCTGGGAAATATTCCACCCTCTTACTCCACCACCTCAACCAAGCTTCACAATCACTCATTGCTGTGTATAATATTAAACTGTTTGTTTAAAATTGTTTAAAACTTATACTGTATATAATGTCTTTTGTTTGATGAAAAAAATTTCCCTGGAACCTAACCCCCGCCTATTTACATTAATTCTTATGGGGAAACTGGATTTGCTTAACATTGGTTCGCATAAAGTCGCATTTTTCAGGAACATAACTACAGCATTAAGCGAGGAGTTACTGTAAAGGAAACAATTGTATAATTGTAAACTAAAGCCCCTCTCTCCTTTTACATAATAAAATAATGTATTAAGAAATAACTTTTCACAACAGTTTTCAGATACAGACTACATATTACTTTTAAAAAAAAAAGACAATTTGCACAGAGACAAACAATGTTAGAAAAGGTAGTGCTGGAATATATAACACAGGGCTAACATCTCCTCTTGTCTAATGTTACAACTTTAAACTAATAATCTGAAAATTACCTCATCAATGAATTAAAACTTCGTTTTGGAGGGAAATGAATGGTTGAGGGATTTTCTCAAGAGGCTACTGACTGACCCTCTGAGCCACATAGGACAATCTTCAGAAATTCGATAGGTGGGGGGGGTACCTGCTGGACCTCGGGGCTTCAGCCCTGTGGCTGGGTTTGGGGTTAGGGGTTTCTGCCCTGCGGGGAAGGGGGTCTCGGGACTTCAGCCCCGCAGGGTGTGCATGCCGGGGCTCTGGGCTTCAGCCTTGCGGGAGATGCCTGCTGGAGCTCGGGGCTTCCAGCTAAAGCCCCGAGCCCTGGCAAGTGCACCCCATGGGACTGAAGCCCGGGGCCCCCCTACCCGTTGGCCAGAAGCCCCTAGCCCCACTACCCTGCCACAGGGCACAAGCCCTGAGCTCTTCCCCCTCGACCAGTCTGGTAGGCGGAGAATGGGGGGAGGTGTGAGGGACTCCGCGAGCTGCACTTTAACTGTAAAAGAGCCGCATGCAGCTCACGAGCCACGGTTTGGCTAAGCCTGCTATATAGGTTACTTTCTGTTCCTTGTGTTTTTAAGTGGTACTGCAGTTTGATGCACCTTTGTTCCTCCAGCCGCTATCTATAAATTGGTTAGTCTCTAAGGTGCCACAAGTACTCCTTTTCTTTTTGCGAATACAGACTAACACGGCTGTTACTCTGAAACCTGTCATTATGCAAGGCACTGCATTTAGCCGTATGGAGTGGAAATCTATCAACTGCATGAAAAAACTTGTACAGATACAGCACCCATTTTTTCATGCTTTGTGTGTATAAAAAGATCTTCTATACTTTCCACAGTAGATATCTACACTTGTGCATTTCAAAAAGGTTCCATCAGAACTTTCTAGAGTCCTTAATTTCTCCATGTTGCTTTCCTGAAATCTAATACCCAGTATTGCTGTATTCTGAGAGTCCCCACTCATCCCCATTCTTTACTATTCTGAATTCAAAATAGCTGGAGGTGACCAGTTCCAAATATCAGTATGACAGGTTTCAGAGTAACAACCGTGTTAGTCTGTATTCGCAAAAAGAAAAGGAGTACTTGTGGCACCTTAGAGACTAACCAATTTATTTGAGCATAAGCTTTTGTGAGCTACAGCTCACTTCATCGGATGCATACTGTGGAAAGTACAGAAGATCTTTTTATATACACACAAAGCATGAAAAAATACCTCTTCCCACCCCACTCTCCTGCTGGTAATAGCTTATCTAAAGCGATCACTCTCCTTACAATGTGTATGATAATCAAGTTGGGCCATTTCCAGCACAAATCCAGATTTGAAGGTGCCACAAGTACTCCTTTTCTTTTTGCAAATATCAGTATGCTCACATCCTCATGCAGTACCATGTAGAAGCAGATCCAAATATAGGGCATCTTTTGGTTAAAGTCTCAAATTTTTAAGTCAAAGTTGTCTTCTAGTGAAGCTAGGAATCTGTTATCTAACAGATTGGTGTCGTTAATGCGGCATGGCTGTGCACAGCAATTCAGAGGCAGATTAGCATTCAAAATACCTGAATTACTTGTGGCTCTCCCAAAGTGTCCATATCTTCATTTAAGGCACTGATAGTTTAAATAGATGAAGCTCAACCCCATCCCATTTAAGACTGCCAATAGTGATTCCCCTGTAATGACGAATCATATTTGCAGCCTCCATTTGTTTTATTTTCCAGTTTAACTACATTTGGATTCTAGGCACGAAATGGTTAAAAGTTATTTTACAGTAACATTAATAGTTATTACATAAACTGAACAAAAAAAGGCAAGTGAAGTTTTACCTTGAAAAGTCACAGTCTCACAACGATTTCTAATGCAAATTGCTCACTTTACAAATACAATTATGTTTTTTCTAACTGTCAGCCCTTCAAACTCAACCTGGAATCTGTAGTTCAAGTAGTAGTCTCTCTCTCTTTCTTACATATCGTCACCAGTAATGAAAGGACACACTAGGGACAGATCTTTTGAGTAAGAAGGGGCTATTTTTTACATAGGCATTTTTCGGAGTAGAGCTGAACTTTGAGATTCATAGAAGATGAAGATTAAGCATCACTAGAAGGACATTTTAAAGTTGTGATAAAGCACAAAACCTCCTCTTGCTTGAGCACATACCGTTATAGAAGACGTGAAAGAAATAGCAGCAAGGGCTATGGGTAAGATTACTAAAATTTCAAACATTTAAAACCTTATAATGGAAAAAATTGAAGTATTGCTAAAATAAAATCTATGGTATTTATGATTTTAGTGTTAGAGTGACACAGCATTAGCAACATTGTTCAAATGTACTATCCTCAGCAAAGCCTTCAATTGAAAAAAAAGACAAAATTTATCATCATCATGATGGAGGACAGTTTTACAGGTAATAGATGGTATAAAAAAAGACAGACAACATATAAGTGTGGGATATCCTACAGAACAACAAAACAAATGTAGTCAAAAGCAATATTTAAAATACAATTGGGAAGTAACTGATCAGAAAAAAATAGCCACCTAGACCGGATATTATAAGTTAAGGAATTAAAGCAGAGGTGTGATAATTGAATGTCTGAAAACAGAAAAGGTCTAAAGGTTTTAATGTGCTCATATTTACCCGGTGGATAGAGGAACAGATAGAGATTCAGAAGGAAGATTTATTCCTGCATTGGCAGTGAGATGTACCAGACTCACGCAAACATTCTAGTACCATGGCTCCCTTACAGAACAAGTTTCAAATGCAATCGAGGTCTAGAGATCCATGTTCAACTCCAGGAACATATTAATCAAAAGAGGAATACAATCCAGACAAATGATCTTTGATAGTATTTTGATCACTTTCACTCTGCTCTTAAGAAATCTGGTAACACTGGAAACAACTCAGTAACTCTCTTTTCTGTGTGACATCTCCAAAGACAAAGCTTCTTCATGAATTCCCCGATTTTCTCTTTTGTATCTAGTACATTTGTCTTCCTACCTTAACACTTCAAGTTCAGTGCATTAAATTTGCCAAATATGCCTACCACATAAGCTAATATAATCAAGAAGTCCATATTATACACATAATCTGCAAGGTCGGTTTTGCAGAGGAGGAAAATTCTGATTTCGTCTTGCAATTTAAAGGCACACTGTAAAACTTTCATACATGACAACTCCCAGTCTTCACTGTGAAACAAAAGCTGAGAGTAGTCAGAGCCCATCATTTCACACATTGTACTAAGACCATGTGTGTTCACTACCCGGAATTTTATAAAATTAACAATTTTAAAAACAACATTGAGGGCCATGTGTACTTCAGGTTGCAACTTCTTCAATACCAAAGCATAGTGATGAATCATACAGCTTGTCCAAATGCCTGCTGGGTCCACTTTCTTAACTCATGTTGCAACCACACTTTTCTATCCTGTCACGGCTGCTGCCCCATCAATGTACAGCCCTACATATGTATCCCACTTATGACCTTCTGGAAGTAGAAGGATCTTGCCAATCATGTGTGATTGTTTGCATTTTGCAATTTGCATGGCCACAACATAAGATGTTTCTAAGGCTTTTTGAGGAAAAAACAGTTACTTACCTTATCGTAACTGTTGTTCTTTGAGATGTGTTGTTCACGTCCATTCCACATTAGGTGTGTGCGCGCTGCATGCTTGAGCGTCGGAAACTTTTTCCCTTAGCGGCTCCCATCGGGGGGCCCCGAGTGGCACCACTGTGCCCTGCCGCCCAACCCCCTCCAGTTCCTTCTTGCTGGCGACTCCGACAGAGGGGTAAGAGGGTGGGTCGTGGAATGGACGTGAACACCACATCTCGAAGAACAACAGTTATGAGAAGGTAAGTAACCATTTTTTCTTCTTTGAGTGCTTGTTCACGTTTGTTCACATTAGGTGAACCACAAGCTTACCTCTGGAGGAGGGTAGGAGTCATGGAACAACTGAGTGGAGGACCGCTCTGCCCACTGCCGCGTCCCCTCTGGCCTGCTGGTTGACCGTGTAGTGGGTCGTGAAGGTGTGCACCGAGGACCAGGTGGCTGCTCTGCAGATCTCCTGGATCAGGACCTGTGCCAGGAAAGCCGTGGAAGTCGCTTGCGCCCTGGTCAAGTGGGCCGTGACTGACGGGGCCGGAACACCTGCGAGCTCATAGCACGCCCGGATGCAGCTTGTAATCCAAGACGAGATCCGCTGCGCCGACACCGGGAGGCCTTTCGTCCTCTCGGCTATGGCCACGAACAGCTGCACTGATTTACAAAAGGGCTGGGTGTGCTCCAAATAGAACACCAGCACTCGACGGACATCCAGGCTGTGGTGACTCGGGTCCGTAAGGGGTTTTGGATAAAACACCAGCAGACAAATGTCCTGGCCCAAATGGAATTGCGAGACCACCTTAGGGAGGAACTTGGGGTGTGGTCGGAGCTGCACCTTATCCTTGTGAAACACTGTATACGGTGGCTCAGAGGTGAGAGCCCTCAGGTCAGACACCTTTCTGGCCAAGGTAATGGCCACCAGAAATGCCACCTTCCAGGAAAGGTGGAGGAGGGAGGGGCTCGAAAGGGGATCCCATGAGCTTAGAGAGGACCAAGTTAAGGTTCTGGGGGGCGTGAGTACAGAAAGATCCTCTCCAATCCTTTAAGGAACCGCCCCACCACTGGGTGGGAAAACACTGAGCCCCCCGAAAATCCTGGATGGAAGGCGGAGATGGCTGCCAGGTGCACTCTGAGTGAGGATGGGGCCAGCGCCTGCTGCTTAAGGTGCAGGAGGTACTCTAGGATGGCTTGCACCGGGGCCTGGCACGGCTGCACCTGTCAGGGCTCACATCAACATGAGAACCTTTTCCACTTGGCCGTATAGGTAGCCCTGGTAGAGGGCTTCCTACTGCCAAGCAGAAAATGCTGCACAGGAAGGGAGCACTGGCTCTCCAAGGCGTTTAGCCACCGAACTTCCATGCCATCAGGTGTAGTGATTGCAGGTTGAGGTGGAGAAGCCGCCCGCTGTCCTGCGTGATGAGGTCCCGATGTAGGGGCAGGACTACCGGGGCCTCCAACAACAGCTCTAGGAGCGTTGTATACCAGCACTGTGGGAGCCATGTCGGGGCAATGAGGACCACCGCTGCCCTGTCCCTGCGTACCTTGAGCAGGAACTTGTGTACCAAGGGGAGCGGGGGAAAGGCATACATCAAGCCCCTCCCCACGGGATTGCAAACGTGTCTGCGACTGGGCCCGGGCTGTGGCCCTGGAACGAGCAGAACCATGGGTAGTGGGCACTGACCCTGGTGAAAAACAGGTCTAGCCGGGGAAACCCCCACCTGCAGAAGAGCGAAAGCACGACGTCCGCTCTGAGCATCCACTCGTGCGTGCGATACAACCTACTGAGGTAGTCCGCCAGCTCGTTTCGCACCCCCGGGAGATATGATGCCTCAAGATGAATGGCGTGGGCTATACAAAAGTTCCAGAGGAGAAGAGCCTCACGACAGAGTGGCGAGGAACAGGCCCCACCCTGCTTGTTTATATAAAACATGGCAGTAGTGTTGTCTGTCAGAATTGTCACGCTGTGACCACTCAGAGTAGTGTGAAAGGTCTGGCCGGCTAGATGACCCGCCCTGAGCTCCTTCACGTTGATATGGAGCGACTGCTCTGCTCCGGACCGCAACCCCCAGGTGAGCCCCCTATCCGTGGTCTGACGCATCCGTCACCAGCGTCAGGTCCGCTTGTGGGGCAGCAAAGGGGATGCCTTTGAAAACCACAGGCTGGGACTGCCACCACAGCAGGGAGTCCAGCACATCCCTTGGAGCTGTCACTACCAAGTCCAGGGGGTCCCTGCCTGGGCAGTACACCCGAGCGAGCCATGCCTGCAGAATCCTGAGTCTCAGTCTGGCATGCCTGACCACTTGCGTGCATGCCACACCTGACTGTTGTCATTGGAAACTGGCGCAGGGAGGTCACCGCATGCTGCATAGCCCGGAATCGGGATACTGTAAGGCTTGCTCTGGCCTGCACCACGTCCAGGACCGCCCCGATGAATTCCACTCTCTGCGTGGGCATGAGAATGCACTTGGAGACGTTGACCAGGAGCCCCAGCTCGCGGAACAATCTCAGGGCCACCTCCACGTGGCCCTGCACTTCCACTTCGGATCAACCTGTCAGGAGCTAGTCGTCGAAGTATGGGTAAACCCGGATCCTCTGCCTCCATAGGAAGGCCGCCACCACCGCCATGCATTTTGTGAATACCCGTGGGGCTGCGGCTAGACCGAATGGGAGAACCGCAAACTGGTAATGTTCTTGGCCCACAGTGAAGCGCAGGAACTGCCGATGTGCTGGCTGGATGGCGATATGAAAGTATGCGTCCTTCATGTCGAAGGCGGCGTACCAGCCCCCCGAATCCAGGGAAAGGATGATGGTGCCCAGAGAGACCATGCGGAACCAGCCTTGACCAGGAACTTGTTGAGCCCGTGCAGGTGTAAAATGGGAAAAAGGCCCCCTTTGGCCTTGGGGATGAAGAAGTACCGGGAGTAGGAACTGTTCCCCTTTAGGCCATGCGGCACCACCTTTACCGCCCCCGCCTCTAGCAGAGAGCGAACCTCCTTCTCTAGGAGATGCTCGTGAGAGGGGTCCCTGAAGAGGGACAGGGAAAGGGGGTGGGAGGGAAGAGAATTGCAGTGAGTACCCGTTCCGTACCATGCGTAAGACCGTGCGTACCAATGGTCTGACGTAATGCTGGACCACGCAAGGGAGAAAAAGGACAGGCTGTTTAGGAAACAAAGGAACGGATCCTCCATGTCTAGCTGGCAGCCAGTATCAAGTGGAGTGCCCCAAGGGTCAGTCCTCGGGCCAGTTTTGTTCAATATCTTCATAAATGATCTGGAGGATGGTGTGGATTGCACCCTCAGCAAGTTTGCAGATGACACTAAACTGGGAGGAGAGGTAGATACGCTGGAGGGTAGGGAATGGATACAGAGGGCCCTAGACAAGTTAGAGGATTGGGCCAAAAGAAATCTGATGAGGTTCAACAAGGACAAGTGCAGAGTCCTGCACTTAGGACGGAAGAATCCCATACACCGCTACAGACTAGGGACCAAATGGCTCGCAGCAGTTCTGCAGAAAAGGACCTGGGGGTGACAGTGGACGAGAAGCTGGATATGAGTCAACAGTGTGCCCTTGTTGCCAAGAAGGCCAATGGCATTTTGGGATGTATATGTAGGGGCACTGCCAGCAGATCGAGGGATGTGATCGTTCCCCTCTATTCGACATTGGTGAGGCCTTATTTGGAGTACTGTGTCCAGTTTTGGGCCTCACACTACAAGAAGGATGTGGAAAAATTGGAAAGAGTGCAGCGGAGGGCAACAAAAAGGATTAGAGGACTGGAGCACATGACTTATGAGGAGAGGCTGAGGGAACTGGGATTGTTTAGTCTGCGGAAGAGAAGAATGAGGGGGGGATGTGATAGCTGCTTTCAACTACCTGAAAGGGGGTTCCAAAGAGGATGGATCTAGACTGTTCTCAGTGGTAGCTGATGACAGAACAAGGAGTAATGGTCTCAAGTTGCAGTGGGGGAGGTTTAGGTTGGATATTAGGAAAAACTTTTTCACTAGGAGGGTGGTGAAACACTGGAATGTGTTACCTAGGGAGGTGGTGGAATCTCCTTCCTTAGATATTTTTAAGGTCAGGCTTGACAAAGCCCTGGCTGGGATGATTTAGTTGGGGATTGGTCGTGCTTTGAGCAGGGGGTTGGACTAGATGACCTCCTGAGGTCCCTTCCAACCCTGATATTCTATGATTCTATGATCCGGTGACTGGTCTGGTACGCTGTCCCCGAGCGCACCTTCAAAAGGCTGGCTTAGTGCCCAGCTGGTTCTGACCCAGAGCATTATTGTAGTTATTATTGCACCATCGCCTGGTATCCCTGCCTTGCCTATGGTAAGGATCATGCCTATGACGAGGCTGGTACTGGCACTGAGGGGGAGGCTGCGGCTTTAAGAGCTTCCTCTGAGTCACCAGGGTGTGCATATCCAGCAACTTAAGTGTAGCCCTCAAGTCCTTGAGGCCATGCTGGCTTGCATCTGTCTGGTCCAAAAAGAGCCCGGACCCTTCAAAGGGGAGGTCGTGAAGCGTATTCTGGACCTCAGGTGGCAGGCCTGACTCCTGAAGCCATGCCGAGTGCCTCATGACCAGTCCCGAGGCAACTGTTCTGGCCGTCGCGTCTGCTGAATCCAGGGAGGCTTGGAAAGAGGTCTTAGCTATTGCCTTGCCGTCGTCCACCAGGGCCGTAAACTTCCGTTGGGAACCTTGCGGGAGGTTGTCCTTAAACTTCCCCACCGCCACCCAGGAGCTAAAATTCTGCCTGTTGAGGATGGCCTGCTGGTTAGCAATCCTCAACTGAAGGCCCCTTTACGAGTACACCCTTCTGCCAAAAAGGCAAAGGCATTTTGCCTCCTTGGCCTCAGGGGCCGGGGCCTGTTGTCCATGGTGCTCCCTTTCATTCACCGCCGAGACCACCAGGGAGCATGGACTTGGGTGGCAGAACAAGAATTTGTAGCCCTTTGATAGGGCAAAGTATTGCATTGGCTGTTGGACTGGTGGAGGCCGGGGTCTGCCAAAAAGTCTTATAATTCGATTGGATGGTCTTAATGAGTGGAAGCGCTATTTTAGATGGATCTTTGGGGCTCAAAATGTCCACCATGGGGTCTTCCTGCTCAACCGTCTCCTCGGCCTGCAACCCCAAGTTCTAGGCCACTCTACGCAGTAGCTCCTGGTGGGCTCTGTGGTCTATGGGTGGAGGGCTGGACACTGCTGTACCCGCCACCGCCTCATCCGGGGATGACGAGGAGGTTAGCAACTGCTCAACCCCCTCCGGCTGGTGGTCCTGCTCCCCTTCTCCCATGGGAGGGGCCTCTGGCTTGGGCCAGGGCGGGAGACCTTGGGGCGGCACCGGACTCGGTGCTGGTCTCTCCGGTTTATCCTGGGAGGATGCTGGAGGCCTGGATACTGTAGCTTCCAGCGCCGTCAGGCGTCAGTGCGGGGACCGGGACCGCTGCACCAAGTAGCTCAGCCTGGACGGGGCCCCTTGGAGCTGTTGATAGGCCCAAGGAGTCCAGAAGGGCCAATGACCTGGCGGCCCCCACTGGGGGTGCCAACCTGTCTGAGGGGGTCCCTGCTGTCTGGAGCATGGTGCAAGTAATTGTAACGGCCGGAGTCGGTGCCAGACTGCGGCGACGCCGACTGCAAAGGCCATGGCGGTGCCGACGATCTGTGCCGCCAGGAGATCGACGAGCAGCTCCTAACCGAACGGGAGCGGTACCGGTACCGATATCCCCAGGACCGGGAAGGGGACCTGGACCGGGACCGGGGCCAGCGTTCCCGGGACAGGGGTCTGCGGGAGTCCTCCAGCGAGGGCAATCTCAACTCCTCCCAGTGCTGATCACTAAGTGGTGCTGGAGAGTGTTGTGCCCCTTCCGTTACTTCCTCGCACCGACCCACTCCCAGTACCGTGACTTCCTTCTGAGCCGCGGGTAACTGGGAGTGTGCAGACGTGGAGCTCAACCAGGACCAACTCTGGGAGCGATGCCGGGACAATGTCCTTGAACAGCACACCATTGCCGACTTACCCCTTGACGGCACCCGTGGCATGGGTGCCAGAGGATTCTCCCTATATGGGAGGAGGCTCGTTGCCAACAGCTCAATGAGGTCCTTCGCTGCCTCAAAGGTGCCAGGCATGGAGCGCTGATCCATTACATCCTCGAGCCCATCGTCCACACTGAGCTCACTTAGGCTTGGGCTCAGTGGGACTTGTGGTGCTGAAGCCACTGGTGCCAGCGCCGGTATAGTGGCCTTCCTGCTCTTGTCAGTGCTCAGGGCCTTGGAAGACGCCGGCCTCCTATGCGGGGAATGTCCGCGCCTTCCTTTTGGCTGCGCAGAGGAGGATGAGCGGTGCTGGGGCCTAGCCTTTCGGTGTTTAGCCAGTGCTGGGTCTCTCGACGGCTCCAGGGCACTACGCACTGAGGAAGCTGGAGCTGACGTCGGGCGCTCCGGGCCTGGGGGCTGCAATGCGGCCTCCATCAACAACTGCTGCAAACGGAAGTCTTTTTCTTTCTTTGTTCTTGGCTTGAACGCCTTGCAAATCTTACACCGCTCAGTTTGACGCTCTTCCCCCAGGCAACGTAGACACGAGTCGTGGGGGTCACTAACTGGCATAGGCTTGCGGCACGTGGCACAAGCCTTAAACCCGTGGGCCTGCGGCATGTCCCGCAGCTTGGGGCGGTGCTGGAAGCCTTCAAGCACCTAATCACTTAAGTGTCCACAACAAAGGTCTGCTAACTAACTGATAACAGCTATCCAACTCTGAGAAAGGCTAAGGGACTGCTCTCATACGAGAGAGAGAGGGGTTGTTCCAACGCTGCCACGGACAGTAAGAAGGAACTGGAGCACTCAGGGGGCCCCCCGCCGGGAGCCGCTAAGGGGAAAAAAGTTTCCGACGCTTGTGCACACAGCGCGCGCACACCTAATGTGGAATGGATGTGAACAAGCACTCGAAGAACAGTTGCTTCTTTAGACTTGACTTTTTGTTTGCCACTTTAATTCTGTTGGTTTCTGAAGGAAAACAAGGTGCAGCTCTCATTTACAAATTCCAGGTGTTTGGGTAATAAATGTCTTTGTAGTTTCCCTGGCCTCACACTTTCATTCATTAATGTATGCAAAGCAACACCACATTGTGACTGTGGACTTTCCACAGTAATACTGACACACAAAAACCAAAACATCATGTAATTATTGTATTGTCTACTTTTCATCCATTTCTGTTTAACTTTATTAAAACCATGATCTTCAGACAAACATTTGCTACATGTAGGCTTAGAACTTGGTAAAAATCATTCCATGAGGAAGATAAGATGCCCCTGTCTATCCCTCAGCCCCTTTCCCCCCATCCATATGTGCTGATGAAGTTGCTGACAGCAGTGGAAGCCTGTCTTTGCCTTCTGCTCCAGCAGGGCCTTTATAGCTGAGAGACTTCCTGATGAACACTTTCCCCAGCAGAAATGGAGGGCAAAGAGGTTCACAGTCTGGCAGCAGTAGCTGCATAAGACACAGGCCCATAGATAAGATGCAGGTGATTTTTAGGCCTAGTTTAATAATCTCTTAATTAGAAAAACAAAAGCAGGCATATCAATTAAAATCTTTTTCCAAACATTTGTGGCTCCCCCATGAATTCTTTGTGGTTTCCCAAAGAAGCCACGGCTCACACTTTGGGAAGCACTGCACTAGGTGACCTAATAGAGTTTTCTGTAAAATCTCTGAGATAGTCAAATTTTAATCTCTATTAAAAAACAACAAATTATAGTATCTTTACATGGGAAGGAGTCTATTAAAAACGTATATTACCTGACTGTCCAGTCAATTTCTTTTCCCACTTAGTTAAAAAACAACAAACCACCAGCCTCTTAAAAAATTAATTGCATCTGAATTATCACAATGGAGTAGTTTTCACACACATCAGTCACTTCTAATCATGATTTCACAGAATCAAGTACTAGAGACCAAAGCGAAATGGACAAGCATTATGTAGGTTAAATTTTCTGTTGCATGTTCTGCTTCTTTGCTCACATAAATACCTATCCTATCCCAACCAATTAAAATTCACAAAGATAAAGAGCAATTATTAAACTTAATGCTAACCAACTTAATTTACCAAGACCTAAAGTGGACGTGGAATCAGTCATCTGTTCGCTGTGCAACAAAATATGGACGGAGGAGAAAGTGCCGGAAGAATGGACCCTCGTATCATAATCAAGTTACCAAAGAAAAGTAATCAAAACAATTGTTCAAACTGGAGGGGAGTAACACTTCTATCTGTCACAGGAAAAGAATTAGCAGCAGTCCTCCTGAACAGAATGAAAGGAAAGATGGATACCATCGTACCTGAACAATCTGGATTTAGACAAGGGAGATCGTGCACAGATGCTATTTTCACCGAGACGGATTACTGAGAACACAACTGAATTCCAAGGCAGTCTTGCCATCAATTCTGTGGACTTTCAAAAGGCATTGATAGAGTAAACAGAGAAACAATGCGGAAAATTGTGGAACAATATGGAATTCCAACAAAACTAACATTATGCAGGCATTCTATGCCAACTCAAAATGCTGCATTAAAATGGAAAATGGATTGAGTAAGCTATTCAGCATCAAAACAGGTGTAAGGCAGGGGTATGTCCTGTCTCCTTTTTTGTTTATGCTAGTCATTGACTATGTGTTAAAACAATGCGACAGTAGTACATATGGCCTAAAATGGAACAATTCAAGGCTATCTGATCTAGACTTTGCTGACGACATCTCTCTTATCAGTGAAGATGCCAATGGACTACAAAAATGCACAAACCAAGTAAATGAAGTAATGGAGAAGATGGGTTTGAAATACAATGCAAAGAAATGTAAAGTCATGTTAATGGGGACTATAGGGACAGAAATCAAAATTGAAGAAGAGAAACTAGAGAAAGTGGACAATGTTACGTATCTTGGAAATACCATCAGCCAAGATGGTACTAGTTCCAAGGGAAGAAGAAGAAGAAGAAGAAGAAGAATTGGGAAGGCAAACGCTGCATTTGGAAGACTCAAAAACATCTGGCAACTCAAAAACGTCTCCCTCAAGACAAAACTGAACGTATACAAAGCAATTGTTATTGCCATCACAACATACAGCAGTGAGACATGGCAACTTACCAAGAAAGATATGCAAAAGCTGGATACATTTCATCACAAACGTCTGAGAAGAATATTGGGAATAACATATAGAGATAGGAAGACAAATGAAGAAGTCAGAAAAATTACTGAACAAGGCACCCTCTCACAAATAATCTACAAAAGACGACAGTAGTTGGGACGTGTGCTGAGAATGAAAAAAGAACGCTTACCAAATACCGCCCTTGAATGAAAGCCAGAAAACACAAGAAGAAAGAGAGGAAGGCCGCAAATAACATGGAAATGAACAGTTCTGAATGACACCAAGCACCTCAACATGAAATGGGAAGATTTGGAGAGAAGGGCAGTTGACAGGCAAGGATGGCAAATGTGGGTAGCCCAATGTGCAGCAAAACACGGGATGGACTAAGGTAAGGTAAAGTGGACACAAGCTTGGATTTTTGCAGGCTGCTTTCATTTTATATTATTGGAAATAATAATATAAAAATCTTTTAAAAATAAAACAAAAGATTTCTTGTTTTATAACCAGATAGTTCAAAACTGAAAAAAAAAAACCAACAAACCTTTCATTTACCTCTTTTTGCAAGATTTCCTCTCGCGTTT